>NC_138981.1:26657628-27298146 GCF_964341445.2 Mesoplodon mirus
TTAAAATGGGTGAACATAATGCTTGCAGAGAAAAAGACCTTCAAATGTAACATGAAATAATCCTGAGACATAATACACCAAGAATACATCAAGCATTTATTTAGAGTATACCAAGAATATATCAAAAATATTAAGTAAAGAATGTCAAATCTGGAGTAGGTCCTGAACGTCTTAATAAGACTCCATAGGCAAGTGATGGGAATTCTCAGTTGAAAACCATTGGCCTAGAACATACTGGATTTAATTTTAAGAAATAAAATTGTGACCAAGTTAACACTTTAAAAAATAACTGAAATTATCACTAATAACGTTATACTGTTGTTGTCTAATATCAAGAAGAACAGTACCAGGACTCTGATAAATGGAAACATCATTGACAGCAAGGACATTGATAAATCTCTAGGAAATTCAAGTAATTCTTAAATATTTATATCAATAACATTTTACCGATACATATGTAGCCTAGGGAAGGCTAAGTGGTTCTTCTGATTTGACAACACTTCCCACGTAACTCAAAACATATCAGATAATTTCTAGCAACTCTTTTTACAGGGTGAAAGAACAAATCCTTTGTGAATTTCCAGGGGCCTTTGGGAAATTCAAAGACAGTTTTAGGTGCAAAAGATAACATTTAGGATTCGGTTCTAGGAAGGCAAAATGTCAGAACTTGTCAGGAGGTTTGAACATTTAATTAAATGGGATCATGGGTCAGTGAAAAACAATGCTTGGCTACCTATTTTATGCCAGTGACAAAGACAGATTTTAAAAGTAAATATTGGAATTAACATGATTGTAAAAAACCTTACCTCTTTTAAAAGTGAGAACACTTTGATTTCTTAAATAATCAGGGGCATGGTGAAGTCAACGTAAGGCACAGGAAATTATTCTAATAAGACATAGCCTATTTGCCTTCAAAGCAGATTACCAGAAGAAAAAGTAAAACCTTTTACAACCTCTTAAGAGCAGACCAATAATCTAAGAAAATTGTGTCATTTAACAGAGAGAAAACCAAATTCTAGTCTTGCATCAATATAATATTTGAATTAAAGCTGTTTTTAAAATCTTATCAATAAATTTATCAACCTTAACTAGCTTGGACCACAACAAAATTCCTCATCCATGAACTTTTTACAACTTTTTATATCCTTTCAGGTTTTGTCTAACACTTTTTTCTTTTTCATTCTGGAACAACCAGTTCTTTTACTTTAGGACAAAACTATTTCTCTTCCTTAATAAAAATATACTCTCTATACCTTGCATACAATATATCGAATATAAATTTTAATAATTGGTAACTTCTGTTATATAGAAAAATCTTGGAAGTGGATAATTATGAGCTGTCATACACTAGCATTTTATAGCAGATGAGCAAAGCTTGCAGATATACATTTAACAACTTTTTATAATCATACAAAGGATATAGTAGTATGTCCTTGTAGTAAAATTTCTCAAATTGGAAAAAAGTGAACATATTCATTAATAAATCCAAATATGTACACCCTTAAAATTATGCCTAGCAATTAATTTTTCAGTATTTTATCTCATTTATAATGATCTAGGTATTACTAGATATCTATATCTATAATGATCTAGATATTACTGAATATCTGTTAATTAACATCATTTACCATAAATCTGTTTTCAGTTACCTAAGATCTTCAAAATTATCTTTTTTAAATACAGCTATATTGAGATATAATTCCCATACCATACAATTCACACCCCTAAGTGTACAGTTCAATGGTTTTTGATATAGTACATTATTAATTTCTAAAAATTGTGGTAAAAATATATGTATCATAAAATTTCCCTTTTAACCATTTTAAATTTCAGTTGCATTAAGTACATTCACAATGTTGTGCAACCATAACTACTATCCACTTCCAGAACTTTTCACCATCTCAAACAAAAACTCTGTACCCATTAAGCAATAACTTCCCATCCCCCCACCCCAGCCCCTGTAATCTCTATTATGCTTTCTGTCTCTATGAATTTATCTATTGAAGGTACCCCATATAAGTGGAATCATACAATATCTGTCCTTTTGTATCTGGTTTCTTTCACTTAGCATAATGTTTTCAAGGTTTGTCCATGTTGTAGCATGTATCAGAACTTCATTCCTTTTTATCACTGAATAATATTCCACTGTATGTGTATACCATACTTAATTTATCTATTCATCTGTTGATGGACACTTGGGCTGTTTCCACCTTTTGGCTATTGTGAATAATACTGCAAAGAATATTGGCATATACAAGTGTATTTTGGAGTATCTGCTTTTAAATTCCATTGGCTGTACACCTTGGGGTAGATTTACTGGGCCATACATTAATTATATGTGTAGTTTTTTGAGGTACCGCCAAACTGTTTTCCATGGTGGCTAAATCATTTTACATTCCTCCCAGAAATGTATGAGGGTTCCAATTTCTCTACATATTATCCGACACTTATTCCATTAAAAAAAATGATAGCCCTCTTAGTAGGTTTAAAGAGGTATATAATTATGGTTTTGATTTGCATTTCTCTAGTGACCAATTATGTTGCATATCTTTTCATGTGCTTATTGGCCATTTGTATATCTTCTGGAGAAACGCCTGTTCAAGTCCCTTACCCATTTTTTAATTGGCTGTCTTTTTGTTGTAGAGTTATAGATGTTACATAGTCTAGATATTAAACCCTTATCAGGTATATGATTTCCAAATATTTTTTCCCATCCCATAAGTTGTCTTTTCACGTTCTTGATGATGTACTTTGATTCACTAAGATCTTTAATTTTGATTAAGTCCATTATCTATTTTTTCTTTTTTTGCTCATGCTTTTGGTGTCATTTATAAGAAACCATTTCTGAATCCAAGGTCATAAAGATTTATTCTTGTTTTCTTCTAATAGTTTTATGGTTTTTCTATTTATATTTAAGTTGTTGCTTCATTTTGAGTTAATCTGTGTATATGGGGTGAAGTAGGAGTCCAACTTCATTCTTTTGAATGTGGGAATCCAGTTCTCCTAGCCATCATCCATTGACGAGATTATTCTTTCCTCATTTAATGAACTTGCCACTCTTGTCAAAAAGCAATTGGCCATAGATATATGGGTTTATTTTTGAACTCTTAATTCTATTCCATTGGATGATATGTCTATCCTTATATCAGTACCACACTGTTTTAATCACTGTAGCTTTGCATTGTTTTAAAATTGGGAAGTGTGAGTCCTACAACTTTATCTTTTTCAAGATTGTTTTGGCTATCCAGAGCCCCTTGCACTTCCATGTGAATTCGAGGTTTGGCTTTTGCACTTCTGTAAAAAAAAGATTGTTCAAATACTTATAGGGATTGCACTGAATCTGTAGATTGCTTTGGGTAGTACAGGTATCCCCAACTTTTCAAAAATTCACTTTATGCCACTTCATTTTTATGAAATACCTACATTACTACCTGTTTTCACTAACCAAAAGAAATCTGAAGAGGAGTTTCACTTTTACAAGAAAAGGCAAAAAGCAAAAATAGTGTTCAGCATTTCTTTTGCAGGGAGCTGTTATAGAGGCAGCAAGCGCCCTGAGCAGCGAGAGTGGCACCACCAAGCTCTTTCCCTGGGAAATACACTCAGCATCAAGTTGCCATAGCTATGAACTGTGTCTGTGAATATCTGTGCTTTACCTCAATTTATTTTGTGCATCCATTAGCAAGATGTGTCCTCAGGTAGCTGCTTCTTTGCTTTACGCCATTTCAGTTTACAAAAGATTTCAGAGGAACACTCTGCTTTATATTAGGAATATATAGGCCTTCTTTAATTTTTTTCAGCATTGTTTTATACTTTTCATTGTGTAATTCCTTGGTTAAGTTTATTCCCAGGTATTTTATTCTTTTAGATGCTGTTATAAATGAAATTGCTATATTAATTTTCTTTTCTGAGTTTTCATTTCTGATATAGAAATATAATTGAATTTGTGTGTTGATGTTGTACCCTGCAACCTTGCTGAATTTTTTAATTAACTGTAATAATTTTCTTCTGTATTCTTTGGGATTTTCTACATAGAGGATCTTGTTATTGGTGAATAGAGATAGTTTTCCTTCTTCATTTTTCAGTTTGAATGTCTTTTATTTATTTCTCTTGTCTAATTTCTCTGGCTAAAAATTCTAGTGCAGTGTTAAATAGCAGTGGTGAAAGTAGGGATCCCTGTCTTGTTCTCAATCGTAGTGGGAAAGTTTTCAGTCTTTCAGCATTGAGTCTGTTGTTAGCTGTGGGTTTTTGATACACGCCTTCTATTATGTTGAGGTAGTTCCCTTCTATTTCTAGTGTTCTGAGAGTTCTTATGATGAAAGGGTATCAGATTTTCTCAAATGCCTTTTCAGTGTTGAATGAGATGATTGTGTATTTTCTTCCCTTGGTTATATTAGTGTGATGTATTATGTTGATTGATTTTATGTTCAACCTTGCATTCCTGGATTAAATGCCACTTGATCATGGTATATAATTTTTTAATGCTTTCAATCCTGTTGTATTTTGTTTGCTAGTATTTTGTTGAAGATTTTTACATCTATATTCATAAGGGATATTGATCTCTAATTTTCTTTCTTGTGATGCCTTCATTCAACTTTGGTATCAAGGTAATGCTGGCCTCAAATAATGAGTTAGGAAATGTTCCCTCTCGTATTTTTTGGAGGAGTTTGAGAAGGATTAGTGTAAATTCTTTAAATGTTTGGTTGAATTCACCAGTGAAGGCTTCTGGTTATAGACTTTACTTTGTTGGAGGTCTTTGATTACTGATTCAATCTCTTTACATGTTTTAAGTCTATCAGGTTTCTCTTTTTTCTTTAGTCAGTTTAGACAATTTACATGTTTCTAGGAATTTGTCCATTTTTAATAGGTTATTTAATTTATTGGCATACAATTGTTCATACTATTCTCTTATAATACATTTTTCCCTCAAAGGTCATTAATAATCCTCCCATTTTCATTTATAATTTTAGTTATTTGCATCTTTTCTTATTTTTCTTTTTTAGTCTAGCTAAAGGATTGTCAATTTTGCTAATCCTTTTGAAGAGCCAAATTTTGGTTTCACTGATTCTTTCTATTGTTGTTCTGTTCTGTTTCATTTATTTCTACTCTTTCCTTCTGCTAGATCTAGTTTTAGTTTGCTTTGCTTTTCTTAATTACTCAAGGTGTAAAGTTAGGTTTTGATTTGATATTTCTTCTTTTTTAAATTATTACTTTATTTTTAGTGCAGGTTTAGGTTTACAGATAAACTGAGCAGAAAATACAGAGTTCTTATATACCTATTCTCCCCCTACCCCTCACACAGTTTCCCCTATTATTAACATTTTGCATTAGTTTGTATAACTGTTGTCATAGATGAATCAATATTGGTATGTTATTATTAACTAAAAATCCATTATTTACATTAGGGGTTCACTCTTGGTGTTGTACATTATATGGAGTTTCACAAATGTATAATGCCATGTATCATACAGGATAGTTGCACTGCCCTAGTAAGGTGCACCTGTCCTCCACCTATTCACTCCTCCCTCCCTTCCCCTGAACCCCTGGAAACCACTGATCTTTTTACACTCTCCATATTTTTGCCTTTTTCAGAATGTCATAGCTTTTTCACTAAGTAATATGCTTTTAAGGTTCCTCCATGTCTTTTCAGGACTTGATAGCACATTTGTTGTTGTTGCTGAATAATATTCCATTATATAGATGTACCATAGTTTGTTTATTCATTCACTTATTAAAGGACATTTTGGTTGCTTTCAAGTTTTAGCCATTGTGAATAAAGCTAAAACTCTACATATTTGTTTGCAGGTTTTTGTGTGGACATAAGTTTTCAACTTATTTGAGTAAATACCAAGGAGTACAATTGCTGAATTGTATGGTAAGAGCATGTTTAGTTTTGTAAGAAACTGCCAAACCGTCTTCCAAAGTGGCTGTACCATTTTGCACTCCCACCAACATGAGAGAAGGTTCCTGTTGTTCTACATCCTTCCCAGCATTTGGCGATGTCAGTGGTTTGGATTTTAGCCATTCTAATAGGAGTGTAGTGGTTCTTGTTGTTTGAATTTGCAATTCCATAATGACATATGATGTTGAGCATGTTTAATATGCTTATTAGCCATCAGCGTTTCTTCTTTGGTAAGGTGCCTGTTTATATCTTTTACTCATTTTTAATTGAGTTGTTTGTTTTCTTAATCTTGAGCTTTAAGAGTTCTTTGTATGTTTTGGATAACAATCCTTTATCAGATATGTGTTTTGCAAAGATTTTCTCCCAGTTGGTGGCTTCTTTTCGTTCTCTTAATAGTGTCTTTTGCAGAGCAGAAGTTTTTAATTTAAATGAAGTCCAACTTACCAATTTTTTCTTTCATAGCTCATACTTTTGGTGTTGTATCTAGAAAGTCATCACCAGTACCAAAATTATCTAGATGCTTCCCCATGTTATCTTCTAGGAGTTTATATTTCTGTGTTTTGCATTTAGCTCTTTGATCCATTTTGAGTTAAATATTGTGAAGGATATAATATCTATGTCTAGACTCATTTCTTTGCATAGATTCCAATTGTTCCTGCACGATTTGTTAAAAGACTATTATTTCTCTATTGAATAGCCTTTGCTCCTTTATCAAAGATAAGTTGACTTTGAGTGGGTCTATTATGAACTCTCTTTTCTGTTGCGTTTATGTCCTCTATTCTTTCCCCAACACCACACTATCTTGATAACTGTAGCTTTACAGTGAGTCTTAAGGTTGAGTAGTGTCACTCCTCTGTGTTCTTCTTCAATATTATGTTGGCTATGATGGGTCTTTTGCCTCTCTGTGTAAACTTAAGAATTGGTTTTGACAGTGTCCACAAAATAACTTGTTAGGATATTGGTTGAGTTTGCATTGAGTTTCTAGATCAAGTTGGGAAGAACTGATTTATTTATTTATTTATTTATTGGCTGCATTGGGTCTTTGTTGCTGTGTGCGGACTTTCTCTAGCTGCGGCCAGCGGAGGCTACTCTTTGGTGTGGTGCACAGGCTTCTCATTGCAGTGGCTTCTCTTGTTTAGGAGCATGGGCTCTAGGCACGCAGGCTTCAGTAGTTGCAGAATGCAGGCTTCAGTAGTTGTGGTGCGTGGGCTCTAGAGTGCAGGCTCAGTAGTCGTGGCACACAGGCTTAGTTGCTCTGCGGCATGTGGGATCTTCCTGGACCAGGGATCGAACCCATGTCTCCTGTATTGCCAGGCAGATTCTTAACCACTGCACCACCAGGGAAGTCTCAGAACTGACATCTTAACAAAATTAAGTCTTCCTATTCATGTACATGGAATATGTCTCCATTAATTTCTTTTTATTTCTTTCATCAGAGTTTTATCATTTTCCTCACATAGACCTTGGACACATTTTATTACATTTATACCTAAGAATTTAATATTTTTGGTGATAATGTAAATAGCATTATGTTTTTAATTTCAGATTCCAATTGTCCATTGGTGTTATGTAAGAAAGCAATTGACTTTTGTGTATTAACACTGTATTCTGCAAATCTGCTATAATTGCTTATTATTAGTTCCAAATTTCTTCTTGTTGTTATTAATTTAGATGATCTATTTCTTCTTGTGTAAGTTTTGGCAGATTGTGTCTTTGAGGGAATTGGTCCATTCCGTTTAGGTTATCAAATTTGTTGGCATAGAGCTGTTCCTCATAATCCTTTAATATCCTCTTAATAGCTATGGAATCAGCAGTAATTGGCTCCTGAAATATCAGAAATAAATAAATCACTAATATCAGAAATAAAAATTTCTGATATTAGTGATTTCCGTCTTCTTTCTTTTTCTTACTTAGTCAGTCTAGAGGTTTGTAAGTTTTATTAACCTTTTCAAAGAACCATCTTTTGGTTTTGTTAATTTCCTCTGTTGATATCCTGCTTTCAATTTCATTGATTTCTGCTAATTTTTATTACTTATTTTCTTCTGCTTATGTTAGATTTAATTTATTCTTATTTTTCTAGTTTTCTAAGGTAGAAGCTTATATTATTCATTTTAGAGTTTCTTTCCTAATAGATGCATTCAGTGCTATAGTTTTCCCTCTAAGTACTGCTTTTGCTGTATCTCACAATTTTGATGTTATGTTTTCATTTCCATTTCAAATATTTCTAAGTTCAAAATACTTTTTAATTCCTCCTGAGACTTGTTATTTGACCTGTGTGTTATCCAGAAGCATGTTGTTTAATCTCCAAATGTTTTGGGAATTTCCAGCTAACTTTCTGTTATTGGTTTCCAGCTTAATTCTATTGTGATCTGAGAGCATAATACATATTATTTTAATTCTTTTAAATTTGTTAAGTTGTGCCTTGTAGTCCAGAATATGGTCTATCTTTGTTAATGTTCAGTGTCAACATAATGAAAATGTGTATTCTGCTGTTGTTGGATGAGTTATTATATAAAGGTCGGTTAGATTCAGTTGATTGGTACTGTTCAGTTGAATTCTGTCTTTAGAGATTTCCTACCTGTTGAGTTTATTAATTACTGATAGAGGGGTGTTGAAGTCTCCAGCTATAAGAGCGGATTCGACCATTTCTCCTTGAAGTTCTATCAGTTTATGGCTTATGTAGTTTGATGCTCTGTTGGTAGTTAATGTTACACATTAAGGGTTGTAATGTCTTCTTGGAGAATTGACCCCTTTATCATTATTTAACACCTCTCTTTATCCCTGATAAGTTTCCTTGCTCTTATGCCTGCTTTGTCAAAAATTGATATAGCTATTCCAGCTTTCTTTTTATTAGTTTTAGCATGTAATATCTATATCTACCTCTTTATTTTTAATCAATCTGTGTTTTCATATTTAAAATGGGATTTTTTAGAGGATATATAGTTGGGTCTTCTTTATCCACCCTTCCAGTCTCTTTCTTTTTATTGGTGTATTTAGAACATGATGTCTAAAGTGATTATTCCTTCTCTAACAGCCTTCCTTTCTTTATATAGATCTGGGTTTCTTACCTATATAATTTTCCTTCTCTCTGAAGGACTTCTTGTAACATTTCTTGCAAGGCAGATGTACTGACTACACATTACCTCAATTTTTGTTTGTCTGAGAAAGTCTTTATTTCTCCTTCACTTTTGCAGGATAATTTCTCTGGGTACAGAATTCTAGGTTGATGGGTTTTTGTTTCTTTCAGCACTGTAAATATTTCACTCTGCTCTCTTCTTGTTTCCATGGTTTCTAAAGAGAAGATCAGTGTAATTCTTATCCTTGCTCCTCTTCGGTAAAGTGTTTTCACCCACTCTGGATTCTTTCAATATTTTCTCTTTGTTTTTGATTTTCTGCAGTTTGAATATGCCATGCTTAGTAGTGGACTTTTTGATATTTATCTTGATCGGTGTTTTCTCAGCTTCCTCCATCTGTGGCTTGGTGTCTGTTGTTAATATTTGAAAATTCTTAGTCATTATTACTTCAAATATCTCTTCTGTTCCTTTCTTTTTTCTTCTGTTATTCTCATTATGTGTATGTTACAACTTTTGTAATTGTCTTACAGTTCTTGAATATCTCATTTTGTCTTTACATTATTTTTTTTCTCTTTGCATTTCAGTTTTGGAAGTTTCTTTTTTTAAAATTTATTTATTTATTTATTTTTGGCTGCATTGGGTCTTCATTGCTGTGCGTGGGCTTTTCTCTAGTTGAGGCAAGCAGGGGCTACTCTTTGTTGCAGTGCACGGGCTTCTCATTGCAGTGACTTCTCTTGTTGTGGAGCACAGGCTCTAGGCATGTGGGCTTCAGTAGATGTAGCTCTCAGGCTCTAGAATGCAGGCTCAGTAGTTGCGGCACATAGGCTTAGCTGCTCTGCGGCATGTGGGATCTTCCTGGACCAGAGCTTGAAGCTGCATCCCCTGCATTGGCAAGCAGATTCTTAACCACTGCGCCACCACGGAAGTCCTGGAAGTTTCTTTTGACATATCTTAAAGATTACTCAATCATTCCTCCTACATGTCTAGTCTATTGCTGAGCCCATCAAAGGCATTCTTCATTTACTATAGTGTTTTTGATTTTTAGCATTTTCTTTTGATTTTTTATTGGAATTTCCATCTCTTTGCTTACATTGCCCATCTGTAATCATATTTGTTTAAAATTCTTGGTGTGATACTACCACAATCTTTGCCACTCTAAATCTGATTCTCATACTTTCTCTGTCTCCTCAAGTTGTGTTTTTTGTCTTTTAGTATGGCTTATAATTATTCTGTTGAAAGCCAACCATTATATGCCAGATAAAAGGAACTGAAAGTTGCTCCAGTGGTTGTTTGTGCTCCTAGACTTCTACCAGCTCTTTGTATCTTTCTGTGTGTCACTAAAATATGGAGAGCAGCAGTTTTCTGTATTACCTCATCTGTGATAGATCTAAAAAGAGATGCTGATTTTCAATTTGTTCCGTTTTTTCTTGTTGTAAGAATGAGAGTGATGATTTCAAATTTCCTTACATGCCATACCAGAAACAAGAAGTCTTTTTCATCTTTTCTAATGTATGCATTTACAGGTATAAATTTTTTTAGTGAGCAGTGCTGTTACTGCATCCCATGTGTTTTGCTATGTTGTGTTTTCATTTTCATTTGTCTGTAAGTATTTTCTAATTTCCCTTTGGTTTTTCTCTGATTCATTGGTTGTTTAAGTGTGTGTTATTTAATTTACACAAATTTGTGAATTATTCAATTTTTCTTCTGTTATAGATTTCTAGATTTATTCCATTATGGTCAGAGAAGATACTTTGTATTATTTTAACCTTTTAAAACTTATTAACCTTGTTTTGTGGGCAATATACGGTCTATCCTGGGGAATGTTCTGTGTGCATTGGAAAAGAATGTGTATTTTGCTGTTATTTAGTGGACTGTTCTATAAATACCTGTTATCTCTAGTTGGTTTATAGTGTTGTTCAAGCCCTCTATATCTTTATTGCTCTTCTGTCTAGATGTTCTATCCATTATTTAAAGTAGGGTATTGAAGTTTTCAATTCTGTCCATCATTGTTTCATATATTTAGGGGCTCTGCTATTTGTTGCATGTAGGTTTATAATTAGTATATCTTGATGAATTGACCCTTTTATCAATGTATAGTGCCCTCCTTTGTCTGTTATAGTATTTTTTAACTTAGAATCTATTTTAAAAGATATCAGTGTAGTGACCTTTCTCTATTTTGGTTGCTATTTGCATGGAATATCTTTGCAATATCATTCTTATCCCTTTGAACATATTTGTTTCTTTTGATCTATAGTGGGCCTTTTGTAGATACCATATAGTTGGGTCATATTTTAAATGTATCTTACCAAATCTCTGCCTTTTGATTGAAAAGTTTAATCCATTAACATTTAAGGGAATTACTGATAAAGACTTACTTTTGCCAATTTGTTATGTGTTCTGTGTATGTCTTATATCTTTAATACTACCTTATTTTTATTTTAGTTGATTTTTTGTAGTGAACCATTTCTATTCCTTTCTAATTTCCTTTTGTATACATTCTACCCATACTTTCTTTGTGGTTACCATAGGGATTGCATTTAACATCCTCAAGTAATAGCAAAATCTAATTTGAATTGACACTAACATAACAGACAGGCAGGCTGACTGCAGAAGAATCTTGTTTCCCAGCACATGGACCTGCTAGGGATTGGAGGGACTCCTGGCAGCTGAACTGGAGAGAAGTGGCTGGCTTGAAGTTTTCTAGGGCAACAGCATGTATTGGCAGTACGCTTGGCAAAAGGGGACCTGAAGCACCAGAATGTTGGATAGGTGGTTGCCAATAGGGCCATATATTTCACAGCACTGGATCTGGTTCATGTCTATAATGCCCCTGGGGACAGCAGTGTATGGGGGCACTGCTGGGGACAGTGGGGACAGCAGTGTACAGGCAGTCTGGTTGCTAAAAGGGCCACCAGGGCATCAGTGCAAAGACAGAAATATCTGGAATTGCCCCCAGGACAACAGTGTGTTAGCAGACACATGTATGGAAGGGCCGTGGGGATTTAGAGGGTGGGATAGAACAAGGCTGAAAAGGCTCTAGTTCCATAGCAAGTAGGCTGGCTGATAGCCTATGACTCCTCAGTTCCCCAGCCCCAGGGCTGGCTGAAAGCCATAAGAACTCAATAAATGCTAGCAGGTAAACAAGCTATTTGTCATATGGTCCTCAAAGATACCAATGTGCCAAGGGGACAGTGCCCAAGAGGGTTCTATGTTATACACACATATGCTGGATTATGGCTGGAAGGTCCCTCAGTTCCCCAGTGCAAAGCCTGTTCAGTGACCTAAAAGGCTATGGTTTCTACATCACAAGGATAGACTGATGTCTGAAGAACCTTTGGTTCCCCAACATTCAGGCTGACTGGGTGCTGGAAGGAACCCTGCAGCCCTAGCAAGTGAGTATGTTGGCGGTCTAATGGTTTCTCCAGGAAACCCTGTGCAAAGGATAGCCGAAGCCTCAAGCTTCCTGAGCTTGTGGGTTGGCTTCAGGCCAGAGGGAACAGTATTCCCCAGCTCCAGGCATTTTATGTGATTGAATATACTCTAGTTTGCACAACAGTTTGGCAGGCCGATAACAGAAAAGCCCTTGGATTCATAGCATGCCAGCAGGCTGTAGTAGGAGGAAGGCTGGAACCCCAGCTGGTAGGGAGTCTGGTGGCCAGGATGTTCCCTGAGGCACAAGCTCAACCAACAGTGGCCGAATGGTTTCTTGCTTTGTCAGCTTGTGGTCTGACCAAGGTCCAAAAAGCCCTGTGGTACCCTTGGGGAAGGCCAATAATATAACCTAAAATGGTCTGATTTCTACTGTAAGTGGACAGACTGAGCCAAAGAACCCTTGGTCCTTCAGCCTGAGGATATGCTGGGGTCAGTCAGGAACATCTGAGCCCTAGATGGTGGGAAGACAGTAGCCAGAAGGTTCCCCAATGCACTAGTGTGCTGGAGGTATGGTGGCTGAAAGGGTCCCCTGAAGTGCCATTGTGCTGGAGGATGATTGCTTAATAGGTCCCTATATTTCACAGCACTATAGTGGGCAAGTGTACACAAGCAGTCTGGTCTCAGAAAAGGCCCATAGCGTATCAGTGCAAGGTTAAAACATGTCTGGAAGTGCTCCGGAGTACCAACATGCAGGCTGGCACATGTCCAGAAGAGCCCCAGGTTCCTGGAGGTCAGAATAGACCTGATGGTGGTCGGAAGGTTCCTCAGGGCACCAACAAGTGGGGAGGGCAGGACCTACGGTAGCCAAAGGGACTCAGACAGTTGAGCCAAAGGGCCAAAGGTAACCCAGTTGAGGTCTGTACTGTGACTGAACATGCTCTGGTTCAGCAGCAGAGTTGCAAAATGATAACCACAAAACCTCCAGGTCACTAGCATGCCAGGAGAATGTGGCCGGGAAGAAATTCCTGAAAGCCAGAAAGGCCCTCCTGACACTAACATGATGGAAGTAACAGGGGCCAAAGGGACACCAGTGTGCTGGACATGTGGTTCTCAAAACGGTCATATAGTCTATAGCATGAGATCTAGCTAGAGCCTTTAAGAGTCCGTGGGACTCTAGTGTACGGACAGTCTGGTGACCAAAAGGGCCCACAGGGAAGGTGGTGTCCAGAATTTCTACCCGTGGCACCAGCGAGGTAGCAGGTAAGTGACAGGAAGAGTCCCAGAACTTGAGAGGGCACAATTGAAACCATGCAGAAAGGCCTCATCTTGCTGATAACCTAGTAGGAGGACCCTATGGTTCCATCATTTAAGGGCAATCTGGGGACCTGAAGGATCCCCGGAACCCTAGGAAGAGGGGAAGAAGTTTTGCCGGGGAACCCGCATGAAGGACAGACAGTGGCCTAGAGGTCTCATGATTCTCAAGCTTGCAAGCTGACTGAAGGTCTGAAGGGCCCTCTATTCCCGTTTGGAATGCTAGGGCCATAAACTAAATTCTCTCATTTCAGTCACAGGTAGGCAGGCATGTAGCTAAAGAATCCTCACTTCCCCAGAGCATACACAGATTGGAGTCTAATAGGAAACCTGGAACTCTAGCTGTTAGAAAGTCTGGTGACCAGAAGGTTCCCTATGGCACAGCCCAGATGGGGATGCAGTGGTGAAAAGGGCCCCCTTGCACCAGAGTTCTGGTTGGATGGCTTCCAGTAGAGCCCTGTGTTCCACAGCACTGGACAAGGCTAGTGCCCATATGAGCTCTCCTAGAACCCAGTGCAGGCAGTCTGGTCTGAGAAATGACCCAGCATCCAGGCTAACAGTGTCTGGAAGTGCTCCCAGTATGACAGCACATTCTGGAAAAGCCCTTAGGAACCTAGAGATCAAGTTGGATAGGATGCCCAAGGGCTACAGGTTCTACATCCTACAAGAAGAATGAAGGTCAGAAGGGTACGCAGTTGCCCAGCTTGCAGGCCAACTAGTAGATCTTAGGTCACGTGGAATTCTGGGATCTAGGGTGGATGGTGATCAGAATGTGCTATGTATACTAACTTCTGAAAAGGCTCTTGACAAAAGGATTCTAGGTTCCATTTCAAATGGGACAGCTGAGGACTATAAGGGCCATAGTTTCCCATGCCTGTCTGGTAACCAGAAGGTTTCTAGTTTGTGTATCACACTATTAGGCTTGTGGCCAAAGAACTTTTGGTTCCCAGGCAAGCAGGATAACTCCAGGCCAGAAGGAACCCAGGAAGCATAGCGAAGGGGTACACTGGTGGTCGGAAAATTCATCAGTGCACCCACATTTGGGGGAAGTATGGTGGCTGAAAGGGCTCAGGTTTCTTAACTGAAAGTGACCAGTGTATTCCAGTGCGAGGCCTGTATTACGACGGAAAATGTTCTGGTTTCAACAGCATGTGGGAAAACTGGCGGCTGGAAATCACCCAGGTACCCAGCACACCAACAGACTTTGATTACAAATTTAGGGCCAGAAGGGGCTTCACGACATTAACGTTACGTGGAGTAAGGTGCCTGAATGGGACCAGGGGCACAGGCATGCTGGAAAGTATGGTTCACAGTAGGGCCACGTGTTCCTCAGCACAAGATTTGGCCATGACCTATGGGACCCTAGGTTTTAGGAAGTATAGTTGCAAAATGGGCCCTCAGGGCAGTAGCGCCAGGTCAGATGGTGTCCTGAGCTGCCTCCCATGGCACCAGTACAGTGGCAGGCACATATCCAGAAGAGTCCCAGGGACTGAAAAATCAAGATGGACTCAGACCAAAATGTCTTGTCCTGCTGACAGACTAATAGGAGGAACCTGGCTTCTACTGCGTAAGTGTGATTAGGAGCCTGAAAGATCCCTGGAACCTTAGTGAATGGACATGTTGGTGGCAGGAAGATTCTTTGGGGTCCCCACAGCAAGGACAGATGGTGGCCTAGAGGGTTCATGATTCCTGGGCTGGAAGTGCAGATCTTAGTGAGGCCTGTACTGTGAACAAAGGTGTTCTGGTTTCAACATCAGGCCCACAGTTCCCCTGGGGTATGGTAGTGCTATGAGGGGAAATGCTCTCCTTCCACCACCAGTGAGCAGGCTGATTGTCCAAGAGAGCAACACAGTTCTTGGTTCTCCAGAGTGCACACAGGCTGGCAGCTGGCAGGAATCCTGGAACCCTAGCTGGTGGCAAGTCTGGCGGCCAGAAGGTTCCCCAGGGCACTGTGCAGATGAAGGTACGGTGGCAAAAAGGGGCCATCTTGCACCAGGGTTATAGATAAATGGTTACTTATAGGGTTCTGTGTTCCACAGCACTAAGCAGCCTATTGTCCTTATAGAACCCAGTGCACAGGCAGCCTGGTCTCAGAAAGTACCCCCAAGAACACCAGGGCCAGGGCAGAAAGTCACCAGAAGTGCTCCAAGTGCAAGTGTCCTGAAAACCTCCTTGTTCCCGGATGTCAGGATGGAAAACAATGCTTAGTGGGCCCTGGGTTCCACAGCCTATAGGGAGGGTGATTGTGGGAAGGGTATGTGCAAATGGTGTAGCTGAGCACTGGAGGGGCCAAATATCCCTAGAACTAGGCCTGACCAATGGCTGGAAGAGTTCTCGTTTCTGCATCATGCAGGCAGGCTGGTGGCCAAAGAACCTTCAGTTCTCAGGCATGCTACAAGACTTCAGGCAGGAAAGAACCCTGGAACCCTAGCGAGGAGCCACGTACCTGAACCAAAAGTACCCATGTTACCTCAGTGTGTTATGTACTCTGACTGAAAGTGTTCCCATTTCAACAGTAGGCAGCCAAACTGATGGCTGGAAAGCCCCCAGGTCCCAAGCACACTGGTGCATTGTAGATGGGAACTACCCTAAAACTCTATGGTGAAGAAGCCCCTCATGACACTAATGTGGTAGAGTTTGGGTGCCAAAATGGGACTGGAATACCAGCATTTTACAAGTATGGTTTCCAATAGGTCTATATATTCCACAGCACAGGCTCCGGCTAGGGCTGATGGGACCCCTGTATGCAGGTACTGTTTCCGCCTAAATGGCCAGCTGGGCAGCAGTACTAGGGCAGATGCTGTCCAGGAGTAATGCCCATGCTACCAGCGAGGGGCATGGAAATGTCCCAGGCATGGCAGGGCAACATAGCCCAAGAGCAAAAGGCCTTGTTCTGCTCTCAGTCTAATTGGAGGAACCCGGGTTTCCATCCCATGAGGATAATGTAGGAGCCTTCATTATCATCAGAACCCTACTGAGCAGTCAGGTTGTTGGCAGGAAGGTTCTCTGGGGCACCAACAAGAGGGATAGCTAGTGGCCGAGAGAACTCACGATTCCCCAATTAGTAAGCTCTCGGTTCCCCTGCAGGATGATAGTGCTGTGACCCCAAATGCTCTCCACCTAAGGCGGGAAGACAGGTCACCAAGAATCCTCAGTTCTCATGAATGTGCACAAAGTGGGGGCCAGTAGGAAACCTAGAACCCTAGCTAGCAAGAAGTCCGATGGCCAGAAGTTCCCTGGACACTTACAGATCAAGATGCGGTGGGGAGGGACTTCCCTAGTGGCACAGTGGTTAAGACTCCACGCTCCCAATGCAGGGGGCCTGGGTTCGATCCCTGGTCAGGGAACTAGATCCAACATGCATACCGCAACTAAGAGTTCGCATGCCACAAGTAAGGAGGCTGCAAGCCTCAGCTAAGACCCAGCACAACCAAATAAATATTAAAAAAAAAAAAGATGCAGTGAGAAGAGGCCCCTTGCACCAGATCTCTGGGTGGATGGTTGCCAATAGGGCAGTGTGTGCCACAACCCAGTGCAGGATAGTGCCCATATGGGCTCTCCTGGAACCCAGTGCACAAGTAGTTTGGCTTCAGAAAGAATGCACAGGGCACCTGCACCAGGGCAGAACATGTCCGGAAGTGCTCCCTTGATGTGAGTGCCCTGGACCAAACGTGTCCAAAAGAGTCTTAAGGGACCTAGAGTTCAGGCTCTGAGTTTCACAGCCTACAAAGACGGTGATGATGTGAAGCATATCTGGTTTCTCCAGCTTATGGACAGGCTAGGGCCATAAGGACACGTGGAACTCTAGGTGCCAGACCAGATGGTGCTTGGAAGGTGCCCAGGGACACTAATTCGTGTGGAGTTCCATGTTTGAAAGGGTTCTAGGTTCTGTTTCAAATGGGATAGCTGAGGACCATCCCCAAGGCCAGGCCAGGCTGGTGACTGGAAAGGCCCTGATTTTTGCATCACAGTGTCAGGCTGGTGACCTAATAACTTTAGGTCTGCAGGGAAGCCAAACAATTCTAGACTCTAAGGAACACCGGAATCTAAGGGAGGAGACACGCCGTTGGCTTGAAAGTTCATTGGTTCATCCATGCTGGTGGGAAGTACGGTGTCTGAAAAGGCTGAGATTCCTTAGCTGTGGGGCTCACGGTACATAATCCCAAGTCTGATACTGTGACCAAAAGCACTCTAGTTTTAAAAACCGACAGGTAAAGTAATAGCCAGAAATCCCCCTGTTCCTGAGCATGTCATATACTCTGAGCAGTAAGAACTCCTGGAAACTTCCCTAATGTGATGTGGAGTACGGTGCCTAATTGGGACCGAGGCCACCAGAGTACTGGAAGTGTGGTTTCCAATTAGGCTATATATTCCACATCACAGGATCTGGGGAGGGCCCATGCGACGCCAGTTCACTAGCAATCTGGCTAAATCAGGGCCCCCAGGCAGCAGTTGCATGGCAGATGGTGTCTGGAAATGCCCCCTGCGGCACTAGCGGGGTAGCAGGCAAGAATCCAGAAGAGTCCCGGGGCCTGAGGGCTCATCAGGTTGATGACTGAATGAGAGGAGCCCATGTTCCCACCGCATGAGTGCAGTATGTAGACCTGAAGGATCGCCGGAACCTTGGTGAGAGGGAAATTTAGCGGCAGGAAAATTTCCTGGGGCACCCGCGAGAGGGCAGACGGTGGCCGAGAGGGCTCATTTAATCCCAAGATTGCTAGCTAATTGAAGGCCTGAAAGGCTCGCAGTTCCACCTGGTGGGTGTTAGTGCCGTGAGGGGAAATCCTCTCCTTTCACTGCAGATGGGCAGGCTGGTTGTCCAAGAACCTTTGGCTCCCCAGAACAAATTCAGGCTGGGGGCCGGTGGCTATCCCGGAACTCTAGCTGCTAGGAAGTCTGAAGGCCGGAAGCTTTCCAGGTATACCAGCTAGATGGTGGTACGGTGACGCAGAAGGGCTCTCTCGCCCCAGGGATCTGGATGGATGGTTGTTTATAGGGTTCTGTGTTCCACAGCATTAAGCAGCCTAATGCCCTTATGGGATCTCCTGGAACCTAGTGTGTGGGCAGCCTGGTCTCAGCACCCCTAAGACACCAGCACCGGGGCAGATACGTGCGGGAGTGCTCCTGGCATGCCAGCACCCCTGGACGGCTCGTGCCAGGAAACCCCCCTCCAGGTTAGTAATGATCCCCAATGGACTCTGGGTTCCATAGTGTGCAGGGCGGATGGTGGTCAGAAGGTATGTGATTCCCCACCTCACAGGCTGGCTGGGTGCCATAAGGACATAAGGAACCCCGGAGGGCGGGCCGGATGGTGATGGGAAGGTACCCAGAGACACTATCTCGTGGGAGGCCCTAAACCAAAAGGATTATAGGTTCTGTTGAAAACAGAGCAGCTGAGGACTGAAAGGGCCATCAGTTACCCAGTTCAAGGCCTGTCCAATGACCATAAGGGTTCTGGGTCCTCCACCACACTGGCATTTTGTTATCAGAATACCATTTGGTTCCTAGGTACATGTGATGACTCGGGGCCAGAAGGAGCCCTGGAACCTTAGTGAGACGCCATGTTGGTGTTTGGAAGATTTCCCTGGGTAGCCAAGTGAGGAGTCGGAGGAAGTGGGGGTTAGGGAAAGAGGAGGATGGATGGTGTCTGAAAGGCTCAGATTCTGGATCCGAAAAGGCCCACGATATCCCAGAAGGCATCCTAAACTGTGACTGAGTATGATTCGGTTTCAGTAGCAGATAGGCAGATTGATGGCTAGAAATACCTGGGACCCAGACATGACCGTGTACTGTGGGTAGGAAGGACTCCCAGAAATGTATGGGAACATAAATGCCCTCATGACACTAACATGAGAGTACAAGTATGGTTTCCAGTAGGGGGCGTATATTCTCGACATGAATTCTTACTTCGGCCCATAGTATTCTAGTACACAGGCGGTCTGGTCACAAAAGGACCCCCAGGACAGCCAAGCCAGGGAAGATGGTGTCTGAAAGTGCTCACTCAGGCATCAGTCCAATGTTAAGTAGGCATCCCGAGGAGTCATGGGGTGGGGCGGTGCTGAGAAAGTGAGAATGACCCAGACAAAAAGAGCTAGTCCTTCTGAAAGCCGGGTAAGAGGAACTCATGATTGCGTTGTATAAAGACAATATGGGGGTCTGAATAATCACTGGCACCCCAGTGAGTGATCAGGTTTTTGGCAGGAAGATTCCTTGGTCACCTGTGTAAGAGATAGATGGTGGCCGCGAGGGCTCAGGACTCCTGAGATTGAGGGCTGAGTGTTGGCCTGAAAGGCTCATGATTCCCCTTCAGGGTGGCAGTGCTGTGACGGAAAATACTCTCCTTTCCACCTCAGACAAGCCGGCAGGTCGCCAAAGAACACTTAGTTCCCCAGAGCATGCACAGAGTGTGGGCCTGTAGAAAATCCGGCACCCTAGACAGCATCAAGTTTGATGGCCGGAAGGTTTCCTGGGTCAACACCCAGATGTATTTGAAGTGGCAAAAAGGAGCCCCGTGCTTCAGATTTCTGGATGGGTGATTGCCAGTAGAGAACTCCATTCCAAAGCAAGGGTGCAGGCTAGTGTACATAAGCGCTCTCCTAGAACCCTATGCAAAGGTAGTGTGGTCTCAGAAAGGACCCACAGGTCACCAACACTAGGGCAGAATGTGTCCAGAAGTCCTTTCTGAGTGCCAGTGGCCAGGGCAGCATGATTCCGGAGGAACCCCCTTGGTTCCTACCGATCAAAATGAATGAGACGCACAGAGGGCTCCAAGTTCTGCAGCCTATTGTGAGGGTGATGGTCACAAGGGTACACAGTGCCCCCAAATAACGGTGAGACTAGGGGCCATAAGAACTCTAGGAACCTTAGGTACTCGGTTGGCTGGTGATCGGAAAGTCTCCAGGGACACTAGCGAGCAAGCCAGGTGACTGAAAGGGTTCTAAGTTCCGTGGCACACGGGCTAGCGGAGGACTGGAAGAGCTATTGGCTCACCACAGCCAGGCCTAACTCGTGACCTAAAGGGTTCTAGATTCTGCATCACGGGGGCAGGTTCGTGGCATAAGAACCTTCGGTTCCCGGGCACGTGAATGATAGCAGGCCGGAAATAGTGCTGGAAACTTAGAGCAAGGGTACTGTTGGTGGTCCATGATTTTACAGGGCATCTGAGCTCAGGGAAGGATGGTGGCCAAAAGGGCTCAAATTTCTTAGTTGAAAGGGCCCAGGGTATCTCGGTCAGAGACTTGTACCTCGATCGAATGTGTTCCAGTTTCAGCAGTACGCAGGCCGTCAAACTTGGCTGACAGCCCGTGATTCCCATTGGTCTGTGGGCAGGAAGGCCCTCATGAAAACTTTTAGGGCTGGAATGGCCCTTATGACACTAACAGGATGGGAGTACTGGGGCCAAAGGGGACTCCAGGCACCAACAAACTGTTAGTATGGTTTCCAGTAAGGTCGTATATTCCACAGCAAGGATTCTTTTTTTTTTTCTTTTTCTGTAGGCTACTTCTTATCTTTATTAGAGTTATTTGCATTTTTGTAGCATCAAATATTTATATCAAAATCCCTCTCTGACACAGGAGGGCAAAAATGTTGCTGAACTATACAGGTAAATGAGTCTAATACCGGATTTTTTTTTATTGTAGTTGACAATACTGTGTTAGTTTCAGCTGCACAGCACAGTGCAGCTTATATTGCCCTATAGGTTATTACAAGGTACTGGGTATATAATTCCCTGTGCTATACAGTAAATCCCTGATCACAGCAAGGATTCTTAATTCAGTTCGTAGGACCTCAGTGCACTGACAGTCTAGTTGCCAAAGGGGTCACCATGTCAGGGGAAATGATGTCCGGACGTACCCCACCAAGGCATCATTGAGGTGTCAGGCATGTACACAGTAGGGTCCTGGGCTGTGAGCAGGAGCTATGGCTTGCTGGGCCCAAGGTGTAAATTCTGCCTCCTGCTGAAGCACTGGTAGGAGGAGACTGTGCTTCCACTGAGGGGTGTGAAGAATCCATAGAACCCTATGGAGGAGGCAGGTTGGTGGCAGGAAGGTTACCCTGGGGCACCAGCTGGATGGGCGGACGGTGGCCCCGAGGGATCTTACTTCATCACTTTGCTGACTTGGAGCGGTTGAGGCCTAACCCTCCCCAGCCAGTGGCTAGTGCCATAACCAAGTGCTTTCCTTTCCACCACAGGCGGACTATCTGGTCACTAAAGAACCCAAGACTCACTAGCGCATATATAGACTAGGGATTCCAGAGGGAATTCGGATCTCCTGCTGTCGGGAAGTCTGGTGGCCGGAAGGTTTCCCGGGGGCACTGCCCGGAAGGTGGTGTGGTGGTGAAAAGGATCCCCTTGCAACAGTGTTCTCGATAGGTGTTTGTCAGTAAGGCCACATATTCCTTAGCAGTAGAGCAAGCTGGTGCCCGTAAGGGCTCTCCTGGAACCCAGTACGCGGGTAGCATGGTCTGATAAGGGACCCGCAGGGCACCAGCGCCAGGGCAGAAGGTGTCCGGAACTGCTTCAGGGTGCCAGTGCCCTGGACCGTATGTGTCTGGAAGAACTCCAGGAGTCCTAGATGCCAAAGGTCTCTGTTCTGTAGCCTGTGGTCTCAAGGGTATATACTTTTTTGATGACTTTGGGCCAGAGGAGCTCTGGAATTCTAGTGAGGGGTTAAATTGGTGGTTGGAAGGTTCTCCAGGGTACTAAGGCCGATGGGGGTGGAGTGGGTAGGGATGGTGGCCGAAATGGCTCAGGTTACTAAGCCAAAAAGGAATCCGGAGCAGTGAGGCAACTTATAGTCAAAAACTCTGGGTGCACAGTATCAACGGTGGACGGAAAGGTCTCCCTGAAACGCTTAGGGGTGGAAGGGGGCTTATGACACTAATACGATGGTAGTATGCTGCCAAAAGGGCTCCAGGGAGCTGGAAGTTTAGTTCGCAAAAGGGCCATATTCCACAGCAAGGATTTTGGGCCGGGCCCCTGGCACAGCCGTGCATGGTAAGTCTAGTCCCCAAAAGGGCCTCCAGTTGCAGAAGTGCCTCCCACAGCCCTGTTCCCCTCTCCCGTGACCCCAGTGAAGTGATAAGAGTCTAGCTGTCTGATTGGGAAAGATGTCTCCAGACCGAAAGACCTGTTGACGGCCTAGTATGAATTGCTCGGATTTACGCCTTATAAGGACCATCTGGGGGCCTGAAGGATCTGCGGAACCCTGGCGAGGGGTCAGGTTTCTGGCCGGAAGGTTCCGGCGCACCTGCGCGGGGGAGAGACAGTGGCCGAGAAGGCTCATGTTTCCCGAACTTGTGAGCCGAGTGAAGGTTGAAGGACTCCTGCTACCTCTACTGGATGCCAATGTTGTGACTGAAAGTGCCCTCCTTTCCTTAGCAGAGGGGCAGGCTGACTGCCGAAGAACCTTGGGGTTTTTGTTTGTTTGTTTGTTTTGCGGTACGCGGGCCTCTCGCCTCTTCCGCTGCGGAGCACAGGCTCCGAACGCGCAGGCTCAGCGGCCATGGCTCACCGGCCCAGCCGCTCCGCGGCATGTGGGATCCTCCCGGACCGGGGCACGGACCCATGTCCCCTGCATCGGCAGGCGGACTCTCAACCACTGCGCCACCAGGGAAGCCCCAGAACTTTGGGTTTTTTAAGCGTTCACACGGGCTGGGGTTGAAGGCGTCCCAGATCGCTAGCTGGTAGGAAGTTTGGTGGCCGGAAGATTTCCAGCTGCGCTAGCGTCATGTAATTAATGGGCGCCCGAAGCTCTACCGCCGTGGAAGGATGATTGCCAATAGATCCTTGTGTTCCACAGCAAGGAAACTGGCTACCATAACGTTACCCTGGAACACAGTTTATGTGCAGTATGGTCTCAGAAAGGACCCTTAGGGTACCATCGCCAGGGCAGAAAGCGTCTGGAAGTGCTCCCGTGCACCACCGAGTTGACAGGTAGGTTTCCAGTAGAGTCCTGGGGTCTGAGAGGGTGAGGTGGACTCAAGCAGGAAGCGCTAGCCCTGCTGATGGCCTAGTAGGAGTTGTGGATTTTACAGCACCTGGGTTTCGGAAAGGGTCCCAGAGGCACTACCATGTGCGTGGGTTGGTTGCTGATAGGGCCCTAGATTCCTTTGCCAATAATTTGTAGCCTAAGGTTCAAAAGCCTTTGGGACACCAGTTCATGGACAGGCTGGTTGGTGGCCATACGGGTCTTTGAGGCTGTATCTGGAGAGCTGCAAGGTGGTTGAAAGGTACCCCTGGCTCCCAGTGTGTGGTCAGACTGGTGCCCATGAGGAGTCTTTTTTTAGCCTGTCATCTTTTGGGTTCATTGTGTCAAAAGATCAGAAATAGCAAAACTAAAAGCAATGAATCATCAAAGTAGTAATTAGTAAAAGTTTACTGTGCACATACCAAAAGACAGTTTGCAAACTGGAGCATTCAAACCAAAACATGAAATGAAGCTCAGGTGTATGTTGTTATAAAGCAGCTTATATAGTGAGAAAACAGTGACTTTATTTTGCACAGTGGTTGGTTATAATATTGGAATTTTCTTAAATGATAGGGAATTGGTCAGTAGTTACTTCCTTTAGATCCTGGGAAAGAGTTTAAGTTTTGTTTATGATTTCCAGAGGCATAAACAAGAAATGACCCAGGTTAAGTTAGTCTTGTAAAATAAGCTAGATTAAGCTTTGCTTGTTTGACTAAACTGGTTTTGCCTGCTCAGGGAATTGTCAAGGCTGCTCTCTATTTGTTCTTGATTTTTACAACTATATGAGGGTTAAATAATGGCTGGAAGGGCCCCTGAGTCCCAGAATTCTCAGTGGCTGCTCCTCAGGTGCTCTCTGCTGCTAGAACTCATATCTAGTACTTTTCCATGGAGAAATATATCCACTACAATTCTAACTTCAACCAAGCTTCCTTTTACAAATGCAGATGAAAAATTTTTTAAAGCAAGTGATTTGGAAATTTATCATTCTTGCACTCTTACAGAGAACTCTTATTGAATAAACAAAAGACAATTGGGGAAGTTGTATCCAGAAAATGTTGCAATGAAAATTGTATCCATATAAATATAGGGAAGCTTAAATAGTTTTGATTAATATTATTATAGAAGATAATATACAAATTGTAACTCCTGAAACAAAAGCTATGTATGCATAATTAAGATATAACTCCAGTAGACTAAACAAAAATACCAGTCAGCATATTCCTATAGTAGAAGAAAAGGGAAACACAAACTGGCCTTAGCTGCTTCTGCTTTGGGGATGGATGCAGGCATAAATTTTTGCTAGTAGAAATGATTCTTTTATTGAAAAAAATTAATTTCCCTCATGATGGAGAAAGATAAGACTATGGCTTGGATAAATCAAGCTGAATTACTCTGTGCAATAAAGTATGATCAGATTGAAAATTTCCTTTGGTAGATTATGCGTGTATGTAATAAATATGTGTATATAATATTTGTATATGATATGTATATTTTATATGTTTGAATATATATGTGTATACATATACACACCCACACCTTATATATGCCAAAACGTTCACTTTGGCACATATTAGATCCAGAAGATAAACATTTTTATGATGACATGAATTCAGGGACTTGGTGAACAGCATTGTTAAGATCTTTTCTGTCCTGTGCTGGCTTATATTCCCCTGTATTATATTATTCCAAACCATTAGGAAATCTCAGTTATATGCATCAGCCTTATATTTATACGACAGTGAAGGAAACAGATCTATGGTGAGTTTGACTTGTCAAGCCCAAAGCAGAGCTTAGAGTGAGAGGGACAAGAGACAACAGAACATGCAAGTGTAGGAAGGGCCGAACCAGGAATTAGATGCCAATTAATTTATTTTACCCCAAATACCAGAGGCAGTTAGTTGAAGGATCAGTAAAACACTGAATTACTCTAATGCAAATTGAGAGGAAAAAAATTAATTACCAGGGTTTTTTCACGAATTAACTGAGAAACATAAGTTTGAATAAGATATTTATATTTATAAAAATCTCAAGTCAAGCTGAACACAGACTGTTTATTTTAGAAATCACTAGGAAAGAGAAAAGAAGGAAAACAGGATATACAGAAAAGGATAGGTTGGATGGCTTTTTTGATATGTCAACTTGGCTAGACTACAGTCCCCAGTTATTCAAACACTAAGTTTTGCCATGAAGGGGTTTTTCAGATATAATGAAAGTCTCTAATCAACTGACTTTCAATCACGTTCGGTCTGACTTATTCAGTTGGAAGGCCTAAAAACAGAGCTGAGGCTTTCTTGAGAGAGAGAAGATATTCCAACTGTGCACGGTAGTGTCCACCCATGCCATGGACAACTTTCACCATGCTCAAAATTTTTCTTTGCTGACAGCCTCTGAACAGAGCTTTGGCCCATGTCCATGCATTCCAACCTGTTCATGATTGTCCCTTCCTGACTCCCTACCCTATAGATATTGTACTAACCAGCCACCATGATCATATAGGCCAATTGCTTGTAATCTCTCAGGTAGGTAGGTAGACATGTAGATATTTTTATATATCTCTATATAAATATTTTTATATCTTACTGGTTCTGCTTCTCTGGTTAAACTGACTGATTCATTGTGACAACAATGAGAAGACTAGAAATATCTTAAATGAAATATTTTGAAACTGATGAGTATTTTTTTAAAAGGTAAGGAAGGTATGAAAGGAAAAGAGAAGAGGGTGATTGATAGAAAACTCTAAGAGGTAGTCATTTGATAAATAGAATAATCTAATTAAGCAAAATTAGGTGTGAGAAATGGGAAAATAACAAATGCATGTGAAAATGAAAGGATTATAGGAGGCTATTTTCTGCAGCTCAAGGTTAATAGATTTTCTAGTGTTATATAAAATCCTGAAATTGACTCAAGTACGGTTAGAAAACCACACTAAACCAATTAACTATGGAAGAAATAGAGATTGTAGTCAAACGAACTACTCTCGCACAACCTGGCCAGGTGTTATATATATATCATTGCTTTCAACTCTTTGGGAATAGATTGAATGTATACCATTAGTTTTTCAAGTCATAATGAATAAAGAACTATTATAAAGGTATTTATATTAAGCTAGAAAATAGCTATATCAAATCAACACAACTATTACTTCTTTATTTTCACATATAAATTCTATATAAAATATTAGCCAATATAATCAGAATCACATTAAAAGATTAATACTTCAAGACAAACAGGTATTCATACTACAGCTTAAAAATCATTGATATGAGAATTTTAGTATGCCAAAAATAATCATAAGATCATTTTTATAGAAGTTAATATTGCATTTGATAAACCTTAATATTTATTCCTAATAATAAAACTCCTTACTGAAAGGAAAATATAAGGATACTTCCATAATCCTTAATGTAATAAATGTATTGTTGTTTATATCAATATTTACACACACACATGCATGCACACATATCAGTAGAAACACTCTAAATGATAAAAGACCAGAAACTTTTCTATTAAATTCAGAAAAGGAATGAAATGCTTTGAACTTTTTACTTAAAACTATTACTTTGAACATTTAGAAATGCTAGCAAAAAAAAGAGAAACAATAGAAGTTATGAATATTGAAAAGGTGACAAACACCTTAACTGATACATCATATGACTCTATACCTGAAAAATTCTACAGAATAGACAAAAACAAAACTTTTAAGAATTATTAGAGCATTCAGAAAGTTGGCTAATTAAAGTTAGAATGTTAAAATCAATACCTTTGCTACTGCAGTTTTCTGAACTCTACAGAAGAACAGTTTTTTTAAAAAAAATTAGATGTGTTTTATTGGATTGGAAGACTATTTTAAAGATTCCAAATTTTAAACCATTTTATAAATACAATCTGGTGTCAATTCAAATCCTACACATGCTCATTTAGTTCATACCTGTTCTTTCATTTGTTCTGCAGAGAGGAACAGGAAATTTTTTGATGATTTTAGACATGTGGAAGAAATTTAGGTTGGAGGTGGGTGGAGGTACAGCAAAGCAGAGCATGGGTAATTTACTTCATTTCCATGCACTTCAGTTAGCTCTGTTTTCTATAACCAAGAGCACCCTCCACTTAGAGATATTCTGAGTTTTAAAGTAAATTGAGTATGTGAAAAGGAATAGCAATAAGCCTAACATGATATGGTGGATGCTCAGTAAATGCCAGCTCTCTTCCTTTTATCCTTCCTAGATAAGCTGTTTGGATGAGATGATTCAGTTGTCTATGATTTGGGCAATCTATTTTGATGCAAAATCAAGTTCTTTAATATATTACCATATAGAATAGTTCAGAACCATCGTATTTACCAGCACATACATCCTGATATGACTCAAGGACTAATGCAGTCTCTGGGGTCATGATTAATCTTTCTGTATTTTCAAGGTGCAAACTTTAGGTATTGGGCCAATTCCCAAAGCCTTAACTGGTAGATTTCTAAATCAGTTTGTGTTGCAGTTTAATCTTCTCTTTGGTTGGCTGGTAAAATCTGATGGAACTAGAGCTTAAATCATGATCACTAAATCTCCCTTTTTCTGTTTGGAATCACATGGGATTTCATTCCATCCTTACAGCAGACAGACTGTTTCATCTCAAGGTTTCAGGGAAAGGAAATGATCCCTCTCCTTGTACACAAGTTAGGGAATCCTTGCACATTTCATACATTCTCAGCTTGACTTATAATAACTATCAGGTTAATATGTCATCAGAAGGATGGGTATTACTTCAGGTATTAATAAAATGTTTGCTCTATGGTGTGACTATTTTATGATAATGAAGATTTGGCTGGAGATTTAGTTTCTTAATCATACAACACCATTTCCGCTGCTAAAGCTGCGATCGGGTCATTATCATGGTAGTCAGACCCTTTCCTTTTTTACAATTATGTTGGCCACCAAATGTCTTTCAGTATCCAGCTTTGTTTTTCTCAGGCATCTATTTGCTGGTGTCTTTTTTTTTTTCCCCCTTAGCAGATATCTGGCATTTCGAGGTTCTACCTGGGAACTTTTCTTTTCATTAGTTTAATAAACATATCCATGTGTCAGATCTTGCAGAATATCTTAAAAGAGACAACTAATGAATACGAAGTCCCCTTGGAGAGGAGAAAACAATAGATCACAATTCAATTATGGCAGTTTTAGAGTCAAGGAATACAGAACTTTATACTAACAGCCTTTAAAAGCCAAAAAATAATAGTGACCACGTTTTCTGCAACAAAATGATGTTAAAACAATTGTTAGTAGAAGAGTATATTTTATAGCACATTTTAATCATAAATAGGTCATGAAATGAACACTCTTATATCCTAAGGAAGAGAATGATTATATTTTGTTTGCTACTTTCAGAAAGCATTTTGAGGAGGATTACAATAAACACATACAATAAAACTGAGCAACAAAGAAAAGAGTATTCAGATCAATGGGAATATTATATCAGAAAATGCAAGCTATAGCAACCAAGCTCAAAATTTCACCTGAAGCATCTTAGTATTTTTATTGCCTAAAGGAAATATACTAAGGCAAGAGGAGAGAGACTTTTTGCCCTCGTTATAACCACCAAGAAGAATTGCTCATAGAGATATTTATATTTAAAGGGAAAAATGCCTTATTATTTAGAGAAGGGAAAATGGATGTGTAAAACTTTGGATTATTGCCATTTAATATTGACCTCCATTACACTGAAAAAACTGCCTTGTACTACCACATTTAATTTTTTAATCTTGAATAGGTAAACAGTTTAAGAATAGCTGGTTACAATTATCTAAATAATCCATGGCTTGTGGTATGGAATTTTATTACATAGTAATGTTAATTTTAATACACCCTATGGTAAAATATATTCCAAAGATGGCAACCAAAATCCCTGGACACATCTTTTTGATTATAAGTATAACATAAGTATAATCGGTTCAGCAAAGCGATATGAAAACATATTGAGATGTATATCATCCTAAAATTTCCAAAGCAAGTAAAAAACACCCAACCTTTTGCTAATTTCATAATTGCTTTATTTTTGTTAAAATTTTTTATTGAGGTATAATTGATATATAACATTATATTAGTATCAGGTGTACAACTTAGTGATTCAATATTTGTATATACTGCAAAATGATCACCACAGTAAGTCTAGTTGCCATAGTTACAGAACTGGTTTTTCCTGTGAAGAGAGCTTTTACGATTTATTCTCTTAGCAACTTTCAAATATGAAATACAGTGTAATTAACTATAGTCACCATGCTGTATGTTATATCCCCAAGACTTACTTACTTTATAACTGGAAGTTTCTACCTTTTGACTTCCTTCATCCATTTCTCCCACTCCTTGGCCCCCTACCTCTGGCAACCACCAATTTGTTCTGTGTATCTATGAGCTTGGTTTTTTGGTTGTTGGTTTTGTTTTGTTTTGTTTTTTTAGATTCTGCATATGAGTGAGATCATATACAGTGTTTGTCTGTCTCTGACTTATTTCACTTAGCATAATACCCTCAAGGTCCATCCATGTTGTAGCAGATGGCAGGATTTCATTCTTTTTTATGGCCAAGTTATATTCCTGTGTGTGTGTGTGTTTGTGTGTGTGTGTGTGAATACAGCACACACACCACATTTTCTTTATCCATTCATTTCTCTATGGACATACTTAGCTTGTTTCTATATCTTGGCTATTATAAGTAATGCTGCAATAAACATGGGGATGCAGATAACTTTTCAAGTCAGTATTTTCATTTGCTTTGCATAGATACCCAGAAGTGGGATTGCTGGATCATATGGTAGTTCTATTTTTAATTTTCTGAGGAACCTCTGTACTGTTTCCATAGTGGCTGCACCAATTTACATTCCCACGAACACTGTACAAGGATTCCTTTTTCTCCACATCCTTGCCAACACTTGTTATTTCTTGTCTTTTTGATGATAGCCATTCTAAACAGGTGTGAGGTGATATCTCATTGTGGTTTTGATTTGCATTTCCCTGATAATTAGTGATGTTTAACATCTTTTCATGTGCCTGTTGGCCATCTGTATGTCTTCTTTGGAAAAATGGCTATTCAGATCCTCTGTCCATTTTTAATCAGATTGCTTGTTTTTGTGGGTTTTTGTTTTTGTTTTTGTTTGCTATTGAGTTATATGAGTTCTTTATATATTTTGGATATTAACCCCTTTTGGATATATGATTTGCAAATCTTTCTCCCATTTAGTAGGTTGCCCATAATTGCTCTGTTGCAAAAGGGGGAAGGGAGTGTTTGGGGTTGGGGGGAGAAGCCCCTCCCAAGGAGAAAGAAACCCAAAGGAGAGCCATTGAGAATTATTTGTCAAAGGATTCTTTATAAATTCAAAAGAAAGACAAAGCAATGTAGATGTGTGAAAAGCAATGAAATCCCATCTCCCCAAAGGTCTGGGCTTTGGTTACAAAAAATACCAAACGGGATATTCGTTTGGTTTACTTACCATTGTCCAGACTCAAGTCTATGGGCTTTGTGGTTCAGATAATAGATCTCAAGAGCATAACAATAACAGATTCATCACTCAAAATCAGATTTTTATTCACCAAGCTTAGAATTGTGTGAAAAAAATTTTACACAGGGAGGGGAAACAGTAAGCTGGGACGAAGTGAGAGAGTATCATTGACATATAAACACTACCAAATGTAAAATAGATAGCTAGTGCGAAGCAGCCACATAGCACAGGGAGATCAGCTTGGTGCTTTATGACCACCTAGAGGTGTGGGATAGGGAGGGTGGGAGGGAGACACAAAAGGGAGGGGATATGGGGATATATGTATGCATATAGCTGATTCATTTTGTTATACAGCAGCAACTAACACAACATTGTAAAGCATTATACTCCAATAAGGATGTTAAAAAATAAATTATAAAACTAAAATATAAATATATCTGTGTATCTACCTATTTATCCATATCTGTATTCCAGAGTTCATATTGCAACAGAGCACATGTGTTGACATGACCAATATATTTTCTTCCTTTAGGCAAATCTATAGTGAGAAGCCAGGCTATAACCAAAACACTGCTAAGGAAGCTTGGGATCTGATAAGAGAAGATAGATAATCTGAGGAAGTGTCCTTCAACCATAAGGTAGTTTAAGAACTCTTTCTCATAATGGAACCATAATAATATTTATGATCAAGACTCACTCTAACCTAGACAGTGCTTGGGTGAATTCTGCACATACTTCATTCTTCAACTCCTCTACTCTTAATTTAGTTGCTGGTCAGCTTCAACCTAACCCATTTTTTTCTTCATGTAACTCAATACCTCCAGTCAAGTCCCTTTAAAAAAAAAAAGAAAGAAAGAAAAGCAAATACCTTTAATCAAGACAAGGAGCTGTACTAATATTTAAACTAGTTTTGTATATCCCCTATGAGCTTCATTATGGGCTTATTTATAGATTAAATTTCAGGGCCACATTTTTACACTTTATTTTCAAGTTTCATCTTTTCCCAAAAAGCTGTTAAACAACCTAATTAAAATGCATCTTGAATACGATGACATGTAAGACTTCATGACTTGAGTCATGTAGAAGACTTACATACCTGGAAGTGAAGGGCTTTCTCCCCTCATTCGGCCCTATTTTAAGAAAGGAGAATCAGGGCCTCTGTAATAAAGTGGGATAGAATCAACACTTTTTATTTTCCAGCATCCTTGATTTTAAAATGCAAATAGAAAGCATTTTTACTTTTATAAAACCATTAATGTATCTTTCATTTTGAACCTGAATATATCTTTAGGTGTTTAAGTAATGCTTTTTTTCCTCTCCATAAATATGAGTGATAGAAAGAGGAAGAAACATATAAGGAGTTATTCAGTTCATATCTTAGAAAAGTAATAGCAATAAAGATCTGATAGTATTATAGAGGTTATACATTTTTTTGCATGTAACAGCAATCATGTTTTAGTTGGTACTCATGGACATGAATTGAAAGAATGAATTGATATGGATATAATACTTTCATCTATTATTCAGCAAGCTATCAAATGAGGTGTTATGACTTACCACGAGCAACTTCAACCTATCATTTTGCCAATCTAAAAATCTGATTAAATGTCAAGCAAGTGCAATGTGAATGTGCCTTCCAGAAATGTTCTAAATAAGTAGAAATGGCTGTTTCTTTAGCTTTCATGATTTAAGCAGTATTTTTTTGAGACACCAAGTTATTAGAACTGAGATGGGCACTGTTACCTCAAAGTGATAATAACTGAATTTCAACTCATCAGCCTACCTCACAATCCAGTTCACTCCCTTTTCATTATGCTCCAGTCATACTATCTTTTGGCCTCTTGAAGACACTTTACATTCCAAGATATGTTGCCCTTTTGAGACCTTACATTTGTTCTTCCTCCAACTGGATATTTCAACCCAGATCTTTAATATCTCAGTCACCTGAAGGATTAACAGGGCTAAAAGATTGGCTTCCAATGTGGCTCACTATATGGCCACCAATTTGGTGCTAGCTATCAGCAGGGGAACTTATTTCCTCTTCACAGGGGCCTCTCCACAGTGCTGCTTGAGTGTTCTCAAAACATGGAGGCTGGCTTCTCTCAGAGTGAGCCATCCAAGAGAAAGAGCCACACAGAAGCTATGCCTTTCATGACCTAACCTTGGAGGTCCCATCACTGCCACTACATTCTATATTTTAGACATGATTATTTATACCATCTCACATTAAAAGGGAGAGGAATTAGATTCTACCTTTTGATGGGAAGACTGTCAGAGAATTTACATCATATTTTAAAACCACCACACTAAAGCTCGTGATTCTTGTTAATCTAAAAGTTACTCCTCAGTTAACATAACAGGTATGAGTGTATTGCTCATGAAATTAATATAGTAACAGTAATAGTAGCAATAAGTAATAAGTAGTAATATTTATTTGAACATTATCATTTTTCTGTTAAATATGTGACTTTTCTATACTCCCCTGAATTTTTAAATTTAGTTCAATTGTATCTACTGTTTCAAGTCTTTTCAAGAGAAGTTTTTCTCTAATTTTATAAAGGAAGTACATAGAAAACCATAATTCACTTACAAATTGATTTATAGCAGACAGTGATGGAACACAAATATTCTGTTAAGTCCTATAATGGTATCTATAAAATATATATGAATTTTGATTAGTAGTAAGATGTTAAACTGTATTATATATAAGATTCACGCAACTACATCTCATTTTATCCAATTAATTAAAGTAGAAATTATATTCAAATTCTAGGACCTGTTTTAATATTCAAAGATTTGTATAAAACAGTAAAAAGAAGAGAGATGCTATAACATAAAAGTGTGTATATTCTTTCTGTATTTAAATGACTTAATAATGGTGATTCAGATTAATGCCTTAACTGAATTTGTTGAATGTTTTTGCACTTACTCTAAACTCTTAGTCTTTTTTTTTTTTAAGTTTCAGGTTTATTCAGGGAACTAACTTACTAAGTACTATAATCCGGGAAATAGCCTCTCAGATAGCCCTGAGGAACTGCTCTGAGGAGTAGGGGAGGAGCTGGTATATATATGAATTTTTGGCTAGGAAATACATGTAGTCAAGCATACATCTTGGTAAAAGATTACTGCTAATTATAAAGAACAGATATCTCATATTAATGATTTTAGCACCTTTCTATGTATGGGAAGATGCAGGAATCTGGGGTCATTGATATTCATCCTAAGATATGCATCTTAACTATCTAGGGGCCAGTTTATCCAAAGCACAGAATGCTTCATCTCATTTTTTTTCATTTTGAATTTCCTTCAGGGCACACTGGCACTGTTGGTGGGTGTGGGCGACTGCAGTGGGTGGCAATTTAACCCTTGTATTGCTAAATGATGAGTGACACTCTTCTTTTTTCATTCACAATGGAGACAAAAGATCCAACTCCATGGCAACAACTTTCAGAAGTTTCAGTTGCTTTAGAGGTTTTATAGGAATCTGTTTAGTGAAGCAGCTGTACACAATTCTAGATAAACTCTTAGTCTTTAACAGAACTAATTTGATATGTAATTTTTTTTTTAAGTAGAAGGTAAAACTTATCATTGGCATCTTATGTTCAGGTGAGACGAGTGTTTACCAATGCCCCTAAATTCCCTATAATTAATCAGGTCTTAAAACAGCACAGTCCATTTTTCAAGCCAATGTACAAAACTGTAGAGATTAATGGCATTATCATCATCCACTATTATTTATTTAGGCTGTGCCGGGTCTTAGTTGTGGCATGTGGGATCTTCGTTGCGGCATGTGGGCTTTTTGAGATTGTGGCACGTGGACTTCTTAGTTGTGGCACGCATGTGGGATCTAGTTCCCCGACCAGAGATCAAACCCACGCCCCCTGCACTGGGAGTGTGGAGACTTACCCACTGGACCATGAGGGAAGTCCCCACTATATTCTAAATGTTCATACTGTGGGTAGATATATTTCCTGGAGGTATATTCAGTTATAGGCAAGAATGGAATGTTTTAAATTACTAAAATTATGTCTGTTCTTCAGCTGGAAAAAATTCAGTAATATCACCAGCTGGAATTTAACACAGTGCATGGCCTGTGTTTAATGGAAGTAGCCTCTTAAAAATGTCTTTTGATAATAGCTAGTAATTGTGACCACTTTATTAGCCAATTTTTTAAGTGTTTTAATTCTTTCTTCTTCTTGTAATTTTATTTCAAAATTCTGGAAGATGTTTGTCTTCATTGTGAATTATTTTGACTAAGGAAATTTGCTTTGTACTTCGGGTAGCAGCATGACATGTTTGCAAAAAGACAGGTTTTAGAGTCAGTTAACACTGTGTTTGAATTCCACTTATGCCCTTCATTTGCTTTTGCCCTTGACAAGTTACTGATCTTTTCTTGGTTTCAGTGTTCTCATTTGTAAAAAGGGATTAACACCCGATAATATGCAGTGATATTCTGATGATTCAACTAGGCACCATATATGCTTGGCACATAACAGATGATCAATAAATGTTAGTCCTTTACGCCTTTCCAAGAGACCCTGTCTTCTGGGGCCATTTCTGTTAAACTAAAAAATAAAACAAAATTCTTATACATCATTTTTTAAATTATTATTATTTTATTTTGATTCTTTTCTCTTTTTTAAAAAAATTAATTTCTTTTTGGCTGCACTGGGTCTTCATTGCTGTGCGCAGGCTTTCTCTAGTTGCAAAGAGCGGGGGCTACTGTTCGTTGCCATGCGTGGGCTTCTCATTGTGGTGGCTTCTCTTGTTGTGGAGCACGGGCTCTAGGCACATGGGCTTCAGTAGTTGTGGCTTGCGGGCTCTAGAGCACGGGCTCAGCAGCTGTGGTGCGTGGGCCCAGTTGCTCCATGGCATGTGGGATCTTCCCAGACCAGGGCTTGAACCCCTGTCTCCTGCATTGGCAGGCGGATTCTCAACCACTGTGCTACCAGGGAGGCCCTATAAATCTTTTTAAAAAATGAATTCAAGGTGGTTATAACCTATGATCTGATTTTGACAAAATGAATGGAACAACAGAAACAAACCTGTTTTTTCTGAATATACTTTAGGATACCCTCTTCCTTTTTTACCATCACCTGGTAGGTGCCACCACTTACCTGCTGTGACCTTGAAGAAGTTACTTAACATCCCTGTGCCTGTTCCTCATCTGTAAATTATAGGTAATAATACTGCCTACATCATATGGGTGTTATGAAGATCAATTGAATTAATTCAAATAAACATTTATAATAGTGCCTGTAATATAATAAATAGTCCATTTGTATTAGCCACCAATATTATTTGGAAAGGTTTTGTAATTCTTTTTCCTAATGCTCAAGAACCATCTCCCAACCCCCATAGCCTGGCTTGAATCTAATTTTCAAATTTTCATATATTCCCACCACTAACAACATCCAATATAATTCTGCTAAACTCAAGTGCAGATGGTGCAGTTAATTTCGGGAGGTTCCCACAGCCCTTGAAGTCCATTCTTAGGTCCCTTAACATACTTTAAAAAATTTAATTTGGGAGCTATGCAAGGAATGTATAATATTTTTGAGTGCAGAAGTATAACAGAGCTCCAACATTTGGAGTTTATAACAACATTTGGAGTTTATATAAAATGATTTATATTGTATTTAAACATCTTTAATATGCATTTATTTCTACATCTTCCAAGCCAAGTCTCTTAAACTTCCATGGATGCCTTTTTCTGGCTTTTCTATCCAAGTTCATAGCATATATTTTACTACTAAAGTATTCTAATGTATGTGCCCTCATTTTGCTATTTCTAGCTCAGATGGAAAGTTTCCATTATGTCGAACGTGGCGATTATCTGACTAGCTTTTTAAAAGAGCACTCATTTTCCTCCCTTCAAAAATATGCAAAAGAGAAGTCTTTCATAATTCTATTTACATAATGGGGTCCTATTGTGTGAGTCAGCATAAGTAAGACACATCCCTCTGTGAATCACTATTTCCTTCTTTAATGAAAGGTATTAAGTCCCTGTCTTTTATTGATGGGTCCAAATTTCATCTCCCAGGTAATTGATTAAGGATGAATCACTGGAAATTTCTAACAATTCAAATAGACAAAGAATGTAAATAATAGGTAGGTCTGCACGATGAACTCTGATAAGAGAGGAAGGAGAATGGAAATAGCATCAGAGCAGTACACCTTCTCATTGTAAAATATTTTGTTCAGTTTATTTCAGAACTGTGCCCACTGTCAGGGATGATGAGTAAGCAAGAACATCAATAAATGGAAAAGTCCAGCCCTGATAATTTGTGTTATAAAAGTTTTTTTTAATATATAATGTTATTCTCCAATTTTATAAACTATGATCAGGACAGTGCTTAAAACAGCAATTTCATGTAGCGGTAATAGAGTCCCCCAGATATACCAGTTTAGCCTTTTCCTCATTGCTATAGAAATGGGAAGGGAAAGAGGACTGGATCTTTTCTTGAAAAATTAAGGGAATGGGTTCTGGTGAGGTAGAAAAGTGATTCAGTTTCCTATAATTAAAAATTAGTGGAATCTAAGGAAAACAGTGGGTTACTCTAGGGGCATGCAATTCCAAATCAGGAAATGTAGTTGTCGTGATGCCCAGGACCTGAAATGCTTGAACAAAATTGCTTCTTTTATCATATGAGTATTTTCAAGAATTGATAAAGTGCTTGGCTTCATATTTCATTCCTTATGCCAACTCTGACCTCAGTAGTGGTAGGAGGCATATCTTATTTATCTGAATATTTTTCGGTAACTGGTATACTTGCCTGGCATATAGCAGACACTTGTTGATATTTTAATTAAATGAAAGAGCCAATAGGGGACTTCTCTGGTGGCACAGTGGTTAAGAATCTGCTGCCAATTCAGGGGACACGGCTTTGAGCCCTGGTCCAGGAAGATCCCACATGCCACGGAGCAACTAAGCCCGTGTGCCACAACTACTGAGCCTGCAAGCCACAACTACTGAAGCCTGCACACCTAGAGCCCGTGCTCCGCAACAAGAGAAGCCACTGCAATGAGAATCCCGTGCATTGCAACGAAGAGTAGCCTCCGCTCACAACGACTAGAGAAAGCCCATGTGTAACAACGAAGACCCAACACAGCCAAAAATAAATAATTTTTTTAAAAAAAAGAGCCAATAAATGAAATCTGCTGAATAGTATGCTAAACTTGAAACTTCATCAATAGTAAGTTTTATATGAATATGTATGTGAGGGGTGTGGGTATGAGTGAACAAATTTGAGTTTGTATATGAATATGTTTATTTATAAATGTATACAGTTACATATAAGTATAAATGCATCTATATTGTTTATATAAGTGAAAAGAGAGAGTTGATATGTCTTATTATACTGTTATTTCCTGGAAGACACGGTTTCTATTTTCTACTTCCTATAAAGAGGTCTACATTTTCTAAAGTAATACTCTACATAGGTGAGAGCACACTTTATGTGGATTGAAGAAAATATATTACTTATAAGATTTTAACTTTAGGGCTTCCCTGGTGGTGCAGTGGTTGAGAGTCCACCTGCCGATGCAGGGGACACGGGTTCATGCCCCGGTCCGGGAAGATCCCGTATGCCGCGGAGTGGCTGGGCCCGTGAGCTGTGGCCGCTGAGCCTGCACAGAACGGAGCCTGTGCTCCGCAATGGGAGAGGCCACAAGAGTGAGAGGCCCGTGTACCAAAAAGATTTTAACTTTAAAATTTTTCAATAACTCCTTTATAATTAGCAACAAAATAAAATTAAAAGTAGTAATATTTCCCAGCACTATATGTATAATCTTCTTTTCTTTAAAAGATTCACTGCATTCTTCCCATTCTTAAAATTATGTGCCATATCTTTTTTCATTTTGAAGTAAATTGTACTAATTTAAACATATTTGCACATTAAGAGTTTTGGCTTCCCTTTACCTTGTATCTCCCAATTTGACTATTATTTTAGTTAACGCAAAATTACTTTTATCCTCTCACAGGACTTTTAATATGGTCAGGAAGAAAGTACAATAATTATATTTTTATATAGGATAACAGGTAACTGGTAGTGAAGTTCAGTATTTGGTGTTAAAGCAAAACACATACACACACGCACACACATAGAGTCAGTACACATATGGGATTTATGTACCATTTCCCCTGAGTTTCACATTCAATTGCTACTTTTTTGATCGCATAAAAAACTTTTGAGTTCAATAAACTATGAATATATGTCCAATATGTCATTCATAGATATGAAATTTTTTGGTGCCTTTGGTGGTTAAAAAACAACTAATGTATAAGCATTTTGATTGTGATTTTAAGTTTAGAAACAGAAATGATTTCTCTTAAGGCCTAAGATGGCTGCCAGCCTGTGACAGGAAGGAAGGTGGTAGGCATTGCCGCATTCTGCAGGTCAACAAATTTCATGTAAGTCTCTCTGTTACTGTAATCAGAGCTGCTGTCAATTGTCATGGCCGACTGCCAACTGGTGGAGTCAATGGTTGTATTTTATCTTCCTAAGGAAAACTCAGCAAGCTATAGAACATAACTGCTGGCCTGTGACTTGTTTATTTTTTAAATAAACATGTAGTCCAGAGAGGGAATCACCATTCTGTGCCTATTATTTACTTTTGAGTCAGAGAGACATAATCTTTCAGTTGCAGTGTATTTGGAAAGAGAATATTGGGGAAGCATAACAGCACCTGTATCTAGCTTTTATAATAGTTATGGCTTTCCTTCTCGAAGATGAGACTAAGTTCTATGTTTTTTTGAGTTTTGAATTTTGAACATAAAAAGGTAGAGAATCGTTGGTACTGGATTTTAAAGAGAAATTGTGGCTAAATGGGACAAAATACAGAAAGGACCTTCAAGCATTCTACTTCCTGATCTTCAGCATTATCAGTTACCTGTAGAGTTATGTTTCCAAGTGTATATAAACTATTGAACAGTTAAAACTGTTGGACATCTCTGAAAATATGAAAGCCATACATTATTGTATTGGCTTTAATTCAAGTATGAACAGATGCCTAATACATATGGTGATAACTGGAGTGTACTTTGAAGGATGTCAAATAATGCTTTATTCCAACTCTTAACCAGGTTAAACTTGAGTATATAAACTAAAGATTTGCCCTGTTAAAAGTGAATATAAGAAGCACAGCATGTTAATTGATTGCTCTCTGGAAGAAAAAGCCATTTGACTAGGATTCCCTTCTTAAATGGCAACCTTAAGAGGAGAGATTTAGCCCTTTTGGCTTGGTGGCCAAACTTTAAGAGGTGATAAGCCATCCTCAGAATCTCCATAAATCTGTGTGACAGTTTTATGATACTGTACTGCCATGGTTGAAGCTGGTCCATTACTCAAATGAAGAATCCTAAATGAATTTAATGTTCTTTCTTTTATCCATGTTTCTTTCATTGATTCTGGCTTATAATTCTGGACAGAAAATTTAAGGTAGTAAATGTGTCAAAATACTGCATCACGTTGGCATGCAAGAAAGGACAGAAGGAAAACAGAAATAGACTGTTACCTTTAGCCAGTTAAGTGTTGTAGGTGAGGAACAACTAGACTCAAGAAACAATAATCCTCATTGGGTTAAGTCAAAGTTTCTATGATGCCATCAAAATTGCCTTCATTAATTTGTTCTTTAGGAATTTGAGTGCCAGATATGTGCCATGTGTAAGTAGTTCACCATCTTATACAACATGTACTTGTTAAACTTTCCAAGAGCAGTAACAGATTTACCTAACTCAGCTGTGCTCTCTTGCAGGCCTATCTTACAACCAAAGATCTCTATTGTGAGATAGCTAATCAGTAGAGGCAGTGGAATATGATAAAAGATGTCAGCAAAATATTTCTAGAACATGATTTTAGATTCACCAATACTGCTTTAATGCTCTGACATCTCGCTTTCTCGGCATCCTTATGTTTAACTATCATCTTCTATATATAGTCTTATAACTTTTACTGGATCCTTCCTGTTGGCTAGTAAAAATGGTTTTTGTTTTGCTTCTCTGTGCTTGCTGAATTTACTTCCTTACCTACCATTCATATTTCAATAATTTTCCTGTCTCTACAATTTCAATGAAATTATCCTGATTGAAGTCAGTGAAGATCTCCATTTGGGTAAATCCAGTGGAAATGTTCAGTCCCCATCTTAGATTTCCTCTCAGGAGCGTTAAACAAGAAAACTTTAAGCATCAGGGAAAATAGCCATCGGAACTATGATTGAAGGACTTGGGGACCATCAAATGTGTATAGTGAAGGAAGGTGAGAGAGATGACATGAAGATTTTAGCTTTGGTTACTCAGAGTATGGCAATGCCTTAAATAAAGCTAAAACAAATGGAGAAGAGCAGGAATTTTTAAAAAGAATAAATAGCTTGTTTTTAGGTATGTTGAGTGAATTGGAGACAGACCTTTCTATCAGATACAAATATCTACTTGGGAATGGAGTATAAGTAATAAATGAAAGAGAGAGCTGAGGCCAAGGTATACAATGAAAAGAAGGGTAAATGATGGGACCCTGGGAGGATATTGAGGTGGAGGTGGGAAGAGGAAGCAGCGAAAAAAAACTGTGCTGATGATAGCAATAAAAAATTCAAGAAAAGTAAGTGCCCTAAGTCAAAGAAACAGAACTTTGAATAATGAGAAAGTGTACAGATAAATACCAAATAATTTGAAGGCTGTCTGGTGACTTTTGGGTGCACTGATTAGACCTAAATTTTGGCTTTGTGAGAGCAGTTTCTTTAGAAATTAGAAAGCAAGTCACTGAGTAAGTGTAAACAAAAGAGATGGATGTTCGTTTTAATAACATTTAAAAGTGTACATGGGAATGGGATGGAGCCACAGGTTTAGGGGAAATCAGAATGAGGGGAAGGTTGTTTTGTTATGCTTTTCATCTGAGTAATAAAAACAAGGTAAAAAAAATTAAATGAGAACCCCCTACTTTTAACCTTTTAAGTCTCACTTAAAAAGTTAAGCTGTTTTTAATATTTGTGTTCTTCTGATGAAAATCTACACGTTCAGACAGTATACTTCTATTTCTATTATTGAATTGTGACCATAATGTAAAAGAGATGCTTTTTTAAAATTCATAAACCATTCATTTATTCCACAACATTTTCTTCATTTCAGCAAAATCACTGATTATGTTTTTTATTAATTTTTATTTTATATTGGAGTATAGTTGATTAACAATGTTGTGTTAGTTTCAGGCGTACAGCAAAGTGATTCAGTTATACATATACATATATCTGTTCTTTTTCAAATTCTTTTCCCATTTAGGTTATTACAGAGTATTGAGCAGAGTTCCCTGTGCTATACAGTAGGTCCTTGTTGGTTATTTTAAGTATAGCAGTGTGTATATGTCATTCCCAGTTTCCCAATCTATCCGTCCCTCATCCTCCCCCCCCCAGTAACCATAAGTTCGTTCTCTAAGTCTGTGAGTCTATTTCTGTTTTGTAAATAAGTTCATTTTTATTATTTTTTATAGATTCCACATATAAGAAATATCATATGATTTTTGTCTTTCTCTGACTTACATAATATGATAATCTCCAGGTCCATCCATGTTGCTGTAAATGACATTATACCATTCTTTTTAATGGCTGAGTAATATTCCACTGTATATATGTACCACATCTTTATCCATTCATCTGTCGTTGGACGTTTAGGTTGCTTCCATTTCTTGCCTTTTGTAAGCAGTGCTGCAATGAATATTGGGGTGCATGTATCTTTTTGAACCATATTTTTCTCCAGATATATGCCCAGGAGTGGGATTGCAGGATCACATGGTAGCTCTATTTTTAGTTTCTTAAGGAACCTCCATACTGTTCTCCATAAGCTCTACCAATTTACATTCCACCAACAACGTAGGACGGTTCTGTTTTCTCTAAACCCTTGCCAGCATTTCTTGTTTACAGACTCATTGATGATGGCGATTCTGACTGGTGTGAGGTGATACCTCATTGCAGTTCTGATTTTCATTTCTGTAATAATTAGTTATGTTGAGCATCTTTTCATGTGCCTCTTGGCCATCTGTCTTTTTTGGAGAAATGTCTATTTAGGTCTTCTGCCTATTTTTTGATTGGATTGTTTGTTTTTTGATATTGAGCCGCATAAGCTGTTTGTAAATTTTGGACATTAATCCCTCGTCAGTCACATCGTTTGCAAATATTTTCTCACATTCAGTGGGTTGTCTTTTCGTTTTGTTGATGGTTTCCTTTGCTTTTGAGTTTAATTAGGTCCCATTTGTTTATTTTTATTTCTATTACTCTAAGAGACGGATCAGAAAAGATACTGCTGTGCTTCATGTCAAAGAGTGTTCTGCCTATGTTTTCCTCTAAGAGTTTCATAGTATTTGGTCTTACGTTTAAGTCTTTAATCCATTTGGAGTTTATTTTTGTGGTTGTTGTTAAAGAATGTTGTTTTAAAAATTTCACTTTTTTATTTTTTAAACTATAGCTGTCCACTTTTCCCAGCACCATTTATTGAAGAGTCTGTGTTTTCTCCATTGTATAGTCCTGCCTCCTTTGTTGTAGATTGATTGACCATAGGTGCATGGGTTTATTTCTGGGCTTTCTATCCTGTTCTATTAATCTATATTTCTCTTTTTGTCCCAGCACCATGCTGTTTTGATGACTGTAGCTTTGTAGTATAGTCAAAAGTCTGGGAGCCTGATTCCTCTAGCTTCATTTTTCTTTCTCAAGATTGCTTCGGCTATTTGGGGTCTTTTGTGTCTCCATACAGATTTTAAGATTTTTTTGATCTAGTTTTGTGAAAAGTGCCATTGGTATTTGATAGGGATTGTATTGAATCTGTAGATTGCCTTGGGTGGTATAGTCATTTTGACAATATTCTTACAATCCAACAACATGGTATATCTTTCCATCTGTTTTGTGTCATCTTCAGTTTCTTCCATCAGGGTCTTACAGTTTTCAGAGTACAGGTCTTCTGCCTCCTTAAGATTTATTCCTAGGTATTTTATTCTTTTTGATGTGATGGTAAATGGCGTTGTTTCTTTAATTTCTCTTTCTGATCTTTGTTGTTAGTGTACAGAAATGCAACAGATTTCTCTGTATTTATTTTGTATCCTGCAACTTTACCGAATTCATTGATGTGCTCTGGTAATTTGCTGGCAGCGTCTTTAGGATTTTCTATGTATAGTATCATTTCATCTGCAAACCGTGACACTTTTACTTCTTCTTTTCTAATTTGGATTCCCTTTTTTCTTTTCCTTCTCTGATTGCCGTGGCTAGGACTTCCAAAACTATGTTGAATAAAAGTGGCAATGAGTGGACATCCTTGTCTTATTCCTCTTACAGGAAATGCTTTTAACTTTTCACCATTGAGTATGATGTTAGCTGTAGGTTTGTTGTATATGGCCTTTATTATGTTGAGGTATGTTCCCCCTATGACCACTTTCTGGAGAGTTTTTATCATACATGAGTGTTGAATTATGTCAAAAGCTTTTTCTGAATCTATTGAGATGATCATATGGTTTTTATTTTTCAATTTGTTGATGTGGTGTATCACACTCACTGATTTATGGATATCGAAAAATCCTCACATCCCTGGGATAAATCCCACTTGATCATGGTGTACGATCCTTTTAATGTATTGTTGGATTCAATTTGCTAGTATTTTGTTGATGATTTTTGTGTCTGTTCATCAGTGACATTGGCCTGTAATTTTCTTTTTTTGTGGTATCTTTGGTTTTGGTATCATGGTGAAGGTGGCCTCATAGAATGCATTTAGGAATGTTCCTTCCTCTGCAATTTTTTGGAATAGTTTCAGAAGGATAGGTGTTAACTCTTCTCTAAGTGTTTGATAGAATTCTCCTGTGAAGCCATCTGGTCCTGGACTTTTGTTTGTTGGGAGTATTTTAATCACAGTTTCAATTTCAGTACTTGTGATTGGTCTGTTCATATTTTCTGTTTCTTCCTGGTTCAGTCCTAGGAGATTGTGCCTTTCTAAGAATATGTCCATTTCTTCTAGGTTGTCCATTTTATTGGCATGTAGTTGCTTGTAGTAGTCTCTTATGATCCTTTGTATTTCTGTGGTGCCCATTATAACTTTCTCCTTTTTCATTTCTAATTTTATTGATTTGAGCCCTCTCCCTCTTTTTCTTGATGAGTCTGGCTAAAGGTTTATCAATTTTGTTTATCTTTTCAAAGAACCAGCTTTTAGTTTCATTGATCTTTTCTATTGTTTTCTTTGTCTCTATTTTCATTTATTTCTGCTCAGATATTTATGATTCATTTCCTTCTACTAACTTTGGGATTTGTTTATTGTTCTTTCTCTAGTTGCTTTAGGTGTAAGGTTAGGTTGTTTGTTTGAGATTTTTCTTGTTTCCTGAGGTAAGATTGTATTGCTGTAAACTTCCCCCTTAGAACTGCTTTTGCTGCATCTCAGAGGTTTTGCATACTCGTCCTGCCATTTTCATTTATCTCTAGGTATTTTTTGATTTCCTCTTTGATATCCTCAGTGATCCATTGGTTGTTCAGTAGCATATTGTTTAGCCTCCATGTGTTTGTGTTTTTTACAGTCTTTTTTATTTCTTGTAGTTGACTTCTAGTCTCATAGAGTTGTGTTCGGAAAAGATCCTTGATGTGATTTCAGTTTTCTTAAATTTACTGAGGCTCTCTTTGTGGCCCAGCATGTGATCATTCCTGGAGAATGTTCCATGTGCACTTGACAGGAATGTGTATTCTGCTGGTTTTGGATGGAATGCTCTATAAATATCAGTTAAGTCTGTCTAGTCTAATGTATCATTTAAGGCCTGTGTTTCCTCATTGATATTTGTGTCTGGATGATCTGTCCATTGATGAAAGTGTGGTGTTAAAGTCCCCCACTATTATTGTGTTACTGTTGATTTCTCCTTTTAAGGCTATATTTGCCTTATATATTGAAGTGCTCCTGTGTTCAGTGCATATATATTTAGAATTGTTATATCTTCTTCTTGGATTGATCCCTTGGTCATTATGTAGTGTCCTTCTTTGTCTCTTGTAACAATCTTTATTTTAATGTCTATTCTGTGTGATATGAGTGTTGCTACTCCAGCTTTCTTGTGATTTACACTTGCATGGAATATCTTTTTCCATCCTGTCACTTCCAGTCTGTATGTGTCCCTAGGTCTGAAGTGGGTTGCTTGTAGACAGCATATATAAGGGCCTTGTTTTTACATCCATTCAGCCAGTCTGTGTCTTTTGGTTGGAGCATTTAATCCATTTACATTCAAGGTGATTATCGATATGTGTGTTCTTATTACCATTTTCTTAATTGATTTGGGTTTGTTTTATGGTCTTTTTCTTCTCTTGTGTTTCCTGCTTAGAGAAATTCCTTTAGCATTTGTTGTAAAGCTGGTTTGGTGTTGCTGAATTCTCATAGCTTTTGCTTGTCACTAAAACTTTTGATTTCTCTGTTGAATCTGAATGAGATTCTTGCTGGGTAGAGTAATCTTCATTGTATTTTTTTCCCTTTCATCACTTTAAATATATCCTGCACTCCCTTCTAGCCTGTATAGTTTCTGCTGAGAAGTCAGCTGATAACCTTATGGGTATTTCCTTGTTGGTTTTTTTTTTTTTTTTTTGCTTTTCCCTTGCTGCTTTTAATATTTTTTCTTTGAATTTAATTTTTGTTAGTTTGAGTAATATGTCTCTTGGAGTGTTTCTCCTAGGGTTTATCCTGTATGGGACTCTGTGCTTCCTGGACTTTAGTGGTTATTTCCTTTCCCATGTTAAGGAACTTTTCAACTATAATCTCTTCAAATATTTTCTGAGACCCTTTCTCTTTCTCTTCTTCTTCTGGGACCCCTATAATTCGAATGTCGGTGCATTTAACGTTGTCCCAGAGGTCTCTAGGACTGTCCTCAATTCTTCATTCTTTTTTCTTTATTCTGCTCCATGGCAGTGATTTCCACCATTTTATCTTCCAGCTCACTTATCTGTTCTTCTGCCTCAGTTATTCTGCTATTGATTCCTTCTAGAGTATTTTTAATTTCAGTTATTGTGTTGTTCATCACTGTTTGTTTGCTCTTTAGTTCTTCTAGGTCCTTTTTAAACGTTTCTTGTATTTTCTCCATTCTGTTTACGAGATTTTGGATCATCTTTACTATCATTACTCCAAATTCTTTTTCAAGTAGGATGCCTATTTCATCTTCATTTATTTGGTCCTGTTGGTTTTTACCTCACTCCTTTGTCTATAACATATTTTTTGTCATTTCATTTTTTTTTTGATGGGTGGGGCTGTATTCCAGTCTTACTGGTTGTTTGGCCTGAGGCATCCAGCACTGGTGTTTGCTGGCAGTTGGGTAGAGCCGGGTATTGATGCTGAGATGAGGACCTCTGGGAGGCCTCACTCCAATTAATATTCCCTGGGGTCTGAGTTTCTCTGTTAGTTCAGCAGTTTGGACTCAGCACTCCCACCACAGGAGCTGAGGCCTGACCTCCAGTCTGGGAACCAAGATCCTGCAAGCTGTGTGGCATGGCAAAAAAAAAAAAAGAGAGAGAGAAAAAGGAGCAGTACAATAACAAAGAATAAAAAATAAAATAAAATTAGAAAGATAAAAAATATATTAGGAAAAATAAAAATGTAATTGAAGCAACTGCAACAAGGTAAAACACAACAGAAAAAAGAAAAAAAGAGGCAGCGGGGGAAGAAGCCAAAAGGAACAGAACAATAACAAAGTGTAAAGAATAAAATAAAATTAGAAAAATAAAAGATTTATTAGAAAAAATAAAAATATAAATGAATCAACAACAGCAAGATAAAAAAGAACCCCAACCTAAAAGAAGGAAAAAAAAAAAAGGCCAGAAAGGCCTTGGCTATGGGGCAGCTGATCTTAGGTGGGGGGTGGAACTTAGGCAAGGGTGGGGTTTAGGGTGGGGCGGGGCCTAGGCAGGGGCTGACATTTAAGTGTGGAGTGGGGCCTAGACTCAGGACGCAGGCAGCTGGAAAAGGCCTTTTGGATGGGGCTTCAGCAGGGTGACATTCAAGTGTGGGGCGGGGCCTCTGCTTAGGATCTGTGCAGAAGGGGAGGGGCAGCACATCTAGAGGGGGCCTCTGGAGTGTGGAGTTCCAGAGTTTGGAGGTAGGGCCCTGAGTGTAGAGGTGGGGCCCTGGGTGGGGGTGTAGGGGTGGGGCTTGGACTCTCCGTGGCAGGAGGGAGGCTCCGAGGGCAGAGGATTAGGCCCTGGAGCCCAAGAGGCTCCCCGGTGCCCAGTAGACAGGGAAAGCACTGGCCCCATTCCCTTCCATGAAAAGGAATTTTTTGCAAAGATGCTTCTAACTCAGTACCTGGGACATTGTTTCCTACCCATTTTGTGTGTTTAATACCTGCTCATCCTTTACAGCTCAGCTTAAATACATACTTTGGCTCTATAGACTAAGTAAGCTTACCCTGCTGTGTGCTTTTATAGGACTCAGTACCTTTCCTGGATATTATTAGATTATATGTACATGTATTGTTTTTTCAGTATCTTTTTTCCCCACTGTATCATAAGCTCCATGATGGCAGGGATCATTTCAGCTTTATTATCTACTGTGTGTAGCACAAGGGCTAGTACATAATTAGTACTCAGTAGATATTGGTCACTTGAATTAATGAGTAATTTGTTTGGTGGTGTGGTAATGGTTCTAGAACCTTCCAAATAACAATTTTCAGATTTGAAATATATAGTATTCTAATAGTATTTCAAATTTATTTCAGACATGTTATTATGCTCTCATAAAACTATAAATATATCTTTAGATGCTTGTCATTATTAACACAGTTTATGAATATTTTATATAATAATACAGTTCCTTATATTGACATTAGGTTTATAAAGGACATTCATATATAAATATAAATTGATGAAGTGGTATGATGCAGGCTTACTTACAGGTTCTACTGAGGCAGATGGTGACACAGAGTTTCTGGGAGACAAAATATTTATTTGGAATCAATACCTGTAAAAGGAAGAGGAAGAAGCCAGGATTGGAGAGGAAAAGCTTTTCTGTGATACGGGCCTGACAAAGCTTTGGCCAGCCCAGTGAGGGGACTGGAGTGAGTACAGCCCATCAGAGTATCCCACTCTGGGCTGAAATGGCAGGGCCTTTACATCCCACAAGGCCTTTACACCCCTGCCTGACTCAGTTAGTGGGCACATGCTGCCCCTGGGAAGAGAATGGCCTCAGACAAGGCAGCTCACAGCAGCTGAGGCTGACCCTGAATGGGCTGCCAGCTGGAGGCTGCCTGCTGACCACACTTCTCACAGCTGCCAGCAAGCCCTTCCTATACTTAATTGGTAAGTTCAGCATTTTGAGTGCTTAAGAGTTTTGATACTTTGGGTCCACAAACAACCATAGGAACTAACAACTGCTTGTAAGTAGCAGAGCTGGGATTCAAACCCAGTCATTTTGGCTTCAAAGTTCATGCTTTTAACCACTCTACTATCCTGTCTTCCTACTCTTTTCAGTACAGAAATGCATGCACAGTAGGAATAAATTGAGTACCTATCTCCCTGCTAATAACATATATAAAGAACATGCAGGTTGAGCCTGTGTTGTTATATGGTAAACTATGAAACTATGTTAATTCTTAAGAGGATATCAAGAAGGCTCTCCATCAAGGAAGATAAAAGTATCATTTTTGGCCAGATCCTTTTTCTGTTCTGTTTTTTTTTAATTGTCCCTGCTAGATATTGTTCTCTGACTCAAGTGGTCTCCTCTATTCCTCAGAATTTCCTGGAGTCCCAAGGGAGTGCCTTACACATTCCCATAAAAGTATTTGGTCTTCTACAATACAGTGCGCATGGTGCATTTCTGCTCCCCCTGCTCTTGTCTTTCCCTTCTTTTGCTGTGCATAGGTGTATCCACTAGTTATGTCTACGTCTCAGGCTACTTAGCCTCCAAGAGGGTACTGCTCCCATGTTTCCCACTTCTGATGAAGGGCTGGGAAAGTGCATGATACTACACAGTACAGAGAATTGCTCCTGTCCCCGACTCCATTCAAGTTTTTTACTGGATCAAGCTGCTTCTCGATCGTCTCTTCCCTAATGCTGAGTTCTCTCTTAGAACCTCAGATCCTCATCCATGTAGATGTGTATTGATCCATGGCTGCTAGTTCATCAGACAAGTCTTAACATTGGTAGCTATCGGCCAGTTTCAAGCTTTATGCCTTAGGTTATGTTTCCTGGAATTGATTCTGACCTGGAGCTTTGCTGGCAAGACATCGATTGTGGAATGCTCTTAGAATCACTTCCTGAAGTGGGAGTGCAGATACCCTCAAGGGGCAGAAGGAGAAGATAATCTGCATTGTCACTGGAGAAGCCTCCTCACCCTTGGGGAGCTCTGGAGCTGGGATGGCCCTTTAGTGTTGTTCAAATGATGCGTAGATCAGTCATTGAATGCCCCAGCTGTAATCTTAGGTGAAGTATTTCCCTTTGAGCAAAGGGAGGGTCTCCACTATAAGCTGCCATCAGGTAACTCCCAAGAGCAGGAAGAATGAGTGCTTCAGTCCTGAAGGGGGGAGCTGAGTGGCACCTCACACCATCTAGAGCACCATCTCAATTATTTATGCCACTGACCAAAATCTGGTCTTTGACGTTGTAAGACCGTCTCAGAAATACTCCCTTTTTGTTTGGTTGTGGATAGATTATTTTTTCTATTTGCTTTTTTTTCTTAATTTTTTTTAACTTTTTATTGATTTCTGGGAAGATGTTTTATTTATTTATTTATTTCATTTGGTTGTGCTGGGTCTTAGTTGCGGCAGGCAGACTTCTCAGTTGCGGCTCGCTGCCTCCTTATTTGTGGCAGGTGGACTCCTTAGGTGTGGCATGCGAAATCTTAGTTACGGCATGCATGTGGAATCTAGTTCCCTGGCCAGGAATCGAACCCGGGCCCCCTGCATTGGGAGCGTGGAGTCTTAACTGCTGCACCATGTGCCACCAGGGAAGTCCCTCTATTTGCTTTTATAATACACATTCACACACACACACACACACACACACACACACACATAGCAGTTACTATTAGGTTTCTAATGCACATGGCCCTTTTACTCTGCCTGCTCTAAGTATAGTGTGTTTCATTTGTTTTCAAAAGGTTACAAAATATCCTGGCTTCAGGCAAGTGAAAATATTATCTTCTGAGATGAGTGTTTTCTGGAAGATTTTCTCTGTAACTCACACGTGCTTCCCTACATGCTTGGTTCCTTTCTTATAAAGGAGCTATTTCCCTGGGATCCGATACATATTAGAAAATGCTATCTCACTAAGGCCACTTAATGTAAATAACAAAACTCCCAACAGAAAGAGTTCTAAATAAGCTTTTTGGGTGATTATTTCTAATAATTCAAAAGACTTATTGCCAGATAATAAGCAATGCACGGGATACTATAGATGTTGTAGGAACACTAAGTATCTCTAGCATATTTACTGTATTAGACAAAGTCCACTCTGTTTAATTTGTTGATAAGTGTGCCTGGATCTCCTCCTGCAAATGTCTTAGAAATATATAAATGAAAAGTTATTTGCTTACAAGGATGTCTCCAGGGTGACTTTGTAGTACACAGTTTCTTTTTGACACTCTCTCACTCTCATTTTCCCATGACTTCCACCAGCATGCCAAAACCCGCACCCCACTGTTCTATCTCTGTCCCTTGGCTCTCTTTCCATTCCTCAGGGCTGTAGATCTCAGCTCTAGTGATGAGATCAAACACGTTGACTTTAAGGTGGGAACAGTTTATTTAATCCTTCTAATATTTGCATATGAAAACATGAAACTCTTGGTGAAATTCAGGGCTGTGAAGCAACAGAGAAAAAAGTATCTCTAAAAGTTTGGTTGCGAGGAGCGGGCCATTTCCTCTGCCCCTTAAAAGGCCCTATTTAGGTAATTTCTACTCATACACAATTGGCCTGCTAATTTTGATTAAGAGCAGGCTTAGTGTGTGATATAGGGCACTGGATATGTAGAAATACTGACTTTGGGGATGTAGTGAAAGGACAATTGCTACTTAAACCTGTGAGGGTTTAGAAAGATGCTGGCACTCAAAGGATTAACCATTGATCAATCTTATCATTTGGTTAGGTATGTAAAATTTGAGTTTTAAACTGTAAATCAAATTATAATGGGGTGTACTTTTTTTGTGAGCTGAGAGCTGAGACAGCTTTCTAAATACTCAAGTACTTTATAAGGAATTTAGTCCCATTCAGTTGTATGTTTCGCTTTCTGAAGTTTTTATAGCTCTAGAAAGCCATGAGGAAGAAGACCAAATAAATATTTTGTTGATGATACAATGAAAGGAAAAGGTACATCAACCCTGTTTTGGTTGACTAATGCTGGAGCTGTTCATCACCATGCAACTGTTTTTCATATCAGTTTTAAGTTCTTTAGTAATTATTATTTAGTAATTCCCTTTAATGTAAATGTATATGTTAATTGTGGTGGCAGGGACTTCCCTGGTGGTGCAGTGGTTAGTAATCTGCCTACCAATGCAGGGGACACGGGTTCGAGCCCTGGTCCAGGAAGATCCCACATGCCGTGGAGCAACCAAGCCCGTGTGCCACAACTACTGAGCCTGTGCTCTAGAGCTCGTGAGCCAAACTACTGAGCCCGTGCGCCACACTACTGAGCCCGTGTGCCACAACTACTGAAGCCCGCACGCCTAGAGCCCGTGCTCTGCAATAAGAGAAACCACCACAATGAGAAGCCCACGCTCGCTGCAACGAGAGAAAGCCTGTACACAGCAACAAAGACCCAACACAGCCAAAAATAAACAAATAAAAATAAATAGATTTATAAAAAAAAAAGAGGACTCTAAGTCTGGAATAAATTATGATAGGAAAATCATGAAAATCTTTTAAAAAATGTGGTTGCAGACAACCTTAGATTCTTTTTATTTTTAACTTTTTGCAAATTGGAACCAACTGTAAGTTAATGCTTAATATATTGAAGCCACACTTGTGGTTACCTTGAAACTATAGGTTATGTCAGGCAACTTAATCCTGTAGTATTCAAGTTTTTTAAAAAAATTATTTTGTAAATAATAATTTTCCCCTGAGTAAAACAATGAGAAGCACTAAAGTCACCACAAATAATGACAGTGACTCAATGCAAGGCAGGGTTTCCTTGTCAATCTAGGTCAAAGTGAAATAGTGGCTCTACTTTCCAGAATATGCTGCCATTACTGGGGGTAAAATTTGTAGATGCTTTTTTTTAGCCGTTCAGCTGGAAGTTACGCAGGTAAAATGACTATCTGTGTGTGTGTGTGTGTGTGTGTGTGTGTGTGTGTGTGTATATGTGTATATATGTATATATGGCACGATGGTGACAATATTATGAGACATTGCTGGGTAAGACAGTGTTCCTGGAGGTCAACTAGCTTTGTAACTTTGGGCAATTAGCATTAGGTATTATTTATATGTATATGTGTGTATGTACATATATAATTTTACATAGTATACATATATAAAATACATATTATATATATTTAGATATATAAAATATATATTCATATGTATAATTTACATATAAATATATAATTTATGTATTTGTACATACATATATATTGCTTAAATATATATATTGCTTAAATATATATATATTGCTTAAATATATATATATATATAGCTTAAGTATATATGACCACATGTTTATACTTTATCTACCTATGTTTTATTTAGGTTTTATCTAATATAACCTAAATTATATATGTAATAAAATACAAAAATTATATATTTACTTAGGTTTCTTAGATTATTTTATTTGATTATATCTTATCCAATGAATGAAGTTATATGAATTGCATTTGCTAATGTTGTGATATATTTCTTATGGCACAGCTTTTAGTGCTTTGATAAATGATATTGTATACTTTCAACCACTTTTAATTATCCCTAATAACCCCAAAAGGTTTAAAAGTGTTTTCAGCTCTATTCAAAGTGTCTTGCTGCCTATTAAAGGCTGAGTGCCTCTGGCTGAGAGGCCTCTTGGCTGCTAACATGGGTAATTATAGACGTTCCTAAGGCTATTAAATTCATAAGGCTATTAAAATATCTAATGTTTCTTAGTTTTGACTATAAGACATCTGAAATTGCCTGGCTGGATTAGGAGTGTTTTGTATTAAGCATTTAGGTCATAAGATCTCTAGACCAAGTCTTATCTATGTTCTGTGATGTAAAACTACATTTCTGCTACTCCAAAAACATTAGCTAATACCTACTTTTTGAAGACTTGATGTGTCTTCCCATGCTGTAGTTGAGCTCCTTATTTATGCAGCATTCCTACAGACAATGAGGAATTAAATCTTGTACTTATATTGCATTACTTGTGGAATTCTTTATTGGGGGTAAAATTGAATACATACACAGGGCGTTGCTGTTTGTATATTACACTGATATATGCAAATATAAATACATAAAGCTCTAGATAATTTTTTAAACTCTAAGTGACCTTAGAGATAATCTTGACCAAACCTCTAATTTTTTAGTTGATAAGCTGAGGCAGATAGAGTTCAAATGATTTATACTGTCACATACCAGGTTATTGGCAATATTGAAGCTATATGGAACTATATAGCTGCAAATTCTTGATAGAGAATAATAGACCATTATGTTAATGTAATCCACTCTTTGTAAAATAGTGATCTCTCCCACTTTTATTTTCTCTAAGTAAATTTATTACAATGGATGATTCAGTTGTTTGCATGAATAAACCTGATGTTTGTTATTCAGACAGAATACAAATAAAAATTAATAATAATTAGTTTCTGACAGTTTCATCCTGTCAAATTGCCTGAATCTATTTTAGAGCACATGTAGTTTTTAAAGCATTTAAGTCATTTCTCTTAAATCATTTTAAAGCATTTAAATCAAATCTATTATTTTATAGATTATTAAAATCTATACATGTAAGTTTCAGGAAGAAAATAATTTGGTTTAAAATAGGGATGCATCCTCCATTACCTTCTTTAGGTAAGGGCTTGAAGATGACTGGGTCCTTAGCCTAAATTACAGATATAATTGGAGAGAAGTCAATCAGATTTTATGTACTGGAAAATTCTAACATCAGACAGAGCTTTTTGAGGGTAACTACTTCACTGAAACTCAGTTTCTTCACCAGTGAAATGGGGATAATGCTACATCAAGTTTCTATTTTATGAATATTAACTGAAATAATGATTGTAAAGTATGTCACAGAAAATACCCAACACAAGAAGGTGGTGTGGCATTTATTTATTTACCACAGGCCTCCATAAGTAGTTCACAGATCCTATAAGAAGTAATCCTTGACTTTTAGAGACCCAGATTTAAATGGACACCAGATACCAAGGAGCACCAGGAATGTGGATCAGTCAAAAGTTTCTGGTAGGGGCTTCCCTGGTGGCGCAGTGGTTGAGAGTCCGCCTGCCAATGCAGGGGACACGGGTTCGTGCCCCGGTCCAGGAAGATCCCACATGCAGCAGAGCGGCTGGGCCCGTGAGCCATGGCCGCTGAGCCTGCGCATCCGGAGCCTATGCTCCACAACGGGAGAGGCCACAACAGTGAGAGAGGCCCACGTACCGCAAAAACAAACAAACAAACAAAAAAACATAGTGAGATACCACTATATACTTACCATGGTGTGGGAAAAAAATGACAATACAGAATGTTAGAAAACATGTGAAGAAATTGTAATTCTTGACCATAGTTGATGGAATTGTAAATTGGTTCAACCACTTTAGAAAAGTGTTTTCCAGTGTCTGTTAAAGCTGAAAATGTGTACCCAAGATAAATGAATATATATGGCCATTAACATATATGAAGCCTGAATGCAACATATTTAAGAAAAAAGTGATTTACTTTTAAGGTACTATTATGAAAGTAGTACATCTAGTAAGAGGCAATTTTAATTCAACTGTCACATTCCTAGCTTTTCTGTGTAATGCCCTAGTATTATGGTTATCAAATGATTGGCATAAACTACGTTTTACTAAATTTTATTCATTCACCTATTTTTTTAATATTTCTAGACCTTCAAAGCTATGATCCTGATTTCTGCAACTTAAAAGAACAATCTTAAAAATTGATGAACTTGAGCAACACAAACAGATGGGCATGGAAGAGTTAAATAGTGACACTCAGCAAAGCAAAAAGGGGATGAAGCTGCAGGTGAGTTGTCACTGAGAGAATTTTTAAGGCTTACAAAATGAGAAGACACACAAGGTGACTCAGAGAGGTCCATGTCACCTGGTGAAAGAAGCCAGGCAATATTATAAGAGGCTGCATCTCCTTGGTACCATTAAGAGGCCAGTTGTAGGTTAAGTAATCTAAGTTTTTAAGCATACTGGGAGAAGCTCCATAATTTGCAGTATACATTCATGTTTCTAGGGGTTATAATACTGATGTATAAAATCAGAATTCTAACATATTAGCTTAAAATATAATCACAGAAATTGAAGTGCTCAAACATGCCAAGGGAAGCCAAATTATTGGCTAGATTGATTGAAATGAAACAAAGGAACTTCATATGCACCTGATGTTTAATGGCTCAAGCTAAGATACCCAGATGCATACAACTTAAAATTGTAAAAACCTTGTCGATGGGATAGAATCCTTAATTTCAGTGGGTATTTCTTTCCCCTCCGTGGTGCTTGAATGTGTACTACCAATGAATTCTTCAGTATCTTTCTCTCACTGTCTCTCATTCTCATTTTATACTTTCATGTCTAACTAAATCCCATTTGGATTGACTCTCTTTAAATACATTAATATATTGAATCATGTTAAAGTCAAGTTCTGCAAGCTGGTTGTCTCTCTTTGAGGTGACTGGCCTGACCAATTTTATATTGATGTTGAAAATCATATTTGTCTATTTTTCAAATTTTTAAGGAAAACACACCCTCATGTACTGAGTGCAGTAAGTAAACACATAAACAAGGACCCCTAAAATTTGAAGGTTTTTTTCCCTCTGAACAACAGGTCGGTCTGTAAAATTCATCCTATAGAAGGAGTCAGGGGAGGTATTTTGAAGCAGGTAGGCATTTCTTGAAGAGTTAAGTTCATATGTGAATTAATATATTCAATATTTCATCGGTAAACATTCTTGTGAGAGTATTATGTCCTAGGCATTAGGAACATGGGAATGCAGAGTTTGGGGCATGCTCTTTCTCAGTGCTCACAATCTATAGGAGGAACAGGAAGGTAATTACATGTTCCAAATTTATTGACTATCTAGTAAGAGATAAATTCAATTTTATGTAATAAATATTATAATAGAAATGAATAGGTATATACAGGAGCATAAAGAAGTTAGATTCCTTATTCTAGCCCATGGATGGAGGATGGGAAAAGTGTTCAAATGCATAAAAATGGAAAACTCAAAGATTTAGGAAAGAGAAAGAGGAAGGATGTTTGATGGAGTAATTTCTCTAAGCAGACCAAGCTGAAAGTTTATTTAATAAATGACTGGGGTGGAGTTGGGGATGTAGATAATAGTGGATGTCTACACAGAATTTGTAGGTCAGTAGTGAAGATCTTAAGGGGTGGGGGAATTTTTCTGCCTGGTGGTTTCTGTTATTTTTATAAAACAGGGGAGGTAATTTGCTGTAAGTGAAAGGAAGCTGTAATTGGGGAACAGAGGAGAGCCCAGGTGAATTTGAGGACAGGGATTATGGCATAATCAACATAAAGAATTGAGTGTGCTTCTCCAGCAACCATCAGTTGTCCAAGTATAGAGAGGGGAAATGTCAGGTTGTCCAGGGTTGGAATTGTACAAGTTATACATGATGGAAGAACAAGGGGAAAGAGAGTGATGGCAATGATGGATCACATGATAGATGATAGATAGGAAAGAAGAATTAAATTAGAAAGCAGCTAATAGATTGGAGGAAATTGTGTGTGTGTATCTGTCTGCGTGTGTGTTGAGGGGGGAAAGATGAAGAGATTAGAGGGCATAATGAGCTGGAAGAATGGTGTCTACATTTAAATGAATCTCAGCAGTTATAAATAGGAATAGAAATAACTAGATCACTAGAAAATATTGACAGCATTCTGCAGTTAAAAGATAACTTTTTAAAATTGCAGACATAGAGACTGGAGACAGTAAGAGTAGATAATTTCTGATAACATTGAAGTCAGGGGTCCAACGTGGCCCAGTAATAATCAGCATGGGACTCAAAAGTACATAAATGGATAATGCTTGATTAGAAAGATTTAAAACAATTTCAAGAATTTCAACAGGCATCTAGAGAGAAGGGTTATGAATTACTGTGGAGTACTACAGCTGAGCCACCCTGGGATTCAGAGTCAAGCTGTCTATAAAACTAGTGGGCCATGAACCCTTCTCCCTGTATCCAGCTTCTATTTGTAATAGATTTTGTCCATGAGAATTTCATTTTCTGGAAGAAGGGGGGGAAAAATGGACAGTCTTCACACTTCTGGAAGAATATAAAAGAATATAATGTGACTCCAATGATCATATTTAATACCTTGAGGATTTTGTAATTTTATGGGAGGAGACAACCCTGGGAGGAAGGAGATGGACCACCGAGTAGAACCTTAGGAGGAAACAGATAACCTTAGCAAGTCTGGAGTGGCAGTAGCTGTGTCAGTTGGCCCTGACTTAATTTTTAATTTTACCAGTTAGGTGATATCAACTGGAGAGGAATAAAAGGCTTGTTGGAGGGTGAACTTTTAAGAGGGTGGACGTCCTGCTAAACACAAATTGGTGGTCACTGTTTTTTATTTAATTTTTAACAATTCCCCCTTTTTGGTCATTCTCTCAGCAAGCTGAGAGTGTAACCAACTAGTATAGTGTTACTCTCAGTTACCACTGTTGATGTAGCTATGCTGAAAAATCACATGTTCAGTGCTTCCACTAGCTGAGTAGTCAGGATGGCGGGCCATGTGATTGCTGTTACCGACAGTTGGTTGCATCCTCACCAGGGACATGGACGGTCAAATCATTGAGTTCCTCAAGTTGTCTAATCTTGATGGCTGTCATTTGATGTGTGAGTGGCTGCCAAAAGGCATTTAAAACCTTTGAGAGGATACAACACACCAGAAAGGTTCATACGATGACTATAAGGAAAATAATAGCCAAGGATTGAAAAATTCCCCAGAGCAGATATTCACAGGAGCCAAGATTTAAGCAACTAAATGAATCAAATTACTGGTAACATTATTCCAGGACATATAAGGTTTTTAGGAATTTCATATAATTTCTGAATTACTTATTTTAATGATATATATCACATATAAACTTGCTCTAAGAATATTAAATGTTACTTTTTATTTGGCAGTGTTTCCCCTCCACATTAACATATCAAATAAGCCTAAATAAATAACATTTCTCTTTTTATAAGGAACAAGAGCATCTCTTTAGATCTCCCAGGGACCCTCTGGAAAATCCCAAAGTTAGTTAGTTCAAGGTCAGAAAGACTTCATTCATAATTTGATTTGGGGAATTTTGCTCGAAATGTCAAAAGTTTTAAAACACTTGATCAAGTAGGATCACAGGCCACTGGGAAGCAGTACTTAGTTATCCAGTCAACTATACTGACAACTAAAGAATTCCAAAGGTAAATACAGAAAGTTACATAGTTGTATTTAAAAAACCTTAGCTCTTTTAATATTGAGAAGACTATTTTCCTAAATAATCAAATATCTGATGAAGATGACATGGATCACAGGAATTATTTTCTAAGACACAGAATCTTTGTTTTCCAGGCAATTTACAGCAAAGGTAAAGAAAAACCTTTTATAATCTTCTATTAAGACCAGACTGATAATCTAAGACATTTTGTGATTTTAACAAAGAGGAAATTAAACTCTGCTTCTGTATTAGTACATTATTGAGTTCATTAAAAAAGCCCTTATAAATGTTTTCAATTTAGCTGGCTATGACATAATAACATAAAATTTCTTTTCCTGAAACCTGCAACTTTCTACATACATTGAGGTTTTGTCTTATTCTTTTTCCTTTCTTATTCTGGAACAACCCGTCATTTTATTTAGACAACTTTACTGTCTTTTTCCTTAACAAAACACATCCTATATTTCTTGCATACTCTTCATATAAAACTACATCCCATTTTATTCTCATATTTTGTATATACAAAGTTGTTTTCCTTTACTCTTATCATTTTTATATATTGATTATAAAATTTAACTATCAGTAACCTTTACTTTCCAGGGAAAATTAGGAAGCAGGCAGTTATGAACTGTCTATCATATATTAACATCAGTAGTAGGTTAACAAATTTATAAATACATAATTATAAACTTTAAAATTTTTAGAGACTTGTTTTTCATAGCACAGTTTTTCAATGTGGCAAAAGACATTTATTAATAGACTCTAGTATATTTTGTCTCTGTAAAAATTAAAAAGCCAAAAGTAGATAAATTTAAACTTATGTTTAGCAATCAATGTCTCAGTATATTATTTGGAAAGGATTTAAATTTGCCATGAATACCCATTATGTAGTTTAACTTGGTGTAAACTTTTATTTACATTTATTTAAGTTACTCGTTTTTAACAGTCATGCTTAGTTTAGACATCAAATAGCTAACCATCATCTTAAGTTATTTTTCTTGTTGACAAATTCTGTAACATGGAGATAGCATGAGCTTATTTGACTAATAAACCCAGGTAGAAAAAGTTGTATGTTTGCATTACATTTAATATTGACAATTCTGAAAAAATGGCTGTTTTTATTAACCCAACAAACTTAAACTACTTTTATTTATCAAAGATTATCCCAATCATGTGATTATCCCAATTAAGTGGAACACTACTTTTTTTTTCTTGTCTTAAACTCTTAGTGAGGTAACCTGTATCCATGGACTGAAAAGCTAACTCTGTGGCAGACATAGGTTGTGGCATCTGCAATCCTTAATTTATAATTGCCCTGACTTTTGATCATTCTATTTGGTACTTTAGTATTATTAAGCAACTCATTCAGTGAAACATGAAAGAGGTACTATAAAGAAATTAAACACACATTTTCTCTCTACTTCCTCAATTTAATATTTTTTTCCTTCTCCTGCTAGATTGATGTGACTTTAATGTATAATTTGCTCTTCATTTTTTTTTTAAAATTATTTTATATTGGATATAGTTGATTAACAATGTTGTGTTAGTTTCAGATGTACAGCAAAGTGATTCAGTTAGACATATACATGTGTATGTTTTTCTCAAGTTCTTTTCCCATTTAGGTTATTACAGAATATTAAGCAGAGTTCCCCATTGCTATACAGTAGGTCCTTGTTATCTGTTTTAAATAAATCAGTGTGTGTATGTCAATCCCAACCTCCCAATTTATCCGGCCTCCCCACCCTTCACCCCCGTAACCATAAGTTCATTCTCTAAGTCTGTGAGTCTGTTTCTGTTGTGTAAATAAGTTCACTTGTATCATTTTTTTTAAGATTTCGTGTAAAAGCGATATCATGTGATATTTGTCTTCTCTGTCTGACTTAACTTTACTTAGTATGATAATCTCCATGTCCACCCATATTAGTGCAAATGGCATTATTTCATTCTTTTTAATGGCTGAGTAATATTCTATTATATATATGTGCCACATCTTCTTTATCCGTTCATGTGTGGATGGACACTTAAGTTGCTTCCATGTCCTGGCTATTGTAAACAGCACAGCAATGAGTATTGGAGTGCATGTATACTTTCAAACCATGGGTTTCTCTGGATATATGCCCAGTAGTGGGATTGCTGGGTTATACGGTAGTTCTATTTTTAGTTTTTTAAGGAAACTCCATACTGTTCTCCATAGTGACTGTATCAATTTACATTCCCACCAACAGTGCAAGATGGTTCCCTGTTATCCACACCCTCTCCAGCATTTATTGTTTGTAGATTTTTTGATGATGGCAATTCTGACCAGTGTGAGGTGATACCTCACTGTCGTTTTGATTTGCATTTCTCTAATGATTAGTGATGTTGACCATCCTTTCATGTGTTTGTTGGCAATCTATATATGTTCTTTGAAGGAATGTCTATTTATATATTCTGCCCATTTTGGATTGGGTTGTTTGTTTTTTTGATATTGAGCTGCATGAGCTGCATGTATATTTTGGAGATTAATCCTTTGTTAGTTGCTTCGTTTGCAAATATTTTCTCCCATTCTGAGGGTTGTCTTTTCATCTTGTTTATGGTTTCCTTTGCTGTGCAAAAGCTTTGCAATTTCATTAGGTCCCTTTTGTTTATTTTCGTTTTTATTTCCATTTCTCTAGGAGGTGGGTCAAAAAAGGATCTTGCTGTGATTTATATCAAAGAGTGTTCTGCCTGTGTTTTCCTCAAAGAGTTTTATAGTGTCTGGCCTTACATTTAGGTCTTTAGTCCATTTTGAGCTTATTTTTGTGTATGGTGTTAGGAAGGGTTCTAATTTCATTCTTCTACACGTAGCTCTCCAGTTTTCCAGCACCACTTATTGAAGAGGCAGTCTTTTCTCCATTGTATATTCTTGCCTCCTTTATTAAAGGTAAGGTGACCGTATGTGCGTGGGTTTATCTCTGGCCTTTCTATCCTGTTCCATTGATCTTTGTTTCTGTGTTGTGCCAGTACCATACTGTCTTGATTACTGTAGCTTTGCAGTATAGTCTGAAGTCAGGGACCCTGATTCCTCCAGCTCCGTTTTTCTTTCTCAAGATTGCTTTGGCTATTCGGGGTCTTTTGTGTTTCCATACAAATTGTGAAATTTTTTGTTCTAATTCTGTTAAAAATGCCATTGGTAGTTTGAAAGGGATTGCACTGAATCTGTGGATTGCTTTGGGTAGTAGAGTCATTTTCACAATGTTGACTCTTCCAATCCAAGAGCATGGTATATTTCTCCATCTGTTTGTATCATCTTTAATTTCTTTCATCAGTGTCTTATAGTTTGCTGCATACAGGTCTTTTGTCCCTTAGGTAGGTTTATTCCTAGGTATTTTATTCTTTTTGTTGCAGTGGTAAATGGGAGGATTTCCTTAATTTCTGTTTCAGATTTTTCATCATTAGTGTATAAAAATGCAAGAGACTTCTGTGCATTAATTTTGTATCCTTCTACTTTACCAAATTCATTGATTAGCTCTAGTAGTTTTCTGGTAGCATCTTTAGGATTCTCTATGTATAGCATCATGTCATCTGCAAACAGTGACAGCATTATTTCCTCTTTTCCGATTTGGACTCCTTTTATTTCTTAATCTTCTCTGATTGTTGTCACTAAAAGTTCCAAAATGATATCGAATACTAGTGGTGAGAGTGAGCAACCTTGTCTTGTTCCTGATCTTAGTGGAAATGGTTTCAGATTTTCACCATTGAGAATGATGTTGGCTGTGGGTTTGTCATATATGGCCTTTATTATGTTGAGGTAGGTTCCCTCTGTGCCTACTTTCTGGAGAGTTTTTATCATAAATGGGTGTTGAATTTTGTCAAAAGCTTTTTCTGCATCTATTGAGATTATCATGTGGTTTTTATCCTTCAGTTTGTTAATATGGTATATCATGTTGATTGATTTGCGTATGTTGAGGAAACCTTGCATTCTTGGGAATTCCCCACTTGATCGTGGTGTATGACCCTTTTAATGTGCTGCTGGATTCTGTTTGCTAGTTTTTTTTGAGGAGTTTTTCATCTATGTTCATCAGTGACAGTGGTCTGTAGTTTTCTTTTTTTGTGACATCTTTGTCTGGTTTTGATATCAGGGTGATGGTGGCCTCAGAGAATGAGTTTGTGAGTGTTCCACCCTCTGCTATATTTTGGATGAGTTTGAGAAGGATAGGTGTTAGTTCTTCTCTGAATGTTTGATAGGATTCGCCTGTGAAGCCTTCTGGTCCCGGCCTTTTGTTTGTTGGAAGATTTTTAATCCCAGTTTCAACTTCAGTGCTTGTGATTGGTCTGTTTATATTTTCTATTTCTTCCTGGTTCCGTCTCGGAAGGTTGTGCTTTTCTAAGAATTTGTCCATTTCTTCCAGGTTGTCCGTTTTATTGGTATATAGTTGATGTAGTAATCTCACATGATCCTTTGTATTTCTGCAGTGTCAGTTGTTACTTCTCCTTTTTCATTTGTAATTCTGTTGATTTGAGTCTTCTCCCATTTTTTCTTGATGAGTCTGGCTAGTGATTTATCAATTTTGTTTATCTTCTCAAAGAACCAGCTTTTAGTTTTATTGATCTTTGCTGTTGTTTGCTGCATTTTTTTTTCATTTATTTCAGATCTGATCTTTATGATTTCTTTCCTTCTGCTAACTTTGGGGGGTTTTGTTCTTCTTTCTCTAATTGCTTTAGGTGTAAGGTTAGGTTGTTTGTTTGAGATGTTTCTTGTTTCTTGAGGTAGGATTGTATTGCTATAAACTTCCCTCTTAGAACTGCTTTTGCTGCATCCCATAAGTTTTGGGTCGTCGTGTTTTCATTGTCATATATTTCTAGGTATTTTTTAATTTCTTCTTTGATTTCTTCAGTGATCTCTTGGTTACTTAGTAGCATATTGTTTAGCCTCCATGTGTTTGTATTTTTTACAGTTTTTTTCCTGTAATTGATATCTAGTCTCATAGCGTTGTGGTCAGAAAAGATACTTGATATGATTTCAATTTTCTTAAATTTACCAAGGCTTGTATTGTGACCCAACATATAATCTATCCTGGAGAATGTTCCATAAGCACTTGAGAAGAAAGTGTATTCTGTTGTTTTTAGATAGAATGTCCTATAAATATCAAGTCCATCTTGTTTAATGTGTCATTTAAAGCTTGTGTTTCCTTATTTATTTTCATTTTGGATGATCTGCCCATTGGTGAAAGTGGGGTATTAAAGTCTCCTACTCTTATTGTGTTACTATCGATTTTCCCTTTTATGGCTGTTAGCGTTTGCCTTATGTATTGATGTGCTCCTATGTTGGGTACATAAATATTTACAGTCATTGTATCTTCTTCTTGGATTGATCCCTTGATCATTATGTAGTGTCCTTCTTTGTCTCTTGTAATAGTCTTTATTTTAAAGTCTATTTTGTCTGATAAGAGAATTGCTACTCCAGCTTTCTTTTTATTTCCATTTGCATGGAATATCTTTTTCCATCCCCTCACTTTCAGTCTATATGTGTCTGTAGGTCTGCAGTGGGTCTCTTGTAGACAGCATGTATATAGGTCTTGTTTTTGTATCCATTCAGCCAGTCTGTATCTTTTGGTTGGAGCATTTAATCCATTTACATTTAAGGTAATTATCAATATGTATGTTCCTAGTACTATTTTCTTAATTGTTTTGGGTTTGCTTTTGTACATCTTTTCCTTTTCTTGTGTTTCCTGCCTAGAGAAGTTCGTTTAGCATTTGCTGTAAAACTGGTTTGGTAGTGCTGAATTCTCTTAAGGTTTGCTTGTCTGTAAAGGTTTTAATTTCACCATCGAATCTGAATGAGATGCTGCTGGGTAGAGTAATCTGGGTTGTAGGTTTTTCCCTTTCATCACTTTAAATATGTCCTGTCACTCCCTCCAGCTTCCAGAGTTTCTGCTGAAAGATCAGCTGTTAACCTTATGGGGATTTTCTTGTGTGCTATTTGTTGCTTTTCCCTTACTGCTTTTAATATTTCTTCTTTTTATTTAATTTTTGATAGTTTCATTAATATGTGTCTTGGCATGTTTCTCCTTGGATTTATCCTGTGTGGGACTCTCTGAGCTTCCTGGACTTGACTGACTATTTCCTTTCCCATGTTAGGGAAGTTTTCAACTATAATCACTTCAAATATTTTCTCAGTTCCTTTCTTTTTCTCTTCTTCTTCTGGGACCCCTGTTATTCGAATGTTGGTATGTTTAATGTTGTCCCAGAGGTCTCTGAGACTGTCCTCAATTCTTTTCATTCTTTCTTCTTTTTTCTGCTCTGCAGTAGTTATCTCCACTGTTTTATCTTCCAGGTCACTTATTCGTTCTGCCTCAGTTATTCTGCTATTGATTCCTTCTAGAGAATTTTTAATTTGATTTATTGTGTTGTTCATCATTGTTTTTTTGCTCTTTAGTTCTTCTAGGTCCTTGTTAAATGTTTCTTGTCTTTTCTCCATTGTATTTACAAGATTTTGGATCATCTTTATTGTCATTACTCTGAATTCTTTTTCAGGTAGACTGCCTATTTCCTCTTCATTTGTTTGGTGTGGTGGGTTTTTACCTTGCTCCTTCATCTGCTCTGTGTTTCTCTGTCTTCTCATTTTGCTTTACTTACTGTGTTTGGGGTTTCCTTTTCACAGGCTGCAGGTTTGTAGTTCCCATTGTTTTTGGTGTCTGCCTCCAGTGAGTAAGGTTGGTTCAGTTGCTTGTGTAGGGTTCCTGGTGGAGGGGATTGGTGCCTGTGTTCTGGTGGATGAGGCTGGTCTTGTCCTTCTGTTGGGCAGGGCCTTATCCAGTGGTGTGTTTTGGGGTGTCTGTGAACTTAGTATGACTTTAGGCCACCTCTCTGCTAATGGGTGGGTTTGTGTTCCTATCTTGCTAGTTGTTTGGTATGGGGCGTCCAGCACTGGAGGTTGCTGTGCATTGGGTGGAGCTTGGTCTTAGTGTTCAGGTGGAGATCTCTGGGAGAGATCTTGCTGATTGTTATTACGTGGGGCCCGGAGGTCTCTGGTGGTCCAGTGTACTGAATTCAGCTCTCGCATCTCAGAGTCTCAGGCCTGACACCAGGCTGGAGCACCAAGACCCTGTCAGCCACTCGCCTCAGAAGAAAAGGGAGAGAAAAAGAAAGAAAAAAAATTAAAAATATAAAATAAAATAAAACAATTAAAATGAAATATTTATAAAGTAACAGAAAAATAGAAGAGAGCAACTAAACCAATAAACAAATTCACCAATGATAACAAGCGCTAAAAACTGTACTAAGATAGACATAAAAATCAGAAACAAGTCAGTCACAGATAGCAAACCCCAAGTCTATAGTTGCTCCCAGAGTCCACTGGCTCAATTTTTGGTTGATTCATTTTCTGTTCAGGTATTCCACAGATTCAGGGTACCTCAAGTTGATTGTGGGGATTAATCCACTGCTCCTGAGGCTGCATGGAGAAATTGCTCTTTCTCTTCTTTGTTCACATAGCTCCTGGGGTTCAGCTTTGGTTTTGACCCCACTTCTGTGTGTAGGTCGCCCTCAGGCTTCTGTTCCCACCCCGACAGGATGGCGTTAAAGCAGTGGCTGATTATGGGGCTCTGGCTCACTCAGGCCAGGGGGAGGGAGGGATATGGTAGTTATAATTGGAATGTGGGGCAAGCCTGCTGTGGCATAGGCCAGTGTGACACTGCAACAGCCTGAGACATGCCATGTGTTCTCCCCGGGGGAAGTTTCCCTGAATAACGGAACCCTGGCAGTGGTGGGCTGCACAGGCTCCTGGGAGGGAGCATGTAGATAGTGACCTGTGCTTGCACACAGGATTCTTGGTGGCTGCAGTAGTAGCGTTAGCATTTCATGCCTGTCTCTGGTGTCCGAGCTGATAGCTGCGGCTCGTGCCCGTCTCTGGAGCTCATTTAGGTGGTGCTCTGCCTTCTGCGGGCAGACAGAGAAGGAATCCTCTCTTCGCACACCTTGAAACAATGGTTTCTTGCCTCTTAGGCAGGTCCAGGGTTTTTCCCGGACTCCCTCCTGGCTAGCTGTGATGCACTAGCCCTCTTCAGGCTGTGTTCACACAGCCAATCCTAGTCCTCTCCCTGGGATCTGACCCCCCAAAGCTGAGTCTCAGCTCCCAGCCCCCACCCGCCCCAGCATGTGAGCAGACAAGCCTCTCAGGCTGGTGACTGCTGGTCAGCACCGATCCTGTGGGTTAGGAATCTCTGCTTTGCCCTCTGCACCCCTGTTGCTGCACTCTCCTCCTTGGCTCTGAAGCTCCCCCCCACCGCCCACCCCCCGTCTCCACCAGTGAAGTGGTTTCCTAGTGCGTGGAAATTTTTCCTCCTTCACAGCTCCCTCCCAAACGTGCAGATCCCGTCCCTATTCTTTTTTTTTTTTTTTTTGCTGTACGTGGGCCTCTCACTGCTGCGGCCTCTCCCGTTGCGGAGCACAGGCTCCGGACACACAGGCTCCGCGGCCATGGCTCGCGGGCCCAGCCGCTCCGCGGCATGTGGGATCTTCCGGGATCGGGGCACGAACCCGTGTCCCCTGCATCGGCAGGCGGACTCTCAACCACTGCGCCACCAGGGAAGCCCCCCCGTCCCTATTCTTTTGTCTCTGTTTTTTCTTTTTTCTTTTGCCCTACCTAGGTATGTGGGGATTTTCTTGCCTTTTGGGAAGTCTGATGTCTTCTGCCAGCATTCAGTAGGTGTTCTGTAGGAGTTGTTCGATATATAGATGTATTTTTTTTTTTGTTTTGTTTTTTTTTGTTTTTTGCTGTACGCGGGCCTCTCACTGCTGTGGCCTCTCCCGTTGCGGAGCACAGGCTCCGGACACACAGGCTCCGCGGCCATGGCTCGCGGGCCCAGCCGCTCCGCGGCATGTGGGATCCTCCGGGATCGGGGCACGAACCCGTGTCCCCTGCATCGGCAGGCGGACTCTCAACCACTGCGCCACCAGGGAAGCCCTATAGATGTATTTTTGATGTATTTGTGGGGAGGAAGGTGATCTCCACATCTTACTCTTCCGCCATCTTGAAGGTCTCCCCTCTGCCTATGTTTCCTCTAGGAATTTTATAGTATCTGGTCTTTGATTTAGGTGTTTAATTGATTTTGAGTTTATTTTGGTATATGGTGTTAAAGAATGTTCTAATTTCATTTTTTCTTTTTTTTAACCTGTAGCTGTCCAGTTTTCCCAGCACCACTTATTGAAGAGACTGTCTTTTCTCCAATGTATTGTCTTGCCTCCTTTATTGTAGGTTGATTGACCATAGGTGCATGGGTTTATTTCCTGGCTTTCTATCCTGTTCCATTGATCTATATTTCTGTTTTTGTGCCAGTACCATACTGTCTTGATTACTTTGTAGTATAGTCTGAAGTGAGGGAGCTTGATTCCTCCAGCTCATTTTTCTTTCTCAAGATTGCTTTGGCTATTCGGGGTCTTTGGTGTCTCCATACAAATTTTAAGGGGCTTCCCTGGTGGCGCAGTGGTTGAGAATCTGCCTGCTAATGCGGGGGACACGGGTTTGAGCCCTGGTCTGGGAGCATCCCACGTGCCACGGAGCAACTAGGCCCGTGAGCCACAACTACTGAGCCTGCGCGTCTGGAGCCTGTGCTCCGCAACAAGAGAGGCCGCGATAGTGAGAGGCCCACACACCGCGATGAAGAGTGGCCCCCGCTTGCCACAACTAGAGAAAGCCCTCGCACATAAACGAAGACCAAACACAGCAAAAAATTAATTAATTAATTAATAAACTCCTACCAACAACATCTTCTTTAAAAAAATTTTTTTAAGATTTTTTTATTCTAGTTCTGTGAAAAATGCCATTGGTAATTTGACAGCGATTGCATTGAATCTGTAGACTGCCTTGTGTAGTATAGTCATTTTGGCAGTATTGATTCTTCTAATATAAGAACATGGTGTATCATTACATTTGTTTTATGTCACCTTTGATTTCTTCCATCAGGGTCTTATAGTTTTCGAGTACAAGACTTTTGTCTCCTTAGGTATGTCTATTCCTAGGTATTTAATTTTTTTTAATTTATTTATTTTTGGCTGCATTGGGTCTTCATTGCTGCACATGGGCTTTCTCTAGTTGCGGCAAGTGGGGGCTACTCTTCATTGCAGTGTGCAGGCTTCTTATTTGGTGGCTTTTCTTGTTGTGGAGCGTGGGTTCTAGGTGCGTGGGCTTCAGTAGTTGTGGCATTCAGGCTCAGTAGTTGTAGCTTGAGGGCTGTAGAGTGCAGGCTCAGTAGTTGTGACACACGGGCTTTGTTGCTCCGCGGCATGTGGGATCTCCCCAGAACAGGGCTCAAACCCATGTCCCCTGCACTGGCAGGTGGACTCTTAACCACTGCGCCACCAGGGAAGCCCTATTTTATTCTTTTTGATGCAGTGGTAAATGGGGTTGTTTCTTTAATTTCTCTTTCTGATCTTTTGTTGTTAGTGTGTAGAAATGCAATAAATTTCTGTGTATTTATTATATTTCCTAGAACTTTAGCAAATTCATTGATAAGCTCTAGTAGTTTTCTGGTAGCATCCTTAGGATTTTCTCTGTTTAGTATGATGTCATCTGCAAACAGTGACAGTTTTACTTCTTTTCTACTTTGGATTCCGTTTATTTCTTTTTCTTCTTTGATTGCCATGGCTAGGACTTTCAAAACTATGTTGAATAAGAGTGGTGAGAGGGGAGCTCCTTGTCTTGTTCCTGATCTTAGAGGAAAGAAATGCTTTCAGCTTTTCACCATTGAGTATGATGCTAGCTATAGTCTTGTCCTTTATGGCTTTTATTTTGTTAAAATATGTTTCCTTTATGCCCACTTTCTGGAGAGTTTTTCAAAAATGAATGTTGAATTTTGTCAAAAGCTTTTTCTGCATCTATGGAGATAATCATATGATTTTTTTTTACATCTTTATTGGAGTATAATTGCCTTACAATGGTGTGTTAGTTTCTGCTTTATAATAAAGTGAATCAGTTATACATATACATATGTTCCCATATCTCTTCCCTCTTGCGTCTCCCACCCTCCCTATCCCACCCCTCCAGGTGGTCACAAAGCACTGAGCTGATCTCCCTGTGCTATGCGGCTGCTTCCCACTAGCTATCTACCTTACGTTTGGTAGTGTATATATGTCCATACCTCTCTCTCGCTTTGTCACAGCTTACCCTTCCCCCTCCCCATATTCTCAAGTCCATTCTCTAGTAGGTCTGTGTCTTTATTCCTGTTTTACCCCTAGGTTCTTCATGACATTTTTCCAAAAAAGATATACAGACTGCCAACAAACACATGGAAGAATGCTCAACATCATTAATCATTAGAGAAATGCAAATCAAAACTACAATGAGATATCATCTCACACCAGTCAGAATGGCCATCATCAAAAGAATCTAGAAACAATAAATGCTGGAGAGGATGTGTAGAAAAGGGAACACTCTTGCACTGCTGATGGGAATGTGAATTGGTACAGCCACTATGGAGAACAGTATGGAGGTTCCTTAAAAAACTATAAATAGAACTACTATATGAACCAGCAATCCCACTACTGGGCATATACCCTGAGAAAACCATAATTCAAAAAGAGTCATGTACCAAAATGTTCATTGCAGCTCTATTTACAATAGCCCGGAGATGGAAACAACCTAAGTGTCCATCATCGGATGAATGGATAAAGAAGATGTGGCACATATATACAAAGGAATATTACTCAGCCATAAAAAGAAACGAAATTGAACTATTTGTAATGAGGTGGATAGACCTAGAGTCTGTCATACAGAGTGAAGTAAGTCAGAAAGAGAAAGACAAATACCGTATGCTAACACATATATATGGAATTTAAGAAAATTATGTGATCTTTATTCCTCAACTTGTTGATGTGATGTATCACACTGACTGATTTCTGGATATTGAAAAATCCTTGCATCCCTGCGATAAATCTCACTTGGTCATGGTGTACGATCCTTTTAATGTGTTGTTGGATTCTATTTGCTAGTGTTTTGTTGAGGATTTTTACATTTATGTTCACCAGGGATATTGGCCTGTAATTTTCTTTTTTTGTGGTATCTTCATCTGGTTTTCATATCAGGGTGATGGTGGCCTCATAGAATAAGTTGAGGTATGTTCCTTCGTCTGCAATTTTTTGGAATAATTTCAGAAGGATTTGTGTTAACTCTTCTCTAAATGTTTGATACAGTTCACCTGTGAAGCCTTCTGGTCCTGGACTTCTGTTTGTTGATTGTTTTAAAATTACTGATTCAATTTCATTACTGTCAACTGGTCTGGTCATATTTTCTATTTTTCTTCCTGGTTCAGTCCTAGGAGATTGTAGCTTTCTAAGAATATGTCTGTTTCTTCTAGGTTGTCCATTTTATTGGCATATAGTTGCTTGTAGTAGTCTCTTATGATCCTTTGTATTTCTATGGTGTCCATTATAACTTTCTCCTTTTTCATTTCAACTTTTATTGATTTGAGCCCTCTCCCTCTTTTTCTTGGTGAGTCTGGCTAAAGGTATATCAATTTTATTTATCCTTTCAAAGAACCACTTTTAGTTTCATTGATCTTTTCATTATTCTCTTTGTCTCTATTTCATTTATTTCTGCCCTGATCTCTATGATTTCTTTCCTTCTACTAACTTTGGGATTTGTTTGTTGTTCTTTCTCTAGTTGCTTTAAGTGTAAGGTTAGATTGACTGTTTGAGATTTGTCTTGTTTCCTAAGATGAGATGTATTGCTGTAAACTTCACTCACTCTTTGAACTACGTTTGCTGCGTCTCAGAGGTTTTGGATCGTCTTCCTTTTGTTTTCATTTGTCTCTAGGTATTTTTTGATTTCCGCTTTGATTTCTTCAGTGATTCATTGGTTGTTTAGTACCATACCATTTAGCCTCCATGTGTTTCTGTTTTTTTTATAGTCTTTTTTTCTTGTAGCTGATTTCTAATCTCATAGTGTTGTGTTCAGAAAAGACCCATGATATAATTTCTGTTTTCTTAAATTTACTGAGGCTCGCTTTGTGGCCTAGTATGTGATCAATCCTAGAGAATGTTCCATGTGTACTTGAGAAGAATGTGTATTTTGCTGGTCTTGGATGGAATGCTCTATATCAAGTCTATCTGGTCTGATGTGTCACTTAAGATTTGTGTTTCCTATTCATTTTGTGTCTGGATGATCTGTCTATTGATGAAAGTCTGGTGTTAAGGTCCCCCATGTTATTGTCGATTTCTCCTTTTAAGACTGTTAGTCTTTGCCTTATATATTGAGGTGCTCCTATGTTGGGTGCATATATATGTACAATTGTTATATCTTCTTGGATTGATCCCTTAATCATTATGTAGTGTCCTTCTTTGTCTCTTGCAGGAGTCTTTAAAGTTTATTTTGTCTGATATGAGTATTGCTACTCCAGCTTTCTTTTGGTTTCCATTTACATGGAAGACCTTTTTCCATCCCCTCAGTTTCAGTCTGTATGTGTCCCTAGATCTGAAGTAGGTCTCTTATAGACATCATATACATGGGTCTTGTTTTTGTATCCATTCAACCAGTCCATGTCTTTTGGTTGGAACATTTAGTCCGTTTACATTTAACGTAATTATCTGCTATTGATTCCTTACAATACATATTGATATGTATGTTCTTATTGCCATTTTGTTAATTGTTTTGGATTTGTTTTTGTAGGTCTTTTTTCTTCCCTTACTCTTGTTTTCTCACGTGTTTTGATGACTAACTTTAGTGCTGTGTTTGGATTCCTTTTTCTTTTGTGTGTGTTATCTGTTGTAGAGTTTTGGGTTTTGGTTACCATGAGATTTTGATATAGCAGTCTGTATATAAACAAGATTGTTTTAAGTTGCTGGTCTTTTAATTTCAAATGCATTTCCAATATCTTCCATTTGTACCTTCCTCAGTATTGCTGGTTATGATATTTGTGTGTGGATGATTTCCTACATTTACAGGTAAGCTTTCCCATTCGTAATTTTCTTGTTTCTAGTGTGGCCTTTTCTTTTCCTCTTAGAGAAGTTCCTGTAGGATTTGTTGCAAAGTTGGTCTGGTAGTGCTGAATTCTCTTAGGTTTTGATTTCTCCTTCAATCTGAGTAAGAGGCTTCCTGGGAAGAGTATTCTTGGTTGTAGTTTCTTCCCTTTCATCACTTTAAATGTATCATGCCACTCCCTTCTGGTGTGCAGAATTTCTGCTGGGAACTCAGCTGATAACCTATTGTAATATCCTTGTGTGTTCTTTGTTGCTTTTCCCTTGTTGCTTTCAGTATTTTTTTTTCTTTGTCTTTAATTTTTGTCAGTTTGATTGCTATGTGTATCTGTGTGTTCCTCCTTGGGTTTATCCTGCCTGGGACTCTCTGCGCTTCCTGGATTTTGGTGACTGTTCCCTTTCCCATGTTAGGGAAATTTTCAGCCGTTATCTCTTCTAATATTTTCTCAGGTCCTTTCTCTCTCTGTTCTCCTTCTGGGACCCCTATAATGCAAATGTTTGTGTGTTTAATGCTATCCCAGAGGTCTCTTAGGCTGTCCTTATTTCTTTTCATTCCTTTTTCTTTATTCTGTTCCGTGTCCATGATTTCCACCATTCTGTCTTCCAGCTCACTTATCTGTTCTTCTGCCTCAGTTATTCTGCTATTGATTCCTTCTAGTGTATTTTTCATTTCAGTTATTGTATTTTTCATGTCTCTTCATGTGTTCTTTAGTTTTTCTAGGTCCTTGTCAAACATTTCTTGTATCTTCTCCATCTGTGCCTCCATTCTTTTTCCAAGGTCTTAGATCATCTTTACTATCATTACTCTAAATTCTTTTTCAGGTAGATTTCCTATCTCCACTTCACTTAGTTGTTCTTCTGGGGTTTTATCTGGTTCCTTTATCTGGGACATATTCCTCTGCCTTCTCATTTTGTCTGACTTTCTGTGATTATGGTTTCTGTTCCATAGGCTGCAGGGTTGTAGTTCTTCTTGCTTCTGCTGTCTGCCCCCTGGTGGATGAGGCTGTCTAAGAGCCTTGTGTAGGCTTCTTGGTGGGAGGTACTGGGTCCTCCCCACTGGTGGGTGGAGCTGGATCTTGCCCCTGTGGTGAGCAGGGCCGTGTCAAGTGTTGTTTGTATCAGGCAGCTGTGTGCTCAGGAAGACTTTAAGCAGTCTTTCTGCTGATGGGTGGTGCTGTGTCCCCACTCTGTTGGATGTTTGGCCTGAGGCATCTCAGCACGGGAGCCCACAGGCTGTTGGGTGGGGCCAGGTTTTGGTGAGAAAATGGTGGCCTCCAGGAGAGCTTACACCAATGCATGCTCCCCAGAACTTCTACCACCAGTGTCTTTGTCCCCACAGTGAGCCACAGCTGCTCTTTATCCTGCAGGAGACCCTCCAATACTAGCAGGTAGGTTAGGCCCAGACTTTTTTCCCTGGGTTCTGGTGCACATGAGAATTTGTGTGTGCCCTCCAAGAATGGAGTTTCACTTTTCCCCCTGTCCTGCTGAATTCCTGTGATCAAGCCCCGCTGCCTTCAAAGCCAAATTCTCTAGGGGCTCCTCCCCCCATTGCTGGATCTCCAGGCTGGGGAGCCTGATGTGGGACTCAGAACTTTGACTCCTGTGGGAGATCGTCTATGGTATAATTATTTTCCAGTTTGTGTGTCACCTACCCAGTGTGTATGGGATTTGATTTTTTGCAATTGCACCCTTCCTACAGTCTTGTTTGGGCTTCTTCTTTGTCTTTGAATTCAGGATATCTTTTTTGGTAGGTTCTAGCAGGTTTTTTTGTCAGTGGTTGCTCAGCAGCTTGTTGTGGTTTTTGGTGTTTTTGTGAGAGGGGATGAGCTCATGTCCTTCTACTCTGCCATCTTGTCTCTGAGTAGAACTCTTAAAAATGTCACATATACATAATATACATGCATATATATGTATACATACATAAACATATAGACAGACCGATACAGAGATCTTATAGCTTTCACTTACAAATTTCATCCATGTCTCAGGTATAATAATACAAAATTAAAAAGAATAAATGGATCCAAATTATGTTTCTGGCAGATAGACTAAGTTAAGGTTACCTGCTCAGATGGCCAGAGTTTTTTGCTAAAGATTTGTATTTGACTGCTGTAAACATTTTTTTAGAAAAACTATTTTTGGAGTCATTTTTTCTTTGTAGAGCTTCTGCATACCAATCAAAGAATGCATTTCATTGTCTCTTTTATGTTTAAGATCCTCTCTTTTGAAGGGTGCCCCATAATGTGGAATTACCTAAGTTAACATCTCCCCAAAGTGGCCACTATAATTGCAAATTATCCAAAAGTTCACCCATTTTCCAAAAAGGCACGAGATCCTGGTTCATAGTGAGTATAGATATAGGAAGCAGGAATTTTTGAGAGAAGTAGAGAATTTTAGACCAGGCGGAACCCATCTTTGCCTTTAGATTTCCTAAACCCCAAATAACCTATGAGGAGCCTGGTAATCCTATCGCTCCCTAAAACCCAGGGAATCACAGGTTTCTCCCTTTATAGACAGAAGGATGACTTACCAAGAAACTTCAACAAACAAAATACAGCTATGCACAATAAAGTCAGAGAGCTCAAAAGGCAAAGAGAGCAGAGCTCAGATCCAAGAGAGACTCTATCCTCAAACTCTGGGTTTGGCATAAAGCAGTGAGCTCAGTGGGCCCTGTGGGTACCAGCACCTTTTGCTCACTGACCTCAGAGTTGTTGAGGGTCTTTGGGTCCCACTTCTGATGCCAGAAACTGTCAAAAATCCAGAAATAGCAAAATTTAAACCAACAAATCAAAGAATAGTATTTAGGTAAGTGTTTATTGTGCATATAAGAACAGTTCACAAACTGGGAGCTTCTGAACTCAAAGACTGATATGAAGCTCAGGGACATTAATTTACAGCATGGCTTATAAAGTAGAAATGAGGAAGTTTTTAACCTTTTCAATGATTGGTTATTACTGTAGGGGTTTCCAGATGGCCGTGGATTGGTTAAAAGTGATTTTCTCATACTATTTTTAGGAAGATGACTTAAGTTTATTTTATGATTAGCAGAGGCATTTACAAGACGTAATCTAAGTTAAATTTCACTTATGTTCATGAAATAAGCTAGATTTAGTTTTACTTACATGGCTTCAATGGTTTTGTCTGCTCAGGGAATTCTCAAGTCTGGTCTCAGTTTTGTGTTTAATTTTAACACTATCATGTAAATTTTTGGTAGAAATATATCATCACTTGTACCCACATAAAATTAAACAGAGCCATACCACGTTTATATCTGTATATAATCTATATTTTACTGTACATCTAAATTTATGATTCAGCTAATTACTTAGGTCATTATAGATATTTAATTTCTTGAATGTATTTTTTAATATCATATTAAGCTCCTGTTATTATTAAAGCTTGTTATTATTAGTATAAAGTTCTAAGAGAGTTTTTTCATATTACTTTTACATAAGAATCTCAGATTGACCTCATCACCTTTATAATCAAGATTCCAAGGCCCACCGTGAGAAGGCTGTTGGGCAGATATGTCTTAATACACACAGTAGAATGCTATCTAAAAAGTGTCTTCCCCTATTTGGGAGTATATTGATTTCTTCTTTCTGCTGTAATAAGTTACTGCAAATGTACCAGCGTAACATAACATAAATTTATTATCTCACAGTTCTGGTGGTAAGAAGTCCTAAAATCAAGATGTTAGCAAGGCTGTGCTCCTTCCGGAGCCTCTAGGGAAGAATCCATTTTCTTGCCTTTTCCAGCCTCTAGAAGCCAGTGGCATTCCTTGATTTATGGCCCCTTCCTCCATCTTCAAATATCTTCAAATCTCTCCCTCCTTCTCCTTTTCCTTCTCCCTCTCCCCCTCTCCAATCTCTGCTTCTGTCCTAACATCTCCTTCTCTGACTCTGACCCTCCTGCCACCCTCTTATAAGGACCCTTGTGGTTATATTAAGCCTACCTGGATCATCCAAAATAATCTTCTCATCTCAAGGTCCTTAACTTAATCTCACCTGTAAAGTCCCTTTTGCCATGTAAGGTAACATATCCACAGCTTCTAGGAATTGGGACATGGGCTTCTTTGGGGTAGGACATTATTCTGCCTACCATAGGGGGGTTATTTCCCAGTACACTTATCAACTGTGAAAAATTCTTTTCATTTCTTTTTTTTCTTTCGCATATATTTCCTGATCACCTACTAGGCACCTGGCTCCTAGTCGAAGACAGTAGGCAGATACTGAAGGCACTGTCCCTGTCGTAAGGAAGCCAGATGTCTATTAGTAAAATAAAGTGAACTTTAGACTTTTGAAGATTTTTTTAAATCGTTTTTGGGTTGTACAGCAATCGTGTTTATATTTAAGTCCTATTAATTGGTAATAATAATATTTCATACCACATTTGTACTTATGACACAAACATTAATGCCCTTTAGCCAAAGACCTCCAAGAACGTAACTATAGTGGAACAAATTGAGTTTATTATTCATTGTAGTGAGGGAGAATACACACCATGGGAAATATGTGGTGTCTCAGTAAGAGGTTGTTAGAAGAGACTTATTATAGGATTTGGGTTTTGGCTAGGAAATTTGGGGCAAAGTCTAAGATAGTAGAGACTCACTCTAGATTGGGTGCTGTCAGTAAGCCAGGGTAATTTTGTGATTGGGTATCTCAAACATCTTGTCTGTAGGTATAGCAGACCAGAGTAGAATAAAGCTGTAATAGGCAAAGAAGCAACAGTCACTCATATTAGCCAAGACAGGGGGATGTTCAGTATTCTGTGGATGACACAGTGAACTTGTTTATATCTCACTTATTCCTGGCCTCAGAGTAACCTAGTCTGATGTTGGTGTTTGAGATTATGCCCAACAAGGAACAATATGGCCTAGCAGTGAGCCTCAGTCCTGCTTATAATACCTTGGAGGCCTTGGTCATTCTACTTCCCACATGCTTGACTCATGGTGTTTCCCATCCCTGTCCCATCTGTGGCACTTGTTAAACATGCAGAATTCCAGATCCACTCCACAATCACTGCATCAGAATATCTGAGTATTGATTTGACCAGGTGATTCGTAGACACACTAAAGGTTCAAAATATCTTTATTTAAAAAAGAAAAAAAGAATCAAATATTTATCAGTGTTAAATGTTTGTGATTACTGTCTTTAGTAATGATTTTCTCACATCTTAGTCTTTTATTTTCATTATTTGTTCTTGTGTTGACTGAGTATCACCTGAAATCAGCACTGCAGTCTGCAGCAGGACTGAACAACTGTTGCTGTTTGGGTTCTAAATGCACACTTCACCATCATCTCTCTGCATTGTCTTCCTGTTGGCAAGCTTTCCCACCTGCTTTACACCTGAAACCACATAAGCCTTACAACTTCACTCTGATGAGCATGCCTTTTAAAAGCTAAGCTAACGGTATTTTCCTAGTTCCCACGTGAAAACATGAAGAATGCAGGGCCTTTAGGATGGAGTCTGTGCCTTCAAAATAGTATCCATGACACTCATGCCTCGGTTTCTGGGGTTTTTTTGTTTTGTTTTTTTGTGACAGTATAAATATGCACAACAGAAAGACAAAATCAAATGTACAATCTGACATTTATTGATAATTATTAGTACTAGTACTATAAAATATGGCTCCAGGTCCTCAAAATAAATTTTTCTGAAGCAATAATAATTTCAATATCATGCTTTAATTATGTTTGTATGTTTATAGGTAATTTTAGAGAAATGAATGTTCACAGAGGACATGCTAAAGCTCAACATAAATTAGGAGAGAGAAGATAGATATGTAAAGTGTGTATATACTCATAATTTGTTGCAACTTGTAATTCCAGAAGAAAATCAGAATTTAACAGGCATTCTGGAAGAATTGCCATATTCTGAGTGTCAATAAAGTGTACTATACTGGTGCTTTTTTAAGTGTTCTAAGCAGAGGACCAGTAGTTTTTATTTATTTATTTGTTCACTTTTTAAATACCATTACCAATTTTTCACAGGTGGATAATCTTTAATAGAGTAATACTGAATTTATAAAAATAATTGAAAAGAAACATAAAAACTGCAAATCTATTCTTAAATTATTATTAGATTCAACAAGTATAAAATTACTCTGTCAAATTGCTATAAAAATTCCTAAGATTTAGTCTCAATTTCTGTGCTTACTTCATCGTAGATTAGTAAAAAACAAAAATCACAGATTACTACAGTTTCATTGGTACTGTCTGATATCATACTTAGGCACTGGGTTTTTAATGTTTATAGCATCATAATTTGTTAGAGCTATGCTATAAGGAAACTAAGAAATTTAACCTCAGATTTTTTTCCAGTTTTATTGAGAAATAATTGACATACATCACTATATAAGTTTAAGGCATACAGCATGATGGTTTTATTTACATATATTATAAAATAAGTAAGAGTGGTGAGAGTGGGCACCCTGTCTTGTTCCTGATCTTAAAGGAAAAGCTTTCAACTTTTCATCATTATGATGTTAGCTGAGGGCTTATCATATATGGCCATTATTATGTTGAGATATTTTCCTTCTGCGCGTAAATTATTAAGAGTTTTTATTATGAATGGATGTTAAATTTTATCAAATGCTTTTTCAGCTCTATTGAGATGATCATATGATTCTTTTATTCTATTAATATGAAGTATCACATTGATTTGCATATGTTGAACAATCTTTGCTTCCCATGGATAAATCCCACTTGATCATGGTGAATGATCCTTTAATGTGCTGCTGAATTGGGTTTGCTAGTATTATATTGAGAATTTTTGCATCTCTATTTATCAGGGATATTGGCCTGTAGTTTTCTTTTCTAGTAGTGCCCTTTTCTGGTTTTGGTATCAGGATAATGTTGGCCTCGTAAAATGAGTTTGTGAGTGTTCCCTCCTCTTCTTCTTCTTCTTCTTTTTGAAGAGTTTGAAAAGGATTGGTGTTAATTCTTCTTTAAATGTTTGGTAAAGTTCACTAGTGAAACCACCTGGTCCTGGGCTTTTCTTCCTTGGGAGATTTTTGATTACTGATTCAATCTTAATAAGAACATTGAAAGAGGTAAGGTTGACGTTCTTGGTTGGGGACCTGGCAGTTCCAAAGCAAAGATAGCCAGTTAATGAATGGAGCAGGAGAGGCTAATGGACAAGAAGGAATGAATATTATTTGGTTTATTTTGAATATTTAGAAAAAATAAAAATGAGAGTATGGTGCTATTTATAATTTTTAAATTTCAGTAGGAATGAGTTAATTACAGAAAGAGTAATTTCAGTTTTTGATATACCAAATGTAGAGGTTAGCAACAAAGCTAAATAGAACTGTGATCCATTTTTACTTCTTCCCAGAAAACTACTCTTGCTGTTGTGACTGAGCTCATCCTTTATTTGTCTTTTCCCTCCCGTCCCACTTCCATTGTGTCATTACGTCCCACAGAGATGGCTGACTAATGTTGAATGCTTCACATCTGTAATAGTCTCTGCTTTGTCCTTGGGACCTCTAATAGTGCCTGACACATAGTAAGTGTTGAGTAAAAATTTTTCAGAAGATCAAATTAAAGTATGTTCCCCAATATATGCCACAATACTATGTTTTTCCTTGTGATTTTTAACATAAGTTTCTCCGTTTGTATATAATGTTCTTTTCTAAAATCCTTGAAGACAGGTTCTATTCAAATGGCACAGTTTCCTTTAATATTTCCCCCAAATCCCCAGAAAAAGGTCTTAACTCTATTCTGAGCCTAGATGTATTATTTCATTGCAATTATTTGCTTATACATGTCTTCCACAGTGGTGTAAATGATCCTGAGTACAGAAATTTTGTCATTCTTCTAACCTTCTTCCTCTGTGCCCTAGCACGGTGCCTCCAAATCCTGGGCAATCAATAAAAGTTTATTCTACAGATGAATAAGGGAATTACTCAGTGAGATCAAGAGAAACTGTCAAATAGCTTTAGTTTTATTTATCATACATAGAATTTTGTGTTTTGCTTCTCTATTTTGTGTAAAGCTTCTAACTCCTAAAGTCTAATAGTTATAATTTTCAATTTGATTGATAATAAGTATACTAGACTTCTCTACCCAGTCTTTTTGTCATGTTATTTGTTTGTTTGTTTACTTACTTTTCTGAAGCAAGGAAGAATTTAACCAAATTCATAAGACCTGCTCGCATTAATATTCTAAAATATACAGCCCTCTCCTAGAAATAATTATGGAGGATGCACTATCTACATTATGTTTTCTAAGGTCTGGGATGCTCTTCTAAATAGGAAAGATTTCTTGCCTCAGTACTGACCCCAATTTTATCAGAAGATGTTTATAATTGGGGGCACACTCAACTGATCCCTAATCTCTGTCAAGGTTACTTCCCTTAGGTTAATTACCCAGTACTTAACTCTTGCATTTGACCCTCATACAAGAGCATATTCAAAAGGATTCCAACCTTACTGAGTTAATGAATTGCATCTTTATGTAATTCTTTACTAGTTGGATAATAAAGTAGTTTGCAACAGAATTTATTCTCTTCATAACTTTATCTCCTTTGCAACATCATGAGATAAATCTTCTTTGAAGATCACTTATATAATGTCACATATTTTTCAGCAATCAGTTTCACTAATTTATAGTCCTAACTTCTATTCTCCCATTTTATCTTCTGCTGAGTAAATAGATTAATAGAATCACAGTCCTCTGGTTTACACTGGATATTTCACAGTGAAATTTAGAGGAAATTTTTCCTTTATTTTATAACACATTGCTAGGCCACCTGTATCATCAAGTCACACATTTGGATTTGTCAGTTTAAGTTTTTCGTAGAGCACTCTTCCAAATTAATGTTGCAGGAACCCATCCTATTTTGATATATGGCCAACACACAAAATGCAAAATACCAATTTAACTGTAGTTCTTACACTCATTTATTAATGTGCCTATTCAACAAATACTTTTTGAGGTATTGCTACAGAACAGGCTCTAGTTTTAGTCTGGGGATTCAGTGTTGAGAAAAACAAAACAAGTTTCCCACATTGGAACTTACATTCCAGTAGTTAAAGGTAAATAACAAAAAATGGAAAACTGCATAGACAAGATGTCTTGCAGTTACGTATTGTGTAGCATATACAGGGAAATGTGATAGTGACTAAACATTTTCTTTATATAGGTTGTTTAGGGAAGGCATTTCTGAAGAGGTGGTCTTTGATCTGAGAGTTGAGGGATGAGAAAAGTCAGCTACAGAAAAAGGAAATTTTTTAAGTAGAGGAAACTAGCAAATGCAGAAGCTCTAAGGAAGGGATACCCTAGGCATATTCAAGGAATGTTAAGAAGGCCAGTGTGTCTAGGGGGTAGTAAGCAGGGTTTTCAGGGAAAGGAGTATATGAACTGGATGTCTAGGGTTAGACCAAAACCAGATCACATAGGGTCTTAGAGTGTAAAGGGAAGTCATAAGAGGATGTTAAGCAAGAACATGATACAATTGAATTTATGTTATCAAAAAATTTCTCATACTGCTATAAGAAGAATGGATTTTAGGGCATGGAAGCAGGAATCCCAATAAGAGGTTGTGGCAATAGTTCAGGAATAAGATGATGGTCACCTAGACTAGGAGAGAATTGGACTCATTTGGGATAAATGCTGGAAGTAGAATAGATAGCATTTGCAGATGGATTGATTTACTGGGTAAATAAAACACAAGAATAAAAAAAGATGGCTAAATTTTTTACTTGAGCAGTTAGTTAAAGAACCGTGCCTGTTACTGACACATGTACTTCGGGGCAATGTAGAGGATAACCATTACTTTTTTTCCCGTTCAACTTCCACTCCCACTTTTAAATATAGCATCCTGATTTTTCATTGGGCATTCTCCCTCCTCCTACTGAATCATATTATTTGTATGGGCGTTCTTCCATTTCCTAGCTCGGATATGGGTAATGAGATGCAAGCTTGGCTAGTCAGTGTTTTCAAATCTTCCATCAAAGTGATTGACTTAGTGACCACATTTGGCCCAGTCAGATGCAGCCCTGAGACTTTGGATTGAACTAAAAGAGATAAGGTGCTCTTTTTCCAAAGTGAATGGTAAATTAGGAGAATTTCATTTTGGAACAGCTAGAGGTTATCACACTGGGAGAGCATGCCAGAGAATGAGGCCAGTGCAGAGGCAAACCAGGCCAAATGGTAGAGTGAGAAACCAAGTCCTGATGGTATTTTTAATCCCCTAAAGTCCCATGCCTGAAGCGAAATTGACTCTGGGAACTTTCAGTTATCTGTTCCAAAAATTAGTTTTTGTATGCTTGAGATGATTTGAGTTAGGTTTCTATTCCATGTAACCAAGAGCTCTTATTAATACAGGTGAGAAATTTGATTTAGGTATATTAAGATTGAAATGCCTGTCTAGGTTTGCCAAATTAAAATACAAGATGCCCAGTTTAATTGGGCTTTCAAATAAACAATGAATAATTTTTTTAGTGTAAGTGTGCCCCAAATATTGCTGTTTCTGGCAAGCCCATACCAATTAGGTAACAAAGTGGAGATGTGAAGTGGGTTGTTGCCTCTATAGAGCTAGCGCTCAAGAGAGAGGTTAGGGATTTTGATGTATATTTGGAAGTTGTCACATTAGTGACAACATTCAAAGCCATGGGACTAAAGAATTAAATCTTGGGAAACAAGCAGATAGAGTTGAGGCAGTATCCAGGGCTAAACCTAAGGAAGGCCCATTCTGTTGAAGTCTGGAAGAGAAGGAATAAATTGTAAGACTGAGAAGAAACTGCCAGTGAAGGTGGAAATAGTGTCAAGGAAAGTTTTTACTTTTTAGAAATGAGTTTCAAGGCTGGAGTCCTCAACATCTCCAACAAAGATTAGCAAACTTGCCTGTCAAAACAACGGACACCCTTTCCTCCTTGGCACTTACTTGCTGAGCCCTTTCAACATTTCCAGTATTTCTTGTAACTATCCCAATGTCCAGGCCCCTTTGGCCATTGTTGGAGACATCTAGAAACTTACCTCCTCTTTTTTTTTATTGGTGCAGAGATGTGCCTTCTCTGCTGCCTCTGATATTTTTGGACTTAAAAATCCCTTTTCTGTTTTTGGTAAATAGCTCAAGACTTTAAAGATAAGGAAGAGTTAGAACCGATATGTGCTATGACTAACTACTAGTTCAAAGTACTCTGTTCACGTGTGAGAGTAGGGAAACAAACAGCTCTCTAGTGAACAATTGTTCATGACCACAGTGTTACCAACATTGCAGAGCCTACTGACTTCTTTTTTTGTCAGCCTCACTGTCTGACTTGTCTTCCATCTTCACTCTATCCAGGTGTCCTTATAGGACCAGCAGTCACCCTCTTTGTTTCTCCCCAGTTACCTTCCTTTTCTTCCTTTAACTTCTCCCTTAATTAACCGTGAAATGGAAGTGTACTGTGGGAGGAGTTTTTCTTTCTTTGTTTTGTGATTCTCTTTTTATCTTTAACCAGATTGTTTATAATTATAAAGTAATAAAACTTGCACAAAAATAAAAGAATTAAAGCAGTCATATAAGGGACAAAAAGTAAGAACTAAAATTCCCCTTCTGCCACAGCCCATCTTCTTGAGATAATTGTTAACAGTTTTTGACTATCTAATTACTTATATTTATTGTACATTACACATTGTTTACTATGCTCCAGAAGCTATTAAAATGCTTCAAATACAGTCATTTATTTAATCTTCACAAAGGCCCTTTGGCAGATAAAGAAAGTGACCTACAGAAAAGATAAATAACTTCTCCAGAGTCACAAAGTAAGTATATATATGCATCTTTAATATGCATGATATAAATATTCTCTGACAAAAGTAAAATACACAGATGACTCCAGTGATATCCATTTAAAAAACATGCTGCTATAGACGTACTGTTTATTGATACAAACACTAATACAACTTTTGGGTCTGCAAAATTTCTTTAGTGGCATTGAGCCCCACATCTGTTACTGCTCTTGTCAGTGAGCTCAACTTCCACTAAAGTTATCATTCTACAGAACTTTTCTCCTTTGTGTGATCTGAGTGGGAATCTTTTTATGGGAATAGCTGGAAATACCCAGAAATTCAATTTTTTATATTTCAGGCCTGCATTTCCACACAAAGTGGACAGCACTTGCTGGGGCCACACCTACAGCATTGTCACAAACTTAAAATTCCCATTCATCCAAAGATAATTTTTTTCACCCATGATATGGGGCAGGTAGCTTTTTTTTTTTTTTTGCGGTAAGCAGGCCTCTCACTGTTGTGGCCTCTCCCGTTGCGGAGCACAGGCTCCGGACGCGCAGGCTCAGCGGCCATGGCTCACGGACCCAGCCGCTCCGCGGCACGTGGGATCTTCCCGGACCGGGTCACGAACCCGTGTCCCCTGCATCGGCAGGCAGACTCTCAACCACTGCGCCACCAGGGAAGCCCCAAGATAGCAGGTAGCTTTTGATTGGCAAATAAGCCACTCAGTTAATTGGCAGAGATTTGCAGGTTACTTCTCAGGAACAAGAAGCATAGACTGGGCTTCGGCTTCCTGCAGGGAATTCTGTTCTGACTTCCAGCAGCACTGGGGCTTGTGGCCTCCATTTTTATCATGAAGCAGGCATTAACACCATAGCTTCCAATGTCTGTTTTGTGTTACTTTCTTTATTTCCAACACTCTGAGAATTCCTGTCTTTGCTTGTGTATTTGGAATTGGAGAGAGAAATTAATGCATGTGCTCAGTCGTCCACCTTGACTCAAAAGTTTTAGTACCACTTTTATGTTACAGATACATAAATCTTAAAAACATGTGGTCCACTCACTTTCTTAATTACTCCTTGATTTTTAGTATTTGATAAGTTTCAAAAATTGTTCACAAGTCCCTTCCCTCTTTGCTATCCTCCTCCATTCACAACCTCCAAACTAAATGTTTTAACTTTGGCAAGATACGGAAAGACTTAAACAAAAGGGCCGATGTATTTCACTGTGTTTTGTTTATAAGTTTAATAACAGTTTCAGTTATGCAAAAAATATTTATCTTAGTGTAAGACTGCATATATTCCCTCACTTCTTTAACTAGGAAGAGTACTAAAACTGAACAAAGTCTCCTCACATTGAGAGAATGTAGGAAGTAACATATACTTCAAAATGAAATGGCACATAGAAAGATTTTTTTGTGCCTCAAGGAGAAATAAATTTCTAATACAATTTAAATATTCTTATCCACAAGGAATAGGAAATCTAATAGTTTACTTGTGTTTGAGCAGCAAGCCCCTTCACAAGATGGGCTTGGGAAACTTTATAAAGGCAGACATTTGATTATAAGTTGGGCGATTTGATTGCATGACACCCTGGTCAGGCGGCATTAATATATCTGTTTTTAAAATAGCTTTCCCGACTATTACATTTCACTTGATTCTCTGAAAAACTTAACTTGTTTGAGACGCTATGAGGGCAAGGTCAGAATTTGGGTCACTATCTTATTTAATACCTAATGTTTCCCTTAATGATAAAGAAGATATTTTTGAGCCTAATGCCTTCAACATTCCAAAATATTGGTTGAGCACCTACTACAGGAAAAGCACATTATTAATTAATTCCAATTTCTTTTTTAGAAGCCTTTCCCATTCTAAATTTGCCTTTAACCCAAGACTTTTTGCTTCTTAAAGATTGTGACTTTCAGTAAGTGCCTCCTTAGCCACTTCCTAGATTTTGGCAAATGATTCTATAAACACTAATTTTCTGTAGGTGTAAACCAGATTCCCATATGCTGTGATATCTGAAAACAATGAAAAGGAGAAAAGGCAGTGGACTGAAAAGGAACTCAAGAGAAGCGATTAAAAGGTCCACACTAATTCACAGTGATAAAGAATGTCAGATAATCTTGCTGACAAATTCTCTAGAAGTAGACTCCTTAGTTTTTGAGGGGGGAAAATAAAGTACCTGTTTTGAGACCATAAAGCCTTGGCATTTATTGTGAGAGACATGGAAACTTCCACACAAAGATATAGAGGTAGTCCAAAAGTCTTTTATTGACCTTAAGATTTATATGTCATATATATGTTATTTATATTTATATATCATGATATATATTTTTATTTAAAAACATTAAGCACCTTTCTATGCTAGAGCAAATACTGAACAACTCATATCTGTTCCAATTTTACTCTTCCATCTAAAGTTAGTAAGTCGATAATATTTTTAACTTCTGTGCATATAGTTTCAATATTTACACAGTTTTTATTACATCCCAGGACTGGAATGGTTATCAGCTGGTATTTTTATAACAATGTTTTCCAGGGATTTTGACTGCTTCTACAGTTAGCAAACAAATACCAATTTTTGTTTGCATTGATGAACACTGCAATATGATTTCATCTGAGATAATGGATAGTTTTTTCTATATTTGATAGCTTTTCCTATCCTTTTCCTACAGTTGTAACTTTTAGATGAATCCTTATTTATATTGTCCTCCATTCTAACATAACACCAACTAAAGTGAAAAACAGCATACTGCATTCCAAAGTCAAAGTGTCAGATAGTTCTCCAGGATGACTCGATGATCCCTGTTCCTAAATATTTGCATTCATTTCAGGACTCAGGAAAATTGCCACAAATAATGGCTGTAATTATTACAGTACATTTGTTCCCTAAATCGACTTTAGGGAGAAAAAGTTATGCTGTTATTTTTAGCGATAATATAAACTAGGCTGTTGAATTGAGGGATCACTTCCGAACTGACCTGGAAAGGAGACACAGCTACGGCGGCTTCAATTACATTAATATGGAGTACCTGACTATTTTAAGAGCTATTTAGTCTTATATTTTGGGGCCAGGAATCACAAAGTTGCCACCCCTTTAAATGCCCAAATAAAGAAGGAAATGTGATTTATTTATCCTACATATTTATTATTATTATTGTTATTTTAATGTAATCCATTTTAATTGTTTATTAATAAATGCTGAAATTTTATTTGGACTTTTGCCCATGTAAAGCTAAGTGAATTCAGGATTTAAGTCACAAGATTAAGGTAAAGTTCTTTTATAGACTATTTTTAGTGATAAAATCAAACACTTCTAAATCAACTGAGACTGTATATATCTTTCAATGAAGTCCCAAACTGGTAGCTTTATTGTCTGTGTCAACCTTGGAAGAGTCAGTCCAACAAAAAGGGTGATGGTAATTTGATTTTTAAATTGACTTCAGTTTTTCTTTATTATAATCTTAAATTCCTATTTCCCATCATACTAGTATATCTGAGTTAAAACAAAATATAATATGAATGGTGTTTGCATATAAACCGTCCTTAAAATCTTTCAATTTTGCTTTTGTCACCCTTCAATTGTTATTATTTTTGTTTGGTGATAAGTTTTTTGTTTGTTTGCTAAGCTGATTGTTTGTCCCCCCCATTCCAAATTATTTGTATAAAACTGAATTATCTATCTTACCAGCTACAAATTGTTTTTTTCATTTTTGAAAGTAGAGAATATTTTCAGAAACGTAGTCTAAGTTAAAAAAAGAAAAAAAAATGGTAAGAGGAGAATAACACCAAAAGGGAAGAGGAATAGCAATTTATATGGTTTCACTATTAAATAACAATAGCAACAACAACAATAATAGTGTTATTAGGTACCATTTATGTAGCATTTATCATGAGCTCTATACTGTTCTAAGTGTTCATGTACACTAACTCAGGTAATCCTCACAACAGTGGGAAAAAAGTCAAAAAGTGGTTAAGTAATTGGCTAAAGGTCACAATGGAAAAGTCACAAAGGAAAAATGCAGAAGTCAAGTTTAAGTAGATTTCTTTTTTTAATTCAAGAATGTTGTTAAGTGTAGCTACTTGAGGAGTGCAGGAATGAAAATTCTAAAAATATTGAGATATCAGGAAAAAAAAAACTCACCTAATTTTCAGGGACCTGAATGCAAAAGAAAGATATCACGAGTTCCTAGAAATAAATCAAATTAGCCTGATTAGCCTGTCAATGAATTTTATGTTGAAAGACCAGACTTTTTTTTTTTGCGGTACGTGGGCCTCTCACTGTTGTGGCCTCTCCCGTTGTGGAGCACAGACTCCAGACGCGCAGGCTCAGCGGCCATGGCTCACGGGCCCAGCCGCTCCGTGGCATGTGGGATCCTCCCGGACCAGGGCACAAACCCGTGTCCCCTGCATCGGCAGGCGGACTCTCAACCACTGCACCACCAGGGAAGCCCGAAAGACCAGACTTTTGAGGCTCAGTTCCAATCCCATGTTTGCTAGTTTCATTGGGCAAGTCATGTTAATTCTAGGCCTGGATATTTTTCACTCTAATAAAAGGGATTTGATAAATTTCTAAAGACCCTTCCCCCAGATCAAATAGATAACCTTTATTTAATACTATGCCAGCCATGGATTTTTTTTTTTGCTGAAAGAAGTTTTAAAAAGTGGGATCACTAAGTATAATGCATTGGAAGGATACTAGAAGAATTCAGTGTCTTGAAGGGAAAGGCAAAGAACCAGGTGTGGTCCAGACTGGAACCTGGTGGCTAGCTAGCTAGCTTGCTTGCTTGCTTTATTTATTTATTATTTTGGCTGCGTTGGGTCTCCGTTGCTGTGCACGGGGGCTCCTCTTCGTTGCAGTGTGTGGGCTTCTCAGTGTGGTGGCTTCTCTTGTTGCAGAGCTTGGGCTCTAGGTGCACAGGCTTCAGTAGTTGTGCCTCGCAGGCTCTAGAGCACAGGCTCAGTAGTTATGGCACATGGGCTTAGTTGCTCCGCGGCATGTGGGATCTTCCCGGACCAGGGATCGAACCTGTGTTTCCTGCATTGGCAGGTGGACTCTCACCTACTGGCGCCACCAGGGAAGTCCCAGAACCTGGTAGCTTTAGAAGACCTTGATAATGTTTACGTGGCAATCCCACCATCCTTCACCACTAGAGCCAATAAATCCCAAAGATTTCTTAAAACTTTGTATCACAGACACTCTAGTTCTAAGAGAGAGTCAAATCGGCCATGGTTTTGTCCTGTGTCCAAATACTGGTGACACCAAAGCAGTAAGAGAAAAAAATGTGGTGGGAGGAGCCTTACAAAGAAAAAAGGCAAGTTTACCCAATGGAATTTTTGTCTGCTATGGTTTAATAACTGGATATTCTAGGTCTCCTGTACTAGAATTTTTTTAATGTGGGGCTTTAATATATGACTCTTTCCCTTGAGATAATTAATAACTAAATTGGGACAAATATATTAATAATGAAAAAATAAGATGTTAGAATTATTGTGCATTTCTTCTACAGATTTATATAGGAGGGTTATAAAACAGATGAGCAATATCTCTTAAAAATCTTCCCCTTCAAGTTTTAAGTCCAAGTACATAATTATTGATGTAAATGCCTAAGAATGTTTTTAATCTTAGAACTGACAAGCTGAGCATAATTACTAATTTCTTCCCAGAATTTCTACCTTTGATAAATTTTCAAAGTTTTTTTCCTCAATAGATAGATACCCAATTTAAAAATTACAAAAAGAAAATATACTTTTAAAAACTGAAGAAAATATCTGAGTGGGAAAATGGCAACCCTTAATTGAGAATTTTTATATTATTACAAACTAAGTGAATGATTAACAATGCCAGAGAACAGAAGATTGTTTCATATGGCTCTCTGTTCGGTGCGGATTGCCAATGTGGGAGAAAATCCTTGTAAATCTTAGCATTGCTCCCACACAACCACCTACACAGATGATCGCTTGACTTTCATGCTAACAATAGATGTATTAGTAGAACTCTCACCATCTGCAAAATGAAGTGCACTTTAAAAAAAACGTAACTGCAGCAGACAGTAGTAATTTCTTATATGTTGTGATTAGCATTTTATATTTACATTTAAAAGGTATGAATTTAAGCAGTGATGACTCCCAGTTTAAATAAGGTCAGTCGCTGTGATAGCTCCCAGATTAAATAAGGTCAGTCCTAGATAACAGATAAATTTATGTTAAAAAACTTGATTTTGAATTAATTTCTACTTAAAATTTATCTATATCCAAGAATGCATAATAAAATGTGAATTAAATGAATTTTGATATACTCACTTCTCCTCCAGTAATAATACTTAGACTCATGTACATTAGTTATAAAATTCTCTACAAAATCTGTCACAACTGTCCTAATTTTTTTATAGAATTCCTTCACAGGCACATTTATTTGGGTTTCCCTATTCTTAAATCTATTTTATTATCAGTGCAGGATAAGTATTGTGGAAAATAAGCTTTATACCATTGGAAAATACAGTATTTGGCCTCTTTTCCCACATTGATTTTTTTGTCAAGGATGGAAGGGTCCATGATTCCATTATTGGGACTTAGTGGAGGATTCTAAGGCAAAGTGTTACAAAATGAATTATCTGGTTTCTCCATAGGGAATAAAGTGGTTAAGGGCTCATGTGTAGACCCTGCTCATGCTTGGAAGATTGGATGTGACAGAGAGGAGAATGGGCATGTGGCTGATGGAAGGTGGGATGAGTCCCATTTTTCTCCAATCAACACAAACAGGTACAGTACCACTCTATACTGGCAAGGCTCCCATGTGTTTCTAACCTATGTGTCTCTAACATTTGGCCTGAATAATCTTGTCCTTTCATGTAGATGATGGACCCAGTCTACATGAGGTATGAGAGCTCCTGTAACCCCAAAATATCATCCTAAATAGCATTGCCTAAAATTCTGTGATGAAATGTTTCTTTATTATAAACAGGGCCTTTTCCAAGCCTATTTCAATGCAGATTATTTTAGAAAGAGTGGTACATTAAAACAATAAAAACTTAGTATGATGTAGTTTTGTCTGTTTTCCATTTTAAATAAATTACAGTTCTAGAAACTTAATATTAGAAGGACATTTAGGATTAGAAGGAAAATGAAACATCATCTAGTCCAAACAGTGCATTTTACAGATGATAAAATTGAGGCTCAGTTAAGACTCACACACCTGGTTAGGCACAAGTCCAGAACTAATCCCTAAGACTTCTGACTCCGGCCCAGTGCTTTTTCCATTTACTGTCATAAAACATTGAGAGAACAGTGGTCCCTTGGGGTGGGGAAGGGGTGCTGGAAAGGAATAGAAAGCAGGAGAAGAGTAGAGAAAAGTGAATATGCTGATCCCGTGCAATTATTTTTCTAGGGTTGATCCACATAACAGAGTCATTAGCAGGATTGAATTTAATTAAATCAATGTTAGATATGTAGGTCTGTTAGCCCCACAAATCACTGATACCTTTTGACTAAAGTTTAGCAATAGGAAAACGTCTCATATGTCAGGGCTGGGGAAATCTGCACTCACATCAGTCCCATCCAAAAAGCTATGAACCTAGAATAAGATAGGAGGAGTTGTTCAAATATCATTTGTACTAGCCAGTTCTGCTACAAAAGCAAATTGCTTAGGATTGGGAAGTATATAAAAGGAAGATCATCTTTTCTAAGGTTGGAGGTATATTATTTCTCCTCTAAGTCAGAAAATAAATAAATAAAAAGACTTAGGCTCAAAGGTATACAATATAACCAAAAAAATTCAGTTCTTATAAGTACATAATTTATTCATTTCAAAAATATCTATATAGTAACTTCAATGAATAAGAGTAGACAGGAAACTTGAGACATGCAATAACTAATCTATATCATATATTTGGCAAGTCAGTACATTTGAAATGATAAAATATCTCTTTTTTTACTCATGTTTTATTATTCATGTTGTATTATTCTGTTAATCAGTTTTTATTCTAACACATGAGGTGGACCCATGTGACATTAGGAAATTAATTTCATCTTCCTTGTATGTGATGAAAAATAAACTCATAAATTGAGTAAAACCAGTTAATGAAAACTGCATTGTGTATAGTGGATAATTAATAAAGATTTGTTAGGTAAAATGTTTCTTGAAAGCTGAAAGTAAATCTACTTCGTTTAGTTTTTTCATTTCCTAATTGGAAATCGTATCTCTCTTGGTTTTCTCTGCTTAGGAAATTGACATCTAATAAGGTAATGCAATTAGAATCAGAATAGCCTAGGATAAGACAACAACTTCAGAGTCTCAGTGGCCCATCTTTAGCCAGGAAGGAGTCATTAGAGTTTAAGGGGGAAGCTGAACTTATACTACACCCATCTCTCATGAGGCAGTGTGAGTCAGTGCCCCACTTTTGTCAGGGTGGTGTCAGTGGGGTCCAGTGAGAAACTGAACATACACGTCCACCCAGCCCTCATGCTACACATCAATGGGAGACTGTTGATGGGCACTTGGATTGCTTCCATAATTGGCTATTGTAAATAATGTTGCTATGAACATTGAGGTGCATGTATCTTTTTGAATTAGTGTTCTTGTTTTCTTTGGATGTATATCCAGCCTTGGAATTGCTGGATAATATGGTAGTTCTATTTTTAGTTTTTTGAGGAATCTCCATACTGTTTTACATAGTGGGTGAACCAGTTTACATTCCCTCCAGTAGTGTGCTAGAGTTCACTTTTCTCCACATCCTCACCAACATTTGCTTTTAAGTTTAATTAGATCCTATTTGTTTATTTTTGCTTTCATTTCCTTTGCCTTAGAAGACAAATCAAAAAAAATAATCGCTACAATTTATGTCAAAGAGTGTTCTGCCTATGTTCTCTTCTAGGAGTTTTATGGTTTCAGGTCTTACATTTAGGTCCTTAATCCATATTGAGTTTATTTTTGTTTATGGCATGAGGAATTGTTCTAATCTCATTCTTTTACTTGTACCTGTCCAGTTTTTCCAGCACCACTTATTGAAGAGACTGTCTTTTCTCCATTGTATATTCTTGCCTCCTTTGTTAAGATTAATTGATCATAAACAGGTGGGCTTATTTCTGGGCTCTCTATACTGTTCCATTGATCTGTGTGTCTATTTTTGTGCCAGTGTCATGATGTTTTGATTACTGTGGCTTTGTAGTATAACCTGAAGTCAGGAAGCACGATACCTCTGGCTTTGTTCTTTTTTCTTAAGATTGTTTTGGCAGTTTGGGGTCTTTCATAGTTCCATATAAATTTTAGGATTATTTGTTCTAGTTCTGTGAAAAATGTCATGCGTATTTTGATAGGGATTGCATTAAATCTGTAGATTGCTTTGGATAGTGTGGACATTTTTTTTTTTCTTCTTTTTTGCGGTATGTGGGCCTCTCACTGTTGTGGCCTCCCCCGTTGCGGAGCACAGGCTCCGGACGCGCAGGCTCAGCGGCCATGGCTCACGGGCCCAGCCGCTCCGCGGCATATGGGATCCTCCCAGACCGGGGCACGAACCCGCATCCCCTGCATCGGCAGGCGGACTCTCAACCACTGCGCCACCAGGGAGGCCCTGGACATTTTAACAGTATTCTTCCAATCCAAGAACATGGGATATCTTTCCATTTTTTTGTATCATTTTCAAATTCTTTCATTAATGTTTTATAGTTTTCAGAGTATAGGTCTTTCACCTCCTTATTTAAGTTTATTCCTAGGTATTTTATTCCTTTTGATGTGATTGGAATTATTTCCTTAATTTCTCTTTCTGCTAGTTCATTATTAGTGTATGGAAAAGCAGCAGATTTGTGTATATTCTTGTATACTGCAACTTTTCTGAATTCATTTATTCTAATAGTTTTTTGGTGGAGACTTTAAGGTTTTCTTTCTATAGTATCATGTCATCTGCCTATAGTGATAGTTTTACTTCTTCCCTTCCATTTTGGATACCTTTTATTTCTTTTTCTTGTTTGATTGCTTTAGCTAGGACTTCCAGTACTATGTTAAATAGAAGTGGTGAGAGTAGGCATCCTTGACTTGTTCCTGATTTTAGAGGAAAAGCTTTCACCTTTTCACTGTTGAGTATGATGTTAGCTGTGGGTTTGTCAAAAATGGTCTTTATCTTGAGATATGTTCCTTCTATACCCACCTTGGTGAGAGTTTTTATCATGAATGTAAGTTGGATTTTGTCACATGCTTTTTCTGCATCCATTGAGATGATCATGTGATTTTTATCCCTTCTGTTAATGTGGTGTATCACATTGATTGACTTATGAATATTGAACCATCCTTGTATCCCTGGAATAAATCCCACTTGATCATGGTGTGTGATCCTTTTTATATATTATTGGATTCTGTTTGCTAATATTTTGTTGATGATTTTTACATCCACATTCATCAAAGATGTTGGCTTATAATTTTATTTTTTTGTAGTATCTGTCTGGGTTTGATATCAGAGTAATGGTGGCCTTGTAGAATGAATATTGGAGTATTCCATCCTCTTCAGTTTTTTGGAATAGTTTGAGAAGGATAGGTATTAGCTATTCTTTATATGTTTGGTAGAATTCCCCTCTGAAGCCATACATTCCTGGACTTCTGTTTGCTGGGAGTTTTTTTTAAATTACAAATTCAATTTCACTACTAGTGATCAGTCTGTTCAGATTGTGTATTTCTTCCTGATTCAGTCTTGGAAGGTTGTATTTTTCTAGAAATTTGTCCCTTTCTTCTAGGTTATCCATTTTGTTGGCATATAACTGTTCATAGTTGATTAATTGTATCTCTGTGGTATCAGTTGTTATTTTTCCTCTTTCATTTCTTGTTTTGTTTATAATAAGATAAACTTTCTTCTTGATGAGTCTGGTAAAGATTTGTCAATTTTGCTTATCTTTTCAAAGAACCAGCTCTTGGTTTTATTGATTTCTTTCTTTCCTTTTTTTTTTGGTCTCTATTTTCTTTCATTCCTCTATGACCTTTATTATTTCCTTCCTTCTGCTGAATTAGGGCTTTCTTTGTTCTTCTTTTTCTAATTCCTTTAGATGGAAGGTTAGGTTGTTTATTTGAAATTTTACGTGCTTTCTGTTTTCTTCTTTCTACCCTCACTTTCTTATCATTTTCCTTCTGTCCAAAATGGCTTTGTCCCTTCTTCTATAATAATCAAACTCTCATTCACAGTTTTTTAGTCATATGAATCTAGAGTTCCCTCAGTGTTTATTTTTACCCTCTGAGTTCATTTATTTTTTCACTAATATGTACAGTACTTTTACATAATTGTTATTAATGTACACATTTCGTGTCCAGCTTTTGTTTAATTGAAATATAGTTGATTTATAATATTGTGTTAGTTTTAGGTATACAGCAAAGTGATTCAGTCATATATATATTTTTAGATTTTTTTTAATTATATATATTTTTTCAGATTATTTTCCATATATAGTTGATTTATAATATTGTGTTAGTTTTAGGTATACAGCAAAGTGATTCAGTTATATATATATTTTTAGATTATTTTCAATTATATATATTTTTCAGATTATTTTCCATTATAGGTTATTAAAAGATATTAAAAATATTATGCAATAAATCCTTGTTGTTTATCTGTTTTATATATAGTAGTGTGTACCTGTTAATCCCCTACTTCTAATTTATCCTCCTCCCCGCGCCTTTCCCCTTTGGTAACCATAAGTTTTTTTTCTATGTGTGTGAGTCTGTTTCTGTTTTGTATATTGATTCATATGCATTATTTTTTAGATTCCATATATAAGTGATATCATATAATAATTGTCTTTGTCTGACTTAACTTCACTTAGTATGATAATCTCTAGGTCCATCCATGTTGCTGTTCTTTTTTCTGGCTGAGTAATATTCCATTGTATACATGTACCACTTCTTCTTTATCCATTCCTCTGTTGTGGACATTTAGGTTGCTTCCATGACCTGGCTATTGTAAATAGTGCTGCAATGAACATTGGGGTGCATGTGTCTCTTTGAATTATGGTTTTCTCTGGGTGTATGCCCAGTAGTGGGATTGATGGGTCATATGGTAATTCTATTTTTAGTTTTTTAAGGAACCTCCATACTGTCCTCCATAGTGGCTGTATCAATTTACATTCTCACCAACAGTGCAAGAAGGTTCCCTTTTCTCCACACCCTCTCCAGCATTTATTGTTTGTAGATTTTGTGATGATGGCCATTCTGACTGCTATGCGGTGACACCTCACTGTAGTTTTGGTTTGCATTTCTCTAATAATTAGCGATGTTTAGCAGCTTTTCATGTGCTTCTTGGCCATCTGTATGTCTTCTTTGGAGAAATGTCTATTTAGGTCTTCCACCCATTTTTTGATTGGGTTGTTTGGTTTTTTTGATATTGTGCTGCATGAGCTGTTTGTATATTTTGGAGATTAATCCTTTGTCCATTGATTTGTTTGCAAATGTTTTCTCCCATTCTGAGGGTTGAATTTTCGTCTTGTTTATGGTTTCCTTTGCTGTGCAAAAGCTTTTAAGTTCCATTAGGTCCCATCTGTTTATTTTTGTTTTTATTTCCATTACTCTAGAAGGTGGGTCAAAAAAGATCTTGCTGTGATTTATGTCAAAGGGTGTTCTTCCTTTGTTTTCCTCTAAGAGGTTTATAGTGTCTGGTCTTAAATTTAAGTCTAAAAATACGGAATGCTTCACGAATTTGTGTGTCATCCTTGTGCAGGGGCCATGCTGATCTTCTCTGTATCATTCCAGTTTTAGTATATGTGCTGCTGAAGCGAGCGCTAGTTGTAGACTTTTTGATGATAGCCACTCTGTGTGTCCAGCTTTTTAATTTTTTGCCTTAACATTATTTCATTTGCACATGAACCTTGTCAATATAGCCCACATATGGCTCAGCATTCTTTTCTATTAATCTTATAAAACACTTCACAAAGAGATTACATCATCAGAGTCAAGTACTCTCTTTTTGTAATACAGGTATATATTCTAGACTAAGAGGTAATTTGCAGCCACTGGAAATGCTAAACAAAATAAATCATTAGGGACATAATTGATCAGGAATGTGACTACAGTTGTCTATTAGTCCGCAGGGTACTGGTTCCAGAACCCACTACAGATACCAAATCCCTGGATGCTCAAGTTCCATAGTCAGCCCTCTGTATCCAAGGATTCCGCATCTGCCCAGGTGCAGAACCTGCAGATATGGAGGGCTGACTGTATTTACTGAAGAAAATCTGCATGTAATGGACCTGCACATTTCAAATCCATGTCGTTCAAGGGTCAACTGTATATGCTTAAACAACAGAACAGGTCTGAAAGAAAATGACTCTGTTACTTTGGGGCACTATACTGTGGTTTTTAAGCATTATTTGACTAAATTAACAATTAACCTAGATGTTTTTCTACTGTGTAGATGCTACCTAATTCATGTACAGAGTTAAAGCCACAATCTTTTACACATTGAGAAATTACATATATAGAAAGAATAGTTCTCTTTCTGCTTTCAGCTGTAGTCAATAATCTTTTTTATTCTCCAGATAGTACAATCTAGCCTTTAGCAGTACAGTATTGCTTTCAGTTATTTTCTTGCTGGTTGCCCTGGGGATTAAAATTAGCATCATAATTTAAAACAACCTAATTCAGATTAATACTAACTTAATTTCAGTAGTATACTTTGCTCCAATATAGCTCCTTTCCCACCTCCTCCTTCATGCTGTTATTGTCATACAAATTACACCTTTATTATGCATTATATACTATGCATATGTTATACACTATATTTACTATACCTTACAAACTCATTGATACAATTTTATAATTATTGCTTTATGCTCTTGTCTTTTAAACCATATAGGAGAAGAAAAGAGTTATTAAGAAAATACATTTATACTGTCTTTTATATTTACTGATTTACCTTGTGCTTTTTATTTTTGTATTGAGGTATGACTGACATACACAAAGGCTGCACATGTTTAATGTATACATCTTGATGGGTCTGAAGATAAACATACACCTGTGAAACCATCACCATATACAATACCATAAACTGAACTATCACTTCTAAAATTTTTCTCCCTGTCATTTTCTTTTCTTTATGAGCGTAAGTAAAACTGTGTACCCTTTAATCAACACATCATGTGGAATTGAATTACTCTCTGGTGTTCTTCCATTTCAGCCTGAAGGACTCTCTTTAGTATTTCTTATAGGGTAGGTCTCCTAGTGACTAATTCTCTTAGTTGTTGTTTATCTGGGAATGTTGTAATTTCTTCTTCATTTCTGAAGAATAGTTTTGCCCAATATAGGACTCTTAGTTGACAATCTTTTTCTTTTAGCACTTTGAATATGTAATCCCATTGCCTTCTGGCCTTGATGGTTTCCAGTATTTGGGGCAAGGTTTGACAATCACTCTCTTAAAGAGATAGAGCTGGCATAAAATCATTGCTCTACAGTGGGGAGCAGGTAGGACTGCTGGGAAACTCATTCCAAGGGGTGATATAGGAATCTTCAGATGTGACTCAGGTCAACTGAAGTCTGACGTCAAGTAGAGGTTTGTTCCCTGAGGTATTCAACTCTACCTAAACATGTCAGACAGCATTCCCAAAGATGAAATATTTTGAAATGAGTTGGCATTCACCAAGGAGACACTTTGTAGGTAAAAGAAAATCAAGTTGGGGGAGCCACACGTGCAAATCAGACTTCAGAAAGGGTGTTGTTGATTAGGAAATTCAGCTACTATGCAGGAGGACTGTACAAGTGGAGAAAAAGGTGAGAGGTTGGTAGTGACCACATTTTAGTGGGCCTTTCAGTCACCCCACAGAAAGTGGACACAATATTGATGTGTATGGTGGAAGATAAAGTCAGATTTACTTTCCAGATATTTGTTAAAGTAAGGGAATTAGGGACATCCTTGCTAGTTCAGTTACCAAACACTGTGGACTCAATCCCAAAGCAGCCTAAGGACAGCCTGAAGAAAAAAGTGAGGGATGTATAGAGACTCAATACTCTGGCCAGTAAGCACATATTTGTTCAAGAAATGAGACAGGATTAGGCCCCCTTACAGGCAAGCAGGAGAGCAGTGAACCCACACAGTGAAGTAGACTTAAGTAGAGGAAAGACCTTTTATGTTTTGTCTGATCATTGCCACTCTACAAGTTACCTGACCAGGGAAACAGAACTAAGCTAAAGTTTTAAATGAAGGTCAGAAACGTACAGATTTGAGGAAGATGGTCATAAAAAGAGGCTATAGAGTAATGTTTCCTCCCAGGGAAGGAAGGAATAAGCTTTGAGGTCATATTGAACCGGTTTTATACGATGACCTGGCCACTTTGTCACTTTATTAACTTCCTCATAGTTGTGAGGATTAAATTATTTTTAAAATAATACTTGGGGCTTCCCTGGTGGCGCAGTGGTTGAGAGTCCACCTGCCGATGCAGGGGACACGGGTTCGTGCCCCGGTCCGGGAAGATCCCACATGCCGCGGAGCGGCTGGGCCCGTGAGCTGTGGCCGCTGAGCCTGCACATCCGGAGCCTGTGCTCCGCAACGGGAGAGGCCACAACAGTGAGAGGCCCACGTACCGCAAAAAATATAATAAATAAATAATACTTGTATATAACACTTATTGCTGTGTATGACATTGTAGACAATAAATTATTATCATTATTATTCTTCAATCATAGAATATTTCTTTGGAATAAGAAATGGAGTAAAGGTTTTGCTCAAACAAATTATTTTTCTGTAGCAATTATTTCTAGAACCTATGAGGGACATTGTGCTGGATGATGAACAGAAACTCCTGCAAGAATCAATGTTGGTGAGTCACCACACAATTAAACTTAGAATCGTGGTGGGAAAGGTAGTCAAAGGCATACGTAATATAATTATCCAATATACAAATGAAACCCTGACAAAATGCAATAGTAAATCAAATTTTGAAGATAAAATATAAAAGTCAATAATCCACAGGAAACCAGTGTACTATTTAGTTACTTTAAAGCCATGTTATTAAAAGCCATGTTATTAAAAATTTGAGATAAATGTTTTTAAAAGCAAAAAATAGCTATTCAGAATAGCTTTATTGACCCTTCACCTTCCGTTACTATGTTTGATACCCTACTTTAGGCTCTTATTACTTTACTCTTCTCACATGAACTGTGTCAATAATAACCCAATAGTTCTTTGTTTCTTTAGACATCCACCATACTGCTCATCTTTCTTTCTGTCCATCCATCCATTCAAATATTTTTCCATCTACTAGGTGCTGTGTTCATTCTGGGGGAGCTATTAAAAAAACAGATCTATTAAAAACAAATACCTCTAGAATTCTCTGTTCTCAATAAATACTCAGTCTTGTGAGGAGGGCACATACATCATAAAATTAGAATGCAATGTGATAAGAATTATAGTGTACCCATACATTGGATTACTATGCAGCTACACATATTAGAGAGTGAAAAGGGAGATAATAGAACAGAATATGATTTTGATATCATATGATGTTGATAGCAATATATCTACTATATATGTATATGAATTATACACATACATTTTAGACAACTATTTCTATGTGTATATATATGCATGAGCACATCAAGAATGATATTCATCCTAGTGCTAACAGTTTTCTGTCGGACTGTCAGAGTTGGGGGAATTTTCACCTGCCTCTTTACTCTTTTGTACATTATTTGGATTTTTACAATAAGCATATATATATGTAATTAGATTTATAATTTAAAAAGTAGTGCAGACAGACAACATCAACTTGTGCTTGACTTTGGGGTTTAAGTGAATCTCAGACCCACCTTTTCCTATATAAGCTACTTGACCTATCAGTGCCTTTCTTCATCTGAAAAATGGAGGAAATTATAATGCCTTTTGCATAGATTTGATATCATTTTGAGATAAGATAATCCAACTAAAGTCATGTTCAGTGGTGTCTGGCAAAGAATAAGTGTTCAAAAAAGTTTGTTAGAGTAAGGAAGAAGAGGAGGAAGAGATGAAAAATTAATCCATTTAAAGTCCCTTCTACCATAGACCTATCTCAACACGGAGTCTCAGTCAAAGAAGCCTAGACTATAGAGGATAAGAGCTTATCCTCTCCTTTGAGCTAGATTAAGTGTTTTCTCAGGTTTGCCCAGTGTAAGGCCCTGCCACATGTTAGCACGTTTCAGGTGGTTCTCATGATTGTTCCATGTGAACCAATGACCAAAGTTGGCCTGTGGAAAGAATGGAGTAATGGAAAATGGATAGCAGGAGTCATAAGTTGATGTGCCTTGTGTGGGCTCTTAAGGTTCCTGAGGTATCCAAGTGTTCTATTTTAGCAAATAAAAGCAGTATATTCAGAGTATTAGGATAATGAGGAAATGGATAATGAGGAAATAGCAAGCATGGGGTTAGAGTTCAGGTGAAAGGGTGTTGTAAAAGTTAGTGTGCAGTGACTCATTTTAGTTAGATTCTGCTATGAAGAGTCAGGGGAAACAGTAATGCTACTGAAGGCAAAATAACAGTAATGTATTCTTCCCCATCACATTGATATGGTTTTCTCATGTTTGTTGAAGAAGTTGAACAATGCTTTCTAAATTTTACGCATATAGTCTTGGGGAAAGATGTGTACCAAACATGGCAGGAAAGCTGCAGAACTTTTGGACCTGAGGCAGCTTACGGAGTCAGGAAATGAACATCTCAAAGGTAAGCTATGTGGAAAGAAGAGGCTGACTATACCTTGTTGCTGTACAAGACCCCAGGGCTATTGAACATTTCACTTAGAGAAAGAGAGTAATAATGACAGAGGCTGAATATTTCTCTCAACAGTGATGAGATTGAGTCTTAACTAAGAGTTACAGTTTGGTTGATAGAAGAGATATTAAGGAATTTGCTATTTTTTGATGCTTCCTGAGTTTGTGGATTGGAGGCTCTTGTACATCATGTATGAGGACCTCATTCAGGCTTATTAAGAGTTCTTATACTGCATTTTTATGCATCATGGACCAATTTCAACTCCTGGTATTGTCAGTTACTCATTTTGAGACAATTATGACCATATTTTTAAAATGGTACACAGAAATAACTGTAAACTCTCAGAAGTCCCTTCAAATATATAGGATAAAGTGGACTCTGATGAGAATAAATTTGGAAGAGTAGTAAATATTGCTGTAGAACCTCTGATAGCATATAATGTGGTTGTCAGAAGGAAGAGAGAGGGCAAATGTAGCTTTGTTTGAATCTGAGAGACTCATTTCTCTATGCCTCCCAGAGGATAACCTAGAGATGGAGGCACCTGAGTGGTGAAACTTAAGTTGCCTATTTCAAACTAATAAAAAACAAAACCAAACAAAAAAGACAAGATTTCTTTCTAGAGTTGGAGAGTCACAGAGTGGACAATACTACCATAGTAGTACTAGGACACCAGAACAACCTTAAGGGAATTCCCTGGCAGTCCAGTGGTTAGGTAGGACTCTGTGCTTTCACTGCCAAGGGCCCAGGTTCAATCCCTGGTTGGGGAACTAAGAGCCCACAAGCCACGTGGCTCGGCCAAAGAAAATAAATAAATTTTAAGAACTCTTAAAAACAATAACAACTTTAATAAGCCATGGACCAAAATGATGACCCATGAAAATTTTTTATTTTTTTGATAGCACATGTTGTTGAAGACCAACGCATTTATTTATTTTATTTTTTTTTTTTTATGGTTGCACAGCTCTCTAAATACACTGAAAACTACTGAGTTGTATACTTTTAAGGGGTAGTAAGTAAATTATATCTTAATTGTAGAACTGTTAAAAAATTATCCATGGGATAAAACTTGCTGCTAGAGAGGTGATAGTACAGTCTGTACATCCTACATGGCTTGTGGCCATGTAAAATTTTACAGTACTCTTATAAAGCAGGTTAGCTGTTAAGAACTGTGAAAATGTTCTTGAATGCTGATATGTGGTTTACGGGAATGTATATTAGGAAGTGATCCAAAATGTGAAAAAGTCATATCAAATTGCCATATATTTAATTATTTCCTTCCTCTTTGTCCTCCCTTCCTTCCTTTTGTATATTCATATATTTATTTGTAATATAGAAAAATTAGAAGTGATCTAAATGAGTAACAGAGGAGAATGATTAAGTAAGTTTTGATGCATAGATTCAGTGGGTTATTATGAAGCTGTTGAGATTGTTTGGTTTGCTGAAATGAACGTCTTTGAATATAAATCCTTGCCCATGTTTCTTATTATTTTCCTAGGATAGAATGTAGAAGTGGAGTTACTGAGTCAGAAGGTTACAAAATACTTTTTTCTCAAAAAAGCACCCCTGCAAACTATATAAATATTTTGTAAAAAGTACAGAACTTAGGGAGAAGAAAGTAGAAGTCACCCCAAGAAATGCACATTTCAAAAGAAAGCCTAATATCCATCTTCTCATATAGATAAAATAAAAAGAAAACAAAAGAAAAAATAAATTTTTTCTCCTTGTGATAAGAACCCTTAGGATTTACTCTCTGAACAACTTTCCCATATATCATACATCAGTGTTAACTATAGCCATCCTGTTGTACATTACATCCCTAGTATTTATCTTATAACTGGAATTTTGTACCTTTTGACCACTTTCCTCCTATTCCCCCTCCTCCCCGACCCTCCACCTCTGGTAACAAGAAGTCTGATCTCTTTTTCTATAAGTTTGGTTGTTTTTATTTTTGTTTTTTTTTAGATGCCTCATATAAGTTGAGATCATTCAGAATTGTCTTTGTCTGACTTATTTCACTTGGTGTAATGCCTTCAAAGTCCATCCATGTTGTTGCAAATGGTAGAATTTCTCCGTTTTTATGGCTGTATAATATTCCATAGTATATATGTGTGTGTGTGTGTGTGTGTGCATACACACATACCAGAACTTCATATCCATTCATCCATTAATGGACAGTTAGGTTGCTTCCATGTCTTGGCTATTGTAAATAATGCTGGCATGAACATGAGTGTACAGATATCTTTTCAAGTTAATGTTTTTGTTTCCTTTGGATATAGTCCCAAAGGAAATTGCTGGATCATATGATAGTTCTATTTTTATTTATTTTTTTTTTCGGTACGCGGGCCTCTCACTGTTGTGGCCTCTCCTGTTGTGGAGCACAGGCTCCGGACGCACAGGCTCATGGCTCACGGGCCCAGCTGCTCCGCGGCATGTGGGATCTTCCTGGACCGGGGCACAAACCCGTGTCCTCTGCATCGGCAGGTGGACTCTCAACCACTGCGCCACCAGGGAAGCCCCTATTTTTAATTTTTATCATAGTGGATAATTGAACCTGTGCGTTAGCCTTTTTGCTTAAGTTAATTCAAGTTGAGTTTATGCATATATAAAAAAGGAATCTGATCAATGAATACTGTATCTTCAAGGTTTATAAAAATCAAATAATAAAAAGATTATTCATTAAGATGGTTGGGAAATTTTACGTTTCTTCATATATTCACCATTAGGAAGAATGGAAATAAGCTATTATCCCCTAGAACCCATTATAAAAAGAGTCCAGATTTATCTTAATTGATTCCAGACCTCAGAAAGCTGAAGACACATTGTTATAATATGAAGGAATGAATATAAGCTGTAGGCAGATGAGATAATTAGACACTTTCTCTTCTGTTCGGGGATTTATCTTTGTATTCATTTGAGTAGTAGCTCTCCCACAAGTGATTAGTTCTTTGAGAATGTATGCAGACCTTTATCAATCTCTTTTGAAAGCAAATTTCGTTTCCATGAATGGCTTTCCACCTATGAACTAATAGAAATATATGCCTTTGATATGTTAGCAGTTTTTGTGTGTTTGATGCAAAAGAGATTTTGGTGTCTTGGGTATTTGATATCCTTTTATTCCTCTCTGTAAATCTCACAGACATTTTCCCTGGCTGGAATGTAAATCATTGTGTATATCAATAAAGAAAGTCATATTGGACTAGAGGATGAGAAGACCTTAAAGAACCTGCAAAGATGCCTCCTTTAGGCTGTACTTTTTATTTTGTCCCTATGCTTTCAATTCCAGAGCTTTCCAATTGCTCAGGATGCTTTCTCCATTAACACTTACCACCTCAGTTTACATCAGTTAAGCAAACATTTACAGAGAACCTATTCTTGTCAGGGACTGTGATAAGTCCCATATGGCTTTCAGCATCTCCCAAACTTTTTTTTCCCCGTTTAATGTGGGTCTTTTTGTAACAAACCTTCTATAGCTTTTAAAAAATGCCTAATGAGGACTTCCCTGGTGGCACAGTGGCTAAGAATCCACCTGCCAATGCAGGAGACATGGGTTTGAGCCGTGGTCCAGGAAGATCCCACATGTCACGGAGCAGCTAAGCCCGTGCGCCACAACTACTGATTCTGCGCCCTAGAGCCCGCAAGCCACAACTACTGAAGACTGTGTGCCACAACTACTGAAGCCCGTGTGCTTAGAGCCCACGCTCCGCAGCAAAGAAGCCCACGCACCGCAATGAAGAGTAGCCCCTGCTCACCACGACTAGAGAAAGACCGCGTACTGCAGTGAAGACCCAGTGCAGCCAAAAATAAATATATATATATATAATTAATTTTAAAAAATGCCTAATGATGTATTTATTATACTCTTACATATGAATTTCAATTTGACTGGTTATATATATCTAGATGAAAAAATCTTTTTCTTCAGTACCTTAAAAATATCACATCATTCATTCTCTTGTCTTCGTACATCCAAATACACTAAGATATCAATCTGGTTCTTGGTTCTTTGAAGTTCATCTTCATTTTTCCTGGAATTTATCTTTTTTCCTTTGGCCTTTTATGTACCTTTACAATCTAAGTGTAGTATTTATAATCTGTGGATGATTTCACCTTTAAGTTGGCAATTTTGTCTTTATTATTTCTTCAAATCTCTCTCTCCCTTTCTACCTTACTTCTTCCCGCTTCCCTCCTCCTCCTACCCTCGTCCCTTCCTCTCTTTCCTCTCTCTAAAAGTTTTCCTCTGCTTCTCCTGGTATGTGTTGCTACTATTCTGTATTCTGTATTTTTAAACTTTTCTTTTACACATGCTCTCTGTTCTTTCTGTTTTCAGGAAAGGTAATTCTGTTTGTTGTTCTACCTCATAAACACACCTATTGTGTTCCATATTTCAATGATCATAGATCTTATGCCCTAATAATTCTACTGAATTCATGATTGTTGTTCTTGTTTCATATTCTTAATATATTTACTTATTTACAATTAATTTACGTGTGACCTCTACTGCAAGCTTTTAGGGTTTTCTCTTTTTCCTGGAATCCTGAACATTCCTAATGATTTGACATGACACAAGTCCCTTGCATTCATGTTCTAGGCTCTTGGAGAGCCATTTAAATCTGGAGATTTATCATTCAGTTTTGGAAATTTCACTCTTTGCTAATTTACCTCCATCTGTTTTCTCTATTCTCTCTTTATGGTACTGCAATTAGTCATATGTTAGAATGAGTCAATTGTTTACCTATTTTTTTATTTTTAGTATCTTATTTTCCATCTCTGTCTCAATCTATTTTTTGTGAGATTTTTCTCAACTTTATATTTCAGCCCTTCTGTTTAATTTTTAATTCTTAATATCTTATCATTATCAAGAACTCTTTGTAATTATCAAGTTCTCTTTTTTCCTATTTTAATAGAATTCTGTTTTTAATTTTTAGATGAAATATCTTGTGCTCTGTGGATATTAATACATTCAGTTTTCTTTTATTGTATATGTTGTCTCTGTTTCCTCCAATTTTCTCTTCTTTTTTTTTTTTCTTCCAAGGTTGAGACTCATCAAATGCCTGCTAATTTTGAGGCAGTTGTTTTAAATTAAGAGTGAGACAGTACAAAAGCCTGTCTTTTGGTTACCTTAACTCTAGGGCTTCCAGATGTCAAGTCCAGCTTTTATTAATAGATCTCCCAAATGTCGGTTCCCAAATGTTGGTTTTAGGACTTCTTAAAAAAATTATTTTTTAAGTTTTTATTTCACATTGGAGTATAGTTGATTAACAATGTTATGTTAGTTTCAGGTGTATAGCAGAGTGTTTCAGTTATACATATACATGTATCTATTCTTTTGCAAATTCTTTTCCCATTTAGGTTATTAAGGAGTATTGAGCACAGTTCCCTGTGCTGTACAGTAGGTCCTTGTTGGTTATCTGTTTTAAATATAGCAGTGTGTACATGTCAATCCCAAACTCCCAATATATCCCTCCCCCCTCACCCTTCCCCCTGGTAACCCTAAGTTTGTTCTCTAAGTCTGTGAGTCTGTGTCTGTTTTGTAAATAAGTTCATTTGTAGCATTCTTTTTAGATTCTACATATAAGTGATACCATATGATATTTGTCATTCTCTATCTAACTTACTTCACTTAGTATGATAGTCTCCAGGTCCATCCATGTTGCTGCAAATGGCATTATTTCATTCTTTTTAATGGCTGAATAATATTCCATTGTATATGTGTACCACATCTTCTTTATCCATTCATCTGTTGATGGATATTTAGGTTGTTTCCACGTTGACTGTTGTAAACAGAGCTGCGGTGAGTATTGAGGTGCACGTGTCCTTTCGAACCATGGGTTTCTCCAGATATATGCCCAGGAGTGGGATTGCTGGATCATATGGTAGCTCTATTTTTAGTTTTTTTAAGGAACCTCCATACTGTTCTCCATAGTGGCTGTACCAACTTACATTCCCACCAACAGTGTAAGAGGTTGCCCTTTTTTCCACACCCTCTCCAGCATTTATTGTTTGTAGGCTTTTTGACAATGGCCATTCTGACTGATATGAGGTGATATCTCATTGTAGTTTTGATTTGCATTTCTCTAATAATTAGCAGTGTTGAGCATCTTTTCATGTGCCTCTTGGGCATCTATATGTCTTCTTTGGAGAAATGTCTATTTAGGTCTTCTGCCCATTTTTTTATTGGATTGTTTGTTTTTTTGATATTGAGCTGCATGAGCTGTTTGTAAATTTTGGAGATTAAACCCTTGTTGGTTGCTTCGTTTGCAAATATTTTCTCCCATTGTGTGGGTTATCTTTTCGTTTTGTTTATGGTTTCCTTTGCTGTGCAAAAGCTTTTAACTTTAATTAGGTCCCATTTGTTTATTTTTGTTTTTATTTTTATTACTCTAGGAGGTGGATCAAAAAAGATATTGCTTCAATTTTTATCAAATATGTTCTGCCTATATTTTCCTCTAAGTGTTTTATAGTATCCCACCTTACATTTAGGTCTCTAATCCATTTTGAGTTTATTTTTGTGTATGGTGTTAAGGAATGTTCTCATTTCATATTTTTACATGTAGCTGTCCAGTTTTCCAAGCACCATTTATTGAACTGACTTGTCTTTTCTCCATTGTATAGTCTTGCCTCCTTTGTCATAGATTAATTGATCACAGGTGCGTGGGTTTATTTCTGGCTTTCTGTCCTGTTCCATTGCTCTATATTTCTGTTTTTGTCCCAGTACCATGCTGTTTTGATGACTGCAGCTATGTAGTATAGTCTGAAGACAGGGAGCCTGATTCCTCTGGCTCCAGTTTTCTTTCTCAAGATTGCTTTGGCTATTTGGGGTCTTTTGTATCTTCATACAAATTTTAAGATTTTTTGTTCTAGTTCTGTGAAACATGCCTTTGTTAATTTGATAGGGATTGCACTGAATCTGTAGATTGCCCTGGGCAGTATAGTCACTGTGACAATATTGCTTCTTCCAATTCAAGAACATGGTATATCTTTCCATCTGTTTGTGTCATTTTGATTTCTTCCATCAGGCTCTTATAGTTTTCAGAGTACAGATTTCTGCCTCCTTAGGTAGGTTTATTCCTAGGTATTTTATTCATTTTGATGCAGTGGTAAATGGGGTTGTTTCTTTAATTTCTCTTTCTGATCTTTTGTTGTTAGTGTATAGAAATGCAACATTTCTTTGTATTTATTTTGTATCCTGCAACTTTACCAAATTCATTGATGAGTTCTAGTAGTTTTCTGGTAGCATCTTTAGGATTTTCTATGTATAGTATCATGTCATCTGCAAACAGTGACAGTCTTACTCCTTCTTTTCCAATTTGGATTCCCTTTATTTCTTTTTCTTCTGTGATTGTGGGTGCTGGGACTTCCAAAACTATGTTGAATAAGAGTGGTGAGAGTGGACATCCTTGTCTTGTTCCTGATTTTAGAGGGAATGCTTTCAGCTTTTCACCATTCAGTATGGTGTTAGCTATAGGTTTGTCATATATGGCCTTTATTATATTGAGGTATGTTCCCTCTATGCCCACTTTCTGGAGAGTTTTCATCATACATGGGTGTTGAAATTTGTCAAAAGCTTTTTCTGAATCTATTGAGATGATCATATGGTTTTTCTTCAATTTGTTGATGTGGTGAATCACACTGATTCATTTGTAGATATTGAAAAATCCTTGCATCCCTGGGATAAACCCCACTTGGTCATGGTGTATGATCCTTTTAGTGTGTTGTTGGATTCTGTTTGCAAGTATTTTGTTGAGGATTTTTGCATCTATGTTCATCAGTCATATTGGTCTGTAATTTTCTTGTTATATCTTTGTCTGGTTTTGGTATCAGGGCGATGGTGGCCTCATAGGATGTGTTTGGGAGTATTCCTTCCTCTGCAATTTTTTGGAATAGTTTCAGAAGGATAGGTGTTAATTCTCCTCTAAATGTTTGATAGAATTTGACTGTGAAGCCGTCTGTTCCTGGGCTTTTGTTTGTCGGAAGTTTTCAAGTAACAGTTTCAATTTCAATACTTTTTAAAATATTTATTTATTCATTTTTGGCTGTGTTGGGTCTTCGCTTCTGTATGAGGGCTTTCTCTAGTTAACGGCAAGTGGGGGCCACTGTTCATCGTGGTGCGCGGGCCTCTCACTATCGCGGCCTCTCTTGTTGCGGAGCACAGGCTCTAGATGCGCAGGCTCAGTAGTTGTGGCACACAGGCCCAGTTGCTCCGCGGCATGTGGGATCTTCCCAGACCAGGGCTCAAACCCGTGTCCCCTGCATTGGCAGGCAGATTCTCAACCACTGCACCACCAGGGAAGCCCCCCAATTTCAATACTTTTGTGATTGGTCTGTTCATATTTTCTATTTCTTCAGTCTTAGGAGATTGTACCTTTCTAAGAATTTGTCCATTTCTTCTAGGTTGTCCACTTTATTGGCATATAGTTGCTTGTAGTAGTCTCTTATGATCCTTTGTATTTCTGTGGTGTCCATTATAACTTTCTCCTTTTTCATTTCTAATTTTATTGATTTGAGCCCTCTCCCTCTTGATGAGTCTGGCTAAAGGTTTACCAATTTTGTTTATCTTTTCAAAGAACCAGCTTTTAGTTTCATTGATCTTTTCTATTGTTTTCTTTATCTCTATTTCATTTATTTCTGCTCTGATCTCTGTGATTTCTTTTCTTCCACTAACTTTGGGTTTTGTTTGTTGTTCTTTCTCTAGTTACTTTAGGTATAAGGTTAGGTTGTTTATTTGAGATTTTTTTTGTTTCCTGAGGTGAGATTGTATTGCTATAAACTTTCCTTTTAGAACTGCTTTTGCTGTGTCTCATAGGTTTTGGATCATCATCCTGTCATTTTCATTTGTCTCTAGGTATTTTTTTATTTCTGCTTTGATTTCTTCATTGATCCATTTGTTGTTTAGTACCATACTGTTTAGCCTCCACATTTTTGTGGGGTTTTTTTAGTTTTTTTCTTGTAGTTGATTTCTAATCTCACATGGTTGTGGTCAGAAAAGATCCTTGATACGATTTCAGTTTTCTTAAATTTACCGAGGATCGCTTTGTGGCCCAGCATGTGATCCGTCCTGGAGAATGTTCCATGTGCACTTGACAAGAATGTGTATTCTGCTGGTTTTGGATGGAATGCTCTATAAATATCAATTAAGTCCAACAGGTCTAATGTGTCATTTAAGGTCTGTGTTTCCTATTGATTGTGTGTCTGGATGATCTGTCCCTTGACGAAAGTGGGGTGTTAAAGTCCCCCACTATTATTGTGTTATGTCAATTTCTCCTTTTAAAGCTGTTAGTATTTGCCTTATATATTAAGGTGCTCCTATGTTGGATGCATATATATTAACAATTGTTATATCTTCTTCCTGGATTGATCCCTTGATCATTATGTAGTGTCCTTCTTTGTCTGTTGTAACAGTCTTTATTTTAAAGTCTGTTTTGTCTTATATGAGTGTTGCTACTCCAGCTTTGTTTTGATTTCCATTTGCATGGAATACCTTTTTCCATCCCCTCAGTTTCAGTCTGTATGTGTCCCTAGATCTGTAGTGGATCTCTTATAGACAACATATATATGGGTCTTGATTTTGTATCCATTTGACCAGTCTGTGTGTTTTGGTTGGAGCCTATAATACATTTATGTTTATGGTAATTATCAATATGTGTGTTCTTATTGCTATTTCATTAATTATTTGGGATTTGTTTCTGTAGGTCTTTATTTAAGAAATAAAGGTAAAAAGTAAGATTAGTATTGCTATACATTTGACACTACCATTAAAAGAAACAGATCTGAAGTGTGCCTAATGTTAGATAGGAACTATTCATGGTTTTTGTGCTTATTAATGCATTCAGGCAACTCATAATTTAGATAAAACCCAAGGTACCAAATTTGGAAAAAACACTGCATGGTAAGATACAGTGTTTGGTAGGCTATAGTGTCGGAGGTGCTTTTTATTTTTAATTATTTTTAATTTTTAAATTTTTTTGGCCACACATGTGGCATGTGGGATCTTTAGTTCCCTGACCAGGGATTGAACCCGTGTCCCCTGCATTGGAAGTGTGGAGTCTTAACCACTGGACTGCCAGGGAAGTCCTGTGAGATGCTTTTTAAATTGTTATTTTTAATTAGCTTCTTTGTGTCTGGAATGTTTTATTTTTCCCCTTTTTTCTTTATTGAGGAATAATTGACCAATATAATTGTATATATTTAAAGTGTATAATGTGATGATTTGATAGACTTTGTTGAATGAGGTGATGGATGCGTTAATTATCCAGCTTTGCTTTTGATCTACAAAAGATATACCTGACATTAGTATATCTTATTGTAAGTGAAAACAAATGAAACATTGAGACATGCTTAAAAGTTAAAATTCTTTGTAAAACAGTGAAACAAGATTTTTAAAAAATAAATTGCAATAAAAGTTATATACATATTCAGTAACAACATAAAATCTGCTAAGCTGTAATTATTTTAGATCAATCACATGGAAGATAATTGGTAGCAGTGGAAATCAGAGAATTGATAGACAAATCAAATAAAAATTAAAGGAATCATGATTATAATATGGGTGACTTCCAATGCAGTATTTAAGTTAGAGACTTGAGATATCACATAGAAAAATGTTTCTACAGTTTTAAATAGGTCACTCAAATATTTAGGAGAAACTGGGACTTATTCTTTTCCCAAAATGTAAACAAATGCAACTCTAATTGTACTTTATTGTTTCTGAGATAAATTTCTCTCTCTCTATTCTTCATATAATCCTGAGGCCTTAACATCCCAATCCCTCATTTATCTTCAGTCTTCACTAAGCATTTGTTAAACTCTGTACTATGATCTTGATTTTTTAAATATTTTATTTATTTTTATTTTCTTCCTAGTTATATTGAGAAGTAATTGATGTACATCACTGTATAAGTTTAAGGTATGCAGCATGATGGTTTGATTTACATATATTGTGAAATGATTATCACAGTAGGTTTAGTTAACACTCACCATCTTGTATAGATACAATAAAAAGAAAAAGTGTCTCCTTTTGATGTGAGCTCTTGGGATCTACTCTCTTAACAACTATCCTGTATATCATACAGCAGTACTAACTATAGTCATCATGTTCTGCATTACATCCTTAGTACTTCTTTATCTTATAACTGGAAGTTTGTACTTTTTGACTCCCTTCCCCCAATTCCCCCTCCTCCAAGCCCCCACTTCTGATAACCACAAATCTCATCTCTTTTTCTATGAGAAACAGTAGAATGGTGGATGGTGGTTTCCAGGGGCTGAGGGTTGGGGGAATTTAGGAAATGTTGATCAAATGGTACAAACCTGAAACTAGAATATGAATAAGTTCTAAGGATCTAATGTACAGCATGGTGACTATAGTTAATAATAGTGTATAATTGAAATTTGCTAAAAGAGTAGATCCTAAGTGTTCTAATCACACACACAAAAATGGGAAATGTGAGGTAATGTATGTGTTAATTTACTTGATTGTAGTAAATATTCACAAGGTCTATGTATGTCAAATCTTGTTATCCACTTTAAATATATACCTTTTTTGTTAATTATGCCTCGGTAAAGCTGGTAAAAATTATTCTGTAGTGCAGATAATTTATTCTGGGGATTTTGTTGGGTTGGCTGGTTGGTTATATCATAATTTTTATTTCTCTTTTTCCCCTCTTTTTCAAATTATGCTCTTGAATTTCCAATTTTTTTAATTTTTGCATATATATTTCATTTCACCTTATCCACAAGTAAGGTAGTGGGAAGTTCCATGAATACCATCTATTTGCTCTAGTTTAATGTGTATGAATGATCTTTGATTCTTTCCCAGTATATCTGAGACCTGCTTGTCTCAGAGTTTCTATATGAGAGCTATATACTAAGTATAATGTTCACATTTTTTTTTCTAATCCAGTTACCTTTCAGATCTGGTGGTGACCAGAGAAAGAGGGACAGAAGTTTCCAGGAATTGGTATAGGTCTTGAGTGTATCATAATTTTCTAGATGACCTTAGCAATTAGTGGTGGTGTTGGGAGTTGTGAGGAGGTTAATATTTCAATGCATAAAATTTCTGAAGAAATACAATATATGGGGTTATATTATTTTTGTTATAGGTCCAAGGAAGGTAGACTTGATATTCTAGGACTTTTATAGACATTATTTTTTTCCTTAACTTTCTTTAACTCTAAGGAGAGTAAGTTAGTTTGTAAAATGTCTTAGTCTTCTTTTAATTAGCTCAGCCGATCGTTAGCTCTTAAGAATTGTGTGAGGGTATTCCTCACATGCTGTAAATTGTTCCTTCAAATCCAGGTGGAGCCTTGGTAACTTGGCTTTAGATAGAGACAGTTACCCTAAGTTCTCATGCCCCATGCTTCATCGACTTCTTTACTGAAATTATATTAACTCTCTTCTCAACCAGTGGAGGTAAACATAGGTGTAATCTGTCAGGAAAATTCTCTGAAATTTGAAAATGGGGAAAAGATATTACTGGGCTTGCCTTTCTGTCATCTGGGCTATTTTATAGTTTTGTAGAGCAGGAGTTAACTGGTAGAGATGAAAGTCATTTCCATCTGTTGGAACAGATAATCCCTAATGGTTTATGGCTGTGTTAAACATTAACAAGCTTCGTATCTCACCCAAAAATCTAATTCTATCATTTCTTTGGTAAACTGCCTATCTACCTAACTTTTCAAATGATCTTTGGGCTATTTGCCTTAGAATGATTTTATCTTTTTGAAAATTATACCTGAACCACGGTTGGAGGTTTCACTGAGATGCCCCAGTGGACTGACCTGATGGAGACAAGTAAACTAAACCATGTGGGCTGGTTAGTTCCAGGCCTGTCTTCTCCTGACTCCTGGATTGAATTCCAAATAACAATAGTACTTTCACTTTGCTGACTCTCAATTTTTCCTAAGTTGCTTTTTTTTCCTTTTTGTTGATTTTGTGTTTTTATATTTGTTTCTGTTTTGCACTCAACTGATAAGTTATTTTCTCTTGGTGACAGCAGCAATTGGAAATTTGGTCTTATGGTCTGATCATTTGGTGATATAGGTTAGATCAATGATAGAGATCTATTCTCGGATGTGAGAGAGATAATGGAGAATATAGTTTGTTAATCTTTTGGGGTTTTTGTTTGTCTGTTTGTGAGCTTATGTCAATTAAGAATTTTGTACCAATTAGAAGGAAAAACATCTCTCTGAGATTTTAACTGGGGAGTTTTGGTGTTTAATGTTCCCCTGTGGCTGAAGTTATGGAACAGAAGCTATAGGTACTCTCTGTGTCTGTGCACCTGCACTTGATAAAAGGACTTTATCTTTCATGAAGTCAGTGTGAAATGTTTTCCTACTTCAATAGAGAATTAATAAGTTCTATTATTATGTCCCTTAAACTTAAAGGAATTCTATTCTGATTTGTTTATAGAGGTAAAAGAGCCCTTATATAAATCTAATATTCTTCCTTAAAATCATAGGAAAAAAAAAAACACCTGACCTAATAACTCTAAATGTGCAATGCACACCAGAATAATACAGAAATTGCTGGCTTAAAAACATTTTTAATCTAAGTTTACATAATTAAGATGAATCTTTAGACAAATTAGACTGGGTTAGTAGTTTTGGCTAAAATAATAAATAGTAACTCTCTTGTCTTTTCCTTGAATCTATCAGTATGCTTTATAATCCAAGCATTTTGTTTTTGTTTGGGTTTGCTTTCTCTTGAAGTGACAAGTTGATCTGAACTTCTAGGCTTCTTATATTGGTTTACTGATCAAATAGTTAATATTACTCCTGGAAAACATTTACAATTATGAAAGAGATTAGTTTGTGCGTGGCTAAATTGAATCATTATTCTGACACTTTTTTATATCAACAGTGATTATGTGTTGTAGTGTTACAGTTTAAACATAATTTACAAATTTGGATTAACATTAAATTGAGTTAATTAATAGATAATGATTAGATGCCTAGATAATGTCTAAGTAAAAGTGAATACTCAAACATTGATTACTAAACATAATTTTAAGTTTATATTCTTTTACTTTTTATTTTTATATGCCTTACAGTGGCTATATCTTTGGGTAATGTTAATGAACATGTTCATTTAAGGTACTTTATGAAGGTGTAAAAGTACTATGTGTGGCTGCAGGGAATGTGTTTTCTTAGTCTGCTAAAATATTTGATAGAGAATTCTCAAATAATAGAGCTCTCAGTATTTTTCTGTGAAATAGAAGTTCATTTTCTTTATTAAAAGTTATGATTATTATGGTTGGTTGAGATTATATTAGGAGGAAGAGTACCAAGATAAATATACTTAGTATGTATGGTAATAGGATGTGGTTTTGTTTATCAAGAGAAAAAGAGGGTCATTTTGTTTTAAAGGTTCCAGTTGTTCCAGAATGTCAGACGGTTTAGTGAGTGACAAAATCTTAACGGATATAGAAAATTGTAGAAGGTTTAAAGAAAGGTAGTTTTTACTCAACTTAGTTTATAATAATTCAGCATGAAAAGGAACAATGAAATGTATTAAAATTTTGCCAAAGTTGGCTCGTTTTAGATGAGGTTATTTATACAAAAAAAGAACATTGAAACTTTTACTGCCCAAAATATAAATGCAAGAGTATACTGTGACTTTTACCTTTGTTAAAATGATCAAGGTGTGTTAGAGATCTTAACAGGAAGTGATAAAGGTTATTATTTACCTTCTGTAGGTAATCCCTGCTCACCAAAATAGTTTTCTGTTTTGGTTTATTATTTAATTAACAATGAAAGCAGCACAGATCCTTCAATTGTCAAAAAGATAAAGTTCCTTACAACTGTGTTACCTTCTTAAATAATTATTTAAAAATATTTTACTGTCACTTTGATTAAATAGGTAACCAGGTATTGTTTCTCAGGCATCCATCATCCTATCTTAAACAATTGATCAGATCTTGACAATTCCTTTGATTTTACTTGCCCAAGATAGGATCTAAGTTGAGAAAAAAATAAAACTTCAAGTCTAACATTCATATTTAAAGAGATCTTACAGATTCTCCAGGAGGCTCTTGGAAAATCACAAGGATTTATTATTTACCTTATAAAAGAAAAGATGCTATAAATAGGTCTGTTTGATAACTCCATCTTAATTAACATTATTGTAAGAATTGTGTGAACAAAACTGTCAAATCAGAAGAGATACTTGGTTTTCCTAAGGTTAAATTTTTATAGTTAAAATATTATCAATGTAAATATTATAGAGATTTTACATTTTATGGGAAGGCTTAGAAATTTGCCAATGCCTATGCTGCCATAATGCATTCTTATGCTTAGAGGAACTATTGATTAAATCTTTATGAAATAGTTATTTACTGTACCCCAATAGAAAACTATGATATTATTAGCATTGTGTTAAATTAACCACAGCCTCTCAGTCTCATCAAATGCTTTTCTGCTCCTAGGTGTTTGCCTCAAGTCTCTGGTATAATCTAGAAGCTAAAAGTTGTGTCTTCAACAAAGGACAGTCTTAGAGCCTCTTGGAAAGGATTCTAACAGGTACTCTTTAACTATTGATACGTCAAAGAATAGACTTTTGGCTACAAGCTGCCCAGTTGGCATTGCTTAACAACTTTGAGTTTATGCTATGGAGTAAGTCAGGATTTCTAGGAGCCTTTTTAGTCCAGAAGCAAACAGACTTTGTGAAAGCAGATCGCTGACTTGAGTTCCGATGAAACAAAATTCATCATTTAGGACTGAGGAAAACAATCTTATTATAGTTATTTGTTTGGAATATTATTGGAATTGTTTTTTTAATGTTTCATTTTTAATGTTATGGAAGGAAGTCTCATGCATTTTTTTCTTAAGCTATTCCTAACACTTAATCTAGTAGACTGTGCTTCTGTAAAGCAAAATGAAATGTTTTAATGTTATTTGATTCTCACTGGCCTCTCACAGTTCAGATACAAATAGTACTTTTTACTTGAGTGCCCTTACACTTCATAGCAATGTTATTTATTTGTTTGTACAGGTTCAATAAGAATTTGTCCTCCTTTATTCCCAGATATATAATTGAACAAATTGCTTGTGCAATCATGGCCATACTTAGAACATCATATTTGCAAGTGACTCTCATCAAGTCAGGCATAATAAGCCCACTCTTAAAGAACAAGTATTGACTTCATATGTTGACCAAATGACTACAAAGCCCTCCTAAGAAAACTGACTTGGTATCTGGTTTATAAGGTCCCAGTCTCACAGGTAGTAAGAAAGGTCACTTTCTGACAGGCTAGGGACCTTAGAAAAGTTTGGGGACCATGCCATTTTCTGGAAAATTCTATCTTTATCCCTCCATGACTAGTTTTTAAAGATAATTGCATTATTTTGTATTTTGTAAATACAAACCATAGTTTCTTGGAGCTGCATTGACAGGATTTCCATCAGTATTCATTTTTCATGTTATAGTAGTCTTTCATTAAATTATGAAAGGATATGTCATTTAATAAAATGATTCAGTCTTCCTCAAATTATTTCATCAATTTGGTAGATTTGAGAAATGATGGTCAATATTTTACTGACTACTTTGATTTTCTTTTTCTCATATTTTTTTGAAATAATGAGGGATGGCATTTATCATTTTATAATTTTTTAACTACTATTTAGGAAACTTTTTTAAAAAGTAGGTTCACTGTATAAATGTTTGTTTTTATATATAAATCAAAGTATCTTAATTGAAATTAAGAAGGTAGAGTCTGGAGGAAAGTCTTTCAGCATTGAATTTATAGGAAATTTGGAAATTGGGACAGATAAGAAAATATACTGAGACAAAAAGCTTTGCTTACCTAAATTATTCGTGTTTCACTAATTCAGTAGTGGAATTCATCAAGTCATTGCAGAATAAAGAATCATTATAATCAGAAAATTAGGATTTTTCAAAATCTACAGGCATTTGTTTATAAATGATCTGTGCATTAATAGTTCTATGTTTCATTTTATGCTAGGACAAATGTATTTCCATGTATTCTTCTTTAAATAACTCGTTATTAGGAAAGCATGTTTTGGATTTTTAAAAACTTTATTACCACACAGATTTTTTAAATGTTCCCATTCCTAGAATCATAGAATGTTTAAAGTATAAGCAACATATTCTTTAACATATACATTTTCAAACTAGTGAATTCTATTTTCTTACGTGAAATGTTTCAGTCAATTCCTTTAATTTTGATTCAAATACATTTTTCTACCAAATTTTTTCATTAATTGTTTTATATTACCTTCCTTCTGATTAAAGAGCCTTAAAGTCCAAAGAGAATCTTTTTGTTTCACATACCAGTGACTTAAATACCTTGCTACCAAGGGATTTTTATCATTCAAGCCAAAATTTCTCTCAATTACCACATTTACAAGCAACTAAAATGAATTTCCCTATTGTTTTGTCTTTATGAATTAAATCACATTTATTTCATAAAATTGCAGTTTTACAACCAGAGTTTTATAAGTTTCTAGATATTTGTAGAAATCAAAAATTCCCTTTTCCTAAAAACTAATGTAATTTGTGTATGTAACATTTCTGGGTTTGATCATAAAATGTAACATATCTTCCACTCAAGTAATTTAAGTCCCATATTTCTTGAGATTTCAGCAGAAATATATTTCAGTGTTTTGTACCTATATAAAATTGTTGGTTGCAGTGTCACCATGACTAAGCACCAATGTAAATATAGCTTTCAGTAAAAGCTGCAGGCACAGAAACATTTCTTGGCATATTGTGACATTTTGGAAACAGAATTTGAGATGTGATTACAAGTACCAGTATAGTTATGGAAGCAATGGCTGGGGTGTTTAATGGTAGGTCTGTATCCTTCATATACTTTCAAAGCAAAAGCTATTATAGTGTAGTGGGTGAGTTTATGGTCTATGGATTTATTATGTCTGCATTCAGATCCCACCTAGGGGGTCACACCAAAAATCTTTGCTACCACTACTGGCGTAGACTAGTGGTACGATGCCAGGGGACTGATATTCTTTATAGCTCATAAAAGCATTTTGGATATTAAACTAATACATGCAGAGCATCTGAAACAGTGTCAGGCTTGTAGTTCATACAAGTTTATTAGTTCTCAATGTTATCATATACTTTTTACCAAAGGAATATTGTTTATTAGAAACATTAAATCAGAAATCACTTTTATCAATGATGTGTGTGTGTATACTACTATGATGTTATATACACATCTTATATTTTTACATTTGCCTAACATTCATTTAGAAAGACTCATCTATGCTCTGCCTGTTGACTGATGCCACTCTGTCTGACATTAAAAAGTCATCCCATGGCCTTTTATAATACCCCTTCCTCTAAATAACATCCAAAGAGTGGTTTATTATCAAAACTGCCCTATTGAGGTGATATGTAGATATGTATAATAGTCTAGTGTAAAAACATTTCTCATCATTTTTTTCCCTAGGATGGAGTGCTAGAAATGAAATAAGTGAGACTTAGAGGATTCTTTTTTTCCCCACCCACCACCCTTGATGTTGGCAACCACCAGTCTGTATCTATGAGGTTGGGGTTTTTTTCCCCTAAATTCTACACATAAACATCATATGGTATTTGTCTATTTCTGCCTGACTTACTTCACTTAGCCATAATCCCCTCACTGACCATCCCTGTGGTCACAAATGGCAAGTTTATTCTTATTTTATGGCTGAATAATATTCCACTGTGTGTGTGTGTGTGTATAATATAATTACTTTATCCATCAATGGTAGCTCAGATTGTTTCCACATCTTGACTATTATAAATAATGATACAGTGAACATGGGGCTACAGATATCTATTCGAGTTAGTGTTTTTGTTTTCTTTGGATAAATACCCAGAAGTGGAACTTCTGGATCATATGGTAGTTCTATTTTTAATTCTGTGAGAAACTTCCATACTGTTTTCCACAGCGGCTTCACCAATGTGTGCCAAAACTGAAGCCTGACCCTCAGGCAACAGCCATGATTACTTAATAGGCCTTTCTCACAGAAAGACAGAGCTCTTGGGTCTCTTTCCTCTTGTTGTGGCCTGGGGGTGGTAGCTGTTTAAGAACCTTTTCTCCATTGGTTGCAGTCCTACTGGACCCACAAGCATAAGCCCCACTGGCCACCAGAGCCAGGCAATGTAGAGGTGTCCCCTAGCAGCAACCGCAAAAATCGGGGCACCAGACAGGGGTATGAATTCCTTTCTCTGTGATACTGATTATTACAATCCCATGAGACCAGGAATGCAAGCTCCCTGACCTCCAGGATCAGATGGTCTAGAGGTGTCCCCTGGGTGGCAGCCACAAAAATCATTACACCAGATGTGTAAAAGCTCCCTACCAGGAGATACAGCAAAGGGAGAGTGCAAAGATGGCACCTGCCAGTCTCTGTCCTGGAGAGTGTTCCAGCAGGCTCCTAGATGTGTCTGTTTAATTAGATGTGTGCCCCTGAGGCCGACACTTTAATATGAGCACATGAGCCTCCTTCATTTTAGGTCTGGGCACGATCAGCTGCTTCTGAACTGGGCCCTGGGGTCAGTGAGTCTGAGCATGCGAACCCTGTAAGAGCAGCTTCTGAGATCACTAGAGTCTTATATGTCTTGGGACATAAGTCCCATTGGTTTTAAAACTCTGGGGCTTGTCTCTCAGGTGCAGGTCGTAAAAGTTGAGGTGCCCCATGTGAGGTTCAAACCTTTCCCTCCTCGGGGAGAAGCTCTGGGTTTTGAGTTCCCTCCTGGTTGTGGGTCACCATGCCAGGGGGTGGGGTTTATGGTGAGACTGGGTTCCAGCCTCTCCTACCAACTTTGATATGTTGTTCATCTTCATCTACCTGGTGTACTGTCATCACTCAGCCAGCCTTTAGGTTTTTTAAGGAGGAAATTGTTTTATAGGTAGCTGTAGACCCAGTTTGTCCAGGAATGGAGGTGAGTTCAGGATCTTCCTAGTCACCATCTTGAGCTGGAACCTCATTCTTTATCTGCAAGATAAAAGAATTTACTACACATTCATATTCAAATGCTATTCATGAAACTACATCAATGTTAAGTAATTCTTTCTAGTGGTAACACGTGGAGTAAGCTAAGTGTTACAGAAACACAATAATAATCCACTTTAGTATCAACAGTTTTATTTTGAAATAATGGGTTTCGAGTAAAACAGAATCTAAATGAACCTATTTCTAAAGGATTTGAGCCTAAAGGATTTGAATTAGGATGTTGTAAAATAGGTTATTTTTAGAAAGAAAGAAGACATAAAATAATGAAAGAAAGGAAACCAGAAGGGGTACAAGAATGAAAGAAAAAAGGAAGGGATAGAGAGAGAGAGAAAACTATTTTACAGAAAGAAATACAGTTGACGCTTGAACAACATGGGTTTGAACTGCATGGGTCCACCTATGTGTGGATTTTTTTTTTGATATACAGTCGGCTGGCTCTCCATATCCATGGTTGCACAACCATGTGTTCAACTAGCCACAGATCAGAAACTTAATATACAATCTGTGGTTGGTCTTATTCGTGGATGTGGAACTCACAGATAGAGGGTCAACTATGGGACTTGAGCATATGTGGATTTTGGTGTCCACAGTGGGTTCTGAAACCAATCACCTGTAGATACCAGACAACTGTAGTTGTATTATGGATGACCTGTTCTGGCTTAACTGCACAAAGAGTATTGTAAAATTTTAAGTGCCATATTTGCCAAGTGACACTGAAAACCTGGATTACGTTCAAAGGTGAGTGACCTATATATCATACTCTTGAATTTCTGCCCTAAGTTGCCTGAGAACTACACCTAGATTTAAATCTAGCAGTGTAGTAGCTTAGTAGATATATTCTTGTGGATGGTGAAAACTAAAAGAATGAAATAATCTCCACACCTAAAATTTGTTGGTGAATTTCAAAAAAGGGTAAATTATCCAATTTTACTCATAGTGTGTGTCTTTGTAGTTCATTTAATTTATATACTTCTCTGTGATTAATTACATGAACAGTACCAGTTCAGTGCTCCTCAAGATGTAATCTGCATATGACAAAGTGCTCTCACTTTAAACTCTGGAATAAGCAAGTTCAAACCTGCTTATTTACTGTATTATATCTCTGGGCCTTTACTCTGATCATCTATACAGTGACACTCTAAGAAGGGGGTGTGGTTTGCAGCATTTTCTATATGTATATGACATTGGGACACTTGTTCTCTGGAGAATTTCTTGAGGCTGATATGGAGAATCGCTTCTCTAGTCCAGTCTTAGTGGAATTTTTAATTTGTTCACACTTTTCAATAGCTCAATAACCCTTGATTGTTCTATTTACGCACTTATATTTTGCCAATATATTCCATTCCAGTCATCATGAGGTATTTTGAATTCCCTGAAGTTGGAACTGCCAAATCCAATTGAATTTTTTAGAATTTAAAACCTGATTTTACCTTGACTTTAAAGTATAGCCTCATACTTCATTTCTCCTACCACAGCCACTCTGCTCTGGGTAAAAGGTAGAATGTGGCCAGGTTTGGCCAGAGATGGGGTCAGGGAATTTCAGTCAGGGTCAGCAGTTTATGGAGCAGTAAGTACAATCCCATGCGGCTACAGGGTTTCAAATTATGGCCCAAACTCCCTTAATAAATCATGCCTGTGCCACTATATGCAAGTGAGAATAAGAATACTTCTTAGACCAGAGTATATATAAATGTGGAATGGAAGATATACCTACCGGCTCCCACTTTTCTCCAACTTCACCTCCAAAAATAAGCAGAGACAATACTTAACAGAATATCACTAACCTTGATTGCACCTAAAATGGAAAAGAGGGCCTTGAGCCAGGGAGTTCTCTTCTACAGTGAGAGGGTCTCAGCAGGTAGCTGATAAACTCACATACCTGAAAGCTTTTATCATCTCGTTAGTTTCCAATTGCCTTCCAGTGCTCTCACACGTCATTTAGCTAAAGCCTCAGCTGGTCTTTGTCAGCTCTCATCAGGAGATCTACATCCCAGTGATATCAAATCAATTTTATATCACAGTACAAGTCAAATTGTAAGTTTGCTTGGCCAGCATCTATGAACTACTTTATAATAACTGAAATTCAGCATTTCCAAAATCTGTGTTTTGAAAATGCTGCCAGGTGAAGGCCCATAATGGACTTAGGAAGACCAATTAATTAGGATACTGTTTCATCTGCCAGGATTGTTTAGCAGTATCCAAGTTAGCAGCCATGTGTTGCTTCCAGGTGTATTGCTCAATTTCCAAACTTTCTTGTTGGTATTTTTAGAAGAGTTTAAAGCATCTGTCCTCAACCTTGGCTTCACATTAGAATCATCTAGGGAGCTTTTAAATATATCCATCCTTAGACTTCACCTCCAGAAATACTGATTTAATTGATCTAGGGTGAATCCCCAGCATTGGTATTGTTTAAAAATCTCCCCAGGTGAGTATAGTTTGAAGCCAGCATAGAATACCACTGTTTTAAAATAACAGCAGTTGCTTTTTCTACGCTTCATAATAAGCTTCTGCTAGGTCAATTAAAAAAGTGTTCCATCGAGAAAAAAAGAAATTAATATTTAATTAAATGCTTTAGTCTTTTTTCTTAACCAGTATGTTTCTGTATTGCCTCTAGAAAGTCCATATTTGAATACTCTGTCTTTAGCCTGGGCTTTTAGACTTGAAATAAAAGATTCTTTGTTCACCTCAGAAGTGACATATCCATTAAACAACTGCTGATTATTGAGCACCTACTATGAGCAGGTTAAGTTCTATGAGAAAAATTCAGATATTTAAAACATGTTATTAACCTCAAGACATATCATTTCTGAAGAAGACATACTTATCTGAAATAATGACCACCCATAATACAAAAATTAAGTGATGCTTGTCAAGTTAGAAATAGATGCCAGTATTTACCAACCTAGCCAACACACTGCTAGAATTCTGTCCCTCAGGCCTTGAGGGTGAAACAACCCTCATGGGGATTAGGTGAGAGAACCTAAACTACTATGATGAAGTGGGAAGGGATGTGAGGTGGCAAAAATTGGCCTTATTATTCAAAGACCACTGATTAAGGTTACAGACATAAGTGCCAGCAGTAGATTGCAAAACTAGCCCCAATTATTTCCTCTTCCTGTATCTACACATTGTAATGCTGTTCTCCATTAATGCTGCATTTGGCCATGTGACTTACCAGCTGTTGGTGTGCCACCACTGAGTCTTCCGTATTTCTGCTTTCCTCTTAGGCCTCTGTTCTCACCATGGGAACATGCCCTGGCCAGCCTGTTGCAGGATGAGAAATGTGGATGAGAGTAGTCGCCCCAGTGAAGAGTCAGCTGATTCCAGATGTGACTAAACACAGGTAAGTTCAACACAGCCGTCTAGCCAGCCCACAGTTGACCTTGCACCTGTGAGCATTACACTCAAAAAGATAAATAATAATCCAACAAGTAGATTGGAGGAATGGTATGAATAAAAAAGCATGTATCTTTTATTTATCTCTCTGAATTTCAAAATATGAAAATTTTCCAGCATAAAATCACCTTTCTAGCTGCTATCTACAATGATAATTATTGCACAAATAGTTTTATTTCACGAATAGTTTTAGGAATGCTTGTTATTCTATAGAAATACATCTACCTTTGTATGTTACCTCCAAGAGAATTACCTAAACTTTTTAAAAGAAAAAGCTTTGTTTTGAGACATCATCACCCAGGAAAGTGGGAAGGAAGATGAAGTACCTGACTCCTTCTTAGTCGAGGAGTTGTACTTGGAGAAAGAAGGTAATAATACCTTCTAAACTTAATTTGCTCTTTCCTCCTCCAGGGTTTTCAAACCATGCCCAATTGCTCTTACAAACAGCTCAAAACATCCAGGTTTATTAGAGTGTTGATACTCCCAGGAATAGATCAACCCACACAGCCAGTAGATTTTTGCAGAAGTTTGAGGCAAAGTGATATTCAGTGAACCTTATGGAGTTAATAAAGAGCAAAGTATCAATAAAGTATTTAAGGAGGTACACAGTAAAGACAAAGAACTACTTAATTCACCCCCAGTGTTCTTTAAAGTTTGCTATCGGACTTTCTCCGTATTCCTACTACCTGTTGCTAATAGCAATGCATATGGGCTTCACACAGCAAATGCTTATCATACCACCTAATCGCAGAGGCACGGGATTAAGGATTAATCTTCGTCCTTGGTTCCTAACATACAATCATTGTTGGCCCAGGCATGACCTTCTTTTATTATTCACTTAGTTAGATATGCATATGTTTGTATTTGTCTGTTTTTAAATTTACCTATGTTTTATAATGTAATAAGAACCTGGGAAATCATCACTGTGAAAAACAGAACCTGGATGATAACTTAAATTTACGTATGTGATCTTATACAAACCATTCTAGTGCCCGCCACTCACATAATGGAATTGCCATCTGAATCCTGTGTTCATCATTTCCTTAGGTTAAATTGCATAATTTTAAACTATATATATTCCTAAAAATTGTATGCAAGGATATATAGACAGAGTTTTAGATTTTTATAGATATTTATATGTATTTTATAAATATGCATATTTATGTTATCTTTTAGGATTTTTTAACTTAAAAATTCTGAGTTTTATATATATTGTCATATCTTGATGTAATTTCTTAATTTTAACTGCTGTACAGTATTTCTTTGTGGGAACATAAACAGTTCATTCATCTATTCTCTTGATGCATACTGGGTTGTTTCCAGGTTTTTGCTGTCTAAAAATGGTGTCACTATGGATGTTCCTACATATGTCTCTGAATGTAAGTATATCAGTTTCTCTTGGGAGTGGAATTGTTGAGTCATAGATAATGTCTGTGTGTACAATTTTATGAGAGAGTGCCGTATGTTTTTCAAAGTAGTTGTAGCAATTTAGACTCTTACTGCCATCTATTAGAAATACTGTGCATCTATTGGGTTGACCAAAAAGTTCATTTGGGTTTTCTGTTAAGATGGTATGGAAAAACCCAAATGAACTTTTTGGCCAACCCAATATATTCGCTCCAACATGTGGTATTGCTAGAAATTTTATTTGAATTTATACCAGTCTAAATGGAAAAAAGTTATATATCACTTTGATGTTGATTTGCATTTCACTTATTAGAACACATATTTTCAAATTTATTAGCACAAAGTTTTTAATCATCTGTCAAATGCCTGTTCTTTATTTTCCCTCATTTTTCTGTTTCTGGTTTCCTTAGTGATTTGTAGAAGATTTTTACATATTGCTAATATTTACTATTTGTCATTTGTGTGATGACAAATACATTCCCAGTTTGTAACTTGACTATTTCTTTTTGGTATCTCTTGATGGCATTTTCAAAACTAAAGAAGAGTTAAAAGAATAGTACAGTGGATACCAGTTGTTCACCATTGTTCACCTAGATTCATCAGTTTTTAACATTTTGCCACATTTTCTGTGTTAACATATATGTTTATGTGTATATTATTTTGCCAAGCCACTTGAAAGAAAGTTGTTGACATCATACTTCATCCTTAACTGCTTTACCATGTATCTGTTAAGAATAAGGACATTGTCCTATATAACCACAATACCATTATTACTACCTTTAAAATAATAGAAACATATTTCTGTAATATAACATAATATAGTGGCAATACTCTGATATTCCCAGTTGTCCTCAAGTTGTCTTCTAGAGCTTTTAAATATCCAAAGTTCACAAATTTATTTTTGTTTTTATGTCATTTTTAATCTCAAACAGTTCTGACTTTTTGATTGTCTAGTTGCTTATTTTTTACATTTGTTTGTTTCTCATAGTATTAAATTTTTAAAGAATCTAGTCTGTTATCTTTTATAGCACCCTCTGTTCTGCCTAGTCAGGGAATTGTTGACCAGATGGCTCCACTGTAACGATAATACTTTTCTCTTTGCATTTAGTAAATAATCTGTGATAATGATAATAGTTGTACTTCAGTACTAAATAACCCCAGTGGTTGTAGCATCAATCACTGCTTATAGTTATTGTATTAAATGTTGCAAGTTGGTGATTTCTTAATTATATTATTCCTTCTAAACTTATTAGCTAGCAACTTCTGTAAAAAGAGAAAAAAAGAAAACAAAACCTTCACCCCCAACCACATTTAAAAACATATCTCATTATGAGCTTATCGATTCTTTAAAAATTTAATGTGATATGATGTTATTCTCATTATTCTTTTTTAAGACTTAATTTTTTTAACATCTTTATTAGAGTATAATTGCTTTACAATGGTGTGTCAGTTTCTGCTTTATAACAAAGTGAATCAGTTAGACATATACATATGTCCCCATATCTCTTCCCTCTTGCATCTCCCTCCCTCCCACCCTCCCTATCCCAGCCCTCTAGGTGGTCACAGAGCACCGAGCTGATCTCCCTGTGCTATGCGGCTGCTTCCCACTAGCTATCTATTTTACGTTTGGTAGTGTATATATGTCCATGCCACTCTCTCACTTTGTCACAGCTTACCATTCCCCCTCCCCATATCCTCAAGTCTATTCTCTAGTAGGTCTGCATCTTTATTCCAGTCTTGCCCCTAGGTTCTTCTGACCATTTTCTTTCTCTCTATTTTTTTTTTTTTAGATTCCATATATATGTGTTAGCATATGGTATTTGTTTTTCTCTTTCTGACTTTCTTCACTCTGTATGACAGTCTGTAGGTCCATCCACCTCACTACAAATAACTCAGTTTCGTTCCTTTTTATGGCTGAGTAATATTCCATTGTACGTATGTGCCATACCTTCTTTATCCATTCATCTGTTGATGGATACTTCGGTTGCTTCCATGTCCTGGCTATTGTAAATAGAGTTGAAATGAACATTGTGGTACATGATTCTTTTTGAATTATGGTTTTCTCAGGGTATATGCCCAGTAGTGGGATTGCTGGGTCATATGGTAGTTCTATTTTTAGTTTTTTAAGGAACCTCCATACTGTTCTCCATAGTGGCTGTATCAATTTACATTCCCACCAACAATACAAGAGGGTTCCCTTTTCTCCACACCCTCTGTAGCATTTATTGTTTGTAGATATTTTGATGATGGCCATTCTGACCGGTGTGAGATGATATCTCATTGTAGATTTGATTTGCATTTCTCTAATGATTAATGATGTTGAGCATTCTTTCATGTGTTTGTTGGCAATCTGTATATCTTCTTTGGAGAAATGTCTATTTAGGTCTTCGGCCCATTTTTGTATTGGGTTGTTTCTTTGTTTGATATTGAGCTGCATGAGTTGCTTGTATGTTTTGGAGATGAATCCTTTGTCAGTTGCTTCATTTGCAAATATTTTCTCCCATTCTGAGGGTTATCTTTTCGTCTTGTTTATGGTTTCCTTTGCTGTGCAAAAGATTTTTAGGTTTCATTATGTCCCATTTGTTGATTTTTGTTTTTATTTCCATTTCTCTAGGAGGTGGGTCAAAAAGGATCTTGCTGTGATTTATGTCATAGAGTGTTGTTCTGCCTATGTTTTCCTCTAAGAGTTTTACAGTGTCTGGCCTTACATTTACATCTTCAATCCATTTTGAGTTTATTTTTGTATACAGTGTTAGCGAGTGTTCTAATTTCATTCTTTTATATGTAGCTGTCCAATTTTCCCAGCACCACTTATTGAAGAGGCTGTCTTTTCTCCACTCTATATTCTTGCCTCCTTTATCAAAGATAAGGTGACCATATGTGAGTGGTTTTATCTCTGGGCTTTCTATCCTGTTCCATTGATCTATCTTTCTGTTTTTGTGCCATTACCATACTGTCTTGATTACTGTAGCTTTGTAGTGTAGTCTGAAGTCAGGGAGCCTGATTCCTGCAGCTCCGTTTTTCTTTCTCAAGACTGCTTTCGCTATTTGGGGTCTTTTGTGTTTACATACAAATTGTGAAATTTTTTGTTCTAGTTCTGTGAAAAATGCCAGTGGTAGTTTGATAAGGATTGCATTGAATCCATAGATTGCTTTGGGTAGTAGAGTCATTTTCACAATGTTTATTCTTCCAATCCAAGAACATGGTATATCTCTCCATCTATTTGTATCATCTTTAATTTCTTTCATCAGTGTCTTATAATTTTCTGCATACAGGTCTTTTGTCCCCTTAGGTAGATTTATTCCTAGATATTTTATTCTTTTTGTTGCAACGGTAAATGGGAGTGTTTTCTTAATTTCACTTTCAGATTTCTCATCATGACTGTATAGGAATGCAAGAGATTTCTGTACATTAATTTTGAATCCTGTTACTTTACCAAATTCATTGATTAGCTCTAGTAGTTTTCTGGTAGCATCTTTTAGGATTCTCTATGTATAGTATCATGTCATCTGCAAACGGTGACAGTTTTACTTCTTCTTTTCCAATTTGGATTCCTTTTATTTCTTTTTCTTCTCTGATTGCTGTGGCTAAAACTTCCAAACTGTGTTGAATAAGAGTGGTGAGAGTGGGCAACCTTTTCTTGTTCCTGATCTTACTGGAAATGGTTTCAGTTTTTCACCATTGAGGATGATGTTTGCTGTGGGTTTGTCATATATGGCCTTTATTATGTTGAGGAAAGTTGTATCTATGCCTATTTTCTGGAGGGTTTTTATCATAAATGGGTGTTGAATTTTGTCGAAAGCTTTCTCTGCATCTACTGAGATAATCATATGGTTTTTCTCCTTCAATTTGTTTATATGGTGTATCACGTTGATTGATTTGCGTATACTGAAGAATCCTTGCATTCCAGGGATAAACCCCACTTTATCATAGTGTATGATCCTTTTAATGTGCTGTTGGATTCTGTTTGCTAGCATTTTGTTGAGGATTTTTGCATCTATGTTCATCAGTGATATTGGCCTGTAGTTTTCTTTCTTTGTGACATCTTTGTCTGGTTTTGGTATCAGAGTGATGGTGGCCTCGTAGAATGAGTTTGGAGTGTTCCTCCCTCTGCTGTATTTTGGAAGAGTTTGAGAAGGATAGGTGTTAGCTCTTCTCTAAATGTTAGATAGAATTCGCCTGTGAAGCCATCTGGTCCTGGGCTTTTGTTTGTTGGAAGATTTTTAATCACAGTTTCAATTTCAGTGCTTGTGATTGGTCTGTTCATATTTTCTATTTCTTCCTGATTCAGTCTTGGCAGGTTGTGCATTTCTAAGAATTTGTCCATTTCTTCCATGTTGTCCATTTTATTGGCATAGAGTTGCTTGTAGTAATCTCTCCTGATCCTTTGTATTTCTGCAGTGTCTGTTGTTACTTCTCCTTTTTCTTTTCTAATTCTATTGATTTGAGTCTTGTCTTTTTTTCTTGATGAGTCTGGCTAATGGTTTATCAATTTCATTTATCTTCTCAAAGAACCAGCTTTTAGTTTTATTGATCTTTGCTATGGTTTCCTTCATTTCTTTTACATTTATTTCTGATCTGATCTTTATTTCTCTTTCCTTCTGCTAACTTTGGGGTTTTTTTGTTCTTCTTTCTCTAATTGCTTTAGGTGTAAGGTTAGTTTGTTTATTTGAGATGTTTATTGTTTCTTAAGGTAGGCTTGTATGGCTATAAACTTCCCTCTTAGAACTGCTTTTGCTGCATCCCGTAGGTTTTGCGTCATTGTGTTTTCATTGTCATTTGTTTCTAGGTATTTTTTGATTTCCTCTTTGATTTTTTCAGTGATCTCTCGGTTACTTAGTAGTGCATTGTTTAGCCTCCATGTGTTTGTATTTTTTACAGATTTTTTTTCCTGTAATTGATATCTAGTCTCATTGCATTGTGGTCAGAAAAGATACTTGACACGATTTCAATTTTCTTAAATTTACCAAGGCTTGATTTGTGACCCAAGATATGATCTATCCTGGAGAATGTTCCATGAGCAGTTGAGAAGAATATGTATTCTGTTCTTTTTGGATGGAGTGTCCTATAAATATCAATTAAGTCCATCTTGTTTAAGGTATTGTTTAAAGCTTGTGTTTCCTTATTTATTTTCATTTTGGATGATCTGTCCATTGGTGAAAGTGGGGTGTTAAAGTCCCCTACTATGAATGTGTTACTGTCGATTTCCCCCCTTTTATGGCTGTTAGTATTTGCCTTATGTATTGAGATGCTCCTATGTTGGGTGCATATTTATAATCGTTATATCTTCTTCTTGGATTGATCCCTTGATCTTTATGTAGTGTCCTTCTTTGTCTCTTGTAGTAGTCTTTATTTTAAAGGGCATTTTATCTGATATGAGTATTGCTACTCCAGCTTTCTTGTGATTTCCATTTGATTGGAATATCTTTTTCCATCCCTTCACTTTCAGTCTGTATGTGTCCCTAGGTCTGAAGTGGGTCTCTTGTAGACAGCATATATACAGGTCTTATTTTTGTGTCCATTCAGCCAATCTGTGTCTTTTGGTTTGAGCATTTAATCCACTTACGTTTAAGGTAATTATTGCTATGTATGTTCCTATTACCATTTTCTTAATTGTTTTGGGTTTATTATTGTAGGTCTTTTCCTTCTCCTGTGTTTCCTGCCAAGAGAAGTTCCTTTAGCATTTGAAGACTTAATTTCTTAGAGCAGTTTAAGTTACAGCAAAAATGAGGAAGGTATAGAGACATCTCACATACCCCCTGCCCCTGCACATGCATAGCCTCTCCTATTATCAATATCACTTACCAGAGTGGTAGCATTTGTTTTTAACTAAGGATGTACCTACATTGACACGTCAGAGTCATCCAAAGTCCATAGTTCACCTCAGGGTGAACCCTTGATATTGTACATTCTATGAGTTTGGACAAAAGTGTAATGACATATATGCATCATTATAATATCACTGCCCTAAAAATCCTTTGTGCTTTCCCTGTTCTCTCTTCTCCCTCCCCTAGAAACCACTGATCTTTCTTGTCTCCATAGTTTTGCCTTTTCCAGAATGTCATGTACTGAAAATTAATGTCATCATACAGTATATAGCCTTTTCAGATTGGCTTCTTTTACTTAGTAACCATTTAAGGTTCTTTCCTGTCATTTCATGGCTGGATAGCTCATTTCTTTTTAGTGATGAAGAATAATCCATCGTCTGGATGTACCTCACTTAGTTTTTCCATTCACCTACTAAAGGACATCTTGTTTGCTTCCAAGTTTTGACAATTATAAATAAAGCTGATACAGCATCCACTTGTGGGTTTTTGTGTCTCTGTAAGTTTTCCACTCCTTTGGGTAAATACCAAGGAGTGCAATTGCTAGATTGTGTGGTAAGAGAATGTTTAACTTTGGACGATAGGTTGGCAGTTTCTTACAAAGTGGCTGAACCATTATGCATTCCCACCAGCAATGTACGAGAGTTTCTGATACTCCATAGCCTCGCCAGCATTTGGCATTGTCTGTGTTTCAGATTATAGCCCTTCTAATAGGTGCATAGTGATAATCTCATTGTTTTGTGTTGCATTGTTTTCATGATATATGAGGTGGAATATCTTTTCATATGCCTATTAGCCATCTGTCTGTCTTCTATGGTGAGGTGTCTGTTAAAGTCTTTGGCCCATTTTTTACTTGGGTTGTTTGTTTCCTTATTGTTGAGTTTTAAGAGTTCTTTGCATATTTTGGATAACAGTATTTTATCAGTTGTGTCCTGCAAATATTTTCTTACAGTCTGCAGCTTGTTTTCTAATTCTCTTCATATCATCTTTGGTAAAACAGAAGTTTTTAATTTTAATAAAGTCCAGTTGATCAGTTATTTTTTTCATGGGTCCTGTCTTTGGTGTTCTATCTAAAAAAGCATCACCATACTCAAGGTCATCTAGGTTTTCTCCTATGTTGTCTTCTAGGAGTTTTTTAGGGTTTCTCTTTTTACTGATGTGCAGTTGATTTAGTATGTTGTGTTAATTTCTGCTGTATAGCAAAGTGATTCTGTTTATATATATATATATATATATATATACACACACACACACACACACACACACACATACACACACACACACACCCCATTATGGAAAAGAATATTTTTAAAAAATGTGTGTGTGTGTGTATATATATATATATATATATACACACACACACACACACACATATATACTTTTTTAAAATATTCTTTTCCATTATGGTTTATCATAGGACATTGAATATAGTTCTCTGTGCTATACAGTAGGACCTTGTTGTTTATCTGTTCTATATATAAAAGCTTACATCTGCTAACCCCAATATCCCGCTCCATCCTGCCCCCAACCCCCTCCCCCTGGGCAACCACCAGTCTGTTCTCTATGTAAGTGATTCTATTTCTGTTTCATAGATAGGTTCATTTGTGTTATATTTTAGATTCCACGTAAGTTGTGAGCCTGGTCAGAGGTTTGTCAATCTTGTTTATCCTTTCAAAGAACCAGCTCTTGGTTTTATTGATCTTTTTCTATAGTTTTTTTTAAATCTCTATTTTATTTATTTCCTCTCTGATCTTTATTATTTCCTTCCTTCTGCTGACTTTAGGTTTTGTTTGTTCTTCTTTTTCTAATTCTTTAAGTGGTAGGTTAGGTTGTTTGAGATAATTCTTGTTTTTTGAAGAGGGCTTGTATTACTATGAACTTCTCTCTAAGAACTGTTTTTGCTGCATCCCATAGATTTTGTATGGTTGTGTTTTCATTTTCATTGTCTCAGGTATTTTTTAATTTCCTCTTTGACTTCATCATTGGCCCATTGGTTTTTTAGTAGCATGTGGTTTAGTCTCCATGTAATCGTTTTTTTCTCATTTTTCTCTGGTTAATTTCTACTTCCATGTCATTGTGGTCAGAAAAGATGCTTGAGATAATTTCTGTATTCCTAAATTTGTTGAGGCTTGTTTTGTGCCTTAGTATGTGGTCAGTCCTAGAGAATGTTCCATGTGCACTTGAAAAGAATGTGTATTCTAGGTTTTTTTGATGTAATGTCCTGAAATTATCAGTTAAGTCTAACTGTTCTATTGTATCATTTAGGGTCTCTGTTGCCTTATTGATTCTATGTCTAGAAGATCTGTCCATTGATGTGAGTGTGATGTCCTGTCAATTTCTCCCTTTATGTCTATTAGTACTTGTTTTATGTATTTTGGTGCTCCTATATTAGGTGCATGTATGTTGATGAGTGTAAAATCCTCTTCTTGTATTGATCCTTTTATCATTATATAGTGTCCTTCTTTATCTTTCTTTCTGGCCTTTGTTTTGAAGTGTATTTTGTCTGATATGTGTATTGCAACCCCCGTTTTGTCATTTCCATTTCCATGAAATATCTTTTTCCATCCCCTCACCCATCCCCTCACTTTCAATCTATGTGTGTCCTTTTCCCTAAAATGGGTCTCCTGTAGGCAGCATATTGTAGGCTCTTGTTTTTTTATCCAGTCTGCCACTCTGTGTCTTTCAATTGGAGCATTTAGTCCATTGACATTTAATGTAATTATTGATAGATATGTATTTATTGCCATTTTAAACCTTGTTTTCCCATCGATTTTATATTTCTTTATTGTCCCTTTTTTTGTTTTTCCTTTTGTGGTTTGATGATTTTCTTTTGTATTATACTTATGTTCTCCTCTTTTTTGATTTTTGTGAATCTCTTGTATGTTTTTGATTTGTGGTTACCCTGTTTTTCAAGTATGTTAACCCCTTCCTGTATCTACTTGCCTTAGACTGGTAGTCATATAGGCTCAAACACATTCTAGAGAAGAAAAACTACATTTTTGTAGTCTCATCCCCCACATTTTATGATTTTGATGTCCTCTTTTACAGCTTCATGTTCATACTTCTGCTGTTCATTGTGGTTATTATCACTTTCACAGAAATATTTTGATTTTTCTTTTTAATCTGTACTGGCTTATTTAAGTGATTTACTTTCCAATTGTGATTTTTCTCTTTCTTGTAGATTCTTACTTCTTCTCTATTTAGAGAAAACCTTTCGATATTTCCTTTAGGATAGGTTTAGTATTGATGTATTCTTTTAGTTTTTGCTTCTCTGAGAAATTCTTTCTCTCTCCTTCTATTCTAAATGATAATCTTGCTGGGTAGAGTATCCTAGGTTACAGATTTTTCCCTTTCAGGACTTTGAATATATCTTGCCACTCCCTTCTGGCCTGCAATGTTTCTGTAGAGAAATGAGCTGATAGCCTTATGGGGGTTCCTTTGTAATTAACTCTTAGTTTTTCTCTTGCTACCTTTAGAATCCTCTCTTTAACTTTTTCCAATTTTATTATAATATGTCTTGGTGTAGGTCTGTTTGGGTTTATCTTATTTGGGACCCTCTGTGTTTCTTGTACCTGGATATCTGTTTCCTTCTTTAGGTTTGGGAAGTTTTCAGCTGTAATTTCTTCAAATACATTTTCAATCCCCCTTTCTCTATCTTCCCCTTCTGGAATCCCTATTATGCATAGATTGGCATGCTTTATATTATCCCATAGGTCTTTTATATTGCTTTCATTTTTTTTTTCATTTGGCTGTCTGCTCTCCTGATTTGGTGATTTCTTTTATTCTATCTTCAAGGTCACTTATTCTTTCTTCTGTATTATTCATTCTGCTATTCATTGCCTTTAGCTCAGCTTTTGTCTCTGCAATGAGTTTTCTAATTTTCTTGGTTCCTCTTTATAATTTCTAGTTTTTTTTTCATAGTACTCTCCATTTCTGTGGCTAGCCTTTCTTAATGCCTTCAGTATTTTCATTATCTCCTTTTTGAAATCAGTGTCTGTTAGACTGAAGAGGTCTGTTTCATTGTTGGTTCTTTCAGGGGAATTCTCTTGGTCTTTTAACTGGGAGTGGTTCATCTGCTTCTTCATTTTACTTATATTTCTCTTACTCTGTAAGTTTAGGAGAAACAATTATCTACTGTGGTCTTGGAGGACTATTTATATGTGGGGGGCATCCCTGTGTAGCTTGTGTGGGTTTGATATATTTGATGAAAGGACTGTTTTTAGTATGGATGACTGTTGCCTGTTTCTTCAGCATGTGCTGGTCATTATCCCTTCAATAGAGGGTGTACAGAGGCAGCAGCTAGTTCCCGGTCCTGGGGTTCTCAGCAGTGGTGGCAGCTCAGGCGTGCCCCCAGAGCACATGATGGGGGCGGAGGCAGCTCGCAACCACTTCTGGAGTCCAGGCGGGTGGCAGTGGTGGACCGCAACCAATCCTGGCATCCAGGAGGGCGGTGGTGGTTGTTTCTGCACAGCCAGCCCCAGTCCTGTCCCCGGGTCTGATCTCTGAAGCCTGAGTTCCAGCACCCAGCCCCCACCTGCACCAGCAGACCCACACCTCAGACTGGGGAGTGCAGGGCGGCAGCAGTTCTCCCTCCACTCTGGCTGTCACAAGCCAGCTGCTGTGTTCTCCTCCAAGGCTCTGAAGCTCCCCTTCTATCTGGGCTGATCTCCCCACTCCTGAGGGGGCTTACCAGGGTGCAGGAACATTTCCTCTTTCACAGCTCCCTCTCAGGGGCTCAGGTCCCATCCCGATTCCTTTCTCACTTTCTTTTCTTTTTTCCTACCAGGTTACATGGTGATTTTCTTGCCCTTTCAGCAGCTTGAGGTCTTAGGCCAGCATTCAGTAGATATTCTGTTAGAATCATTCCACATGTAGATGTATTTTTGATGTATTTGTGGGAGAAGGTGAGCTTCATGTCCTACTACTCTGCCATTTTTATTGTGCCTCCCTTCTAGTAGGAGTTTTATAATTTTGTGTTTTACATTTAGGTCTATGATCTATTTTGAGTTAATTTTTGTGAACAGTGTAAGGGCTGTGTCTTGGTTCATTTTTTTGCACATGGATGTCCAGTGTTCTAGCACCATTTGTTGAAGAGACTGTCTTTGCTCCCTTGTATTGCCTTTTCTCCTTTGCAAAATATTAGTTAATTATATTTACATGGGTCTGTCTCTGGGCTGTTTATTCTGTTTCATTGATCTGGTTGTCTGTTCTCTCACCAATACCACACTGTCTTTATTACTGTAAGTAATAATAAAGTAAGTCTTGAAGTCAGGAAGCATCAGTCAAAACATCAAAGTTAAGACTTTGTTCATCTTTGTTCTTCTCCTTCAGTATTATTTGGTTATTCTGAGTCTTTTGCCTCTCCATGTAAACTTCAGAATCAGTTTGTTGACATCCATAAAACAACTTGCTGGGGTTTTTATTGGAGTTGCATTGATTCTGTAGCTCAAGTTGGGAAAAACTAACATCTTGACAATACTGAGTCTTTCTTTCCACGTATTTAGCTCTTTTATTTTATTCATCAGAGTTTTGTAGTTTTCTCATACAGACCTTGTATATAGATTATACCTAAGTATTCATTTTTTGGGGTGCTAATGTAAATGGTATTGTTTTTAATTTCAAATTCCACTTGTTCAGTGTTGGTATATAGGAAAGCAATTGACTTTTGTGTATTAACCCAGTATTATGGAACCTTGCTCTAATCACTTGTTAGTTTCCAAGAGGTTTTTTCTTGATTCTTGCAGATTTCTGCATGTGGTCATGTCATTTGCAAAGATAATTTTATGTCTTCCTTACCCATCTGTATACCTTTTATTTTCTTGCCTTATTTCATTAGCAAGTGCTTCCAATATGACAATGAAAAGGCTTGGCAAGAGGGTACATCTTTGCCTTGTACCTGATCTTAGCGAGAAAACTTTACATTTCCCACTGTTAAGTATGACATTAGCTGTAGGTGTTTTTTAGATATTCTTTATCAAGTTGAGAATTTTTATCATGAATGAATGTTGGATTTGTTTCAGATATTTTTTTCTGCATCTATTGATAGGATCATGTGATTTTTCTTTTTTAGTCTGTTGATATGATGGATTTCATTAATTGAATTTCAAATGTTGAACCAGCCTTGTATAACTGTAGTAAATCCCACTTGGTTGTAGTGTATAATTCTTTTCATACTCTTTTGGATTTGATTGCTAATGTTTCGTTGAGGTTTTTTGCATTTGTGTTCATGAGAGATATTGGTCTGTAGTGTTGTTTTAAGGTCTTTGTCTTGTTTTGCTATTAGGGTAATGCTGGCCTCCTGGAATGGGTTAGTAAGTATTCCCTCTGCTTAATCCTCTGAAAGAGATTGTAGAGAATAAGAATAATATCTTTCTTAAATGTTTGGTAGGATTCACCAGTGAACCCATCTGAGCCTGGTTCATGTTGTTTTGGAAAGTTATTATTTATTCAATATCTTTAATAGATATAGACCTATTAAGATTGTTTAGTTCTTCTTGCATGAATTTTGGCAGATTGTGTCCTTCAAGAAATTGGTCCATTTCATCTAGGTTATCAAATTTATGGGCATAGAGTTATTAGTGTTCCTTTATTATCCTTTTAATGTCCATGGAATCTTTTGTGATGTCCCCTCTTTCATTTCTGATTTTAATCATTTGTGGCTCTCTTTTTTTCTTAATTAGCCTGGCTAATGTCTTATTGTTTTTATTGATCTTTTCAAAACACCAGCTTTTGGTTTTGTTGATTTTCTGTATTGATTTCCTGTTTTCAATTTCATTGATTTCTGCTCTAATTCTTATTTTTTCTTATGCTTACTTTGAATTGAATTTGCTCTTCTTTTATAGTTTCCTAAGGTGGAAACTTAATTATTGATTTTAGATCTTTTCTAATGAATGCATACAATGCTATAAATTTCTCTCTAAGCACTGCTTTCACTGAATCCCATAAATTTTGTTTTTATTTATTTTCGTTTAGTTCAAATATTTTTAAATTTCTTGAGATTTATTCTTTAACTCGTGTGTTATTTAGAAGGGTGTTGTTTAATCTCCATGTATTTGGGGATTTTCCAGCCGTCACACTGTTACTGATTTCTAATTTAATCTATTGTGGTCCAAGAACAGACATTGTATAATTTCAATTCTTTTAAATTTACTCAGGTTGTTTTATTGCCAAGAATGTTGTCTCTCTTGGTGAATGTTCCTAGTGAGCGTGAGAAAAATGTGAATTCTGCCGTTGTTGGATGAAATAGTCTATAGATGTCAGCCATATCCAATTGATTGTATTGTTGAGTTCAACTTTTTGCTTAGTGGTTTTCTGCCTGCTGGATCTATTTCTAATAGAGGGGTGTTGAATTCTCCAGCTTTGATAGTGGATTCATCCTTTTCTCCTTGCAGTTCTATCAGTTTTTGTGTAGTTTGATCCTCTGTTATTAGTTTAGTATACCTTTCAGTTTTCAAATTGTTCCAAATTAGGTTAGTAGAAGCTCATCCAAGTCACCATCTGTCTTTTGACATGAGACCATTAGACTTTGAGCATTTCTTTGGTTTTGGCTAAAAAGGAATCTGAGGCTTACCTTACACTTCCATGACCAAGACCTATAATAACCCACTTCTCCAAAAAGATCTGGTTCCTTTTCATGAAGGATGGTATTTAGAAATCAAGATCTGATATTGTGCTCTTTGCTACTTGGAGGTGTTGCTCATACATTTCTGAACTATTTTTTTCATTAATCTATGTATTCATGTACTGGTACCATGCTCTTTGATAATATAGGCTTATGTCATATTTTAATGTGTTACAGCTATCACTTATAATTATTTTACTTTTGCATAATTTTAACATAATTTTAATATAGTCAAATATATAGTTAGTATTTGTAAAAAACTACATTATTTTCCCAAATACTTGATGCCCTTCAAGTGAAAGGATTATATATCACTATCCTGGTGAATTTACTCATTGTCGTGTGATTTATTTCAGTCAGCTGGGAGGAGAAGTGACATTTGTCACTCCATGCAGAATATTTAAGAGGCAGCATGAAATTAAACTTGTCTTCTTTTCCCTGCCCTTATAATTAAGATGAAGCTTTGGTCAGCCTGGGTCCCTGAGTAAGGAGCACAGCCCTTTTGCAAAACTGGACATATAGTGTGTTGTTTAAAGCCTAGCTTATCCTGACTGAAAAATCTTACTTTTGTTGTTGTTGTGGGTGATTGTATTGTTTGCAAAGAAATCCTTTTCTTTTCCAAGGTCTAATAAATTGTTAGCACTATATTTTACTGAGGGCTTTAAGTTTTATTTTGGACATTTAAATCCTTCATCTATGTGGATTTTTTTTTAAACAGTGTATGGTAGGAATGCAATTTAATCATATGTGGCTACTCCATCTATTGAGTAGTCACTCTGCTATAATCTGATCTAGTCTAAGACCTCTGATACACCAAAGTTCCATACAAGTGTGTTCGGTTTCTGCACTTTCTGTTTGACTCTACTGGTGAACACGTCTATCCCCATGCCACTAATATATTTAATTAACATAGGTTTGTAATGACCAACGAGATGTTACAGCAAGCTTTTACTTCTCATTTTCAGAAATGTCTTTTTCTATAAATACTATAATCAGGTTATTAAATTCTGTGAAAATTTTTGAAAGAATTTATTTGAAATTGCTGTTGGGATGTGGTGGGAATTCCCTTGAATCTAGAAATTGAACTAAAGAACCTTTTTTTTTTTAATGATACTGTCTTCCTAACCATGAATATAGCATATTTCTCCATTTATTTAGGTCTAATTTAATGTTACTTAATAATTTTATAATTATTTTCTGTAAAAGTTTTGCACATTTTTTAGTCCTACATATGTGATATTGTATGATATTAGTGTAAGTAGCACATATTTTTGAATATATATTTTAAAAAATACATTTTTGAGTTCCTTGTTTTTTATATATGCAGTGTGATTGACTTCTGTAAATTAATGTTATATCAAGCTAACTGCTAAACTCACCTATTATTTCTAAGTCATCTGAAGACCTTTTGAATTTTTTCTGTAAATAATTATATCATGTCTAAATAATGGCAGTTGTATTTCTTCCTCTCTAAGACTTTTGTCACTAATATCTCTTGACTGCTGTATTTTGCTGACTACAACTTATGGCACTGAATTGAAGTGGTAATAGTGAGTTTTAAAAGGAATGTTTCTAAAATTGGCCCACTTAAAGTAACTGTTGTCTAGTTTTTTTAAAAAATAGATATTCTTTATCAAGTTATAGAAATTACTTTCTATTCTTTATTTACTGAGTTATTAAAATTTTATGTTGCTTTTCATCAAGTACATTTTTCTGCATCTATTTAAACAGTGATTGTTTTCATTTCCAATCCATCAATAAATTGGTTGTCCAAAATTAAATCATTATATATCCAAGATAAAGCCAGGTTGAACACACAGTATGTATATATTTTTATGAACTGTTGGAATTGGTTTGTTAATGTAGTTTTTAGGATTTTACAAGAGTGAAAAAAGGCCTAACAACTTTGTTTACTTGTAATGCCTTTGGTTGTGGCCTGAAGATTACCCTGGTTTTGTAAAATTAGGTAAGGACTGATAACCCTTTTACTCTTAGAAGATTTTGCTTAAGAGTAACATGAATTTATTTTGTTCTGTTTCGCTCTATTCCTTTTTAAAATTTTTTTTATTTTATATTGGAGTATAGTTGATTAACAATGATGTGTTAGTTACAGGTGTACAGCAAAGTGATTCAGTTATACCCATACAAGTATCCATTCTTTTTCAAATTCTTTTTCCATTTAGGTTATTACCTAATAGTGAGCCAAATTCCCTGTGCTATACAGTAGGTCCTTGTTGGTTACCTATCAAGATTGACATAAATTTGAATGGTAAAATTTTTCCTGAAATACTCCTTTTTGATTTAATTATTATAGAAGTAATAATTTGTACAGATTTTTCCAGTTTGTCCACATTTTCATAATTGTTGACATATTGCAGTGGGAAGAATTCTCCTACTATCACTTCAATTTCTACACTATCTATAATTATGTCTTCTTTTTTAATCATAATATTTTTGTGTGTGTCCTCTCTTAATCAGTCTTTTAGAAGTTTTTATTTTTTCTAAAGAACTTCAGGTTTTTAAAAACTAATTTCTGTTTTCATTGAATTATTCTATTATAAATAACTGCTTCCTTCTGTTTTTGAAGATATTCTCTTGTTCATCATCACCTTTTTATTTATTTTAAAATGTTTAATAAAATTTTTAAAGGTTACACTCCATTTACAGTTATATTGGCCATATTCCCCGTATCGTATTGGGTTGGCCAAAAAGTTCGTTTGGGTTTTTCCGTAACCTCTCATGGAAAAACCCAAACGAATTTTTTGGCCAACCCAATATTATACATCTTTGTAACCTGTCTTACACCCAATAGTTTGTACCTCTCACACACCCCCCAACCCCTATATTGCCCCACTGGTAACCACTAGTTTGTTCTCTATGTCTGTGAGTCTGCTTCTTTTTTGTTATATTCACTAGTTTGTTGTACTTTTTAGATTCCACATATAAGTGATATCATACAGTATGTGTCTTTCTCTGACTTACTTCACTTAGCATAATACCATTTTCTACCTTCTTAATTTTGGAACTTACCTCATTAGTTTTGAGCCTGTGTTCTCTTATGAGTTTCGAAGTTTTTCAGTTTCCCTCAATACAGCACTTTTCACTGCCTTATGTTGTTTTGCTGTGTAGTATTTTCATTACCACTTATCTCTGTTTTATTTAAAATTTCCATTATAATTTTATGATTATTTAGCATTATGCTAAATTTCCAATGTTGGGGGCTTTTATGTCATTTTGTTATTAACTTTAATTATAGAGATCAAAATGCACAGAAAATATGCCTAATCTTTGAAATTTGCTTAGCTTTTCTTTTCACATAATAAATCACCAGTTTAGAATATATTACATGGGTTCTAAAAAAGGATGTGCTTTCACTTACTGTTGGATGGAGAATTTTGTGTCTGTTCAATAGATCAAGCTTGTTGTTAGCACTTTTCCAGATATATTATTGCTTTTTTGTCCACCTGCCATATAAAAAAAGTCATATATCAAAATCTATAATCCCATTTAAAATAGCATCAAAAATAATAAGACATTTAAGAATAACTTTAAGGAGGTGAAAGATCTGTACACTGAAAACTATAAAAGGTTGAGGAAAGAAATTGAAGACATATAAATAGAAAGGTATCTTGTGTTCATGGATTGAAAGAACTAACACTGTTAAAACATTCATGCTGCCCAAATCAATCTACAGATTTAATGTAATCACTATCAAAATCCCAGTGGAATTCTTCACAGAAATAGAAAAAACATCCTAAAAATCTATGTTGAACCACAAAAGACTACAAATAGCCAAATAAATCTTGAGAAAGAAAAACACAGTGGGAGGCATCACACTACCTAATTTAATACTATATTATAAAGCTATAGTAATCAAAAGTGTGGTACTTGCATAAAAACAGTCACAGAGACCGGTGGAACAAAATCCAGAGAATTTGACAAGGAAGCCAACAATATTCAATGGGGGAAAGATAGCATCTTCAATAAATGGTGTGGGGAAAACGGGATGTCCACATGCAAAACAATGAAATCAGAACTCTGTTTTACACCACGCACAAAAAATAACTCAAAATGGATTAAAGGCTTTGTGGTTTTAGGTCTTCTAAATGGAAGACCTAAAACCACAAGACTCCTGGAAGAAAACATAGGAAAAAAGCTCCTTGATGGGTCACGATGTTTTTGGAAATTGCATCTAAAGTACAAGCAGCAAAATCAAAACTAAGTTGGGACTACATCAAACTAAAAAGCTACACAACAAGAAAAACCATCAAGAAAGTGAAAAGGCAACCTATGGAATGGGAAAAAACATTTGCAAATGATATACGTGATAAGGGGTTAACATCCAAAATATATAAAAACTCGTAAAATTCAATAGCAAAAAATCCCAAATAATCCAATTAAAAAATGGGCAGAGGACCTGAATAGACACTTTTCCAAAGAAAATCTACAAATGGCCAAAAGATACATGAAAAGATGCTTGAGATCACTACTTACTAAGGAAATGCAAATTAAAACTACAACGAGGTGTCACCAACTACCTGTTTGAATGGGTGTTATTAAAAAGTCAAGAGATAAATGCTGGCAGGGTTGTGGAGAAAAAGGAACCCACGTGAACTGTTGGTGGAATTATAAATTGGTACTGTCACTGTGGAAAACAATATTGTGGTTCCTCAAAAAATTAAAAATAGAACTACCACATGATCCAGCAATTCCATTTCTGGGAATATATTCAAAGGAAACAAAAACACTACCTTGAAAAGATATCTGTATCCCCGTGCTCCTAGCAGCATTATTTCCAATACCCAAGACGTGGAAACAACCTAAGTGTCCAATGATAGATGAATGGATAAAGGAGTTGTGGTATATGTGTATATATATATATGTGTGTGTGTGTGTGTGTGTATATATACATATACAATGGAATATTAGCCATAAAAAAGAATGAAATAATGCCATTTGCAGCAACATGGATGGACCTAGAGATTATCACACTAAGTGAAGTAAGTCAGAAAGAGAAAGACATATATCACTTACATGTAAAATCTAAAAAAAATGGTACAAATGAACTTATTTACAAAACAGAAACAGACTTGTTTGAAAACAAACTTATGTTTACTTAAAGGGGAAAGGTGGGGGAAGGGATAAAGTAGGAGTTTGGGATTAACAGACACACACTACTATATATAAAATATGTATTATACACCCCCACACAATGGAATATTATTCAGCCATAAAAAAGTGAGGCAGTCCTACCATTTGCAACAACATGGATGGACCTTGAAGGCATTATGCTAAGTGAAATAAATCAGAGAAAGGCAAATACTGTATGATCTCACTTATTTGTGGAATCTAAAACGAACAAAAACACCCCACCAAACTCAGAGAAACTCTAAGAACTATGGTTACCAGAGGCTTGGGGTAGGGGTAGGGGGAATTAGGGGAAGGTGGTCAAAAGGTACAAACTTCCAGTTATAAGTACTAGGGATGTAATTTACAACATGATGACTATAGTTAACACTGCTGTATGATATTTAAAGTTCTTAAAGAGAGTAGATCCTAAGAGTTCTTATCACAAGAATTGTTTTTCCTTTTTTTGTATCTATATGAGATGATGGATGTTAACGAAACCTATTGTGGTAATCATTTCACAATATATGTAAATTAAACCATCATGCTATACACTTTAAAATTAAACATATATAGATATCCATTATTTCTGTATAAAACTGGAAAAAAAGTTTTAATTAAAAAATGAAACATGATTTTGGCTTCTTTATAAGGTTCTTTGACCTCTTCAAAAGTGATTTTTTTAAAGTTTCTTTGAGAAAATATTAAAATTCCTTTACATTCAAATTTTACTTAAAAATAATCTAAAATACACCTGTAAAAAGAAGTACATTTTGAGGGTTCCTGTTCAAGATGATAACATGGGAAGATCCTGAACTCACATTCTCCACGGACACACCAAATCTATAGCTATATATGGAAAATTTTCCTCTGGGAAAAAACTAAACCTGGCAGAGCCACCCCTTCACTTTGAGCAAGGGAGAGGGAAATCACACTGAAGTGGGTAGAAAATGCTGAGCCCTGCAGTCTTGCCATAAACCTCATCCCTGGTACAGCAACCCACAATTGGGAGGGAACTCAAAACCCAGAGCCTCTCCCTGAAGAGCTCTGGCTTTGTACCCCACATTAGGTACCCAAACTTTTAACATCAGCACATGAGAGTTGAGCCCCCAAAACATCTGGCTTTGAAGACCAATGGGGCTCACACCCAGTAAGCCCACCAGGCTGTGGCAAAGTGAGGAGAAACGCTTTAAATGCCTGAATTCACACTCTCCCACCCCAGGGCACAGCACAGAAGCAGTTCTTCGAAATGCACCCAGATTTTATGTGAAAAAAAGTCCTTTGCTAATTTTAAAGCATTGGTCTGAGAGGCAAAACCTGCTGGGATACTCCAGGGATGGATGCTGGTGGGGACCATGTTCCTGCTGTCTGCCTTGCTAAAGCTGCAGGCACCATCTTTTTTTTCCTTTTCTTTTTTTGTTTTTTTTTTCTTTTCCTTTTTTCAACCAGTGCCATCTTTACAATTCCCCTGTACTTTGCTGCAGCCAGTGAGTGCCATCTTCATGCTGTCCCTCTGCCAGTATCTCTTGGAGAGGAGCTTCAACACACGTCTGGTGCCCTGGTTTTTACACCTGGTTACCTTGTTTTAGCAGGTGCCACCCAGGGCCCACCCCCTTGATCACCTAGCTCTGCTGCCTGGGGGCTTGCATTCCTGGGTACCATGGTACTGTCCTTAGGGGCAGGCTTCTGTTTTGGCACATCAATAGAGGCCTGTGGAGCTCCTCTTAGGGAACAGAGGCCAGTGGCCCAACCATGGGTTAAAGAGGAAATCCAAAGGGAAATTTGAAAAATACCTTGAAACAAATGAAAATGGAAATACAACATAGTAAAATTTGGGGGGTGCAGCAAAAGCAGTTAGTTATAAGAGGGGAGTTCATAGTGATACATGCCTACCTCATGAAACAAGAAAAGTCTCAACTTTACACCTCACAGAACTAGAAAAAGAACAAATGAATGCCCAAGTTAGTAAAAGGAAGGAAATAATAAAGATTAGAGAAGAAATAAATGAAAAATACACTAAAAAGACAATTGAGAAGATTGATGAAACTAAAAGCTGTTCTTTGTAAAGATAAAACAGAAGTCTTCAGCTAGACTCGCTAAAAAAAAAAAAAAACTCAAATAAAATCAGAAATTAAAGAGAAGTTACAACTGATAGCACAGAAATACAAAGGATCCAGAGAAACTACTATGAATAAATGTCACCAAATTGGAAAACCTAGAAGGAATGGATAAATATTTTTGGCAATATACAACCGACCAGGACTGAATTATGAAGAAATAGAAAATCTGAACAGGCCAATTACTAGTAAGGAGATTAAGTTAGTAATCAAAAACTTCCCAAAACAAAAGTCCAGGACTGACAGCTTCACTGGTGAATTCTGCCAAACACTCAAAAAAGAATTAACACTAATCCTTCTCAAATTCTAATAAAAAGAGGAGGAGGAGGGAACATTTCCAAACTCATTGTAGGTGGCCAGCACAGCCGTGATACTAAAACCAGACAAGGATGCTACAAGGAAAGAAAATTACAGGCCAATATCCCTGATGAACAAAGATGCAGAAATCCTGAACAAAATATTAGCAAACCAAATTCAACAATACACTAAAAGCATCTTACACCGTGATGCAGTGGGATTTATCCCAGGGATGGAAGGATGGTTCAACATCCACGAATCAGTGTGATACCCCACAAAGCAAGTATAGAGGGAACATATCTCAACATAATAAAAGCCATCATTACAAACCCACAGCTCATATCATACTCAACAGTGAAAAGCTGAAAGCCTTGCCTTTAAGAGCAGGAAGAAGATAAGGATGCCCACTCTTGCCAGTTTTATTCAACACAGTGCTGCAAGTCTTAGCCAGAACAGTTAGACAAGAGAAAGAAATAAAAGGCATCCAAATTGGAAAGGAAGAAGTAGAACTGTCACTATTTGCAGATGACATGATATTATATATAGAAAACCCTAAAGACTCCACCAAAAAAAAATCCTGTTAGAATAAATGAATTCAGTAAAGTTGCAGGACACAAAATCAACATGCAGAAATCTATTGCATTTCTATACACTAAAAACAAACTATCAGAAAGAGATATTAACAATCCCATTTACAATTGCATAAAAAACTATAAAATACCTAGGAATAAATTAAACCAATGATGTGAAAGACCTGTACACTGAAAACTGTGAGACACTGATGAAACAAATCCAAGAAGACACAAATAAGTGAAAAGCTCTTCCATGCTCACAGACTGGAAGAATTAATGTTGTTAAAATGTCCATACTACTCAAAGCAATCTACAGGTCAACACAATGCCTATCAAAATTCCAATGACATTTTTCACAGAAATAGAATAATCCTAAAATTTGTATGGAACCACAAAAGGCCCTGAACAGCCAAAGCAATCTTAAGAACGAAGAACAAAGCTGGAGGCATCATGCTCCCTGGTTTCAAACTATATTATGAAACTATAGTAATCAAATTAGGATGGTATTTGAATAAAAACATATACATAGGTCAGTGGAACAGAATAGAGAGCCCAGAATTAAAGCCACACATATATGGTCAATTAATTTATGACAAAGGAACCAAGAATATACAATGGGGAAAAGATAGGCTCCTCAATAGATGGTGTTAGGAAAACTGGACAGCCACATGCAAAGGAATGAAACTAGACCACTATCTTATACCATACACAAAAAATAACTCAAAATGAATTAACGACTTGAATGTAAGACCTGAAAACATAAAATGCCTAGAAGAAAACGTAAGTAGTAAGTTTCATGGCATCAGTCTTGGTGATGATTTTTTGGAATTGATACTAAAAGCATAGGCAAGAAAAGCAAAAATAAACAAGTGGGACTACATCAAAATAAAAAGCTTTTGCTCAGCAAAGGAAACCATCAACAAAATGAAAAGGAAACCTACCAAATGGGAGAAGATATTTGCAAATCATATATATATATTTTTTTTTTTCTTTTTGCGGTATGCGGGCCTCTCACTGTTGTGGCGTCCCCCGTTGCGGAGCACAGGCTCCGGATGCACAGGCCCAGCGGCCATGGCTCACGGGCCCAGCCGCTCCGCAGCATATGGGATCCTCCCAGACCGGGGCACGAACCCGTATCCCCTGCATCGGCAGGCGGACTCTCAACCACTGCGCCACCAGGGAGGCCCTGCAAATCATATATTTGATAAGGGTTAATATCCAAAATACATAAAGAATTCATACAACTCAACAGATAAAAAATAATCCAAGTGAAAAATGGGTGAACAATCTGGATAGACTTTTTTCCAAAGAAAATATACAGGTGGCCAAGAGGTATGTGAGAAGATGCTCAACATCACTAGTCAGGTAAGTGCTAATCAAAACCACAGTGGAATATCACCTTACACCTCCTAGAATGGCTAGTATCAAAAAGACAAGAAGTTGCATACATAAGTGAGGATGTGGAGAAAAGGGAACCATTGTACACTACTGGTGGTACTGTAAGTTGGTATAGCCACTGTGAAAACAGTATGGGGGTTTCTCAAAGAATTAAAAATAGAACTACTATAGGATCCAGCAATTCCACTTCTGGATATATACCCAAAGGAAATAAAGTAACTATTTGGAAGGAGTACCAGCACTTCATGTTCACTGCAGCATTATTTACAATAGCCAAGATATGGAGACAGCTTAGATGTCCACTGATGGATGAATCAATGAACAAACTGTAGTTTATATATACTGTGGAATATTATTCAGCCACCCAAAAGGGAAGTCTTGCCATTTGCAACAACATGGATAGACCTCAAAGGCATTATGCTAAGTGAAGTAAGTCACACAGAGAAAGACAAATACCATATGATATATTTTATATGTGTAATCAAGAAAAAAAATAAGCCACTCTCATAGATACAGAGGACAGGTTGGTGGTTCCCAGAGGTAGGATTTTGAGGTAGGGTGGGCATAATGGGTGCAGGGAGTCAAAAGGTATAAACTTCCAGTTATAAAATAAAGAATTCATGGGGATGTAATGCACCACATAGCCACTGTAGTTAATAGTACTATATTGCATATTTGAAAGTTGCTAAGTGAGTAAATCTATAATGTTCTCATCACAAGAAAAACAAGTGTAACTATGTATGGTGATAGATGTAATGTGATGATCATTTACACAAAATATACAAATATTGAATCATGTTATACAACATTATATTAGTTTTTGGTGTACATCAATTGTACCTCAATAAAAAGTAGAGTTACATTTCTAAGGTAATTTCACAGAATTAAGCTCTATCTTAAAGAATGAAATTGGAACATTCCCTAATACCATACACAAAAATAACCTCAAAATGGATTAAAGACATAAATGTAATGCCGGATACTATAAAACTCTTAGAGCAAAACATAGGCAGAACACTCTCTGACATAAATGGCAGCAATGTTTTTTTAATCCACCTTCTAGGCTAATGAAAATAAAAACAAAAATAAACAAATGGGACCTAATTAAACTTAAAAGCTTTTGCACAGCAAAGCAAACCATAAACAAAACAAAAAGACAACCCACAGAATGGGAGAAAATATTTGCAAACGAAGCAACCGACAAGGGATTAATCTCCAAAATATACAAACAGCTCATGCAGCTCAATATCAAAAAACAAAAAGAAAAATTGGTGGAAGATCTAAATAGACATCTCTCCAAAGAAGACATATAGATGGCCAAAAAACATGAAAAGATGCTCAACATCACTAATTATTTGAGAAATGCAAATCAAAACTACAGTGAGGTGTGAGGTATCACCTCACACCGGTGAGAATGGCCATCATCAAAAAATCTACAAACAGTAAATGCTGGAGAGGGTGCAGAGGAAAAGGAACCCTTTTACACTGTTGGTGGGAATGTAAATTGGTACAACCATTATGGAGAACAGTATGGAGTTTCCTTAAAAAACTAAAACTAGAACTACCTTATGATCCAGCAATCCCACTCATGGGCATATATCCAGAGAAAACCATAATTTGAAAGATACATGCACCCCAGTGTTCACTGCAGCACTATTTATAATAGCCAGAACATGGAAGCAACCTAAATGTCCCTCAACAGAGGAATGGATAAAGACGATGTGGTACATGTATACAATGGAATATTACTCAGCCATAAAAAACAACAGCAACATGGATGGACCTAGAGATTATCATACTAAGCGAAGTTAAGTCAGACAAAGACAATTATTATATGATATCACTTATATATGGAATCTAAAAAATAATGCATATGAATCAATATACAAAACAGAAACAGACTCACACACAGAAAAACTTATGGTTACCAAAGGGGAAAGGATGGGGGAGGAGGATAAGTTAGAAGTAGGGGATTAACAGATACACACCACTATATATAAAACAGATAAACAAGGATTTACTGCATAATATTTTTTAATATCTTTTAATAACCTATAATGGAAAATAATCTGAAAAAATATATGTAATTGATGTGTTTGTTGGCAATCTGTATATCTTCTTTGGAGAAATGTCTATTTAGGTCTTCTGCCCATTTTTGGATTGGGTTGTTTGTTTTTTTGTTATTGAGCTGCATGAGCTCAACATTAATCATTAGAGAAATGCAAATCAAAACTACAACAAGATATCATCTCACACTAGTCAGAATGGCCATCATCAAAAAATCTAGAAACAATAAATGCTGGAGAGGGTGTGGAGAAAAGGGAACACTCTTGCACTGTTGGTGGGAATGTAAATTGATACAGCCACTATGGAGAACAGTATGGAGGTTCCTTAAAAAACTACAAATAGAACTACCATACGACCCAGCAATCCCACTACTGGGCATATACCCTGAGAAAACCATAATTCAAAAAGAGTCATGTACCAAAATGTTCATTGCAGCTCTATTTACAATAGCCAGGACATGGAAGCAACCTAAGTGTCCATCATCAGATGAATGGATAAAGAAGATGTGGCACATATATACAATGGAATATTACTCAGCCATAAAAAGAATCGAAATTGAGTTATTTGTAGTGAGGTGGATGGACCTAGAGTCTGTCATACAGAGTGAAGTAAGTCAGAAAGAGAAAAACAAATACCGTATGCTAACGCATATATATGGAATCTAAAAAAAAAAAAGGTCATGAAGAACCTAGGGGTAAGACGGGAATAAAGACACAGACCTACTTGAGAATGGACTTGAGGATATGGGGAGGGGGAAGGGTAAGCTGTGACAAAGTGAGAGAGTGGCATGGACATATATACACTACCAAACGTAAAATAGGTAGCTAGTGGGAAGCAGCCGCATAGCACAGGGAGATCAGCTCGGTGGTTTGTGACCACCTATAGGGGTGGGATAGGGAGGGTGGGAGGGAGGGAGACCCAAGAGGGAAGAGATATGGGAACAGATGTATATGTATAACTGATTCACTTTGTTATAAAGCAGAAACTAACACACCATTGTAAAGCAATTATACTCCAATAAAGATGTTAAATATATATATATATATAATTGAAAATAATCTAAAAATATATATATAACTGAAAAACTTTGCTGTATACCTAAAACTAACACAATATTATAAATCAACTATATTTCAGTTAAAAGCTGGACACAAAATGAAATGTGTACATTAATAGCAATTATGTAAAAGTACTGTACATATTAGTGAAAAATAACAAGTGTTGGCGAGGATATGGAGAGAAGGGAACCCTTGTGCACTGTTGGTGGGAATGTAAATTGATACAGCCACTATGGAGAACAGTATGGAGGTTCCTTAAAAAACTAAAACTAGAACTACCTTATGATCCAGCAATCCCACTCATGGGCATATATCCAGAGAAAACCATAATTTGAAAGATACACACACCCCAATGTTCACTGAAGCACTATTTACAATAGCCAGGACATGGAAGCAACCTAAATATCCATCTACAGAGGAATAAAGAAGATGTGGTACATATATACAATGGAATATTACTCAGTCATAAAAAAAGAATTAAGTAATGCCATTTGCAACAACATGGATGAACCATGAGATTATCATACTAAGTGAAGTAAGTCAGAGCAAGACAAGTTTCATATGATATCGCTTATATGTTGAATCTAAAAAAATGGTACAAATGAACTTATTTACAAAACAGAAATAGAGTTACAGATGTAGAAAACAAACTTATGGTTACCAAAGGCAAAAGGAGGGAGGGGAGGGATAAATTAGGAGATTAGTATTAACATGTACACACTACTATATATAAAATATATAACTAATAAGGACCTACTGTATAATAGGGAGGGAACTCAATATTCTGTAATAACCTATACGGGAAAAGAATCTAAAAAATGAATGGCTAGGGCTTCCCTGGTGGCGCAGTGGTTGAGAGTCCGCCTGCCGATGCAGGGGACACGGGTTCGTGCCCTGGTCCGGGAAGATCCCACATGCCACGGAGCGGCTGGGTGCGTGACCCATGGCCGCTGAGCCTGCGCTCCACAACGGGAGAGGCCACAACAGTGAGAGGACCACGTACCGCAAAAAAAAAAAAAAAAAAAAAAAAAATGAATGGCTATGTGTATATGTATAACTGATTCACCTTGCTGTACACCTGAAATTAACACAACATTGTAAATCAACTATACTCCAATTTTTTTAAAAAAATTTTTAATAAAAGCTCTATCTTAAAATGCCAGTGTGTTTGATAATGATTCTACAAACCTATCATCTGCCTCCATTCATTGCACCTTTATACCTGTCCATAAGAACGAATGAAAGCAGATAGTGATGGGAGTATCTGAGCTCAAACTCTCAGGAGAAGTAAAGGAGCAAAAAAAAGATAGAAATAATCTCGAAAAACTTAATTTATTTTATAAATCAGCTATAAACTGAAAGAGCTCTTATCCTTTAACTTCTAAAAGAAATACTTAGAAATAGTTAATAAATGTTTATTCAACTATTAATCAGTGTGATTACATAGATTTGGGGTTATAAAATCTGTTAGTGATAGGAAAATTTAGTTTATTGGTATTAAATCAGTTAACTATCTGAAAAACACTGAGACCATCAAAAAGGGAACAATGAAATGGAGCAAAGTTTCTAAAAGCCCCTCGTTTTTATCAATATAAATATGATGAAGGGATGATTGTCATTTCTACAGAGTTTATTGAAAACATTCATATGACTGCCAGGTCCTAAATTGTGATATTTACTATTATTCTGGTTTTCTAAATAAAGGGCAGTACAGTCCATGAAAGCTGAATATAAGGTATGGACAAACCAAGATCATTTATTCTACACAGTAATTATCCCTAAAGCAAGAGCTCTGCTAGGGTATTCCCTCTGCAGCAGAGGGGTCATTTTATCTTAAGGTCATGCCTACCTATATTTCCCCATTCCCTGACATTAACATCAATAACCCATGCTGGGATTAATACAGCGTACCTTCCTAAAATAACCTTCTATTACAAGGTTGGATAGTTCTCAAAACCGCCTTCAATATCAATCTTATGTAATGATGAAAACACAAGGTTAGAAAGTTTAGGTTTAATATGAATCTCTGAGATTCTTCTTCATAATAATATGGGATGATAATGACTCAAGGTAATGGGAGAATCTATAGCTTCCTCTTTATTTCTTCAAATTAAAGATAAAATATAAACCTCACAAATTAGGCAAAGTCTTCATAGACAAATAGCATACAACTCAGCTTAATTACTGTGCTGGGAGTATAAGTAAGCTCACCTTAGATACTGTATTTCTTCAGAATTTTAGTCGACAGTGCTGTAGAAATGCTTTACTTTATCCAGTCTGGAAAATTATTTATTTTGTGCTTATTTTGGGAAAGATATACTATGCGTTATTCCTCATATATAAAAGTAAACGTTACATAAACCATGCTAGGATAACAATATAATACAGTGCAAAGAGAATCACATTTGAGGTAAATACATTTGGGTTCAAATCCTGTCAAGACTTTAGAAAGGTAATTTTCCAAATAATTATAACCCATTTATAAAGGGTTAAATGGTATGTCTCTCACAGGATTGTTGCGAAGATTCTAAGATTACTTACATAAATCACCAAGCAGGTAATTGGTGCTCAAATATCTTGTTCTCTTTCAATCTCATCAGTAACACTCTGTGGATTGTTTGAAAGGGTAACTGTGTGTATGACTATTTAAAAGCTGTAACAATTTAGAATTTAAGACTATTTTTCGAAATGCAGAGGCAGTCTAACAACTTTGAAGTGAAATGTGATTAGGATTCTTTTCATTTAATGTCAGTTAAAGTGAAAGAGAGAATGAGAGAGAAAATAATCTACCAATAATGTTTATAGAGAAAAATATATACTATGATCTGATTATTAAAAAAATTATGATTACAAAAGTAGAATACATTTTATAAAATGTACTATTTTATATAACACTATATACATTATATGAAATATTCCATATAATTATTATAGACGAATTTTATATACTAAATATACAGTATTACATATTACATAATATTCATTAATATATATTATTCACTGTATGGTATATAATTGTTTATTACTATATATCATAATTTGTATTTTTAATATAACTTATAAGTTAACATATTAGTTCATATGTTGTACATTATTTATAACATTTATATTATTGCATGTTATACATTATATGCTATATATTATATGCTATATATGTTTGTGGGGATGGATGGATAGATATTTTGGTGTGTGTAAAATAACCACTTATTACTACTCTTGTTTTCCCCAATTAATGGAGCATCCTTTAATCCTCGTACACTATTGGTGGGAATTTAAATTGGTACAGCCACTACAGAGAACAGTATGGAGGTTCCTTAAAAAACTAAAAGTAGAGCTACCATATGATCCAGCAATCCCACTCCTGGGCATATTCCGGAGAAAACCATAATTCATTTTGAAAAAACACATGCACCCCAGTGTTCATTGCAGCACGATTCACAATAGCCAAGACATGGAAGCACCCTAAATGTCCACTGACAGATGAATGGATAAAGAAGATGCGGTACCTAAATACAATGGAATATTACTCAGCCATAAGAAAAAATGAAATAATGCCATTTGCAGCAACATGGATGGACCTAGAGAATATGATACTAAGTGAAGTAAGTCAGAGAAAGACACTTAGGATATCACTTATATGTGGAATCTAAAAAAAAAATGATACAAATGAAATTATTTACAAAACAGAAACAGACTCATACAAAATAAACTTATGGTTACCAAAGGGAAAAGGGTGGGGAAAGATAAATTAGAAGTATGGGATTAACAGATACACACCACTATATATAAAATAAACAACAGGGATTTACTGTATAGCATAGGGAACTATATTCAATATCTTGTACTAACCTATAATGGAAAAGAATATATACATATATGTATAATGGAATTACTTTGCTGTACATCAGAAACTAATACAACATTGTAAATCTATACTTCAATTAAAAAGCATCCTTTATTGAATAAAAAAGTATATTAATACATTTTCAAAGATTTTTTTATACCAGTAGCTGCCATGTGTTAGGAAAAATAGGTTGAACATTTCTTAGAATCTCTCATTTAATTTTTTGTCTCTAATTCCAATTTTTTAATTTTTTTTACATATTTATTAGAGTATAATTGCTTTACAATGGTGTGTTAGTTTCTGCTTTATAACAAAGTGAATCAGTTGTACATATACATATGTTCCCATATCTCTTCCCTCTTGCGTCTCCCTCCCTCCCACCCTCCCTATCCCACCCCTCTAGGTGGTCACAAAGCACCGAGCTGATCTCCCTGTGCTATGCGGCTGCTTCCCACTAGCTATCTATTTTACGTTTGGTAGTGTATATATGTCCATGCCACTCTCTCGCTTTGTCACAGCTTACCCTTCCCCCCTCCGCATATCCTCAAGTCCATTCTCAAGTAGGTCTGTGTCTTTATTCCTGTCTTACCCCTAGGTTCTTCATGACATTTTTTTTCTTAAATTCCATATATATGTGTTAGCATACGGTATTTGTCTTTCTCTTTCTGACTTGCTTCACTCTGTATGACAGACTCTAGGTCCATCCACCTCATTACAAATAGCTCAATTTCGTTTCTTTTTATGGCTGAGTAATATTCCATTGTATATATGTGCCACATCTTCTTTTTCCATTCATCCGCTGACGGACACTTAGGTTGTTTCCATCTCTGGGCTATTGTAAATAGAGCTGCAAGAGTGGTGGAGTGGAATCCAATCTGTCTACTGATCACAAATATTCTCCCCAGTTGATCTGAAGATTTCTCATATTTGTATATCATAAATGATAACTCTGTAAGCATCCTGTCTACTTGAATTATTTTAATACTACCAAGTACTCTCTGTGATTACAGAACATCTAGATAAATTTAGTATTATGAACACAGACTTTGTGTTCCTAAAACATTATGTAGTGATAAAACACTCGTATGTCTGCCTTATTCTTAATTTATTGAGCCATTAAAATCACTTTTTGATATTATAATGTACACTTTATTTTACCACAATTTGCAAATTCAATTTAAAAACTTTCTCTTGTTGCTTCAGGATTGTACTTGCAAGCTTTCAAAATGTCTCTGACCCTAGAAAGGGTCAAATGTTAGCTTTCTGTACAAAAAGAAGACACTAATATGTATCTGAAAATAATTTAATCAAGAAAAATGAAAAGCCAAAATAGTTCTTCCAAAGTGCTATAATTACCAGCTCACAAAGTTTCTCCCCTGCATCTCTGCAAACTCACAGTTCATAGGAGGGAGAGAGTGAGGTGGGAGAAGCACAGGCTGAGGAGTCTAATGGACAAGTACGGGAATCTCATTCTGGCACTTAGGAGTTGTGTCACCTTGAGCAAGTTACATCACCTCCCTATGTCTCAGGGTGTATTTATTTCTTTGTTCATTTGCATTTCTGCAAAATTGAGATAATAATGATTACCTGAAATATTTATGGAGGTATAATACCTGTAAAATATATAGCATAGAACCAGGCCTAAAATCTGCAATGCATAAATTACTGTTTATACCCATCTTGGTTTGCAAAAGCCTTCCAACTGGTTTCCCTGCTACTAGTCCTCCTCTGTAATCCATCCTTTGCTGAAACTCCTTACTCTGTAATGGATTCTTAATAAACTTGTACCAACCAGTCACAGTCTTTCTATCTTTATCTTTAAATATTCTTCCCCCCATAATAAAATTTATGTTGAAATAAATGGGCTTACTCACTTTTCTTTCATTCAAGTAAGCAATCACCCATGAAATTCAGATATAAATGTTTAGAAATTTCCCAAAAGGAATTTATGAAAATGAACTCTGTGTACTAGCACTATGCTAGACACTGAGAAATGATAAAAATACATCAGAAACAAATGCTATTTTCAGGGACAAGGAACTTTCTTGTCTTTGGAGAATAGCTTTGTTTACTTAATTTTGTTTTGAACTTGTATTGTTTAGGACTGAAAATCAAATATAGTTGAATATTTTCCAAATGTTGGTAATATGATAATTGTCCAAGTCCCAGTTTTATTCATCTTACTAATATTAGAAGCAAGAAAGTCTGAAGTGTTAAACTTGATTGTCCCTTTACTCTTTAAGCCAAAAAGCACACAGAGTTTAACTTATTTCACAGTGACAAGCCTTGCAAAGCAGTAGCAGTGATGAGCTTTCATTGCATGGTAATGTAAACAGTATATGCATGAAAATATATGGGTTCATAAATACACTGTTAAGTGAAACTAAGCTCTCTCTTCATTAAACCGTTTATGTTGTGCAAAAAACAAATAAAAACATAAAAATTAAAAGTTCACAGAGTTAATATTCTCAACTCTGAGATACACATACAATGTGGAACGCTACAAAGGGAGATATTGTTTGTAAGCATGTACTGGTTTTAAGTGTGTTTCCAAAAATTCCCACATTTGTGACATTTGTGTGCCATCTGTGGCAGAGAGAAAGAAGGCAGAGCACAGTGCAGAGGAATCTTATATGTGTGTATTTTACACATTGACAATAAATAAATTAAAAGGCCAGACTCATTCATTACAATATAGATAAATTACACAGACTGGAAATTGGATTCCTAAGTCTTGCCAAAAATATTGTAAAATGTATCCAGATTCCTCCAAATTAGCAAGACGATTTGTTGGAGATACTATATTGCCTTTCCATATGCTCAGGCTGCCCTCTTAGCAGCTCAAGAGAAAACGGAGGAGGTATAGAAATTGGGTTAAAAATGGCTATTCAACTGGGTTCTGCTTTCTGCCCATTTCCTTGTCTTCTGATGCTCTGAAATCAGTTGAAAGACTAATATGCCTTCTCTGCTAATGGAATTCTTTCCTAATTCTTTATTTTCTCCTGGACCATATAAAATCATTTTATAGTGCCTTGGACATTCCCAAGTGTAGCTTTAGTTTTTATCACCTGTGGTCTCTAAAACTCCATTACATACCAGACAGGTAGCCTAAAGTGTACAAGAGAATCAGGCCTCTGCCCCAAGGAATTTTGCAATCTATAAGGACTGCTAAGGCAAACATTTTGACAAAGGGATTAAAAGTCAGAAGGGCTATAAGAGCTCATCTAGTCTAACCACCCAACAAAACTAGCATCTGAATTTACACATTCCAGGAAGGTGAGAAACCCACCAGTGATTGTACTTTTCCAGAGAGGACAAGTTCAGTTCCTCATTTCATTGTTGCATACCTTCAGTTACTAGACAATGCTAGCTTACGCTGACCAGAAATTAGCTTTCCTGTAACTTCTACCCTTTGCTACCCTCTTGTGTGTCAAAGGATCATTTCCTTTCTCTATATACTAATACATTCTGAAGTAAATATATTTATACAAACAGAATCATGTGCATTAACACCTCCAATGTTTAGTGTCATGGAGTAATTTAGAATCAAAATTATGTATGTTAATTTTTAAGGAAATATTTTTATATTAAATAGAAATTCAGCATCTTAAATAGAGTATTCTGAACATAGTTTATATTTTGCTCAATGGCTTTAGGTTATCACTATTATTAAAAGAAATTATTGTGTTGTGTTCTTATGTGTTGATGCCTTCAGGGTTTGTGGGAGTTGGTAGAAAAAATTGTCCCTATACTGCATGTTCTCAGGATGTTTACCTTTAGGGCTTTGTGTATTTTTTCCATAGATTTTTACCTTTTGTTTCTTAGTATCATATTGTATGATCTTGATCCTGCCACTGTGCCTGCCTCTAGCTGAAACCCTGTGCTTCTAATCTTATGTGACTTTAGAAATTACATAACCAAACTCATTACAAAGATATCTAAAAGTGCCTTTGAGTGAGAATTCTCATAAACACATAAACTCATACTATGGTGGACAGACTCTGAAGGGGCCCTCATGATCCCTACACCTTGATATCTAAGCCTTTGTGTATTCCCTTCCTCTTGACTGTGAGAACCTGTGACTTACTTCTAAACAATAGATTATGGCAAAGGTGACAGGAAGCCACTCCCTTGATTAGGTTACATTAATGTGCTGTGAAGGGATTTTATATAAGGGATTTTAATTAAAGACGATAAATCAGTTGATTCTGAGCTATCAAAAGGGAGATTATCCTGGATGAGCCTGACTTAATCAGGTGAAATCCCTTATGAGAGGGACTTGGCCCTCCCTGAAGTTAGAGGCTCTCTCTCCAATGCTGGCTTTGAAGAAGCAAGCTGCCATGTTGTGATAGGGCCTATAGTGAGGTCCATGTGGCAAGGAACTGTGGGCGGCCTCTAGGGCGTAGGGTAGCTCACAGCCAGCAAAAACGCTGGGGCTGTCAGTCTTACAGCTGGGAGAAAATGAATTTCTCCAACAACCCAAAGGAGGTTGGAAGCAGATCTTTCTTCAGTCATCCTTGTGATGAAACCAAAACCCTAGTGAGCACCTTGATTGCAGCCTTGTGAGACTCTGAGCAGAGGACACAGCTAAGCCATGCCCAGATTCCTGCCCCACTGAAACTCTGAAATAACAAATGGGTATTAGTTTAAGTTGCTAAGGTTATGATAATGCGTTCAGCAACAGATAAGTAATATTCTGCAACAGCCTAATTGAGAAAAGAATATGAAAAAGAATAGATATATGTATGGCTGAGTCACTTTGTTGTACACCTGAAACTAACAACATTGTTAACCAATTATAGTCCAATATAAAATGTTAAAAAAAAGATTCAAGGGAGAAAGGAAAAAATACAGATAAGTAATACATATAATACATATATGCTACATGCCATTTTGTGTGTACAGAGAAACTTTTGGTCAATTTCTTATCCTTTCCTGGGTTCAAGTTGGTTAAACTTATCTTCACTAATTAAAGTATTAACCAAAAGATATAATATACACATGTATGTTGTACAAATGAATGTATGAATATTCAGCACCTTTTTCAACCAAGATATGTGCCTTGAAAACATAAGCATACGCTGCATGTGTTGTAATTATTTAACGACTGGTGGAGTGAAAACAAAGAGGCTCTTCTGAACAGAAGTATACACAGGTATAAGTAAAGGTACCAAAGGTACTCAATAAGAGGATGTAACATACATAAACAAAGAGCTGAATTTAGAACATATAAAGTGTGCCACAAATTTAATTGCTTACCCAGGCATTTCACTTAAGTGAGTGAATCTCACCATAGAGTAAAGGATAAGGAGTGGTGGAGACTGTGGTAAAAATGCCCCAGCCGAAAGAGACAGCTATCATTTTGCCCTTAGCAGATAATTATCATGTAGGTATACAAACACAGTGTTGTCAGATACACTATTTTTCAAAAAGAATGTAAAAATTTAGATGCTCATGTGGTATCTCCATATTTCTAAAAGTTGATTACAAATGCAAATTAAAAAATAAATTATACTGGCCAAGTAAGAGGACTGTAGGCCCTATCTGGTTGCCAGTTTGTGACATCAATTAAAATTAATGGCTTATAAGCCAGAATAATGGAGCATACATGTCTAATTTCCTTAGATCAGCAGTAATGAACATGTCAGTGGGGTAGAGAAAGTCTACATGGGTTTGTCCAAATATAATGAGGGATACAATATCCTCTGCCTTTTGTTATTCCCTGTGTTCTATTTCCATTGGAATGCTTCAGTAAAGAGAGCCTATATCTGACAAAACTTTGTCCATTCTCAATATTTTGATAACAGTAAATGAGGGCACTGAGAGGGAATTAGTAGGAGCAATGAGAAGTTAAGGTACATCCTTAAGTACTCCTAATTCAGTTCCAGAAAGTGATGTCCACACCTTGACTCTCCTTTCCCAATAAATATTTGGGCTAAATGGAACCCCAAATTAATGGATTTCAGACACAGGTTTCCAAGGAGAGAATAACCTGTGTTTCTTGAAGTCATATTTGCCCAGGGTTTAAATGGTATCAGAAAAACAGTAACTACTCATATTTCTATAATGCTTGCCACAAGCTGCTATGATAGACATCCACCCTGCTACAAATTCCACCATCTCCCCCTACCCCAAGTTATATATGGTAGTTCCATATGGCTGTTCTGTGTGAGATTATGCAAGTACTCTGTCAGCAATCACCGAGTATCTTCCAAGTCCTTCCCCTCTTGCTTCAGTGACATCTCACCCTAAGCCCAAGAAGCCTATTATGTTATATGAACACATAAGCCACTGTTACCACTGTCATTTCCTAATGCTGGTGCAGATACCAATCAATGTGATCTAGAGTTGGCACTGTGTCAGTGACAAAATGAGGTGTGTGTAGCTTGGGGCCGCTGCCTGACGTGGTGCTCCCCAAAGAGTGCTACCTTGAGCAAACCACAATTTGTGCTTAGTATTCCTCTTGCCTTAGAACTCAACTTCTGATCCATGAAGGTTGGCTAAAGCCTTGTCCCCTGCAGCATCAGCATCACGTGGGAGCTTGTTAGGAATGCAGAATCTCAGGCCATATTCTGGACCTACAGGCTCAGAGCTTGAATTTTAACGGGTGATTTGTATGCATCTTAAAGTCTGGGCTAAAGGACCAATACCTGAGACAGATATGTTGGCATTCTCTAAATCTGTCATAAATAAGCTCCTCCTGCAACCCATATTCCCCCTACCACTTTATATCATCCTTATGTCTTCCAGAATTTTACGTTTTGAAACAACTTGCATTTCATTTTTCACTATGCAAGGTTATACTAGAAGCTACTGAATTTTTCACTAGAAACTGCCCTTTGTAGCTAATATAAAATTGGACATATTACTTCCCATTATAATTGTGAAACCACGTTTTCTCTCTCTTTAAAATTTAAAATGTGCACACCTTTTAATCTAGCAATTACACTTCAAGGAATTTATATTAAAGATATACTCACACAAGTGCAAAAGGATATATGTCCTAAGATGTTCACTGTAGCACATTGATAATAGTACAGATATCTAAATGTATAAATGCCCATCAATCAGGAACTGGTTAAAATAATTATGATATATCCATATAATCTGTGCCTTTAAAAGTATGAAGAAAATTTGCATGTGGCCAATTAGGAAAGATGTCTAATATTTAAGGGTCCATCCAAGTTATAAAATTATATATTGTATGCTATCATTTGAATAAGTCCTATATTTAAATACATGTATCTACATGTGTTCATGTGTGTGTATAGCATGTAGAAGCTATATATAGAAACTGTATAGCTGTCATTGTATGTTGGCTTATCTGACCTCATTTTCAACTCTTCTCTCCTACCTACCTCTCCTGTGGAGGCTGTAAAAGATAAAAACTTGATTTCCCAGATTCCCTTGCAGCTAAGGTTGAGCATGTGAAACAGTTATGGCTAATAATCTATAATCAGAAGTCTACTACTGCTGCCTTTTCCTCTTCTTTTACCCTGCCTGGAATACCACTCTGAAGCCTGGAGGTAAAGCAGCCATTTGGTGACCATGAGATAGCAAGCATTAAGGACTAGAACCAACACAATAGAGTGAGAAAAAGAATAATGTGCTTGGCCTCTCATGGCATCCTATGTCAACAGCACCAGTACTGAGATACCTACCTCTGTTTTTCGCTTTGAAAGATAATTAAATCCCTGGATATTTAAGCCACCATATAGGGGGGGTTTTGGTGGTGGTGGTTGTTATTATTATTACTATTATTTTTAAAGTTAGGCAACCCATCCTTGATACAAGTGTTAAGTCTCAAGAGTCGGATGAGAGGCAAAGGCAGTATTTATACTTTTCAAAATTTTTACTCTTTCGTGATGTTTGAATTCTGTAATCAAAGAAATGACACATATACACAAACATAAAAAAAACTGATTTTAAAATGCAGTTGAAGTCAGTGAGTTTTATGCAGAGTTGTTTCAAGCCCTGGCTTAAAAGAGAACTATTTTTTCACAAAATTGTTTCTAGTATTTAAACTGTATGGATAATAACAGAAACAATTTAATGTCATACCATAATAGAATGATTGCTAAAAGGACAAATATAATTACATTAGTGATTGTACAACTTAGTTGACAAACAGTTACCCTTCTGAGGAAGAGGAGGTAATTTCTCTTGTATAAAAGAAGATTAATTAAACAGCCCTGTTTATAGAAAAATGATAGTGATAGGATTTCATACAGTTGAATGATAATGCCCTTCCTCTTTTTTGTTCTTGCTTTTTGATGTTTAGAGAAAGATGAAAACAACTCAGAAGAAGAAAGAGCTAAATATTTAGGGGATTGTTCTTCATGAATTTGTTTCCAAACACAGTGGCCACAGGATGTGTTCCTGTGTAGGAAAGAACTAACTCGGTAAGTCTGAATTGTTCAAACTCTGCACATTCAGAAGAAAGGCCTGTTTCCAGGACTGGCCCATGGCCGGCTCCTCAGATCTGAGCTCTGGGAACTGAATGTTCTACCTTTACATTTTGACCCTATAGTTAATGCTAACAGTGTGATTTACAGTAAACACCTGTTTCTGCTCTGAGAGTGTGGAGTCTGAGTAGCTGAAGTCAGATGTGCAGGTACTACGTGCCTACGCCACTGACCCTGGATAAAAACCGTGAACACCAAGGCTTCAGGTGAGCTTCCCTGATTGGTGCAACTTTGTATGTGTTGTTACAAGTTGGGAGAATTAAGCACATCACGTGCAACTCCAACGGGGGTGGGGGGTGAAATGTGGAGAGACTTGGCAGCTTGCACCTGCTTTCTGCTGGACTTCACATCATGAGCCTCTTCCCTTTGCTGACTATCATCTGTATTACTTTTGCTATAGTAAATCATAACTGAATACAATAGCTCCTGAGTCCTAATAAAAGCAAAAATAAACAAAAGGGACCTAATCAAACTTACAAGCTTTTTCACAGCAAAGGAAACCATAAACAAAACTAAAAGACAGCCTACAGAATGGGAGCAAATATTTGCAAACAGTGCAACCAACAAGGGCTTAATTTCCAAAATATACAAACAGCTCATACAACTCAATAACAGAAGAACAAACAACCCAATCAAAAAATGGGCATAAAACCTAAATAGACATTTCTCCAAAGAATCCATACAGATGGCCAACAGGCACATGAAAAGATGCTCTACATCACTAATTATTAGAGAAATGCAAATCAAAACTACAATGAGTTGTCACCTCACACCAGTCAGAATGGGCATCATTAAAAAGTCTACAGGGGCTTCCCTGGTGGTGCAGTGGTTGAGAGTCCTCCTGCCGATGCAGGGGACACGGGTTCGTACCCTGGTCCAGGAGGATCCCACATGCCGCGGAGCGGCTGGGCCCGTGAGCTATGGCCGCTGAGCCTGCGTGTCCGGAGCCTGTGCTCCGCAACGGGAGAGGCCACAGGAGTGAGAGGCCCGTGTACCGAAAAAAAAAAAAAAAGTCTACAAATAACAAATGCTGGAGATGGTGTGGGGAAAAGGGAACCCTTGTTCACTGTTGGTGGGAATGTAAATTGGTGCGGCCACTATGGAAACAGTATGGAGGGTCCTCAAAAAACTAAAAATAGAACTACCATATGATCCAGCAATTCCACTTCTTGGTATTTATCTGAAGAAAATGAAAACACTAACTTGAAAATATATCTGCACCCCCATGTTCATAGCAGCATTATTTACAATAGCCAAGATATGGAAACAACCTAAGTGTCCACTGATGTATGAATGGATAAAGATGTATCCATTGTGTATATGCATGTATATACACAATGGAATATTACCTAGCCATAAAAAATAATGAAATCTTGCCATTTCTGACAACATGGATGGACCTTGAGGGCATTATGCTAAGTGAAATAAGTCAGAGAAACAAATACCGCATGATCTCACTTATATGTGGAATCTAAAAAATAAAAATAAAACAAGTTCATAGATACAGAAGATCAGAAGATTGGTGGTTGCTAGAGGTGAGGGAGGTGAGTGAATGTGTGAAGGGAATCAAAAGGTACAAACTTCTAGTTATAAAATAAAAAGTCATGGAGATGTACGGCATGGTAACTTCAGTTAATAATACTGTATTGCATATTTGAAAGTTGCTAAGAGAGTTATCAGAAGAAAATAATTTTTGTAACTGTGTGTCAGCTGATGGGTGTTAACTAGACATTGTGGTGATCATTTCACAATATATACAAATATCAAATTATGTTGAACACCTGAAACTAATATAAAGTCATATGTCAATTACACCTCAACAATTTTTAAAAAATTTAGGAGAGAAAGTGGGAAACAACTTCAAAGGGTAAACCCTTGTGCCTAAATGAGAAATAACTTCATAAATAGTCTGAAAATATTCTGTGTGAAAAGGCTCAGATATCTTTTAATGTTTTTTATTAGTATCACTATCACTAGGAAGAAATCAAGGTGTTGATGGGATCACACTCTCTCTGGAGGCTCTGGGGAGAATCCATTCCTTACCTCTTCCATCTTCTTGTGGCTGCCAGAATTCCTTGGGCATTTCTGGGCTTGCAGCTACATCACTCCAATCTGTGCCTCCATAGTCAGAATGCTACCTTCTCTTCTGTCTGTATCAAATCTCCCTTTGCTTTCTTTCTAAGGATACATTTGATTACATTTAGTTTCCACCTGGATAAACCAGGATAATCTCCCCATCTCAACATCCATAACTTAATCACATACGCAAAAACTCCTTTTTCATATTTACAGGTTCCAGAGATTAAGACTTGGTATCTTTAGGAGCCATTATTCAGCCTACCACATCAACCAACTTTAAATTATAAAATAGTACTCTTTAACATTCTGATCCATCACACACTTACATCTCTGAATAATACGATGGATATGGAGGTTACAAGCTTTAAAATAGATCTAGCTTTCACCAATTCAGGAGAAAAAATGAATTCCATAAATGGAAACACTTCATTGGAGACACCTAATATTGAAGGTCAAATTATTATGAACTTAAATGCCACAGTTACTTCAACTGCTGAATCAGTGCCCACAAGACAGATTAACTGGAACGCAGCCAAGAGCATGATCTTCTGAATTGCTAAATTAATATCATCAACTTTTATCAGAAGGCAGAAGCAAGCAGCTTCTTCACTCTTAGAAAACCCAAAATGACAAAATAATTACCTCTATATTAAAAGGTGGCTGTTTATATGGCCTTTTACTGAGTCATATAATGATTCACCACACACTTTTGTTATTTTTTTGTGTGTGTGGTACGCGGGCCTCTCACTGTTGTGGCCTCTCCCGTTGTGGAGCACAGGCTCCGGATGCGCAGGCTCAGCGGCCATGGCTCACGGGCCTAGCCCCTCCGCAGCATGTGGGATCTTGCCGGACCGGGGCACGAACCTGTGTCCCCTGCATCGGCAGGTGGACTCTCAACCACTGCGCCACCAGGGAAGCCTCCACACACTTTCTTTACATGATAAATTCCATTGATTTTATTTTTGGTCATTGTAGTAATATATTTTCGATGAAAAGTTATCAATGGCAAACTTGATGTCTCCTCCCATGTTGAAAACTTTAAAATTTTTATGTTTACATTGTATTTTTTCCTGGGGATCAAGTTTTAGTTTTAAAGTATTTTCCTGCAGAATTACTGAAACAGCTTTCCACTGTCTTCTAAATATTTTAATATAATGCTTGCGTTCAAATGTGTAAATGAAGCTAGTTTATTATGACGTTTTGGTACTATTTTATTAGCTTTCTGTATAAAAATTACCCTTCATATAGCCAGGGGATTTCCAACTATACTATGGTCTGTAATTTTTAAATGACATCTAGATAATCTATTTTGCCAAAGTGAGTTGTTAACAGATCTGATGCCCAGTGTTTTCTCAAATAATATATTCCTAATAAATTTTTCAATGTCTTCCATGACAATTGACTTAAGAAATTTTGATAATTTATGTTCTGCTAAAAAATAAGCCACCTTGTTTTGACTGTCAAATTTGTCAGTTTCATGCAACATTCTTATATAATTATTTTTATCTCTCCAGTATACCTTTCATGCATATATTTTTTTTCTTAATTAGGTTCATGAGATATTTATCTACTCTGTGGTAAAGATATAAACTGGAATTCACCTTGCTAAAATGGAAGTAAAGCCTGGGTAAATATCCCAGGCTTTTAGATGAGATCTCTACATTCTAGAAGTAACAGCAAAGAAGAAGAGTAACTCTCAAAGTATGAAATACAGCCTCAAATAATCTCAGATCCATTAGATCATGGTCATATGCCCATATCTACCTTCTTGCCAGAAGAAAATTAAATCATCTCATTAGGAAGATAACATCATTTAGGCCTTCTAGGATTTGTTACACATTACATCTAGCATTTGATTAAAATTATCAGGCATGTATATCCATGCAGTGAAATACTATTCATCAGTAAAAAGAAATGATTTATCAAGCCATTTAAAGACATGGAGAAACTTGAAAGGCATATTTTTAAGTGATAGAAGCCAGCCTGCAAGGCTACCTACTGTGTGATTCCCAACTACAGACAGTCTGGAAAAAGCAGAACTATAGAGACAATAAAATTATCACTGTTTGCCAGAGGTTCAGTGAGAGAGAAGGAAGGATGAATAGGTGGAGCGCAGGGGATTTTTAGGGCAGTAAAACTAATCATTATGATATTATAATGATGGGCAACTGATTATGCATTTGTCAAAACCCATGAAACTATACAACACAAAGAGTTAACCCTAATGAAAACCATGGATTTTAGCTATTAGTAACATCATCAATGTTTGTTCATCAATTTTAACAAATATACCACATCAAAGCAAGATGTTAGTAATAGGGGAAACTGGGGCAGGAGAGAAGAAAGTACATAAGAACTCTCTATACTTTCTGCTCATTTTTTTTCTGTTAATCTAAAACTGTTTTAAAAAATAGTCTGTCAATTAAAAAATAATTGCCAGACATACAAAGAGACAGGATCAAAGGACTGAAAATTGAAATATACAATATTAAAAAATAAAGTAGGTCCACAAGTGGTCTAGATATTCGAGTTTTCAGACATGGACTTTAAAATAAATAGGGGCACTTCCCTATTTATGCCATAGGGGATGAATGGATTATTTATAAGTATTGAAAATTCCTTATCTGTAGGTTTTTCAGTTGATACTCCTTTGATTCACTGCCTAAAGGGAGTTTGATAGCAAAAGAGTAAAATACCTGGATCTACAGCCACACAATAGTTCACACAGATAACCTGTGCACTCCTTATGGGTAATATGGATATCAACAGAAGGCTCAAAAGACTACCTCTTGCAACTGCATTTTGATTTCTATTCGTTCACTTCACAATCTAAGTTGACAACAAAATGTTATCTCTTCAGGAATATTTAGAATTTGTCCTTACATTTAACATTTGTTTTTCTTTCTTTTAATGTATAACTATAGAAAATGGAGAAAGTCTTTAAAAGCAAAGATTCTAGTTATCAAAAAGTGAATGGAAGCACGTTTGACAACATTCATGAATTTGAACTAAGTATTAAAAAGATATGCCTTCTAAGTGAAGAAAATATTTGTAATGGAAGGATTAAATGAGGCTTCTACTCTTTCATTTCCCCAAGTAAAAAATTAATTTTGAAATACATCCAATTCTCAATCACTTAGTATTTATTAACTATTGATAAAGCACCAATATTGTTCATAGTACTAATCTAGATAAGATGTTTAAAGAAATTACAGATATATAAACAATGTAAAAACTAGCTGTATTTATAATTGGTGCTCACCTAAACATCATCCACATACCCATAAACCTGATGGAAATTTACAAATTGAACATGTTTACAATCTGCTGAGCTCAAGATCTCTTCTCACTCTGAGGTCTTAGGTACTACCCTCTTTGCAATTGAGTTCAATATTCCTAAAAATAAATTCACCATTTCTGCCAAAACAACAATCACAATGATACTCTATTTCATTATATTTAAATAATTCAGGATAACATAATGGACTGAGCCTGGCTATAATACCTCCTCCGTAAATACATCAACACAATCTCATGGATTATTTTATTGGGCTATCCAGTTGTGACCTTGGAAATTACTGAAAATGGCCTCAGATCATACCCAAAGCAAATAACATTTGATGGTAACGGAAAGGATGAAGCAATGGGTTATACTTTTGAAAAGCAACCCAAGTAGGTTACAAAGGTAAGGGCTTGCATAGTTCTGTTTTGAAAAGAGGATTAGACAAATATTGCAAAAGAAGATTTGCATATGTTAACAAATTTTGCATATTTGCATATATTTGCCTTTATGTCTTCTAGTATGCATTTTCTAGGCTAAAAGGTGACCATGTTAGCACTACACTGTAGAAATTAAGTCTACACTTTGTTTACTATCAAGCCTCATAAGACCTTACATCTGGGAAAAACATTTCATATTATCCAATCAAACTCTCCCATTTGACACATGGGTAAATCCTTGTAATATTGCCCTTTCACCACAAAGACCCATTATCTTAAAGTTGAACAGACGTTCTTTAGCAGATACAAAATATGGACGAAAAAAGCAAAAGACATGAGAAATCCCTAGTCTAAATAAATAGCCCTTAAAAGTGAATGTTTCTGTGACATAAGATATATTGAAAACCATCTCATTAAAAGTATTTCTCATTTATTACCAATTAAATAAACATTCTTTGTGACTGAATGTTCACAATATGCAGGGCACGGTGCTAAACTCTAGAGATTTCATTTGGTTAAGTCAAAGTTTCTTCCATAATTAAGCTCATAATTTAGAAAGAAAAATACACATATCCTCCTATGATTTTTAAAAGTGCTATAAGAACTCAGATGATATAACATTTGCTTTCATAAAATATATTTGGTAACCTTGTATTGCTTTATGATGTGCAAAAATGTTCATATACATATACTCATGAAATTCTCACAACTCTGTGAGGTTGGTACTATTATCGCAAGAATAATTACATACAGATGGCCAATAGGCACATGAAAAGATACTCAACATCGCTAAATATTAGAGAAATGCAAATCAAATGATGAGGTATCACCTCACACCTGTCAGAATGGCCACCATCAAAAAGTCTACAAATAACAAATGATGGAGAGGGTGAGGAGAAAAGGGAACCCTCCTACACTATTGGTGGAAATGTAAATTGGTGCAGCCACCTATGGAAAACAGTATGGAGGTTCCTTAAAAAACTAAAAATAGAGTTGCCATATGATCCAGCAGTCCCACTCCTGGGCATACATCTGGAAAAGACGAAAACTCTAATTCGCATGATACATGAACCCCAGTGTTCATAGCAACACTATTTACAATAGCCAAGACATGGAAACAACCCAAGTATCCATCAACAAATGACTGGCTTAAGAAGATGTGACATATATAAATATACACACATATACACATATATATATGCACACATATATATATACACACATGTATTAATATATATACATTATAAATATACACAGTGGAATATTACTCAGCCATAAAAAGAATGAAATACTGCCATTTGCAGCAACATGGATACACCTAGAGAATATTATACTTAGTGAAGTAACTCAGACACAGAAAGACAAATACTATATGATACCACTTACATGGAGAATCTAAAACATAATACAAATGAATCTGTATGCAAAACAGAAACAGACTCACAGACATAGAAAACAAACTTCTTACCAAAAGGGAGAGGGAGCAGGAGAAGGACAAATGAGTATAGGTCAGATACAAACGACTACACATAGCACAGGGAATTATATTCAATATCTTATAATAACCTATAATGGAATATGATCTAAAAATATATATACATACATATATATAGATATGTATAACCTGAAAATATATATGCATATATATATATAACTTAATCACTTTGCTGTACACCTGAAACTAACACAATATTGGAAATCAACTACACTTCAGTTTAAAGAAAAGCTGGAGAAAAAAGAATAATTACAGATAACCAAGAATATTATTTATGAATACATGTGTAATTAAAAAGACCATACTCTTGTCAAGAAAATAATGTATATTTAATAGAAAAAAAAGTATTTAATTTCTAAAAGAGGTTTGTATAGTTGAAAGTTTAATCTTAAACCATATGAATTACGACATTATTTTAGAAGGCTATCTTTTATTAAAAGAAAGAAGTTTCAACAATTATCAAGGCATTGTTATCACATTCTAGGCAATGGTAAGAAAATGGGGTTTTAGTTACACTGAATTTACCATTTAACTAAAAATCCCCTATGTGTTAAATGGAACAGCCTAAGGCAAGGACACTGATGCATAAGCTACGGCAACATGTGGCCCAAAAACCTCTCATGAGTGGACAATTATATCCTGCTCTCTCAAGTTATTTCTTTTTAGAAATATAGCACTTACCAACCACAACTCTTTAATACAGTGAACACAGCATCAACCACAAAGTTGAAAGTGAGGTCAGAAATCGTTACATTTAAGTTATTGCTTCTGGCATCCAAGCAGTCTAAGTAACCCAAACAACCCTTTCAATGGAAAAAAAGAAAAAAAAGAAAATGCTGGATAAAATATTTTAAAATATTTTTAACTGCATCTAAGAGTTGAAAAAATGGTAAGGAAACACTGAAAGGCCAGTAAAATAAAAGTAAGTTGGAACCCAGAATTAAAATAAGTTGACCGATAGCTTTCAACTTGGTAACACTTGACAAAAAGGTGAACTTGCACTTTGGTTTTCAGACCCTCTCAAGACCCAGAGGAGAATAGGCAGGAATCAGCCAAGTTGGGATATCTAATAGGAAACACCCCAACATTGAGACCTGGGGTCCCAAGGAACTATACCTTCAAAATAAGAAGATACTCGAAGCAAGTCTGCCTCCCTCCACTTTCCCTTCCTGCCTCCAGAATAATGCAAGGAATAATGTCTAATTGAACTTTGGCACTGAATGCAGGGGAAGAAAAACAAATATTCCTTGAAAATTTGTAGCCAAAACCCAGCCCTCATGTACATTTACAACCTGAATTCTCACTATGCAAGTAGTCTGAAAATTTTCTATCCAAGAATTTAAAGAGTCCAGAGCTGGTAAAACCTCCTGGTAGCCTGCAGAAGAAAATACTCTCTGGATAAACTCATCTAAAACACAGGCTTCAAAGAATCCCCAGAGGTAAAGCTTCCAGAATTCTGAACCCAATTCAAAAACTACAAAACAGAAAATAAAATAAGGTGTCATATGTGAAGACCAGCAAAGGCATCAGACAGTGGAGTCGGACCTGCAGATATTCCATATATTTGAATTATTAGAAAGAGAACATAAAAATAAGTATAATGATAGATTTAAAAAATAAAAGATGGGACTAATATGAGAAAAATAAGGAAATAAAAAAGGAGCAAACAGATCTTTAAAATATCCATCTTGAACTTGAAGAATTAACAAATATTGGATATTAAGAGTGCAATAAGTGAGGAAAACATTTGATAAAATTTAACATCAATTTTTAATATAAAAAGATTTCAGAAAGTAATATAAGGGAGCTTCCTTAATTTGATAAAAGATAGCTACACAAATCCTACTAAAAAATCACAATTAATGGTAAAACATGAAGAATGTTCCCTTTAAGCTCAGGGGCATGATGCGACTTCTATTTAACATTATACTGAAGTTAAAAGCCAGAATAATAAAAGAAAGATAAATCAAGTGATTGGAAAGGGAGAAACAAGATTGTCATTTTTCTCAGATAATATCATTTTGTTTTAAAAATTCACCATCTACAGATTTATTTACTACACATACGAAAGTTTTTTAAAAGTTGTTTGATAAAAAATTCAATATATAGGGCTTCCCTGGTGGCGCAGTGGTTAAGAATCTGTCTGCCAATGCAAGGGACACAGGTTCGATCCCTGGTCCAGGAAGATCCCACATGCCACGGAGTAACTAAGCCCGTGTGCCACAACTACTGAGCCTGCGCTCTAGAGTCTGCGAGCCACAACTACTAAGCCCACGTGCCACAACTACTGAAGCCTGGCACCTAGAGCTGGTGCTTCGCAACAAGAGAAGCCACCACAATGAGAAGCCTGCGCACCGCAACCACAGAAAGCTCGCAGGCAGCAATGAAGACCCAACGCAGCCAAAAATAAATAAATAAAATAAAATTTTTAAAAAGAGCCAATGACCTTTTAAAAAAAATCAGTATATAGAAATCAATTGTATTTCTAATCGATAAATAGTTGCAAGCAGATGAAAAGGGTAACTTTTTCAATTTTCAAGTTTATATTCAGAGTAGAGCATACACCTATATTCATAGTTAAATATTAATGGAGTGAAGAACCATGTAACCAGCTAGCCAAAAACTAGAATACTGTCAGCACCTCAGCAATCCCCTACATGTTCCTCCTTAATCATAACCATTTCCTTCCCCCTAGATGTCCACGTTATCCTGGTTTGGGGAATAATAATTCCCTTACTTTTACTACTAGTTTTAACATATATGTAGGCATACACAGACATTATAAATTAATTTGCCTGGCTTTCATCTTTATATAAATATACTCAACACGTTCTTTCATGTTTTACCTCTTTTGTCATTATGTCAATAAGAAAAAGACAATTCTATAGAAGAAATGGTCAATGTACTTGAATAGGGACTTTGCAGAAGAAACCCAAGTAATGGATAAACATATAAATAACCAGATAATCAATCTCATTACGAATCAAAAAAATAAAAATTAAAGCCACAATGAGATGCCATTTCATTCCCAACATATTGGGGGAAAAATTTAAATATCAAGGATGTACAGGGATGTGAAGTAACGAGAACCATTATATACTGTGGTGAGAATGTGACTTAGTACAACCACTTTGGAAAACAAATTGGCTTTATCAAGTGCAATTGGATGCACATATTCTATGTTCCAGGTGTTCTACTCTCAGGAAAATAAACTAGAGAAACTCTTGCTTAAATAATCAACTATTTATATATTTATATAAACAGTTCTTACAGCATTGTTTTTAGAGCAAAACCTGGAAACAACACAAAGGTACATCAACAGTAAAATAAATGAAATAATATATAAATCACAATATACTACTACTATACCATATAATACTATATAAATACTATGAAACTGATGAATCATAGTTACAAATGACGAGTGTGAATATGAAATACTAGCATTTCTGGACCTGAGATTCCTTGTCTAATAAAATTAGGGGTTTTCCCAGAAGAGGAATTTGTATTATCCCTTACAAGCAAACAGGAAAAACAAAAACCTCTAAGGACAAATTATCAATACTGAAAAAAATCAGAGTATTCACTAATGGATAATTCAGGATGTACTGTGCAGAATTTAGGTGATTTCATTTATGTAATTTTTCACTTAATTCTTTTTTTCAGTTAATGGGATCTTTTGTCTGCAGAAGGAGGAAGAGTCCATGGTTCAAGGTTATGCCCAGGCAGAACTATTAGCCAACATGGTTAAAAAAAGAAAAAAAGACTAGTCACAAGATTATACCCAGAAATAATCATCAGGAAAGCAGGTTGAGGAAATGCCTTGTCAGGAGTATGTAAGTCTAAAGCTGAACAGAACAAAAGTGCCAAGAGCAGAGAGAGGCAGTTGATGAGTAACATATGAAGAAGGTAAGCTGCAAACACAGTGTATGTTTATGACAAAAACTACCGGAACAGGAGGCTCAAAAGTCTGAGTAGGGTCATCCTGCTATTTCTGGTAGGAGTGTTTCCTTATATTGACAGAATAACGCTGGACATCTTAAATGGCTCTATAAAAGTAAAATCTAACAAATCCATTTGAGAGGTTGGGGTGAAGAGGGGTGGATGGATTTTTCACCAGCATTACAAATTGAAAATTAATTTCACTCAACATCATTAATCATTAGAGAAATGCAAATCAAAACTACAATGAGGTATCATCTCACACCAGTCAGAATGGCCATCATCAAAAAATCTAGAAACAATAAATGCTGGAGAGGGTGTGGAGAAAAGGGAACACTCTTGCACTGCTGGTGGGAATGTGAATTGGTACAGCCACTATGGAGAACAGTATGGAGGTTCCTTAGAAAACTAAAAATAGAACTACCATATGATCCAGCAATCCCACTACTGGGCATATACCCTGAGAAAAGCATAATTCAAAAAGAGTCATGTACCAAAATGTTTATTGCAGCTCTATTTACAATAGCCCAGAGATGGAAACAACCTAAATGTCCATCATCCAATGAATGGATGAAAAAGATGTGGCACATATATACAATGGAATATTACTCAGCCATAAAAAGAAATGAAACTGAGCTATCTGTAACAAGGTGGATGGACCTAGGTCTGTCATACAGAGTGAAGTAAGTCAGAAAGAGAAAGACAAATACCGTATGCTAACACATATATATGGAATTTAAGAAAAAAAAAGTCATGAAGAACCTAGGGGTAAAACAGGAATAAAGACACAGACCTACTTGAGAATGGACTTGAGGATATGGGGAGGGGGAGGGGTAGGCTGTGACGAAGCGAGAGAGAGGCATGGACATATATACACTACCAAACATAGGGTAGATGGCTGGTGGGAGGCAGCCGCATAGCACAGGGAGATCAGCTCAGTGCTTTGTGACCGCCTGGAGGGGTGGGATGGGGAGGGTGGGAAGGAGGGAGACGCAAGAGGGAAGGGATATGGGAACAGATGTATATGTATAACTGATTCACTTTGTTGTAGAGCAGAAGCTAATACACCATTGTGAAGCAATTATACTCCAATAAAGTTGTAAAAAAAAAAAACCTGTTGAATTAGAAGGCAGGACTAGGAAATGAATACTCATGAACGCTGGGAACTATATTTCTCTGGGCCTTACAGTAAAAATGTGCTTACATTTACTCAGTTTGTTTTTTGTAAAGGTTAAATAAATACAATCAAACTAATCTTTCCTTAAACATCAAATAAATTATTTATATGCTATGAAGAAACTGTAAATATTTTAATTTTTATAATGGCAAAATTTAAGTAAATAGCATGATGTTTCAAAAAAATAAAAAGAAAAAAAAACAAAATTAATTTCCACTTCTCCACTTTTGAGAAACTTATTACATAATCAGTAGCAGAAGGGGGGTCACTAGAATGACATAGCAATGTGGAGATTATATTTAAACAGGGGAATATGGATCATTGCAGTAAACTGCCTGCTTTCTCATCCATGACTTATTTTTTAATGAAAAATCATCAAGAGGACATTCAGGTCAATTTCATTCTCTCTACCAGGAGACTCTAGGGAATCCCAAATTGTGTTTTTCAGCTGGTGGCTGGTAGAATACCAGGCAACACTTTTAGTGCTTTGCATATACAACCATCTTTGCCCCACATCACAGTGAAAGCAATTGGTTTCTCTACCTCCTTCATTCTCCCTCCCATTCCTGAATCCAGATCAAAGAGGTGGTCTTCAAACTCACCATTCTGGACAATTTTGTAAATTGATGATGGTTGGATCAAATGATTCAAAATCCTTCACCAAACATTGTGATGTATCAATTCTAACTTACTGTTATCTTTATCCTAGGTAGGTAGGAACAACATAGTAATTCAGTATCTTCATCTTTGCAATAAAATATTGGAAGATTAAAGCCAAATTTAAATCAAAAATAATGTAATATCTACTTCCAGGGGTGTTGAGTTGGTTTTGCTAAATACGGAGCCTGATATGGGGATTCTTGAACAAGTGATTTATAGAGAGAGTACGCTCTGGAGAAAGAAAGTGAAGGAAGCTGATACAGCAGGTGAAAAAAGTCAATCAAGAAAGTGGTCTAACCTGGAGTCTAGATTGAACCAGACCCCACAGGGAGTTCCAGAGCATGAATTGCACCACAAAGTAGGTACTGCCTTTTGTATGCCCATACCAATAAGTCATTGGCCAGGAGGGCGTAAAGGGTGTGTGTGTGGGGGGTTATCTCCCAGGCAAGATGACTCCAATTCTCTGGAGAGGGGTCAGCTATGCATATTAGCAGCCAAAACTCAGCAGCTGAAGGATGGGAACAACAGCCAGGTAAAGAGGATCTTGGCATGGTGCCAAGAAAGTCTACTAGAAGCAAGAAGAAATTTTCTAGAAATACTTTCATTGCTTATTGGACCATGGAATTTGTATAATAAAAGTTGCCAAGTTTTAATTCTGTACAATATATTGCTTGATACTTCAGAAGCATATTTCAATTTACTAGAACAAAAGAGACTGGGTTTTTAGAATAACTTCAGTTTAAAATGAGACAGGATCCACACTTTCAGGGCATAATTACTAATATGATTTCACTGAGCAAGAGTACTTATAAACTGAATCACTGATAATTGTCAACTGGAAGAAACTGTACCAATACAAATTGCAACATTTTGAAATATATGACAGAATAATGAGGATTTGGGATATTTCAAGACTTTCATATAACCTTTGAAATATTATATTTACAAAATAAAAGTAAATCACATCTATCTGACCCAAAAAAGGGAAAACTTCATAAAACGAGGTGTTTTCCCAGACACCTCTCAACAGAAACACAGAGCTTTTCCCTCAAAAAAATTCTAAAACCAACATTTATCACCCACACCAGGTCAGACATAATTTTAAAAACACCCACTGCTACTAAGTTTTAAGATCATTTATAAGCAGAATAGAGCACTATTTATTATAATTTGTACCATTGGCCTAAAGCCAGTCAACATCTTAAGTTCAGATAAGGCTTCAGCTGCTACCTAGTCTTCTTTTTCTTTTTTTTTCCCTGACTGCCTTTAAAATCCTTTCTCTATCATTGAATTTTCACTATTTTAATACATGCATTAGAGAAGGTCTTTTCTGTGTTGATACAATTTGGTGTTCTATTAGCTTCATGGACTCATATATCCCATTCCTTCCCTGGGTTTGGAAAGTTCTCACATATTATTATTGTTTTTTTTAACATCTTTATGGGAGTATAATTGCTTTACAATGTTGTGTTAGTTTCTGCTGTATAACAAAGTGAATCAGCTATACGTATACAAATATCCCTATATCCCCTCCCTCTTGAATCTCCCTCCCACCCTCCCTATCCCACCCCTCTAGGTGGTCACAAAGCACCAAGCTGATCTCCCTGTGCGATGCGGCTGCTACCCACTAGCTATCCATTTTACATTTGGTAGTGTATATATGTCAATGCTACTCTCTCACTTCATCCCAGCTTACCCTTCTCCCTCCCCGTGTCCTCAAGTCCATTATCTACCTCTGCGTCTTTATTCCTGTCCTGCCCCTACATTCTTCAGAACCTTTTCTTTTTTTTTTTTTAAGATTCCATATATATGTGTTAGCATACGGTATTTCTTTTTCTGACTTACTTCACACTGTATGACAGACTCTAGGTCGATCCACTGCACTACTAATAACTAAATTTCGTTTCTTTTGATGGCTGAGTAATATTCCATTGTACATATGTGCCACATCTTCTTTATCCATTCATCTGTCGATGGACACTCAGATTGCTTCCATGTCCTGGCTATTGTAAATAGTGCTGCAGTGAACATTGCGGTACATGACTCTCTTTGAATTATGGTTTTCTCAGGGCATATGAAACCTGCATAGTGTTCTCCGTAGTGGCTGTATCAATTTACATTCCCACCAACAGTGCAAGAGGGTTCCCTTTTCTCCACACCCTCTCCAGCATTTATTGTTTCTAGATTTTTTGATGATGGCCATTCTGACTGGTGTGAGGTGATACATCATTGTAGTTTTGAGTTACATTTCTCTAATGATTAGTGATGTTGAGCATCCTTTCACGTGTTTGTTAGCAATCTATATATCTTCTTTGGAGAAATGTCTATTTAAGTCTTCGCCACATTTTTGGATTGGGTTGTTTGTTTTTTTGACATTGAGCTGCATGTATATTTGGAGATTAATCCTTTGTTGCTTCATTTGCAAATATTTTCTCCCATTCTGAGGGTTGTCTTTTCATCTTGTTTATGGCTTCCTTTGCTGTGCAAAAGCTTTTAAGTTTCATTAGGTCCCATTTGTTTAATTTTGTTTTCATTTCCATTTCTCTAGGAGGTGGGTCAAAAAGGATCTTGCTGTGATTTATGTCATAGAGTGTTCTGCCTATGTTTTCCTCTAAGAGTTTTACAGTGTCTGGCCTTACATTTAGGTCTTTAATCCATTTTGAGTTTATTTTTGTATACAGTGTTAGGGAGTGTTCTAATTTCATTCTTTTACATGTAGCTGTCCAGTTTTCATAGCACCATTTATTGAAGAGGCTGTCTTTTCTCCACTGTATATTCTTGCCTCCTTTATCAAAGATACGGTGATCATATGTGCGTAGGTTTATCTCTGGGCTTTCTATCCTGTTCCATTGATCTATATTTCTGTTTTTGTGCCATTACCATACTATCTTGATTATTGTAGCTTTCTAGTATAGTCTGAAGTCAGGTAGCCTGATTCCTCCAGCTCCATTTTTCTTTCTCAAGATTGCTTTGGCTATTCGGGGTCTTTTGTGTTTCCATACAAATTGTGAAATTTTTTGTTCTAGTTCTGTGAAAAGTGCCAGTGGTAGTTTGATAGGGATTGCATTGAATCTGTAGATTGCTTTGGGTAGTAGGGTCATTTTCACAATGTTGATTCTTCCAGTCCAAGAACATGGTATATCTCTCCATCTGTTTGTATTGATCAGCTTTTAACCTTATGGGGATTCCCTTGTATGTTGTTTGTTACTTTTCCTTTGCTGCCTTTAATATTTTTTCTTTTTTCTAAATTTTTGATAGTTTGATTAATTTGTGTCTCAGCATGTTTCTCCTTGGATTTATCCTGTATGGGACTCTCTGTGCTTCCTGGACTTGATTGACTATTTCCTTTCCCATGTTAGGGAAGTTTTCAACTATAATCTCTTCAAATATTTTGTCAGACCCTTTCTTTTTCTCTTCTGCTTTTGGGGCCCCTATGATTTGAATATTTGTGCATTTAATGTCGTCTCAGGGGTCTCTGAGACTGTCCTCAATTCTTTTCATTCTTTTTTCTTTATTCTGCTCTGTGATAGTTATTTCCACTGTTTTATCTTCCAGGTCACTTATCCGTTCTTCTGCCTCAGTTATTCTGCTATTGATTCCTTCTACGGAATTTTTAATTTCACCTGCTGTGTTGTTCATCATTGTTTGTTTGCTCTTTAGTTCTTCTAGGTCCTTTTTAAACGTTTTTTCTATTTTCTCCTTTCCAAGATTTTGGTTCATCTTTACTGTCATTACTCTGAATTCTTTTTCAGGTAGACTGACTATTTCCTCTTCATCTGTTTGGTGTGGTGGGGTTTTGCCTTGCTCCTTCATCTGCTCTGTGTTTCTCTGTCTTCTCATTTTGCTTAACTTACTGTGTTTGGGGTCTCCTTTTCCCAGGCTGCAGATTCGTAGTTTCCGTTGTTTTTGTTGTCTGTCCCCAGTGGCTAAGGTTGGTTCAGTGGGTTGTGTAGGCTTCCTGATGGAGGGGACTGGTGCCTGTGTTCTGGTGGTTAGGACTGGATCTTGTCTTTCTGGTGGGCAGGGCCATGTCTGGTGGTGTGTTTTGTGGTGTCTGTGACCTTATTATGATTTTAGTCAACCTCTCCACTAATGGGTGGGGTTGTGTTCCTGTCTTGCTAGTTGTTTGGCATGGGACATTCAGCACTGGAGCTTGCTGGCCGTTGGATGGAGCTGGGTCTTAGAGTTGAGACAGAGATCTCTGGAAGAGCTCCCTTTATCTAGCAGAATGCATCTGCTCCATCTAGCATTGTTTCTGGTAAACAAAACCTAGAATCTGTGGATTACAGGGCATAGCTCCTTGAAAAAATGTCATGTATTTTTCATACTACATAATTTTCAGAGAATAAAATGGAGAAGTTTCTTAAAAAAAAAAAAAGCCCTCACTGATTGATATCACGTGGGGCCGGGAGGTCTCTGGTGGACCAATGTCCTGAACTTGGCTCTCCCACCTCAGAGTCTCAGGCCTGACACCCGGCCAGAGCACCAAGACCCTGTCAGCCACATGGCTCAGAAGAAAAGGGAGAAAAAAAAGAATGAAAAATAAATTCTAAAAAATAATAAATAAAAATTAGAATAAAAAAATAATAGTAGGGCTTCCCTGGTGGCGCAGTGGTTGAGAGTCCGCCTGCCGATGCAGGGGACACGGGTTCGTGCCCCGATCCCGGAAGATCCCACATGCCGCGGAGCGGCTGGGCCCGCGAGCCATGGCCGCGGAGCCTGTGTGTCCGGAGCCTGTGCTCCGCAACGGGAGAGGCCACAGCAGTGAGAGGCCCGCGTACAGCAAAAAAAAAAAAAAAAAAAAAAATAATAGTAAAAGAGAGCAACCAAACCAATAAACAAACCCACCAATGATAACAAGTGCTAAAAACTAAACTAAGATAAACATAAAAATCAGAAACAAATCAGTCACAGACAGCAAACCCCAAGTCTACAGTTGCTCCCAAAGTTCACCACCTCAATTTTAAGATGATTCATTGTTTATTTAGATATTCCACACATGCAGGGTACCTCAAGTTGATTGTGGGGATTTAATCCACTGCTCCTGAGGCTGCACAGAGAAATTTCCCTTTCTCTTCTTTGTTTGCACATATCCAGGGGTTCGGCTTTGGTTTTAGACCCACCTCTGCGTGTTAGTCGCCCCCAGGCAACTGCTCCCACCCAGACAGGACAGGGTTAAAGCAGCAGCTGATTAGGGGGGCTCTTGCTCATTCAGGCTGGGGAGAGGGAGGGGCACAGTAGTCATAATTGGAATGTGGGGCTAGCCTGCAGCCACAGAGACCACCATGACATTGCAACAGCCTGAGGCGCACCGTGTGTTCTCCCAAGTAACTTGTCCGTGGATCATGGGGCTCTGGCAGTTGCATGCTACACAGGCTCCCGAGGGGGAGTGGATAGTGACCTGTACTTGCACACAGGATTCTTGGTGGCTGCAGCAGCAGCATTAGTGTTTCATGTCCGTCTCTGGGGTCTGAGCTGATAGCCACGGCTTGCACCCATCTCTGAAGCTCGTTCAGGTGGTTCTCTGAATCCCCTCTCCTTGCGCACCCCGAAGCAATGGTCTCATCTGTTCGGCAGGTCCAGACTTTTTCCCACACTCTCTCCTGACTAGCTGTGGCACACTAGCCCCCTTTAGGCTGTGTTCATGCAGCCAACCCCAGTCCTCTCCCTGGGATCTGACCTCCGAAGCTGGAGCCTCAGCTCCCAGGCCCCACCCACCCCAGCGAGTGAGCAGACATGTGTCTCAGGCTGGTGAGTGCTCCTCGGCACTGATCCTCTCTGCAGGAATCTCTGCTCTTTACCCTCTGCACCCCTGTTGCTGCATTTTCCTCTGTGGCTCTGAAGCTTTCCCCCGTTCACCCCCTGTCTCTGCCACTGAAGCGGCTTCCTAGTGTGTGGAAACTTTTCCTCCTTCACAGCTCCCTCTCAGAGGGGCAGGTCCCATCCCTATTCTTTTGTCTCTGTTTTTTTCTTTTTTCTTTTGCCCTACCAGGTACGTGGGGAGTTTCTTGCCTTTTGGGAAGTCTGAAGTCTTCTGCCAGTGTTCAGTAAGTATTCTGTACAAGTTGTTCCACATGTAGATGTATTTGTGATGTATTTGTGCGGAGGAAGGTGATCTCCACATCTTATTCCTCTGCCATCTTGAAGGTCCCTCACTACCCAGTCTTAATCCAAGGACCTTACCTCTTAGCAACTTTCTCTTCCTCATGCCACATGTAAATGAGAGTGGCCATCCTTCCATACCATGTAATGTAGGATCTGGGAGCTTCATGCTTCAGTTTCTAATGACACACTGAATACTGCTCCACTCCACTGTTCTTACTTCCACTCATTATTGAAAACAATAGTAATTTCATTGCAAGGGGAAAGTGGAGGGTATCAATATTTGTTTAATATCTTTTAGAAAGCAGGAAATCTACACATATATTAATGAAGTAGTAAATTTTCACACCTGTGATCTTTTAAAATAAGCCTATCAAATATTTATTCTCTTTCAGCAGCCAAAAGAAACTCAAGTAAAAAGAAGCTAAATAACTTCCCAAAAGTCTCACAAATAATAAATGACTGGACAGGTATTTGAACCCAAAGACTGGTCTTTTAAAGTTTGTGCCCTTCTATTACACCAGTTTTTCTCAAAGTATGGTCCCTGGACTGGCAACATTGGCATCACCTCACAACTTGTTGGAAGTCCAGATTCTTGTACCTGATTCCAGACTTACCTAGATAGTGCCAGAATTAGGCCCAGAAATCTGTATTTTAACAAGTCCTTCAAATGTTTCTGAACCATGCTAAATTTTGAGAATGTCTATCCGATGGTATTTTTTTTCCAGTGGAAAAAAACAGATAATATCTTTGATCCAGCTTTAGATACTGTTCCTCTTTGAAATTGGGTCCTGTGAACCCCAAAGACAGCCCTGAACTTTAAACACTGTTTCTGTTAAGTTTATTCAAGGTTTTGTTTACTTTGCTTTTACTTGAGGCTGGTAAATAGTCTATTTCCTGGACATCATCCCAAGTCTCTCCAATATTACAATGCCTTTCACTTAATGTTTATTTGTTTATTCATTCACCCATGCACTCATTCATGCAACAACTATTATTTGAAAGCCTTTCATGTGTTCGGTACTGTGCTAGACTAGGAAGATTAATGGGCCCCCAAAGATGTCCATGTCCTAATCCCCAGAAACCTTGAATATGTTCTGTTACATGGCAAAGGGAAGTTAAGGTTGCAGAAAGGTTGTTAATCAGCTTAGCTTAGAATAGTGTGATTTTCCTGGATTATTATTAGTGCCCCCAAAATGAAATACTTAGGTATAAATCTTAAAAATATGTATAAGATCTATATAAGGAAAACTAAAAAACCCTGGCAAACAAAATCAAAAAATAAAGGGAGAGATATTCCATGTGCATAGATAGGAGGACTCACAATTGTCAAGATGTCAGTTCTTCCCAATTTGATCTATAGATTCAATGCAATGGCAATCAAAATTCCACCAAGTTACTTTATGCATATTGACAAATTGATTCTAAAGTTTATATGCAGAGGCAAAAAACCCCCAAAAAGCCAACACAATATTAAAGGAGAAGAATAGTGTTGGAGGACTGATGCTACCTGACTTGAAGACTTACTATAAAGCTACAATAACCAAGACATGAGGTACTGGTGCACAGAATGGACAAATAGATCAATGGAACAGAACAGAGAACCCAGAAGTAGACCCACATAAATATATGACAAAGGAGCAAAGGCAATACAATGAAGCAAAGACAGTCTGTTCAACAAATGTTTCTGGGACAACTGGACATGCACAAGCAAAAAAAAAAAAAGAATCTAGACAGAAACCTTACACACCTCACAATAATTAACTCAAAAATGGATCATAGACTTAAATGTAACATGTAAAAGTATTAAACTCCTAGAAGATAACATAGGAGAAAACCTAGATAACCTTGGGTATAGTGATACCTTTTTTGATATAACACCAAAGATATAATCCATGAAAAAATAACTGATAAGCTGGAATTCATTAAAATTTAAAAATTTTTGCCCCATGAAAGACAATATCAAGAGAATAGGAAAACAAGCCTCAGATTGGGAGAAAATATTTGCAAAAGACATATCTGATAAAGAATCATTATCCAAAATATGCAAAGAACTTTTAAAACTCAACAATAAGAAAACAAACAACCCAAGTAAAAAAATAGGCCAAAGACAAGACACCTCACCAAAGATATGATAAAAGGTGGAAAAGAAGCATATGAAAAGATGTTCCACATCATATGTCATGAGGGCAATGCAACATAAAACAATGTAATATCATTATGTACCTATTAGAATGGCCAAAATCTGAAACATGGACAACGCCAAATGCTAGCAAGGATGTGGAGCATCACGAACTCTTGTACATTGCTGGTGGGAATGCAGAATGGTTCAGCCACTTTGGAAGACAGTTTAGCAGTTTCTTACAAAGTTAAACATCCTCTTACTATATGATCTAGCAACTGCACTCCTTGGTATTTAGCAGAAGGAGTTGAGAACTTATATCCACACAAAAATCTGCACATAGACATTAATAGCAGCTTTCTTCATAATTGCCAAAACTTGGAAACACCCAAGATGTACTTCAGTAGGTGAATGGATAACTAAACTGTGATACATCCAGATAATGGAATATTTTCAGCGTTAAAAAGAAATGAGCTGTCCAGCTATGAAAAGACATGGAGGAACATTATATTCATATTACCAAGTGAAAGAAGCCAATCTGAGAAGACTACATACTGTATGATTCCAACTATATGACATTCTGAAAGAGGCAAAACTGTGAAAACAATAAAAATATCAGTGTTTGCCAGGAGGTGGGGAGGAGATGAAAAGGCAGAGCATGGAGGATTTTCAGAGCAGTGAAAATACTCTGTATGATATTAAATTGATGGATATATGTCATTATACATTCATCCAAATTCATAGAATATACAACACCAAGAGTGAACCCTAAGGCAAACTGTGGACTTTGAGTGATTATGATGTATCAATGTATGTCCATCCTTGGTTTAAAAAAAAAAAAATGTACCATCCTGGTAAGTGATGTTGTTAATGGAGGAGGTTATACATATGTATAGTCGGGGGTATATGAGAAATCTCTACTTTTTTACAATTTTATTATAAACTTAAAACTTCTCTAAAAAATAAAGACTTTTAAAAAGTAAAAATAAAAAGTTTTATTTAAAAAGCAACTTAGGTCCCTTAAAAGTCAGTTTCTTCCTTAGCATTTCTTTTCCCAGTGTGAGTGGGAAGAGAAGCTGTTTTACTGAAAGACTTCTAAATAATTTTTTCTAGCTACAGATTTTGAAAAGCATTTAAAAACAGTTTTACAGTATACTCTCCTGGATGACAACTTTCCTTTGATGCAGAGTGACTTTTTTAAAAAGTAGTTTTTAAATAGTTGTTCTCCCCAAGGCAAAGGTACCTCATTCTAATGTCTTTTCAGCTCTTTGCCCTTCTTCATTATTTTTCAAGTCTTTCAGCACTACTGATACAATTTCCCAATATTTTATTTAGTGGGCTGGACCAAATGAAGTACTTAATTCTGTGGTGCCATTCATTTTGAAATCATAAAGAAAAATATTCTAGGTAACAGGACTCAATTTTTTTCTGGATTTAAATTCCCGTACATGTTTTAGTTAACCATTTCAGCCTGGTTTTCTTTTCTTTTCAATAAAAGGAACACAAAAAGCTCAAATCTTCATGGTTGTAAGAAGAGATATAAGGATTAAAAATGGAGTTGCTTTAAGTACTCAACAATTAAAAGTAAAGAAAATAAACAGTGTCCTGGAGTTTTACTGAAATACCCACAGTAGCCAAAAAAGGGTGTCATGTTTACTATGACTTTTTTTTGATATTTCACCAAACTGTATAATGTAGTTTGAATTTCCCAGGCCTTGTTAATAATGCAGAAACCTCATATTTGTATATAAACTTCCTTTCGGAGAGTTCAAATCTCCTTTATAACATTTCCTCTAACCATGCCAATATTCTACTTGGAAGGCTTGGTTATTTATTTTATTCCCAATAACAAACAAGAAAATGAGACATAAAGACTCAGGATATCTGATATGCATTCATAAGTCTGAGAAGCTGTTGTGTCAAAACTACAATGCATCTATTTCTTAAGTTCCAAACTATCAATTCAGCTTTGACTCTTTCCTAGGTTAAAAGTAAACAATTATTCTTTAGGGTAAGAAACTTCTCTCCATGACTGGATTTACCTTCCTGTGTGACACAACTAAAAACAAGACAAAATATGTATTAAAAACTCGTTTAGACACTATACATCAGGTATCAAAGGACAATGATCGCTGAGATCAGGAAATCCAATGGGGTGAGCCTGTGACTGCATCAGCTTACTGTCTAGAGAGAGTTCCTAGGCCCCAGCACAGTGATGGAGAGCCTCGGCAGAACCTGGAGGCCACACTGAGTTCAGAAGATGCGGCTAGAGTCTGGATATACCAAGGCAGCTAGAGTTTTCAGGGAAATATACCAGGGAGGAAAGAACTGCACAAAGAGAGAAGTCCAGAGATCTGCAGAGGGTCCCCAAGTCTTCTTCTAAGTATAGACCAATGCATATATGTGAGGAAATTAACTGATGTTAGAGAAACAACTGTTCAGAGGCAATTCTCCATGGGTCTTAGTATTAGTTTAAACAACAGATATTTATTTTCTCACAGCTCTGGCAGCTGGAAGTCCAAGATCAAGGTGCTAGTAAGATTGGTTTCTCCTGAGGCCCCTCTCTTGACTTGCAGACCTTACTGTTGTGTCCCTCCATGGTCTTTTCTCTGTGAGTGTATATCCTTGGTGTCTCTTCCTCTTCTTATAAGGAGATGAGTCATATGGAATTAGAGCTCCAACCTTATGACCTCATTTGATCTTTATTACCTTTTTAAAGGCACTATCTCTAAATAAACTTACATTGGGGATTAGAGCCTCAGCATACTAATTTGGGGGTGTGGGTGTCATAATTCAGTCCATAACAGTCTCTTTTGTTTCTACATGTCTTACAAACAGATTCACTAACTGCCTTTGTTCTAGTATATCTTTTCAAGAATTTTTATAGCGAACTCTCTTAGAGGAGAAATATAATGTCTCCTTTGGAAGCAAAGAACAATCTTGCTTACTGTTTAGTAAAAAACAACTAGATTCACTAAGCTTAGGGTTTCCTTCCTATAATGTAACCTTCTGCATGTGCAGAAGTCATCTGGTCCTCTTCCCACTATCCTGTGAGAATTGGGACTCAGAACTGATGAACTCTGTCCAGGGTCTTGTGACTTCTGTCAGCATTCCTGACACTGTGGCAGTTAAGTTGTTAACTAGCAAGTAGAGCAAAGCTGAGCCCTTTCACAGATTTTCAAAAGTACCACACAAAAGAATTAGATCACCATATCTCCCACAGGACCACCAATAGTTCATGGTCCCACCAGTCAAAATGGAAAACCCTGTACAGGGTATAGGGGAGAGGGCTCAGAATGATATTGCTACAGTAATGGAGAAAATACAGCCCTATATTAAAGGCTGTGCTAGTTCTATCTAACAAGACTTAAAAGCAAGCTTTGAAAGGATCAAAGTATTTCAAAGTAACTTAACTGCAACTCAGAAGAAAGTTCAACACTTCCTAACACCATACACAAAAATAAACTCAAAATGGATTAAAGACCTAAATGTATGGCCAAACACTATAAAACTCTTAGAGGAAAACATAGGCAGAACACTCTATGACATAAACCACAACAAGATCCTTTTTGACCCACCTCCTAGAGAAATGGAAATAAAAACAAAAATAAACAAATGGGACCTAATGAAACTTAAAAGCTTTTGCACAACAAAGGAAACCATAAACAAGACCAAAAGACAACCCTCAGAATGGGAGAAAATATTTGCAAATGAAGCAACAGACAAAGGATTAATCTCCAAAATATACAAGCAGCTCATGCAGCTCAATATCAAAAAAACAAACAGCCCAATCCAAAAATGGGCAGAAGACCTAAATAGACATTTCTCCAAAGAAAATATACAGATCGCCAACAAACACCTGAAAGGATGCTCAACATCACTCATCATTAGAGAAATACAAATCAAAACTACAATGAGGTATCACCTCACACTGGTCAGAATGGCCATCATCAAAAAATCTAGAAACAATAAATGCTGGAGAGGGTGTGGAGAAAAGGGAGCCCTCCTGCACTGTTGGTGTGAATGTAAATTGATACAGCCACTATGGAGAACAGTATGGAGGTTCCTTAAAAAACTAAAAATAGAATTACCATATGACCCAGCAATCCTACTCCTGGGCACATACCCTGAGAAAACCATAATTCAAAAAGAGACATGTACCACAATGTTCATTGCAGCACTATTTACAATAGCCAGGACATGGAAGCAACCTAAGTGTCCATCAACAGATGAATGGTTAAAGAAGATGTGGCACATATATACAATGGAACATCACTCATCCATAGAAAGAAACGAAACTGAGTTATCTGTAGTGAGGTGGATGGACCTAGAGTCTGTCATACAGAGTGAAGTAAGTCAGAAAGAGAAAAACAAATACTGTATGCTAACACATATATATGGAATCTAAAAAAAAAATGGTTCTGATGAACCTAGGGGCAGGAGAGGAATGAAGACACAAATGTAGAGAATGGACTTGAGGACATGGGGGGAGGGTAACCTGGGATGAAGTGAAAGAGTAGTATTGACATAGACACACTACCAAATGTAAAATAGATAGCTAGTGGGAAGCAGCCACATAGCACAGGGAGATCAGCTCAGTGCTTTGTGACCACCTAGAGGGGTGGGATAGGGACGGTGGGAGAGAGATGCAAGAGGGAGGAGATATGGGGATATATGTATATATATGTATATGATTCACTTTGTTATACAGCAGAAACTAACACAACATTGTAAAGCAATTATACTCCCATAAAGATGTTAAATAAATATTTTTTTAAAAGAAGTTCAAAAATATCCAGGGCCTAACATAGTAATAGTTGGCATTTTTGGCATTCCATTAAGAAAAATGACTAGGCTTTCAAAGATGCAGGAAAATACTACCCATAATAAGGAGAATAACAAATACATGGGGAAAGATCCAGAAATTACATAAATGTTAGAATCAGTAAATAAGGACTTTAAAACAGTTACCATAACTATATTCCATGTGTTCAAGAAAGTAGAGAAAAATTGAGCATATTAAGCAGAGACAAACTCATATAAATTAAAAATACAATGTCTGAGACAAAAAAATACATTGCATTGTGTTAGCAGGCTATTAGCCACTGCAGAGAAAAAAACAAAACAAAAGAAAAACAGTAGTAAACTTGAAGACATACCAAAAGGAAGTATCCAAAATAAAAAAGAGAAAAACACTGAACAAAAACTGAAGAGCATCAGTGAGCTGTGGGACAATATCTAGTTATCTAATATATATGTAATTGGGGTCCTGAAAAGTAAGGGGGGGCATGAAAAGAAAAAAGTTTTGAAAAAGCAAAATTTTTCTACATTTGATGAAAACTATAAACCCAAGATCCACAAAGCTTAACAACCCACAAGCACAAGAAACAGGAAGAAAAATGCACCATGCATATCATGTTCAAATTGTTAAAACCAGTAATAAAGAGAAAAATCTTAAAAGAAGCCAGAGACAAAAAGACACATTATATACAGTGGAACAAAGATAAGAATTACAGTACATTTTCCACTGGATTCATTGCAAGTGACAGGACACTGGAGCAGCATTTTTAAAGCAATGGTTGAATTATATACCCAGGGAAAAACAAAAATGAAAAAAAGAATTTTTCACACTGACAAAAGCTGAAATAATTCCTCACCAAGACTTGCATTACAAAAGAATATTAAAAGAATTCTTCAAGTAGGATGAAAATGATACTAGATGAAAATCTGGGTTTTCATAAAGGAATGAAGAGCACCAGAAATGGTAAATACAAAGACTTTTAAACTTATTTTTAAGTCTCTTTTAAATATAATTATCAGTTTAAAGCCAATAGCATATATAGAAGTAAAATGCACAATGACCATAGCACAGCAGCTGAGACAGGGAAAATGGTTCTAAGTTTCTTTTACCATAGTTGAAGTAGTATAATGTTAACTTAAGGACACTTATTAAGTTAAATGAGTGTCCTATAAATCCTAAAGCAACCATTTAGAAAGACAAATTATACCTAATTAGCCAAAAAGGGAAATAAAAGTAAACCATGAAAAATACTCATTCACCCTGATACCAAAACCAGACAAAGATACTACCGAAAAAGAAAATTACAGGCCAATATCTTTAATGAATATAAATACAAAAATCCTCAAAAAAATATTGGCAAACCGAATCCAGCAACACATAAAAAAGATCATACACCACGACTAAGTGGGACTTATCCCAGAGTCACAAGGATGGTTCAACATATGCAAATCCCAGGGTCACAAGGATGGTTCAACATATGCAAATCCATCAATGTGATAAACCACATCAACAAAAGAAAAGACAAAAACCACATGATCATCTCAATAGATGCAGAAAAAGCATTTGATAAAATTCATCATCCATTCATGATAAAAACCCTCATGAAAGTGGGTATAGAGGGAACATACCTCAATATAATAAAAGCTATTTATGACCCACAGCCAATAGAATACTCAACAGTGAAAAGCTGAAAGCCTTCCTGCTAAATTCTGGAACAAGACAAGGATGCTCACTCTCACCACTTCTATTCAACATGGTATTGGAAGTCCTAGCAACAGCAATAAGACAAGGAAAAGAAAATGTATTCAAATTGGTAGGGAAGAGGTAAAATTGTGATTTTATGCAGATGACATGATACTATATATAGAAGACCCTAAATATTGCACACAAAAACTACTAGAATTGATAAACAAATTCAGCAAGGTAGCAGGATACCAGATTAACATTCAGAAATTGGTTGCATTTCTTTACACTAACAATGAAATATCAGAAAAAGAATATAAACAAACAATCTCTTAAAATCACAGCAAAACAAAACAACTTAGGAATAAAATAAACCTCACCAAGGAGATGAAAGACATCTGCTGAGAACTACAAAACATTAATAAAGGAAACTGAAGATGATTCAAAGAAATGGAAAGTTATACTCTTGGATTGGAAGAATTAATATTGTTAAAATGGACATTCTACCCAAAGCAATCAACTGATTTAATGCAATCCCTATCAAATTACCCATGACATTTTTCACAGAACTAGAACAAATACTCCTAAAATTTATATGGAATCATAAAAGACCCAGAATTGTCAAAGCAATTCTGAAGAAAAAGAACAAAGCAGGAGGCATAACACTCCCAGACTTCAGACAATACTACAAAGTTACACTAATCAAAGCAGTGTGGTATTGGCACAAAAACAGACATATGGATCAATGGAACAGAATAGAGAGCCCAGAAGTAAACCCACACACCTATGGTTAATTAATCTTCAACAAAGAAGGCAAGAATATACAATATGGAAAAGACAGTCTCTTCAGCAAGTGGTGTTGGGAAAGTTGGACAGCTGCATACAAATCAATGGAGTTAGAACACACCTCACACAATACACAAAAATAAACTCAAAATGGCTTAAAAATTTAAATATAAGACAGGACGCCATAAAACTCCTAGAAGAGAACATAGGCAAATCGTTCTCTGACATACATCGTACCACTGTTTTCTTAGGTTAGCCTCCCAAGGCAATAGAAATAAAAGCAAAAATAAACAAACGGGACCTAATCAAATTTATAAGCTTTTGCACAGCAAAGAAAACCATAAACAATATGAAAATTTAACCTGTGGACTGGGAGAAAATATTTGTAAATTATGTGACCAACAAGGGAATAATCTCCAAAATATAAAACAGCTCATACAACTCAACAACAACAAAAACAACTCAATCAGAAAATGGGCAGAAGACCTAAATACACATTTCTCCAAAGAAGACATCCAGATGGCCAATAGGCACATGAAAAGATGCTCATTATCACTAATTATTTGAGAAATGCAAATCAAAACTACGGTCAGAATGGCCATCATTAAAAAGTCTACAACTAACAAATGCTAGAGGGGGTGTGGAGAAAAGGGAACCCTCCTATACTGTTGGTGGAAATGTAAATTGGTGCAGCCACTATGGAAAACAATATGTAGGTTCCTCAAAAAACAGAATTGCAGGGCTCCCCTGGTGGCCCAGTGGTTGAAAGTCCGCCTGCTGATGCAGGGGACACGGGTTCGTGCTCTGGTCCAGGAAGATCCCACATGCCGCGGAGCAGCTGGGCCTGTGAGCCATGGCTGCTGAGCCTGCACGTCTGGAGCCTGTGCTCCACAACGGAGAGGCCCGCGTACCGCAAAAAAAAAAAACAAAAAAACAGAATTGCAATATGATCCAGCAAACCCATTCCTGGGCATATATCCAGAAAAAACTATAATTCAAAAGGATACATGCATCCCTATGGTCATAGCAGCACTATTCACAATAGCTAAGACATGGAAACAACGTCAATGTCTATCAAGAGATGAATGGATAAAGAAGATGTGGTATATATATATATATACATACACACACACAATGGAATATTACTCAGCCATAAAAGAAAATGAAATAATGCCATTTGCAGCAACATGGATGGACCGAGAGATTATCCTACTAAACAAAGTCAGTCATAAAGAGAAAAAGAAATACCATAGGATATTATTCATATCTGGAATCTAAAATACGACACAAACATATTTACAAATCAGAAACAGACTCACAGATATAGAGTACAGATTTGTGGTTGGGAAGGGGGAAGGGGGTGGGCGAGGGAAGGATTGGGAGTTTGGGATTAGCAGATGCAAACTATTATATATAGGATGGATAAATAACAGGGTCCTACTGTATAGCACAGGGAACTATATTCAATGTCTGGTGATAAACCATAATGGAAAAGAATATGAAAAAGAATATATATGTGTATAACTGAGTCACTTTGATGTACAGCAGAAATTAACACATTGTAAATCAACTATACTTCAATAAAATTTTTAAAAATACCCATGCATGGGCTTCCCTGGTGGCGCAGTGGTTGAGAGTCCGCCTGCCGATGCAGGGGACACGGGTTCGTGCCCCAGTCCGGGAAGATCCCACATGCCGCGGAGCGGCTGGGCCCGTGCGCCAGGGCCGCTGAACCTGCGCGTCCGGAGCCTGTGCTCCGCAACGGGAGAGGCCACAACAGTGAGAGGCCCGAGTACCACAAAAACAAACAAACAAATAAATAAATAAAAATACCCACGCGAAAAAAAAAGGCAGAATAGGAGGGCAAAAAAGGAAAGATGTAATTGATGTATTTATTAGAACACAAATAGCCAGATGGTAGACTTAAACCCAACCACATCAATAAACACATTAAATTTAAGTGGTCTAAATACCCCAATAAAAGGTAGAAATTGTCAGATGGAATAATATAAAAAGGAAGACCAAACCATAGGCCAAACCAAGAAATTCATTTTGAATATGAAGACAAAATAGGTTATATCTAAAAGAATGAGAAAAAATATACCACACTAACACTTATCAAAAGAAGGCCATAGCAGTTATATTGGTATCATAAAAAGTAGATTTCAGAACTGAAAATATTCTTTAGGGTTAATAAAAGGCTACTATTAATAACGTAACTGAAAACAACAAAGTAGGGTGAATTAATAACTGAAACCTGAATTATGATCACTATCCATCTTTTTCCTTTTCTGACCTTTATTTTCCTCAGATATGTGATGAGGAATTGGGACTAGAAGATTTTAAATTCTTGAACATTACTAGAAGTCTAGATTTTAGTTTTCAATCACTGAAAATTGTCAAGCTGTTTGCCAACTCTTGGTTAATACTTTCGATGGTATTCATGAATGGTGTAAAATATGACTTACAATCATCAAGTCTCTTATAAAACTGAAATTCTCGGGTTTTATATCAATATCAGTAACCAGGCATTTTACAGAAGTTCATGAATTATTGAACAAAGTAAAGATCTCACAACAACTCAATGGGAGTTTTGGTAGGTCCAAAAAAAAATTCTTTCTTGAAATTTCCATTAAACATTTTTAACATAGTGTTTACTTTAAAATTTCTACATTGGTAGGTAGATCTAGAGGGAGATGAGCAAAACCTGTTTCAATGCTAGGCAACAGATGGCAGATAAAAGATATTACCATATACCTTCAACCAGGCAGGATAAATTATTCAAATATATTTGAGCAGCTGCTAAAGCAGATAGAAATACAGAGGAGGTAAAGCAAATAAACAAACAAAAGAATTTCAAGTGATCCTATGGAGACTAATTAAGGAATTGTGCAGTTTTAAAGCTATATATTTCTGTAAATTCCAGCCTTGTCTAGACTCTTAATTGTTGTCTTTAAAATTTTAACACATCTGAGAACTATTATTCTGTTTCCTGGTGCTCTGCGCATCTTAAAGAACTACCAAAAAGTCCACAGCAGTCTCCTGGGGAAAGTGAAACTCAAGATAACCACAGCCAAGTCAATTTCTAGCTAGAGAACTGACTGTTCTCAACACTGAAATACATATCCTAATTGACTCATGGAACTGACTTGGCAGGCTACTATAAGGTTTGAAGTCACACCAAACGACAGGTTGGTGTGTTAAGAAGAATAATGGTCCAGGAGTCAGGAGACAGCTCTTTGTTATGGCAGTAACAGTTATGGGAGCCCTGATAAGTTACTCAGCATCTAGTGGCTCAGTTTCCTTGTTTATACACAGGGGAAATCATTCCTGCCCTGCCTATCTAAGAGGGCTTTTAGGTGTATCAAATTATATAAATTATATAAAACATTTGGTAATAGTAAATAGAAAAAGAGGAAATGGGCAATAACAAAGGAAAAATTATTTATGAAGTAATCTAAAATTTTTAAAGCTTAAAATGTTTTACAAATTTAAGATATACTTTATCATTTTATTTGTATTATTTATGTCACTTATTTTATTATTGAAACTACCCTATGAATTATATAAGGAAAATACTCCTAATTTTCTAAAAAAGATACTGAAAAAATGGTTGCCCAAGTTAAAAACCTAATTCATAACATAGTCATCAACCTATCTTCTGTGTAAAGAAGACTTTTCTCAACAATTTAAGCTGCCCAGAAAATGGAGTAATCTGTCTTCTAACGTAATGAATTCCACTTCTGTAGATATTATAAGAAGAATTATTCCTGCATTGAAAGGAAGGAGATAAATGAATATTAAATGAAACCCAGGCTGACAAAAGGGGTCCATGTCACAAAAAATGCTAAAGAACCCTAGGGCCTAGTGATTCTCCTACAAAATGGGGCTTATAATATCTACAGGGACAGATATCTGTGGGAGACAGAGAGGGGGCTTGCACAAACTGGATTTTTCTACTGGATAGTAAGAAACAATGTATTGCACCAATCCTCTGGATGTGATATATGAACACTTTCTCTCCCAGTTGACAATGGCAGTGATCATTCTGTCCAGTTTAAGAAGATGAAATAAGTAGCCACTGCTCTGGAACATTAACCAAGCCTGGTAAAATCCTGGTTAGATGCACTACCAGCAGATTTAAGGTCAACATAACAAACACACATGTGTGCACATACACACACACAACTCTGATATTTTGCCAAGGTAATAATGATTCCTATTCCACCATATTTAAAACATTAAATTGTATACATTTCAATGTCAATATGTCTGTCTATAATTAATAATAAAATTTAAATTCCTATATCTGTGCATAATCCAAACAGTGCAACAGACCTGAGGTTACCTATAAAATGCTTATGTTCACTGAAGAAGAAATTTTTTTAATATAAATTTTATTTTATTTTTATTTTTTAATTTTTGGCTGCATTGGGTCTTTGTTGAGGCACGCAGGCTTTCTCCAGTTGCAGCAAGCGGGGGCTACTCTTTATTGCGGTGTGCAGTCTTCTCATTGCTGTGTCTTCTCTTTGTTGTGGAGCATGGGCTCTAGGCACGCGGACATCAGTAGTTGTGGCACTTGGGCTCTGTAGTTGTGGCTTGTGGGCTCTAGATCACAGGCTCAGTAGTTGTGGCACAGGGGCTTAGTTGCTCTGCAGCATGTGGGATCCTCCCGGACCAGGGCTCGAACCTGTGTCCCCTGCATTGGCAGGTATAAACCACTGCACCACCAGGGAAGTCCCTGAAGAAGAAATTTCTTCAGCAACCAAATTTTGGAAGAAAAGCAAATATTCCTAGAGGTATATGTCCCAGTATTTTCTCTAGTTTTAAATGGCACTTTAAAACTTACAAATTGGTTTAAAAGCACTGCATTTTCCACTGAGTCTGTAAAGACATTTCTAAGAAAGATGGTACTATATTAACAATATTAATAAAGACATTAATAAGAAAGATAATATATTAAACAATTACTAATCCTCATAAGAACTCTATAAGGTAGATATTATCATTATCTTCATTTCAAACAAGAACTTGAGATTTAGAGAGATTGAAGTACTTGCCCAAGATAACAAAAGTGGAGAAGCCTGGATCTGAATGAATTCATTCAGAATTAGATCACAGCTGCACATGATGGCAGTATGGTAGGAACCATGGTAAGGAATTTGCTTGTAGTGTTCCATTTAATCCTTTATACCCTCATTAATTTAGTACTATTATAATCCTCTTTCCAGATGGGCAAACTGATACTAGTGAGATCCAAAGTCTCCCTGTTAGGATATCACAGATCTGGGATTTTCCCCCCGGCAGTCTGTCTCCAAAGTTAATGTGTTTAATTCCAGAATTCTACTACTTTTGCAAAGTAAAAGAAGTAAATGACTTGTGCATAGAACTGTTATGATCATCTTATCCTTGATTACAATGCAGGAACATAAATCCTTCCAATTCTTTATTATCCTTTTCTTTATTAATTTTATTAACTTTATTATCCTTTTCATTTGTATTGAGTTACTTTTTAGGAACATAGTACACATTAAGAATTTTAGGGGGGCATTTAAGATGGCAGAAGAGTAAGATGTGGAGATCACCTTCCTCCCCACAAATACATCAAAAATACATCTACATGTGGAAGAACTCCTACAGAACACCTACTGAACACTGGCAGAAGACCTCATCCCAAAAGGCAAGAAACTCCCCACGTACCTGGGTAGGGCAAAAGAAAAAAGAAAAAACAGAGACAAAAGAATAGGGATGGGACCTGCACCTCTGAGAGGGAGCTGTGAAGGAGGAAAAGTTTCCACACACTGGGAAGCTCCTTCACTGGTGGAGATGGGGGGTGGGTGGGGGAGGGGGGAAGCTTCGGAGCCACAGAGGAGAGTGCAGCAACAGGGGTGCAGAGAGCAAAGTGGAGAGATTCCTGCATAGAGGATTGGTGCTAACCAGCACTCACCAGCCTGAGAGGCTTGTCTGCTCACCCACTGGGGGGGGCGGGGGCTGGGAGCTGAGGCTGGGGCTTTGGAGGTCGGACCCCAGGGAGAGGACTGCAGTTGGCTGCATGAACACATCCTGAAGGGGGATAGTGCGCCACAGCCAGCCGGGAGGGAGTCCAGGAAAAAGTCTGGAGCTGCCGAAGAGGCAAGAGACCATTCTTTCAGGGTGTGTGAGGATAGGGGATTCAGAGCACCACCTAAACAAGCTTCGGAGACAAGCACGAGCCACAGCCATCAGCGCAGACACCAGAGACGGGCATGAAATGCTAAGGCTGCTACTGCAGCCACCAAGAAACCTGTGTGCAAGCGCAGGTCATTAGCCACATCTCCCTTCCCAGGAGCCTATGCACCCTGCCACTGCCAGGGTCCCATGATCCAGGGACAACTTCCCTGGGAGGACACACAGCATGCCTCAAGCTGTTGCAACGTCACGCTGGCCTCTGCCACCGCAGGCTCGGCCCGCATTTTGTACTCCTCCCTCCCCCCAGCCTGAGTGAGCCAGAGCCCCTGAATCAGCTGCTCCTTTAACCCCGTCCTATCTGGGCAAAGAACAGACGCCCTCAGGCGACCTACAGGCAGAGGCAGTGCCAAATCCAAGCTGAACCCCAGGAGCTGAGCGAACAAAGAAGAGAAAGGGAAATCTCTCCCAGCAGCCTCAGGAGCAGTGGATTAAATGTCCACAATCAACTTGATCTACCCTGCATCTCTGGAATACCTGAATAGACAACGAATCATCCCAAAATTGAGGTGGTGGACTTGGGGAGTAACTGTAGACTTGGGGTTTGCTTTCTGCATCCAATTTGTTTCTGGTTTTAGGTTTATTTTAGTTTAGTATTTAGAGCTTATTATTGGTAGATTTGTTTATTGATTTGGTTGCTCTCTTTCTTTTTTTAATGGATATATAATTTTTTTCCTTTTTCTCTGTTTGTGTGTATGTGTGTTTCTTTGTGTGATTTTGTCTGTATAGCTATGCTTTTACCATTTGTCCAAGGGTTCTCTCTGTCCATTTTTTTGTGTTTTTTTGTTTTTTGGATATGTTTAGTGCTTGTTATCATTGGTGGATTTGTTTTTTGGTTTGGTTGCTCTCTTCTTTCTTTTTTTTATCACTTTTTAATTGCTTATATATTTAATTCTTTAATTTTTTATTTTAATACCTTTATTTTATTTTATTTTATTTTTCTTTCTTTCTTTCTTTCTTTTTCTTCCTTTTCTACTGAGCCGTGTGGCTGATAGGGTTACGGTGCTCCAGCCGGGTGTCAGGCCTGAGCCTCGGAGGTGGGAGAGCTGAGTTCAGGACATTGGTCCACCAAAGACCTCCCGTCTCCATGTAATATCAAATGGCGAAAGCTCTCCCAGATATCTCCATCTCAAGGCTAAGATTCAGCTCCACTCAACTTCTAGCAAGCTACAGCGCTGGACAACCCATGCCAAACAACTACCAAGATGGGAACACAATCCCACCCATTAGCAGAGAGGCTGTCTAAAATCATAATAAGGTCACACACACTCCAAAACACACCACCAGACACAGTCCTGCCCACCAGAAATGCAAGATCCAGCCTCATCCACCAGAACACAGGCACCAGTCTCCTCCACCAGAAAGCCTACACAACCACTGAACCAAACTTACCCACAGGGGGAAGACACCTAAAACAATGGGAACTACGAACCCGCAGGCTGCTAGAAGGAAACCCCAAACACTGTAAGTTAAGCAAAATGAGAAGACACAGAAATATGCAGCAGATGAAGGAGCAAGGTAAAAACCCACCAGACCAAACAAATGAAGAGGAAATAGGCAGTCTGCCTGAAAAAGAATTCAGAGTAATGATAGTAAAGATCCAAAATCTTGGAAATAGAATGGAGAAAAAACAAGAAACGTTTAACAAGGACCTAGAAGAACCAAAGAACAAACAATGATGAACAACACAATAATGAAATTAAAAATTCTCTAAAAGGAATCAATAGCAGAATAACTGAGGCAGAAGAAGAGATAAGTGACCTGGAAGATAAAATAGTGGAAATAACTGCTGCAGAGCAGAATAAACAAAAGAGAATGAAAAGAATTGTGGACAGTCTCAGAGACCTCTGGGACAACATTATACGCACCAACATTCAAAGTGTAGGGGTCCCAGAAGAAGACGAGAAAAAAAAAGCACTGAGAAAATATTTGAAGAGATTATAGTTGAAAACTTCCTTAATATGGGACAGGAAATAGTCAATCAAGTCCAGGAACCACAGAGAGTCCCATACAGAATAAATCCAAGGAGAAACATGCTGAGACACATATTAATCAAACTATCAGAAATTAAATATAAAGAAAAACTATTAAAATCAGCAAGGTAAAAGCAACAAATAACATACAAGGGAATCCCCATAAGGTTGACAGCTGATTTTTCAGCAGAAACTCTACAAGCCAGAAGGGAGGGGCAGGACATATTTAAAGTGATGAAAGGGAAAAATCTACAACTAAGATTACCCAGCAAGGATCTAATTCAGATTCGATGGAGAAATTAAAACCTTTACAGACAAGCAAAACCTAAAAGAATTCAGCACCACCAAACCAGCTTTACAATAAATGCTAAAGGAACTTCTCTAGGCAGGAAACACAAGAGAAGGAAAAGACCGACATTGACAAATGCAAAGCAATTAAGAAAATGGTAATAGGAACATACATATCGATAACTACCTTAAATGTAAATGGATTAAATGCTCCAACCAAAAGACAGCGGCGGGCTGAATGGATACAAAAACAAGACCTGTATATATGCTGTCTACAAGAGACTGACTTCAGACCTGGGGACACATACAAACTGAAAGTGAGGGGATAGAAAAAGATATTCCATGCAAATGGAAATCAAAAGAAAGCTTGAGTAGCAATTCTCATATCAGATAAAATAGACTTTAAAACAAAGACTATTACAAGAGACAAAGAAGGATACTACATAATTATCAAGGGATCAATCCAAGAAGATGATATAACAATTGTAAATATTTATGCACACAACATAGGAGCACCTCAATACATAAGGCAAATGCTAACACCCATAAAAGTGGAAATCGACAGTAACACAATCATAGTAGGGGACTTTCACACCCCACTTTCACCAATGGACAGATCATCCAGAATGAAAGTAAATAAGGAAACACAAGCTTTAAATGATACATTAAACAAGATGGACTTAATTGATATTTATAGGACATTCCATCCAACAACAACAGAATACACGTTTTTCTCAAGTGCTCATGGAACACTCTCCAGGATAGACCATATCTTGGGTCACAAATCAAGCCTTGGTAAATTTAAGAAAATTGAAATTGTATCAAGTATCTTTTCTGACCACAATGCTATGAGACTAGATATCAATTACAGGAAAAGAGCTGTAAAAAATACAAACACATGGAGGCTAAACAATACACTACTTAATAACGAAGTGATAACTGAAGAAATCAAAGGGGAAATTTAAAAATACCTAGAAACAAATGACAATGGAGACACGACGACCCAAAACCTATGGGAGGCAGCAAAAGCAGTTCTAACGGGGAAGTTTATAGCAATACAATCCCACCTTAAGAAACAGGAAACATCTCGAGTAAACAACCTGACCCTGCACCTAAAGCAATTAGAGAAAGAAGAACAAAACCCCCCAAAGTTAGCAGAAGGAAAGAAATCATAAAAATCAGATCAGAAATAAATGAAAAAGAAATGAAGGAAACGATAGCAAAGATCAATAAAACTAAAAGCTGGTTCTTTGAGAAGATATACAAAATTGATAAACCATTAGCCAGACTCATCAAGAAAAAAAGGGAGAAGACTCATATCAAGAGAATTAGAAATGAAAAATGAGAAAGAAAAAGGAGAAGTAACAACTGACACTGCAGAAATACAAAGGGTCAAACATGACAGTTTGGTCAAAAAGTCCTAAAAGAGAATACCCTTTTTCAAGCAAAAAATAGTGCAGAAGCCAAAATAATAAGAAAATACTTTTTCATTTGTTTCTAGCATTTCTTACTGTAAAAGTGAAGGATGCAATTTTATATAGTAAATAAAAGGTTAAACTCTCTCTTCCAAAAGTCATAAATTTCAGGCCTTCCTTTTCAAGAGATGAATTCAAGATTCTTTTGCAAAATTAAAAACAAATCCAAAGAACCTTCTACTATGACAGCAGATCTTTCAGTAGAATATGAACTGAAACTCAAACTTCTATATAAAGATGTGGCACACTAGTTTAATTCAGGTTTTGAATTAAAGTGGGTAAATTGAAGTAGGGGTAAACTAAGGGCATAAGCATTACAAATTTAGTATCCTGAAATAATAATGTTGTTCAAAAAGTAATCAAACTTCATTTAAAATTCAGAAATGTATAGGGATATAGCAAAATCATAAGAAGTCAACTGATGTAGTTACACTTTTTAGAAACAATAATTTAGAACAAATATACTAATTTTTATCAGTTTCAGAGACAAAGTTAGCTAATAAAATATATATCAGTGGGGACAGGGGGTATATGAGAACCCTGTACTTCCTACTCAATTTTCCTGTGAACTTAAAATTCTTTAAAAAATAGAGTCTATTAATTTAAAAAATAATAAATCAGTGACTGGCCTCATCATGCCAAATATCCTCACTAAAATTGGAACTAGAAATATCTTTAAAATAATCACATTATCCACTTTGCAAGGAAAGCAATTTAGTAACTCCTTCATTGATGTATACATACAAGAGTACTTATGCTTAGAACAGGGATTACTATTGTAGAAATGAGTCTTCCTTTGTTGGGTATGCACAGATTAATGAAGATATGCTCATTTGTAAGATATTTCCTAATAACAATTATACCAAATTACTCTGGAGGATCCTGAGCAAACTACAATGGTCATAAAAGATATTTGCAACGAACAAATCACTAATTTGAAAAGATATCTGCATGCCTAGGTCCACTGCAGCATTACCTTGCCAGGATATGGAAACTACCTAAGCGCCCATCAACAGATGAATGGATAAAGAAGATGTGGTAGATCTTCCACCCACTTTCTGATTGGGTTGTTTGTTTTTTGTGATATTGAGCTGCATGAGCTGCTTGTGTATTTTGGAGATTAATCCCTTGTCGGTTGCTTCTCCAAAGAAGAAATACAGATGGATAAAAAACACATGAAAAGATGCTCAACATCACTAATTATTAGAGAAATGTAAATCAAAACTACAATGAGGTATCACCTCACACCATCAGAATGGCCATCATCAAAAAATCTACAAACAATAAATGTTGGAGAAGATGTGGAGAAAAAGGAACCCTCCTACACTATTGGCAGGAATGTAAACTGGTACAGACACTATGTAGAACAGTAAGGAGGTTCCTTAAAAAACTAAAAACAGAGCTACCATATGATCCAGCAATCATTCTAATTTGAAAGATAGACGCACCCCAGTGTTCACTGCAGCACTATTTACAATAGCCAGGACGTGGAAGCAACCTAAATGTCCATCAATAGAGGAATGGATAAAGAAGATATGGTACATATATACAATGGAATATTACTCAGCCATAAATAGAATGAAATAATGCCATTTGCAGCAACATGGATGGACCGAGAGATTGTCATACTAAGCAAAGTAAGTCAGGCAAAGACAAAATATCATATGATATCACTTACATGTGGAATCTAGAAAAAGGGTACAAATGAACTCATCTACAAAACAGAAATACAGATGTAGAAAATAAACTTATTTTATTTATTTAAAATAAGGTGGTAAGGGGGGAGGGATCAATTGGAAGATTGAGATTGACACATACACACTACTATATATATAATAGATAACTAATAAGGACCCACTGTATAGCACAGGGAACTGTACTCAATACTCTGTAATGGCCTATGTGGGAAAATAATCTAAAAAAGAGTGGATATATGTATACGTATAACTGATTCACTTTGCTGTACATCTGAAACTAACACAACACTGTAAATTCACTATACCCCAATAAAAATTTTTTTAAAAAGATGTGATATATGTATATATCACACATATATATATACACACACACACAGTGGAATACTACTGCGCCATAAAAAGATGAAATCTTCCCATTTTTGACATGGATTGACATTGAGGGTATTATGCTAAGTAAAGTAAGTCAGGCAGAGAAAGACAAATACCATATGGTTTCACTCATATGTGGAATCTGAAAAAATAAAGGAACAAACAAAACCAAACAAAGGCAAACACGCAGATATAAAGAACAGATTGGAGTTACCAGACGGAAGACGTGGGGGAAGGGCAAAATGAGTAAAGGGGGGTCAGCTGTACGATGATGGATGGAAACTAAACTTTTGGTGGTGAACACGCTGTAATACATACAGAAGTTGAATTATAATGTTGTACACATGAAACATGTAATGTTACAAACCAATGTTACCTCAATTTTATATATATATATATATATATATATATATATATATATATATAAAGCTGCAGGTATTTCAGTATTTACTACTTCTTAAGTAAAAATCTGTTAACTTATTTGCACAGATTCAAGTTCTCTCAGTATACAGCAGCTTTAAATAATCTCTATAACCAAAATCCTATATTGTTAACCCAGGCCCCATCAAGTTTAAGCTTATGTGATTATATGTATTTTGGCAGTAAGCCCTTGGACTCACTGCCCATTACACTGTGCATATTAATATTTTAAAAGAGGCTTGTTTTCTAGCCTAAAGAAAAAGAAGTCGTAGATTTAAATTCTATGTCCACGATCTGGACTCTAGGTTTTCCTCCATCACAGTGGATGTTTTGGTGTCGGGAGTCTTGTTGCCTATGTCTGAACCCTGGTCACAGTATTTACCTGCAGTGTTACCCAGGAAAAAGTTATTTAACACTCCGAGCTTCAATTTCCTCTTCTGTTAAAAATAGCTGACACTAAAATTGTTCTTTCTATGTGCCAAGAATTCTTATGCATGTATAATTTGACCTTCATAATAAACCCATTCTTAGATCCTATTTTTATTCTCATTTTTTAATAACAGGTACTGAAACTCTGCTTCTAAAGTGCCTTGCCCAAGATCACACACTTAGTTAGTGGCCTGCATTGATACTGAGGCAGTCTGATTTCAGAGTCAACTTAATCTATCCTACAAGGTTGTTGTGAAGATTAAATGATATAAACTCTGTAAAACATTCACACCAGTTATAGGCATCTGATAATTACTGATTAAATGTTAACTATTAGTCAAGTATAATACTATGTGTGTGCAAGGGATTGGAGGATTAGGTTTCAAGTCTAGACCTGTGATACAAAACAGAGTACATTAATTCATATAGACATATATTTTCGTCTTTCTATGCTAAGATATTAATTTGTTATAATTAAGAATTTAAATTATAATATAGCTTCTGTAAGCATTTTTTGATATTTCTTCATTTTAAAAAATTTCCAAGGTACCATTAAGAAATGGAGACCCATACAATGGAATACAATTTGGCAATAAAAAGGAATAAAGTGTTTATACATGCTGCAACATGGATGAACCTCAAAAACATTATGCTAAGTGAAAGGAGTCAGACACAAAGACAACATACTATATGAGTCCACGTATATGAAGAATCCATAAAAGTAAGATCTATAGGCACAGAAAGTAGATCAGTGGTTGCCTGGGACTGAGGGTAGGAATGGGAGTGAATATAAGTGGGCACAAGGTTTCTTTTGAGGGTGATAGAAATGTTCTAAAATTAGATTGTGGTGGTAGTTACACAACTTTGTGAGTGTACTAAAATTCAATGAATTTTACAATTAAAATAGGTGAACTTTGTGGTATGTATATTGTATTCCAAAACAGCTGTTAATGAATATGGAAGTAACCTATGTCTCTCTCAGCCTCTGTGAGCACCTGTAATTAAATACTTGGGTGCTGTTAAGCAATTCCCTTCTTCTATATCCTCATTCTATCTAGCAGACAACGTCCTCATCTTTTTCTTCATTTTTAAAACGAGTTTATTGTGGTATAATTGACATATAAAAACTGGACATATTTAACGTACACAATTTGATGAGTTTGGACATACACAACACAGTACTGTTAACCTATAGGCGCTATGTTGTACAGCAGGTCTCTAGAACTTAATCACCTTGTATAACAAAACTTTATACCCAGTGAATGGTGACTCCCTAGTTCTCCTTTCCCACAGCCCCTGGAAACCACAATTCGACCCTCTGTTTCTATTAGTTTCACCATTTTAGATAGCTCATGTAAGTGGAAGCATGCCATATTTGTCCTTCCACTTAGCATACTTTCCTCCAAGTTCATCCATGCTATCACATATGGCAGCATTTCCTTCTTTTTTAAGGCTGAGTAGTATCCCATTGTATATATGTACCACATTTTCTTTATCCATTCATCTGTAAATGGACATTTACTTCCTCGTCTAACAGTCTTATCCTTGATGACTAAAGCCATGTCTGTTTTTGCTTATTATATCTCCATTAAGCACTCCCCAAACATCTGTTTAATAAATGAACAAAAGGGATTACTTTTTTTTTAGATATATATGTAATCCTCTGAATAAGCCCTGAGTTTTGAGCAATCTAGATTCATTTCACACATGTGAAGACAAAGGCTGAGGCAGATTAAATAACTGGTATTGAATCAAGTAAGTAGTAAATATGGGGAGGTAGGATTTAGCCTAAGCATGATCAACTATGTCTAGATTATAACTGAACAAAAGTCTTTTGCATATCCTTCTTCCAGCCCAGGATTGACACCCTCTGCAGGAAAGATATATATCTTTAGTCTATACTTGTGAAGGCTGTACAATTTGGCTTTAATTTTCCCTGAAATGCAGAAGCCCCTTGTCTATTACAAGCAGTACCATATATATATATATATATAAATATATATATATATTTATATATATATAAAATATAGTTCCCCAAGCCTGACAGAGGCTTTATTAATCTATTAATCTATGTCCGATCATGAGCCCAAGGCAACCATCCTCTAACATCTGAACTGAAAAATGATGTGAGCTTTTAAAGAGATTTTAAAAATTATAAAGCTTACATATCCTGAAAATATTGATAATGCACATTTCTTTAGTGCATATTTTTTAAACAAATAGTTTAGGAATTTTTATGGAAAGTATTCTTGCAATAAATAAGCAAGAATCCTTACCAGCTTTGGCTAAGAGATTAAACTTCTGTAGAAGGGTAAGAATAAATGTACAAGGAAATATAGCTATTTCTACTCTGGGGTATGGATAGTGAGTATTAACATAATTTGGAATCAATTAAAAACAAAAATCATGTATCTGTAGATATATAACATTGGGCTTTCCAAAGAAGATAAAATACAGTTCGGATGTGAAAGAAAGTGAGGACAAATATACAATTTAGAATCGACCCTTCTATTAGAGACATCTCCAAAAATGAGAATCACATTCTTTATTTAGAAATCTAGCACCATGTGGATTTCTCCACCTCATTGAGTTTATCTCAACTCCCTTTTAAATACATTTTAAAAGCTAATAGAAAAATAAAGGAAAGAGATGCTGAGATCATTAACATGAAATGGCATTTCCAGAATTCCAGATGATCAAGTAATCCAAACAAGGTGGCCTAGATAAGAATAAGAAACGAAATTTCCCTGTATTTTACCTATATGAATAAGAAGGGTAGCCTTTACACATTTAATGAATACCCAGTAATTTGACCAAACACAGAGGTTAACTCCTCTTATCTATTACATCAAACCAGATATTTTTATTTTTAATCGAACTCTTGTATGTCTACAAAGACATAAATGACATACATTATTTCAGGTAACTTGCTATAATAAATCTATAGTCAATGTTTCAGAACTGGCTGGTATAAGATCTTAATGCATAACCAGCCAAGAATGATATTTTCCTTCTTAGTGTTTCTAGAGTACATACCTCCTGTATCACTTATCACATAGTGTTTGCAATCATTCTTTATATTGCTGTCTAATTTTTTATTCGTTCTTGTACAGTGATTTATCATCCATTGTCACAACTTATGCCCAGTCTAGACTGACACTTGTTATGGAAAAGGACTGGGTATTGTATTTCTAAGTGTCCTCTAGTGCCTCAAAACTAGGTGCTGCATACACGGCAGGCCATCAATACTATTTTTTGAATGATTGCAGGGAGGTAGCTTTGCTGAGCATTCCTGTTCAATCGCCTGAGAGAGGGTGAACTGATGCTGTGACCCTTTTATAATATATAAAAGATATTCTCCATTTGCAGTTGCATGTGCAATAGAAAAGTACATTCTTCATGGTTTCTTCCCCCCTTATTCTGATGCTGTTCTTGTTTAAAAATCAAAGAAATTTACTTTAGATATTTGCTGATTTGGAAAAAAAATATTTCTGACATACTGATCTGAGAATAATTAAAACATTCGAATTCATTTCAAGCCAAATTAGAGAACTGACTACTCTGTTTTCTTGAGATGTACTTGTACATTTTAATGCACATTTATTAAAACTCTTTCTCATGTCTATAGTGTGGATATTATGGAATCAAATGTTCTACCTAGAAAGAAATGTCAATTGCAACCAATTAGAGCCTTCAATTTGCATTTATTTGCTTTTAGAATATCTAATTTTATAGTATTCATGAGTGTGAGCTCTAGAAATTAATAATGTTTTCAACAATTGATATCTTTAAGTTTCTTGCTTTCTGGAATTTTAAAGATGAGCTGTTGTTTTTGTTCATAAATACATACTCATGTAAATGAGTTTAATATGGGTTTATAAATATCCTAGTAGAAATATTTATATTTTAAAGTTAATGATATACCTTAATTACCTCCAGTTTATATGAGCATGAAATTCAGCATATTATCACAAATTTGAATACACCAGCAATAAAAAAATAAATGATTTCTACCTCTTAAAATAGATTAACACTTCTTTCCTAAATTCTAATTATAAATTACATGTCAAATAATTATGCAGTTCTTTCAAGTCCAATAGTCTACCTTTTTAAACACTTCAAATGTATCTATACATATGAAAACATATGAAATAACTTGTTCCTTTTTTTTAAATTAAAACAATCTTTAATCTTTGTGTAAGTCAGAAAGGCCCTAAGAAGAAACAAAAATTGAAAATGTCAGTTTCTATATCTCATAGCAGTAATCAACTAAGTAAAATTTTAATAACTGATAGTTCAATCATACTAAAAAATATGAAACTTGGCTTGCTTCCTATGTATTTATATTTGTATTAATTTGTGATTTTGGAATACATATAAAATTTAAATATACACATTTAATACTAATACTGAAATATGATGTTTTTGCAACTTTGTTAAAATAAATATGAATTATTATTTAAATATTGTATCACATTATTATAGTATTTAATTTTTCCCTTTGTCTAACTGAATTATATATCTGTTGAAGGCAAACACTGTATCTTGTACTTCTCCATGTCTTCCACAATTTCTTGCAAATGTTCAATATCTGTTGATCTGATTTTGATCACAAATCTCAGAAGAAAAATATTTTTCCTTATTTTATAACAAGGGAGAATTAGTAGAAAGTGTGTCATTAAATAATGAAATAGTTTTTTGTCTTCCCTTTAATTTGCTAAAGTATTCCTCTGAGCATTGTGACAAACTATTGAACAATGTAATTATGAGCTCTCCATTTAGAATGAAGTGAAATTCTAAACTGAATAAACATATTACTCTGAAAGCATTATGCTTAATTCTCGGTGCTGTAATATATGGAAGATGCCAGTCAGATTGACAATGAATCTCAAGGGCTGTTGTGAAAGCCAAGGAAAACAAATGAATGAATAATCCACATTTTCTGGCATGATGAAAGGCAGCAATACATCCAAGTATTCAGAAAAATCAAAACTTGGCACATGAAAACAGTCCTTTAAACCAAGAGTATTACTATGGCACTGGATGTGTATTTTGCCCATATCCCCACCCCAAGGCTTTGGCTTTCATCACTAATTGATTATTATTTAACAGATGAATACACAGGTAATAAAGATGACTCTGGAATAATAAGAAAAATAGATTCATGTGGAGAACCAGGATTAAATCACAAACTGGCAATATAATAACCTTTATGTCTAGAATGCAAGTATCACATCATTAACTTGTAAACATTGCTAATACAACACTTTTAAACTTGCGTTACTGGACACTGGATAAATATTTGTTGAATGAATCGGAAATATTAATAGCTTAATTCTTTTCTGTTGGTTTTACATGTGAACAAGGATAAAACCATCTCTAATTCATATGCCTTTCAATGTGTACTGTATAAAATCCTTAATTATAAAATAAATGACATGTACACATGCATGCCTTGTACACACCTTCCCGTTATATTTTATAATAATAAACTGATGCAAGTAAATGCAAGAAATAATCAACATTCATGAATATTTGGTGTGAAATCTTGTCCTTTCATGTGAACAGAAATCTTAACTCATCCACTTTCTTAAAAGCCTATATTGAACTCATGTACATCATTTGCCAGTTTGCACATCGATTAATTCTGAAGGGATTTACTAGATGAAGATATTTCATGATGTACACTGACTTCTAATAGAAAAAATTTCCAGAGAAAAATTACCTCAAATATATATCTTTAAAAGTCCATTTCAAGATACCAATCTATTACAGGAAATAGATTTGAGGTATAAATATTTTCCAAGAATGAGGAAGTTTATTTACATATTTAAAATTTTTATAATATCTAAGTTTCAATTCACAGTTCAAAGGGGAATTCAGCAAGAAATATCAGGTTGTAGTAAAAGAAAAAAAAAATCCATACTCGTAAATAAGAGAACTGATTCTCAATTCCAGCTAGTTATATGATATTGAGCTTATATTCCAACTTGTTAGACTTCATTTTCTCACCTGTAAAACAGAGATATTCATAACCTCTATGGTTTCTGCTTGGTTTTGTTTGTTTGTTTGTTTGTTTGTTTGCTTTACGCGGGCCTCTCACTGTTGTGGCCTCTCCCGTTGAGGAGCACAGGCTCCGGACGCGCAGGCTCAGCGGCCGTGGCTCACGGGCCGTGGCTCACGGGCCCAGCCGCTCCGCGGCATGTGGGATCTTCCCAGACCGGGGCACGAACCCGTGTCCCCTGCATCGGCAGGCAGACTCTCAACCACTGCGCCACCAGGGAAGCCCTCTGCTTGTTCTTAAGTTCTATTCGCTACTTCTGGAAATAGATTAAGCTTTCCTGAAATATAAGAGATGAAAAGATGCTGGTCCCTCAAGATAATTTTTCTTCACTTTTCTTACACGTGATGATACATTTTTATCTAGCTTTCCTTCTTAAAAAATTTTATCATAGGGATTCCCTGGTGGCGCAGTGGTTGAGAGTCCACCTGCCAATGCAGGGGACACGGGTTCGTGCCCCGGTCCAGGAAGATCCCACATGCCACAGAGCGGCTGGGCCCGTGAGCCATGGCCGCTGAGCCTGCATGTCCGGAGCCTGTGCTCCGCAACAGGAGAGGCCACAACAGTGAGAGGCCCGCGTACCGCAAAAAAAAAAAAAAAAACAACTTTATCATAAGTTTAACACATATGCAAAAAACTACACAAAAATGTACAGCTTAACTGTATATCACAAAGCAAGCACCCATGAAACTACTCTCCAGTGCAAATTTAGAACATTACCACTACCTAGATGCCACCTCTATGCACACGTCATTCTATGTTGCTCACAGGTAACCACTCTCCTGATTTTCATAAAAAGTACTTATTATTTTCTTTATATGTATATATATATATATATATATATATTTTTTTTTTTTTTTTTTTTTTTTTTTTTTTTTGCGGTACGTGGGCCTCTCACTGCTGTGGCCTCTCCCGTTGCGGAGCACAGGCTCCGGACGCGCAGGCTCAGCGGCCATGGCCCACAGGACCAGCCGCTCTGTGGCACGTGGGATCCTCCCAGACCGGGGCACGAACCCGCGTCCCCTGCATCGGCAGGCGGACTCTCAACCACTGCGCCACCAGGGAAGCTCCTTTATATTTTATCAAATAAAAATGCATCCCAAGAATTTCTTATGCTTCAGAATTTACATCCATATACTTATGCATCATGACATTTTTTGTATCTGCCTTCTTTCATTCAATATTATATCTGTGTTTCATCTGTGTTTTACATGTGTCTATAATTTGTAGTATTCCACTGAATAAACATGCAAAAATTTGGGGTTTTATCCATTCTAGTATTGATTACTATTCCTGTTGTTTCCAGTATTGATATAATGAATAACATATATGAACATTCATGTTCATGTGTACTGGTAGGCATGTGCATACATTTCTGTAAGGTATATTTCTAGAGAGAAATTGCTGGGTAATAATGCTAGAATATTTTCCAAAGTGACAAAGACTAGGGTATGAGAATTTCCATTTGTTACATCATTTTTCTAACATTTTATATTGTCAGCAATTTTAATATTAGCTATTCCAGGAGTGCAGCAGTATCTCATTATATATATATATATATATATATATATGTATATATATATATATTTATACATTTTGTTGGGGGGGGGTACAGCGGGCCTCTCACTGTTGTGGCCTCTCCTGCTGTGGAGCACAGGCTCCGGACGCACAGGCTCAGCGGCCATGGCTCACCGGCCCAGCCGCTCCGTGGCATGTGGGATCTTCCCGGACCGGGACACGAACCTGTGTCCCCTGCATCGGCAGGCAGACTCTCAACCACTGTGCCACCAGGGAAGCCCTCTCATTATATTTTAATTTGTATGTCACTGATGACTGAGTTTGAATCCCAGACTATATGTTTATTGGCCATTTGGAAATCACCTTTCATAACATTTAAAAAAATTTGTTTTCCAGTTAAAATTATTTTCTAATTGTTTGTTGCTGTCCAAGGGGGAATAAAAGACACCAAAGATTCATGTCTTTGGGCCTTTTCCTTCACTTCAATCAGGTATTTTGGGTCCTCAAGAAGACACTTCCAATATTTTTGCCCTGTGTAGTTATTTTCAATTGGCAGGTTCATTTTAATTACCTAGTCTACCAATTATAGAAGATTCTTGCCTTACTTGTTATATGTAAATAGCTCTATAAAAAGCTATTAAAGAAAATTGAAAAGTATGTATTTTCCTAACACACTAAACCTTCTTTCTTGAAGGCCATCCTTGTTTTTCCTACTTTGAAGCTCTCTCTGTACTCAGTATCATGGAGCATCCAGACTTCTGATTGTTATTCAATATTTGATACCCTCTAAGGACAACCAAAAGGAGAACAGAAGCTAAAAGTAGAAAGTTGACTAGAATCAGGCTCCTATCAATATTTCTGTTCTGTGGGTCAGTTTTCTTTCCTTCTCCATTCCTGACTCTTGCTGGAATCTTATTTGTCAAATGAGCTCACCCTAAACTGCTTTGAATGGGCCCTCAGCATAGATCTTCAGTTTTCTCCTTCCCCAGATTACCCACAAACTCCTTGGAACCACCTTGGCTCTCAAATATTCCTTTTTTTCTTTCTAGCCCTCCTGGGACATTGCTTTTAAGCCTACTGATCCATGAGGCCAACTCATTCAGTTCCCTCATATGTGACATGACACAAACACTCAAAGTGTTTAAGTTCCCTAGTTTTTCAACTTTGTGATAATACATTGTCCTAACTCCATCTTACTTTTCAGAGTTCTATTTTTTTCTTTTAATAGTGCTTCATTCTTTTCTCATCCCCTAAATGTATGTTTCTCTATACTCCAACTCCTTTGAAAAGCAAAAAGGTCATGATTCCATTAATTCTCTTTCTACTGACTACCTAAACCTGCCTCCAAAGTCCAGATTTCTACCAGAATTATGGTTCTCTAATTCTCATTGCCAATGTGTCACAAAATCCGAAACTGTCACCTTAACATCATCAATACTTCTCAATTCAATATTTTAATGGAATCATTCTTCTCATTGCTCCTCAAGTTAGTAATCTGAATGCTAATATTTTTCCTTAAAATATCCCTCAAATTTCTCTTTTATTTTCCATGCCCACTGCATGGAGTAGAGTGTGTAGACTAGGGTTTTTTGTTTTTGTTTTTGTTTTTTCTTTTTTTTGCTGTATGCGGGCCTCTCACTGTTGTGGCCTCTCCCGTTGCGGAGCACAGGCTCCGGATGCGCAGGCCCAGCGGCCACGGCTCACGGGCCCAGCCGCTCCGCGGCATATGGGATCCTCCCAGACCGGGGCACGAACCCGTATCCCCTGCATCGGCAGGCGGACTCTCAACCACTGCGCCACCAGGGAGGCCCTAGACTAGGGTTTTTTATTCAAGGGTCCAAGGAGTTGTGGAGAAGTGATAGAGAATCTGTGAATCCACAGACAATATGCATAATTTTGTATATACCTATGAGAATTATAAAGAAAGACCATTCATTTTCATTAGTTTCTTAAAGGGTTAAGAACCAATGTTGCAGATTCCTACCACTCTGTACTATGATTACCTGCAGTAACCTTTAGGATTAATAGGCCTACATTAAATTTAGCTGATCCAGAAGATGAATCTTTAAAGCAATATTCTCATCCATCCAATATTCATTAATTTAATAAGTATTCATTGAGTATCTTCTATGTGTCAAATACTATTCCAGGTGCTGGGATCACTTCAGTGAACAAGACAGACAAAGTTCCTCTTCTCATGGAGTTTACATTTTAGTGGATGAAGAAAAATAAAATAATCTATCAGTAAACAAAGAATCAAGGAAATACCAGTTAGCTATATTTGCTGCTCATATAATTAAATGGGGATTTTCATAGTTACTAGGTGTTATTTCAGAAGAGATGGTCACCCAATACCAAAAGCAGACAAAGATGTCACAAAAAAAGAAAACTACAGGCCAATATCACTGATGAACATGGATGTAAAAATCCTCAACCAAATACTAGCAAACAGAATCTAACAGCACATTAAAAGGATCATACAGGGCCTCCCTGGTGGCGCAGTGGTTGAGAGTCCGCCTGCCGATGCAGGGGATACGGGTTCGTGCCCCGGTCTGGGAGGATCCCATATGCCGCGGAGCGGCTGGGCCCGTGAGCCATGGCCGCTGGGCCTGCGCATCCGGAGCCTGTGCTCCGCAACGGGAGAGGCCGCAGCGGTGAGAGGCCCGCATACAGCAAAAAGAAAAGGAAAAAAAAAAAAAAAAAAAAAAGGGTCATACAGCATGATCAAATGGGGTTTACCCAGGAATGCAAGGATTCTTCAATATATGCAAATCAATCAATGTGATACACCATATTAACAAGTTTAAGGAGAAAAACCATATGATAATCTCAATAGATGCAGAAAAAGTTTTTGACAAAATTCAACACCAATTTATGATAAAAAAAAAAAAAACCAGAAAGTAGGCACAGAGGGAACTTACCTCAACATAATAAAGGCCATATATGACAAACCCACAGCCAACATCATTCTCAATGTTGAAAAACTGAAACCATATCCTCTAAGATCAGGAACAAGACAAGGATGCCCACTCTCACCACTATTATTCAACACAGTTTGGAAGTTTTAGCCACAGCAATCAGAGAAGAAAAAGAAATAAAAGGAATCCAAATTGGAAAAGAAGAAGTAAAACTGTCACCATTTGCAGATGACATGATACTATCCATAGAGAATCCTAAAGATGCTACCAGAAAACTACTAGAGCTAATCAATGAATCTGGTAAAGTAGCAGGATACAAAACTAATGCACAGAAATCTCTTGCATTCCTATACACTAATGATGAAAAATCTGAAAGAGGAATTACGGAAACACTCCCATTTACCATTGCAACAAAAAGAATAAAAGACCTAGGAATAAACCTACCTAAGGAGACAAAAGACCTGTAGGCAGAAAACTATAAGACACTGATGAAAGAAATTAAAGATGATGCATACAGATGGAGATATATACCATGTTCTTAGATTGGAAGAATCAACAATGTGAAAATGAATATACTACCCAAAGCAATCTACAGATTCAATGCAATCCCTATCAAACTACCACTGGCATTTTTCACAGAACTAGAACAGAAAATTTCACAATTTGTATGGAAACATAAAAGACCCTGAATAGCCAAAGCAATCTTGAGAAAGAAAAACGGAGCAGGAGGAATCAGGCTCCCGGGCTTCAGACTATACTAGAAAGCTACAGTAATCAAGACAGTATGGTATTGGTGTAAAAACAGAAATATAGATCAATGGAACAGGAGGATAGAAAGCCCAGAGATAAACCCACGCACATATGGTCACCTTAACTTTGATAAAGGAGGCAAGAATATACAATGGAGAAAAGACAGCCTCTTCAATAAGTGGTGCTGGGAAAACTGGACAGGTACATGTAAAAGAATGAAATTAGAACACTCCCTAATACCATACACAAAAATAAACTCAAAATGGATTAAAGACCTAAATATAAGGCCAGACACTATAAAACTCTTAGAGGAAAACAGGCAGAACACTCTATGACATAAATCACAGCACATCCTTTTTGACCCACCTCCTAGAGAAAGGGAAATAAAGACAAAAATAAACACATGGGACCTAATGAAACTTAAAAGTTTTTGCATAGCAAAAGAAACCATAAACAAGATGAAAAGACAACCCTCAGAAAGGGAGAAAATATTTACAAAAAAGCAACTGACAAAGGATTAATCTCCAAAATTTATAAGCAGCTCATGCAGCTCAATATCAAAAAAACAAACAACCCAATCCAAAAACGGGCAGAAGACCTAAATAGACATTTCTCCAAAGAAGATATACAGATTGCCAGCAAACACATGAATGGATGCTCAACATTACTAATCATTAGAGAAATCCAAATCAAAACTACAATGAGGTATCACCTCACACTGGTCAGAATGGCCATCATCAGAAAACCTACAAACAATAAATGCTGGAGAGGGTGTGGAGAAAAGGGACCCCTCTTGTACTGTTGGCGGGAATGTAAATTGATACAGCCACTATGGAGAACAGCATGGAGGTTCCTCAAAAAACTAAAAATTGAACTACCATATGACCCAGCAATCCCACTGCTGGGCATATACCCAGAGAAGACCATAATTCAGAAAGAGTCATGTACCAAAATGTTCACTGCAGTACTGTTTACACTAGCCAGGACATGGAAGCAACCCAAGTGTCCATTGACAGATGAATGGATAAAGAAGATGTGGTACTTATATACAATGGAGTACTACTCAGCCATAAAAAATGAAACTGAGTTATTTGTAGTGAGGTGGATGGACCTAGAGTGTGTCATACAGAGTGAAGTAAGTCAGAAAGAGAAAAACAAATACCATATGGTAACATATATATGGAATCCAAAAAAAATGGTTCTGAAGAACCTAGGGGCAGGACAGGAATAAAGATGCAGACCTACTAGAGAATGGACTTGAGGATGTGGGGAGGGATAAGGGTAATCTAGGAAGAAGTGAGAGAGTGGCAATGACATATATACAGTACCAAATGTAAAACAGATAGTTAGGGGGAAGCAGCTGCATAGCACAGGGAGATCAGCTCAGTGTTTTGTGTCCACCTAGAGGGGTGGAATAGGGAAGGTGGAAGGGAGATGCAAGACGGAGGGGATATGGGGATATATGTATACATATAGCTGATTCATTTTGTTATACACCAGAAACTAACACAACATTGTAAAGAAATTATACTCCAATAAAGTTGTTAAAAAAGTAAAAAAAGAAGAGATGGTCATGGAAAGCCCCTCTAAGAACACAACAGCTCTAAATGACAAGAAGAAACAGCCATGTACAACCAGAGAAAAGCATTCCGAACAGAGGTGCACATTAATGCAAAAGCCTAACGGTTGTAATGAGCTTGGTATTTTATAGGAACAAAAGAAGTCAAAAGGCCAGTTCTGCTAAAGCACAGTGAGCAAGTGAGAAAATTGTGGGTGAAGTCAAAGGGATAAGTAGAGCAGATAATTTGGGACTTTAGAAATTAGAACAGGGAACTTAGATTAAGTCTAAGCATAATGGGAACTTAAGCAGAAGAGAAAGAATCTGGTTTGTATTGTGTAAAGAATAAATGCATTTTGATAAAAGCAGAAGAGAGGCAACTAAAACAGTCCAGGTGGGAGATTATGGAGGTCAAGCTGCTTGTCTCTGCAAAACCTACACTATTTTCCTCTTAGGTCCTCAATGTTGTCATGCTGACCTTACCTGTGCTTTATATATCTCACCTCACTTTTTCATGTGTTACCTCCTTTACTCTTCACAACAACTCCACAGTATTAAACCTATTACACAAATACTAAATAAGACACTGAGACTTATCTTGTAACAATCAACTTGCAAATTGAACTGGTTATTATTTACAAGATGTGTTCTTTAAATTATGTCGTAGCTTTAACTACCCTGCAGACAGACCCTGCCGTCTATTTTAATTGTACCCAATAGTATTATTAATACATACATTAAGCACTATGGTAAAACATAAAGTTTGGGTTTTTGAAGTAATTAACTTATAAAAAGTAACATTCAAAATGCTGTTTTATCTTAAAAATGCTAATGTACACATTGTGAAAAGGAAACAATTTTTAAATGTTAATCAATGTCGGGCTTCCCTGGTGGCGCAGTGGTTGAGAGTCCGCCTGCCGATGCAGGGGACACGGGTTCGTGCCCCGGTCCGGGAGGATCCCACGTGCCGCAGAGCGGCTGGGCCTGTGAGCCATGGCCTCTGGGCCTGCGCGTCCGGAGCCTGTGCTCTGCAGCGGGAGAGGCCACAGCAGTGAGAGGCCCACGTACCGCAAAAAAAAAAAAAAAAAAAAAAAAACTTAATCAATGTCATTTTTTAAAAAGCAATTGTACATCATGCGTCATGATTGTAATCGTATGGAAATTGCCTTTGGCTTATAAATAAGCAAGATTAAAATTAAAGTACTTTGAGTGTCACCCTGATCTAGCTATGATAACTAATTTATATTACTTCTTATCCTAATTCCTTTCTTAAATACCATCTCTTCAAATGTCTTCTTTATATGCCTTTTTATTCCTTTTTATTTCAAACATTAGTGTCCAACCTTGTCTCTATACATATATTTTAAGAACTATTTTAGTTATTAGCAAAGTTGAAATGTTATGTGCCTTTCCGGCACATTAGATACTAAAAACTGATGATGAAATGAAGCAACATGAAATTCTTATATGTTGATTCTTAACAGAAGATCGTTATGACATTTGTGATTGGAGAAATGGAAGTTAAGTTCATCAAATACATTTAATTTTCCTTATAGCAAATTTCTAGTTAATCTTTTTATAAAGAAAAAAACTGATTCAAAGCCCTTGACAAGCTTAAGTCTTAGAATGTCCTTAAGGCTTTCATCAGGGAGAAAAGTTAGTTTTGTGTTGGTGATATTAACACATTATCTTGAATATACAGATGAAAGGTGTTAAAACAAGTGAAAATTCCATCAAAATCACATCAAACCTGAACATTCCTGACTCCCACTCTCAAATCAACTACCTTAGATAAAATTCAAATCAAGGCAATTATGCTGAACTTGTGATTATCAGAAATAACCAAGTCCGACCAGTGAAATATCATTTCTCACTTCATTCACCTTCCAACTTTTTAAAAATTAATTATATAATCCAGCAATCCCACTTCAGGGTATTTATCCAAAATAATTCAAGTCAGGATCTCAACAAGATATTAGCACTCCAGTGTTCATTGCAGCACTATTCACAGTAGCCAGTTTTGGGGAAAATGAATAAATTTAAAAACATGTGGTAGGGCCTCCCTGGTGGTGCAGTGGTTGAGAGTCCGCCTGCCGATGCAGGGGATACGGGTTCGTGCCCCGGTCTGGGAGGATCCCATATGCCGCGGAGCGGCTGGGCCCGTGAGCCATGGCCGCTGGGCCTGCGCGTCCGGAGCCTGTGCTCCGCAACGGGGGAGGCCACAACAGTGAGAGGCCCGCATACCGCAAAAAAAAAAAAAAAAAAAAAAAACATGTGGTATACACATACAATGGAATATTACTGAGTCTTAAAAAGGAAGAAATTCTGATGCATGTTATAACATGAATGAACCTTGAGAACATTATGCTAAATGACATAAATCAGTTACAGAATGCAAATACTGCATGATTCCAATTATATGAGGTATCAAAAGTATTCAAATTTGTAGGGCTTCCCTGGTGGCGCAGTGGTTGAGAATCTGCCTGCAAATGCAGGAGACACGGGTTCGAGCCCTGGTCCGGGAGGATCCCACATGCCGCAGAGCGGCTGGGCCCGTGAGCCACAACTACTGAGCCTGCGCGTCTGGAGCCTGTGCTCCGCAACAGGAGAGGCCGCGATGGTGAGATGCCCACGCACTGCGATGAAGAGTGGCCCCCGCTTGCCACAATTAGAGAAAGCCCTCACACAGAAACGAAGACCCAACACAGCAAAAATAAATAAATTAATAAACTCCTACCCCCAACATCTTAAAAAAAGTTAAAAAAAATAAAAAGTATTCAAATTTGTAGAATCAAATTGTGAAATGGTGGTTTCCAGGGTCTGAGGAGAGGGGAAAATAGAGTCACTAATCAATGGGTACAAATTTTAGCAAGATGAATAAACCCTACTGTAGTCCACTGTACAACAGTGACTATAGTCTAAAACACTGTATTGAGCACTTAAAAAATTGTCAAGAGGGTAGATATCATGTTGTGCTCTTACCACAATAAAATTAAAAAAAATAATTAGTCATGTATGAAAATTGACCATTCCCATAACTTTATTCCTACAACACAATGGTTTTAGTTCTATTTTTTACTTATTTCATTATAATTACTAGTTCATATGCCTGTTTTTCCAATCATATGAAAAGTTTCAGCCATTACATTTTGTCTCAGTCTTCACAACATCCCTCTGAAGCAGAAACAATTGGGATTCCAAACTATAGATTAGGAAAGCAAGGCTACTTTCCTCTAGCTGTTAAGAACAGAGCTGTAATAGAATCTACTCTCTCCAACTCCATTTTGTACTCATTTTGTACTCATCATTCCACATGCCATCCGGTCCTTGTGTTAAGTACTCCTGCTCCAGGTAGAGGGCGGACTTAGTTTTACTTATGAAGTTCCTTAATACCCTCAATCAGTGGGTCTAGAGGTCATTATTAGGAGCTATCCAAAGTTTCAGTGATGGATCAATATTACAGTGTTTTATACTGGATTCAAGAAAAAAGTTAGAAAATTATATATATGCAATCTTCAGAAACCATGCTTCATTACCTCCTCAATTACACTCAATTGAAAAAGTTGATTTAACCACTTTTCAAGATGCACTTGTGATGAGGATATGACAAATGAATGACAAAGAGAAAGGCACCTTTCTTGAATGAATAAAGAAATCCAAATTCAACAACAAAAAATTGAATTGTGTCAATTGATAGGCAATTTTCTTTAAAAAAATCATATCTTATACTAAATACAGGTTCAGTTTTTCAGCAACTTCTTTATAAAGATTAACTGTCAAGATATTTTTGCCTTAAAAATACCAGTACATTCACATATACAAATGTAAAACTGCAATGATTCTTAGACAATATTAATCAATGTCATTTGTTTAAAAAATAAAAGCAATTGGTGCATATCATGAGTCATGATTATAAATTTATGCAAACTGCCTTTGGCTAATAAACAAGGAGAATTAAAAATGTACTGAGTGTCAACTGTATCAATGATAACTAATTTGTATAGATTTAAATTATATCTATCTACCTCAGGCAATCACCAATTTCTTTAATAACTGTGTTGGAACATACTTTTAAGCAACTGCTATCAAATAGCTTAGATTTTAAAATGGCATTTAAAAATTACATGCTTGAACATTTACGAGAAATTAAAATCCTGTTTATTTCTGATTGCTTATTATATAGGTCACTGAACATCTTCTGAGTTCAATTTCAATAAGTTCATGTGATATTTTCTAACATTCTTCAAATTTCTAGGTTTTAAGGATGAGGGTTAAAATAAAACAAACCTTTGCTGAAAAACCATATAAGCAGGATTAATTCTTATCAAATAAAAAAGTGACCAGCCTATTATTTAGTCTTAAGTTGAAAACTCCTAAGCTCAAATAAAAGAATTCATTTGACTGAGAAAGGTCCAGGTTAATTTTCTTTCTGTAAAGTTTCTGGGGAAAATCACAAGAGTATGCCCTATGACATGCATAAGGAAAGAAGTCTCCCACTCAGACCATCTATGTTCTCTGCTGCAGTCAAGTTGATTCCAGAAAAATCACTTAAATTTGTACTGTTCATATCCAAGTAGACATCAGGACCTAAATAATTTGAAAAGTTTAGGCTCTAACATCCTATGAAAAATAGCTCTCCCTCTCCCTTGGATTCTCTTTCAGGGCCAGAATTTTTATGATGCAGTTTGAGAGGATGATTAGTAAGACATGCTCTTCTTCCTTGTATATCCATGAAGAGATAATGAAGCCAGCTCTCTGAAACGTGACCCTTGACAGTGCCCCACAAATCTGTGATGAGAGCTGACCATGAAATTTTGTTTGTATTGCAAAGAAATTCTCACTGAAAATATAATTTAAAAACCAACGCTGTGAGAGTTTCACTTCTTGAAATGGCAAACTAGATAACACCTATTCTCCCCTAGCAAATAATAAAAAAGTTTTTTAATAGCTTCTCAAAAACATCACAGAGACAGCATGATAGTCAAGAAAATATAGGAAAAAGTGAAAGCTCAGAAAGGTTAACTAACCTTCCAAAGCTAATTTTGCCTTGATGACATTTTCTAATCTACAAAAAATATCTGAGAAACTAAGCTGCAGTTTTCTTAGTCTCATAGGGCAACAGGAAAAGAAAAAGTCCAGGGCCTTTCTAATGTGGGAATGTGACAATCCACCAATTGAGAAAAATATATGCTTATGTATGCTTACATGTAAGCAAAATGAATGACAACAGTGATAAAAGGGACAGGAGTAAGTGTATTAATTTCAGACAGAGCATACTTCAGAGTAAGGAAAGGTATCAGCAATAAAGAGGAACATTTTGTAATGATAAAGGGGTCAATTCTCCAATAAGACATAACAATCTTGACACGTATGCCCCACACAACATAGCATCAAAATAAATGAGGCAGGGCTTCCCTGGTGGCGCAGTGGTTGAGAGTCCGCCTGCCGATGCAGGGGACACGGGTTCGTGCCCCGGTCTGGGAAGATCCCACGTGCCGCGGAGTGGCTGGGCCCGTGAGCCATGGCCGCTGAGCCTGCACGTCCGGAGCCTGTGCTCCTCAACAGGAGAGACCACAACAGTGAGAGACCCACGTACCGCAAAAAAATAAAATAAAATAAAATAAAATAAATGAGGCAAAACTGATAGAACTGCAAGTAGAAATAGATGAAGACAACATTACTGTTGAAGACTTCAACATCCCTCTATCAGAAATGAGCAGACCCAGGAGGAGAAAGTCAGTAAGGGTATAGCTGAATTCAACAACATAATCATTCAATTGGATTTAACTGACATCTTTGGATTACTTCATCCAACAACAGCAGAATACAAATTCTTCTCAAGCTCACACAGAATATTCTTCAAGATAGACCACATTCCAGGCCATAAGACACAACTTAACAAACGTAAAAAATAGAAATCATACAATGTCTGCTCATAGAATACAATGGAATTAAACTAGAAATCAGTGACAGAAAGATAGCTGGAAAAACGAACATACTGAAGATTAAACAACGTGCTTCTAAATAACATGTAGGTCAAAGAAGAATTCTCAAGAGAAATTTAAAACTATTTCAAATTAAATGACAATTAAAAACAACTTGTCAAAATTTGTGGGATGCAGTGAAATCAATGTTTAGAGGGAAATTTGTAGCATTGAATGCATATGTTAGAAAAGAAGAAAAGATCTAAAATTATTCATCTAAGTTTCCCTTTAGGAAACTAGAAAAAGAAGAGCAAGTTAAATTCAAAGTAAGAAGAAGAGAAGCAAAGTAAGAGAGCAGAAATCAGTGAAGTTTAAAAAATGAAACCAATCAAGAAAAACAACAAAACTGAAAGCTGGTTCTTTGAAAAGATCACTAAAATCAATAAGCCTCTAGCCAGACTAAGAAAGAAAAGTTATGAATTACTAATATCAGAAATAAAAGAAAGGACCTCACCAGAAAGAGTCCGTGGACATTAAAATACAATCAAGGAATACTATGAACAGCTTATTGCCCTCAAATTTGATAACCTAAATGAAATGGACCACTTCTCTGAAAGAAACAATCTGCCAAAACTTACACAATAAGAAAGAGTATAACCTGAAATGAAGTTATTTTATACACACAAGAAGAAACAGACAATCTGAATAGGCTATATTTATTAAATAAATTGAGTCAATAATTAATAACCTTCCAAAACAGAAAGCACCAGGACCAGATAGGTGAATTCTGGCGAATTCTACTAAACATTTAAGGAAGAAATTATACGTATTCTCTACAATCTTTTCCAGAAGATAGAAGCAGAGGGAACACTTCCTAACTCAACAAATGATGCTGGTACAACTGGATACACACACACACACACACACAAACACACAAAAGGAATCTGGACACAGACTTACATAGACCTTATACTGTTAATAAAGATTAACTCAACATGGGACACAAACCTAAATGTAAAATTTAAGACTATAAAACTCCTAGAAGATAAAACAGGAGAACACCAAGATGACCCTGAATATGGCAAGGACTTTTTAGATACAACACCAAAGGCATGATCCATGTAAGAAAGAACTGACAAACTGCACTTCATGACAATTACTAAGTTCTGCTCTGTGAAAGAAAATGTCAAGAGAATGAAAAGACAATCCACAGACTGGGAGAGAATATTTGCAAAAGACATCTGATACAGGACTTTTATCCAAAATATACAAAGAAGTTTTATTTTTTAAATTTATTTATTTTATTTACTTATTTTGGGCTGCATTGGGTCTTCATTGCTGCATGTGGGCTTTCTCTAGTTGCAGAGAGTGGGGGCTACTCTTCGTTGCGGTGCACGGGCTTCTCATTGCGGTGGCTTCTCTTGTTGCGGAGCACGGGCTCTAGGCGCGCAGGTTTCAGTAGTTGTGGCATGTGGGCTCAGTAGTTGTGGCTCGTGGGCTCTAGAGTTCAGGCTCAGTAGTTGTGGCACACGGGCTTATTTGCTCCACGGCATGTGGGATCTTCCCAGACCAGGGCTCGACCCCATGTCCCCTGCATTGGCAGGCAGATTCTTAACCACTGTACCACCAGGGAAGCCCTACAAAGAAGTTTTAAAACTCAACAATAAGAAAACAAACCATGTGATTTAAAAAATGGGCCATAGGGCTTCCCTGGTGGTGCAGTGGTTGACAGTCCGCCTGCCGATGCAGGGAACACGGGTTCGTGCCCCGGTCCGGGAAGATCCCACATGCTGCGGAGCAGATAGGCCCGTGAGCCATGGCCGCTGAGCCTGAGCGTCCAGAGCCTGTGCTCTGCAACGGGAGAGGCCACAACAGTGAGAGGCCCACGTACCACAAAAAAAAAAAAAAGTGGGCCAAAGACCTTAACAGACCCCCTCACTAAAAGAGGTATGCAGATGGCAAACAAACATACAAATAGATGCTCCACATAATATGTCATAAGGGAAATGCAAATTAAAAAAAATACCACTACACACCTATTAGAATTGCCACGATCTAGAACACTAACACCACCAAATGCTGGCAAAGACGTGGAGTAACATGAATTCTCATTCGCTGTTGGTGGGAATGCAAATGGTACAGCCACTTTGAAAGACAGTTTTGTAGTTTCTTAAAAAATTAGACATATTCTTACTATACAACCCAGCAATCATTCTCCTTGGTATTTACCCAAATGAATTGAAAACTCATATCCATACAAAAACCTGCACATGGACATTTATAGCAGCTTTATTCATAATTGCCAGGAACTTGGAAACAACCAAGGTGTCCTTCAGTTGGTCAGTGGATAAATTGTGGCACATCCAGATAATGAAAATTTTACAGTGTTAAAAAGGAATGACCTATCAAGTCATGAAAAGATATGGAGGAAAACTTAATGCATAATTATTAAGTGAAAAAATATCTGAAAAGTGTACATACTATATTATTCCAACTATGAGACATTCTGGAAAAGGCAAAACTATGGAGACCGTAAAAAGATGTGTTTTTGCCAGGAGTAAGGGAGAAGGTACACACAAATAAGCAGGGCACAGGAGGCTTTCATGACAAAGTACTCTGTACAATACTAAGATTGTGGATACACATCACTATATATTTGTTAAAATCCATAGAATGTACAACACCAAGAGTGAACCCTTATGTAAAGTATGGACTTTGGATGACAATAATATATCAGTCTATGTTCACTGATGGTACCAAATGAATCACTGTGGTGTGAGATGTTGATATGGGGGAGGTTGTGCATGTGTGGGGATGGGGGTATCTAGAAACTCTGTACTTCCCATTCAATTTTGCTATGAACCTAAAACCTAAAAATAAAACTCTAAAAATAAAGTTTATTAATTAAAGAAGTTTACATGATAAAAAAAGATTATATGTGAGGAAATATTTGGAAGGCCAACATTTTTTTCTGTGGTGAGGAGTGTGATCCAACCACTCCCCCAACAATGAAGGAATAAAACATATTCACATAAAAAATGTCTGTACAAATTGACTTTTATGGATATAGAAGAAATATGTTGTATTTTGATAATATTTACTTATTGAACCTGTAATCTCTAGAGATAAGACAAAGAGCTTTTTAAAAAAAACAATGTCCAGATTATATATGTATGTGGGAAAATATGTCAGGGGTGAGAATAACCTGAATCAATAGAGAGCACAGACAAAATCACAAAAATTTCAGCTACTGGAATTGGCACATATTATATAAGCTTCATGTTTGTAAAAGAAATGAAACCCAAGCTGGAAAATACACATGGGAAACAGAGGTTTCTAAAAAGTGATGGAGTAAGTTTGGAAAAGAACTAAGTAGATATGCCAAAAAATTTAAATATAATAAATGAAATTAAAAATTCAATGGATAGGCATACCTCAGAGATATTATAGGTTCAGTTCCAGGCCACTGCACTAAAGCAAATATCACAATAAAGTGAATCACATGAATTTTTTGGTTTCCCAGTGCATATAAAGTTATGGTTACACTCTACTATAGTCTATCAAGAGTGCAAAGCATATGTCTAAAACAACGTACATACTTTAATTAAAAAGACACTATTACTGGGACTTCCCTGGTGGCTCAGTGCTTAAGAATCCACCTGCCAATGCAGGGGACACAGGTTCAATCCCTGGTTTGGGAAGATCCCACATGCCACAGAGCAACTAAGTCCGTGTGCCACAACAACTGAGCCTGCGCTCTAGAGCCCACGAGCCACAACTACTGAAGCCTGCATGCCCTAGAGCGTGCACACCACAACTACTGAGCCCATGCACCACAACTACTGAAGCCTGCACATGCTAGGGCCCACGTGCCACAACTACTGAGCCAGTGTGCTGCAACTACTGAAGCCTGCATGCCTAGAGCCTGTGCTCCACAACAAGAGAAGCTACTGCAATGAGAAGCCTGCACTCACCGCAACAAGAGAAAGCCCATGCACAGCAACAAAGACCCAATGCAGCCAAAAACAAAACAAAACAAAACAAAACTTTATTACTGTCATCTGACATTTATCTGACAATACAGGGTTGCCACAAACCTTCAGTTTGTAAAAAACACAATACCTGCAAAATGCAATAAAGCCAAGTGCAATAAAATGAAGAATGTCTGCAGATAAACTAAATATAGTCAATTACTATGAAAATTATCCAAAATTCAGTCAAAAAATGACAAAATGGATGGAAAATATAGAAGAGACAGAGTTACAATGAGAAGGCCTAACTTACATTTAGTTGATGTCCCAGAATGAGAGAGAAATAATGGAGCAGGGACAACTTTTAGGATATAACAACAAATAACCAAAACTTATAAAAGACGCTAATCTACAGCAAAACATCCACATCTAGACACACACACACAAATATTCGTAGAAGCCTTGTAACAGGCTCAAATAGAAAACACAAATGTCCGTCAAAATTAGAATGCATAAATAAATTGTGGTATACAAGTAAGTCCCCTACATACAAACCTTCCAGTTGCAAACTTTCAAAGATGTGAACATGTGTGCCAGCCCCTATATGCCAGCTGCTGTACTGTACTGTAAGATTAAACATGTTGTCTTTATTTTTTGTGTTTGTTTGTTTTTTATGTACATATTATTTGTGTGAAAAGTATTATAAACCTACTACAGTACAGTACTATACAGCTGATTGTGTTAGTTGGGTACCCAGGCTAACTTTGTTGGACTTAATGAACAAATTGGATTTACGTGCTCTTGGAATGGAACTCGTTCATCTGTAGGGGACAAACTGTATACAGTCAGTGGATACTACAAAGCAATACAAATGAACAGCTATCTGCTCCATGCAATAACTATTAAAGATCTTGTAAACATAATGCTAAACAAGAGAAATGAGACATAAAATCATACATTGTGATTAGACTGGCATAAAGTCCAAAAAATAAACAAAAGAATTTTATATATGAGAAGACTTTACAAAGTAAAGTAAGTAGGTGTTTTAGCCAACAATGGGGTTCAAATCCTTCTCTCTGACCTCTTCCATAGCCACAGCTCCTCTGACTTTCACTTTTGCGGGCCTATTCCACTTTTAAGGAACCTTCTGATTACAATGGACCCACCTGGATAATTTAGGATAATATCTTAAGGTCATCTGATTAGCAAACTTAACTACATCTGCAACTTTAATTCTGCTTTGCCATTTAACATAACATATTCACAGGTTCCAGGGATTAGGATGTGGGTATATCTGGGAGGGCTGTTATTCTATCAAGTTACATTATTTAACAGGCAATCATGTTAATTTCAAGCTCTTTTCTTTTCTTTCTTTTCTTTTTTTTTTTTTTTTTTGGCTGAGCTGCACGGCATGTGGGATCTTAGTTCCGGGACCAGGGGTCAAACCTGCACCCCCTGCAGTGGAAGCATGGAGTCTTAACTACTGGACCACCAGGGAAGTCCTCTATTTAAGTTTTGAAACCTATTTTTATGTCACTAAGTCTCTTTTCAGTTCACTTAAAGCCACATTTTGAATTGGAACAGATTTTTATGTCACTAAGTCTCTTTTCAATTCACCTAAAGCCACATCTTGAAGTTAAATTGATATTCAAAACTGATGTAAAATGTAATACCAAATTCTATTACTGGTCCTGCAGTGGTTTTACACATTTACTATGCCATTACGGAAATTAAGTTAAATAATTTTCTCTTCCAGCTCAAAGTCAAATATAAAATTAAACTAAATATGTAGATATTTTGGAAAAACATAGTGAAAATCTGGCGTAAGTATACTGTATACCAGTATTATTATTATTCTTTAATTATCATCAAATTCTGATATAGACAATCATTGAACTAATTCAACAAACAGTTTCACTATGAAGAATAAAAACAGTGGGATATATATGTGTGTGTGTATATATATATATACACACACACATAGATACACATACACATAATAAAATGCTTATTAATCTATAAGCCTCCATACATCATCTGCTGTTCTCAAACAGCTGAAGTTTCTATAGTCCTACTAAGATGAGGTAGAAAGTAACTGCCACACTATTATTTGAGACTCTCTCAGTTTAGTATCTGTTTATATCCTACATTTACTACAAATGAAAACTTGCTTTTATTTTTCTACACATTAACTTGAAGAAGTATTTAAAATATTGGTTTTTTAGCTAAACTTGCAATAATACAACAAAAATGTTTACTTGATTGAATTTTTTTGGACTATCACATTTGAAAGTTTTTTCTATATTTTTAAGAGTTGGAAGGTACCATCTAATATATCCATCTCATGTTACTTAGATGACTAAGGCACAGAGAAGTTGATGTCTATAGTCAAAGAAAAGTTGCTAACAGAACTGGGATTGAAATTCAGTCAAGAACACTTAAAGTCACAGAAAATGTGCTAGACTTTTGGTCACCTGACAGTGCTTCAGCAAAAGGAGGTACTATTTGCAGAAATGGCGAACATAATTCTCCCTAAAGTGAGAAGAGCAACTCATCCATCCATCCACCCTTCTTCTTTACATAGCCTAATATCATGTACCGCAATTATTTGAACTTTTATTTGACAACATATGTACTCCACTTCCAGTAAGATGATAATTGAATGGGCAATTAAAAAAATTCTTTTGAAAAAACTCAAAGTAACTCCCCCTTGCTTAGACTTCCAATACTGCTTTCCTTTAATATCAAAAATTACCTTATTTTAACGGAGAAACTAACTACTTTCCAGTCAGCATCCCAAACTGTCACAGGAAAGAGTGCTTTAGGAATTTCCCAAAAACTTCAAAAATTACATTCTGAGAGTCCCTTTAATCCTTACTGACATATTCATTCATTCAATAAACATTAATTGGGCACCTACTATATAAAACTCACTACAATCTAAGATTTTTAAAAATAATCACTGGAATAGCACTTAAGAACCCATCTCATTTGATAGTTCCAATCAAAAAGATTTTATCTAAAGCCTTTTTTCACAAAGTTTATGTTTTTTTATAATATGAATTGCATCTCTGATTACTAAAGAGACTTGTCTGTAATATTACCCTGAATTTCTACATAAAAAATTATTAATTAGCATAACCCTAAATTTGAAATTCCTTATATCCCCAATTCCTTAATCAGCATTTTTAGAAATCCCACTTTTCATATACTTGTCCCTCATTTACAATTTTATCACCTCTCAAAAATCTCAGTTTGTAGGTGACTTAGAACTCTAATTTGGTAATGATTTTCTTGATTATGAAGTTCTTAGTCTGAATTTTACATAGAAGAAAATTATTGCAAAAATCAGAACTTAATTTAAATATACATTTTTTGGTGAAAAATTACATTTCTAGGGCTTGTATTTGACTGTCGTTAATACTTTACTAAGTTATGAACAGAAGAAAATAAATAAAGGTACATGTTCCCATGGATGATGGCAACAAGTATCCCAGGTTCTATGGTTTACAGTCTTGGTCAGTGTATCAATATTAGACTGCTTGGGCTGCCATAATAAAATACCTTAGAATGGGTGGCTTAAACAACAGAACTTTCTCACAGTTCTGGAGGCTAAAAGTCCCAGATCAACATGCTAGCATGATCGGTTTCTGGTAAGAGCCCTCTTCCTGGCTTGCAGATGGCTGCCTTTTCAGCTCTTCCTTGATATGTGCAAGCAAAAGAATGGAGATATATACATACATATATTAGAGATATATACTAGAGAAGGGGGGAAGAAGGGAGGGAGGGAGAACAAGTGCAGGCCTCCTAGCTTTCTGGTATCTCTTTCTTATAAAGACACTAATCCTATCATGATCAGGGTCTCACCATTATGACCTCATTTAATTTTAATAACTTCGTTAGAGGCCCCATCTCCAAATATAGCCACACTGGGAGTTAGGGCTTCAGCATATGAATTTTGGAAAACACAACATCCAGGCCACAACAGTCAGCTTAAATGGCCATATGTAATGGCAATGCATCTCCTAGCATAATCTGGGAGTCTATGTTAGCAGTGCTTTCCTGGCCAGGAAAAGTGACCCTGGAACACTGATTCATTAAATCAGTTGTAGGCGTAGTTTGTTAGTGAAGGATATCCCAATATAGGTTCTCATCCAGAAATACAGGCTTTTGAAATTATGTTTCTCTGGAGAGCATTTGTTCCTGGCATGTGATCTATGACAAATACAAGACACCAAAGAAGGTGATACACTGTCTCTTGTGTGGAGAGTTTCCAAGTCCACCAGATTTGTTCAAGTTGTCTTGGCCTGAGTCACCAGATTCCACAGTCATTTGTGGTGATATTAGCAAGCTTTTAAGATGGCTGTGATGCATAGAAATTCTCATTCCAAACAGGGTAAGTGCTATTTCCTGGGACCAGCAAGTGAAGGAAATAGGCACAGGACAGAGGTCTGAGGGTCTGGCATTGCCTAGGTCAAAGAGGCTCAGCTGTTGCTATCAGTCTTGAAGGTAAAGATCTAGGTTGGTTAGGGATGAACATCAGATTTCATCTTGGATGTAGGAAGAGGTCTTCAGATGTGTTTTCTATAGTCCAGACCAAGCTTTCTTCTGGGGGGATGCGTGACATTAGAACTATCGTATGTACAAAGCCCTGAAGAGGAGGTCCCAGTGAACTCCTACTGTACTGTGTCGTCATCGTACTTGAGAGTGGCTCAGGCTTCAAGTTCAGAACAGGAAGTGCATCGGCTTAATGGATTAACAGACCTCTGTCACGAGCTCCATTTTAAAGTTGGAGTGAAAATGGCAAGGAGAGAGGAAAACTTTCCCAAAGTACTATTTTTATTTTTCCAGAATCCTTACCAGAGTTGTGCTGTGATCTGTTTTGTCTGCCCATCAAGAAACCCTGAAGACAGTCTATACTGCCTCCACTGGGGACCTAGAGCATAATCTGCTCTTATACAAGTACATCTGGAAAGAAAGGAGGATCGAGACCCTAAGTCACTGGTTGATATTCCTATGAGCAGTTTTCTTGACACGGTGAGATGGAAGGGAATTTGGTCTAGATTCTGAGACCGCGGAGTCCCTCAGCTGCAGTTGGATTCCTTACCACGGGGAGGCACTGTTAAGCTGGGGCAGCGCTCTGCACTCCACCTTTCAAGGATGCTGGAGTGTGGAGTTCTGTGTTGGGAGGGCAGGGAACACAACCAGAAACTAAGCGAGTGCACCCCCAGATAAACAAAAATCAGCAACATCTGGGAGGCAGGTCCCAGCAAAAGGCCTTTGGAATCTTTGTGTATTGTCCCACATACATTTATCACTTAGCAAATACTTAATGAACACTAAATAATAAGCATAGTTCTAGGCACTGGAGGTGTGTCTGAACAAAATATATCAAAATTCCTGCCCTCATGAAGCTTCTGCTTATCAGAACAAAATTTTGCACATAGACTTGGCTTTAAGAAAAAAAAAATCAGAATCATATTGGAAGTAAGCAGTGGACTCCAGGGCTGAGGTTCAAAAATCAGGGTTTGGAAATGGGTGGAGCTGGGCCATAGCTGCAGGGTGTAGAAAAAAGAGTACCAAATTCATTGAGTTTGGCTTGAGAAACCTCTAGAATCTCAGAAGCATCAAGTTCCAAGAGATGGACCACCAGGTAAGAACAAAATCAAAAGCTGAGTATGAACACAATAAAGACACACAAGATGGGATTAGCGGTTAGCAGGATCAGGAGGCAGAGCCAGGTTAGCGCCTGGGAGAAAACATAGGGAAATAGCGTTTTATTTAATAGCTATGGCCTTACCATGAGGGGGGGGTGCTATAAAAAGCACCTAGCTCATTTACACAAGTAGAATATTTGTGATTAAATTTTATGTTAATACTGAGCTGCAATAGAAAAAGAAAATCTGGCTTAGGATCCCATACTTTGAAATGTTCCCAGAACAAGTTCTAGCCTTAACTGCTCACCTTTATTTGTTCTTCTATTTTAATTGGACGGCTATATTGACAGGAAGGTCCTGTACTTTCCTTGTCATAGGACTTATCACCAGTTCTTTTAATTATCAGTCTCCCTCACCAAACTATAAGTTCTGAAAGGAAAACGACTTTGATGTCATCATCCTTATATTCACGCCTGGCACATATCACAGTGTCTGACTTCATATTAGGCAGGGCCACCTTATATAGTTGTGCAGGTTGTGCACTGCACACCTCCCGGGGCACCACACGCATAAATATGATGTGAATGGCACCCCTGAAGTTATACAGTGCGCAACCTCACAAGCATTTATGGTGGCCCTGGACCTCATCAATGTTTATTAAATTAATGAAAATATTTTTACTGCTTATGATTTGTTGTCAGATGTCAAGTAAATATGCCAACTTGTGACACACATAAGAGTACATGGCAAGGACAACAGCACTGTATAATAAAATGGATTTCTATTTTAATCTTAGACTAAAAGAGATGGCTTTGAAAATGTGAGTTGGTTACTTAGTGAAGTGACAGAAAAAGAACACCTCATTAAAAAGAAAAAAACTTCTAGTGTGAGAGTAAGTGGGTTCCAGTTGCCTATGAAATGTATGATTCTAAAAATTAGAATTTCTAATAGAGTTAAATTAGTAAACTAGAGGATTCATTTACTTGGAGGAACAGAAAGCCTGGGGAACAAAATATATGTTTTAATAGAAATTGATCTCCCTGAAACATCCCTACAAAGTAATTTTAATAGTTACATACACTTTGACAGTATAGCCACCATTTTTTCCACATTATACAGGCTATGAAGATAACATAAAATACCTTTTTTTCCCTAATGAATTTCAAGTCCCCTTTAACAGATACAAAATAGCAATGAGGATAAAGTGATAAATGTCCAGGTGTAATCTTACAAAAAATAAAGCTAGGTGAAGTGACTGAAAGCGTAACCATTTCTATCTGTTCAGGAGGTTTTGCAATTTTGGTATCCTAACTCTTTTGACTATGATTTCTTACTCCTTTGATAAGTCCCAAGTTCAAGCAAACTGTTAGCACAGATATGAGTGTGTGTGTGTGTGTTTTAAAAAATATTCAGAAGTAGTGTATTAGTTTGTATCCACCAATGATGTCTATGAATGTTTAAATCTTCCCAAAATAAACCCTCATGATCTTTTCTAAGACTGTGATTATGAAATGTAATGTAAACCCTTGAAATTAGAATAAACTGAAGTTATTCTAGTCACAAACACAATGCCTCTTAGAATAACTTGACACAGGAAGCTCTTAGAATGTGGTGGCCTCAACTGGTCTATATTTGGTGTCAATGAAGAGAAGTCAAAATATGGCTACAACACTGTTGAATGAAACATTTTCTTTAGTGAATAAATGATAAATGCTATGATGACTCTAGAATTTCATTTTAAGTTCATACATTATCAATACAAGTAGAGAGAAATGTAATTACTAAAGCAACAAAAGTAACTGGTAGTAAAAAAACTGGATCTCAAAGCAAGGATCACTTGGTGCACTGGTTAAAAATTTAGACTTCTACAATCAAATCCAGAACAAATTCTCAGGTGGATGGAGCTGTAATAGGAATGTGATTATCAGACAAGCTTTCAGGACATTACTGTACACGCTAAATCTTCAGAACCACTGACTTAGAGAATAGTTTTAAGTTCGTTTAATAATTTTATTTAGTTCACATGGCCTGGGACGTTGGGACGTCTGCTTTCTGAACATGAAAATCTTAAAGCAGCCATGGCTACTTAAAATGAGACTCATATTTAGCTTTATTTAACTCACAGTTAGATATGTTTGCTAAAATGATTGAATTCAATTTCCAAACTAAGGGTCATGGTTTTGGGTACTAAAGAGGGTCTGAGAGTTTGCTCTGCTTGCAAGCTAACAAGTTAGCCTGCCACAGTTTCATGGATGCTGGTAGTCAGGCAACTTCTAGGTCAGAGACCTCGAGATGGGGTGCCTATTCTAGATTATCTAGGTGGGCCTGTTCTAATCACAAGGACCCTTAAAAGTGAAGAAACTTTCCTGGCTGAGGTCAGAGAAAGGGATGAGAGGCTGGAATCAGGGCCAGAGAGATGCTCCCTTGCTGGCTTTGAAGATGGAGGAAGGGGACCACGAGGCCGGGAAGGAGTTCAGCCTTTAGAAGCTGGGAAAGGCAAGGAAATGAATTCTTCCCTAGAGTGTTCAGAAAGAACACAGCCCTAACTGACACCTTGATGTTAGCTCAGTCAGATCTCTGTTGGTCTTCTGACCTCTAGAACCATAAAATAATAAATATGTGTTATTTTAAGTCACTAACTTTGTGGTAATTTTTTAACAGCAACGATAGAAAATGAATACAAGCAGTAGCCAGAGTATCAGCATTTTGGTGCCAATTTCCCCAAGCCCCGGTTCCCGCAGGGCAATGCAGAGAAAGCTAGGTGATACTTGCCCACACAGTGGGTTGCCTTACAGTAGAGGAATCCTGAGTTTAGGAAGCCTGAATCTTTTGTAATGAGAAGCAAGCATGCCTGTCCTTTGCTCCAGAGGGACACATTATCTCTGTATCCCAAGGTCGTTTGCTCTACAAACATCCTTGAAAAGACCGTCTGAAACAAAGGGCAGTCAGTGTTTCACTTGCAAGATATACAGAAACACAAGACACCCATAGAGAATTGCTACCCAACACAAGATGCCATCCAAATTCATCACTCAGGTGTTCCCAAGATATCATAGTTTTCATATTTCAAACTGAGGGACTTTGTGGTCTTTAGCATAACAATAGGTGATGAAACTGATAAAGGTTGATACAGCTGTATAAGAAATGTCTGCTAATGAGATCTTTAAAAAATAAAATTCATTATAAAACCAAAATTAATATGAGCCTATGCTGGGTTTGTTATATTTATAATGTTAAACACACACACAGACACGTACAAATATACCATCATTACTGAAATTGCTACAGATAAGGGAATTTCATTATTGCTAGTCTGGGACTTTTTGGACTGTAAACCACTTTTCCACTTGAAACAATTGTTTTTATTATGGAAGTTTTTAATAATGTGAAGTTTTTTAGTATTCTATCATAGTATAGCAAAAGCAGACTGCTTTTTTAGATAAGATTTACTTTTCTATAAGACTTAGAAATAGATTTTTATTAGAATCTTGGTTAAATTGATCAAAATTGCAAAGGGGTGAGTATGAATTCCGTTTTCCAGTAAAAGCAGCTGAAAATACCAGTGTATGATAAACTTTCTTGTCCTTTTGGAGTTGATAGGATTAATTAAACCTAATTACTCATGTCAAAGAACTGCTTTACATCTTCTAGCTATTATTAAATGAAATAGTGTCTGTAAATGAAGATATATTTTCAACAGCAGTAGAAAATAAACTGAGTCATGCAGTTTGCCTCATAAACATTACAGTCACCATGGTTACCATGTTGATCCCTAAGTCACAAGACCCTCCATCCTGCTCAGTTTAGCCAGTGTTTGTGAAATCCCTTCTATGTCTCCTTCTATCAAAATACACTCCTTTATCCAGGTCTGTTCCTGGGGATGTCCAGGAAGCTCCATGTCCTCTGTGAATTTAGGAGAAAACTTTCATTTGCCATTGAGTCTCTCTGAAGACTAAAATAATACTCAAGAGAGCAGTTCAAGGAATGACCCTTTGTCCCTTTAGAAAAGATTAAAGGGGTTATGCTTCTGAAATTTACTTCAGATATCCCTTCCCCATCCCCACTGTGCCGGTTAAGCTGTTGCCTCTCAACCTCAAACCTACCCCTCTGTACTGTGCTTTGTTCTGCCCCTACTGAGACTGCAGACCGCATTTCTGCAGTTCTAGCTGCTCCGTGTTAGGCTTTACCAATAAAGAGTGTTATCAGGAGACAGCGCGGCTCCAAGGGGAAGGAAAAAAGAAGGCTAGAGGAGGAGGAAGGGCCTGTTCTGTGGGAACCCACCTCCAAGAGTTTAAATTTTAATATTACAACCTCTTTCTTTTGTTCCCCAGCCATAAGGATGGTAGCTGCTTTCTGCAGTTACTACCTCTCTGATGCCTCAGGGTCCCCTTTTAGCCTTTTCAGTTCTCTAATAATTTTAAAATAATGATTCTTTATTTTAAATTCTTTCAAAATAATTGGTGTACTTCTGTGTTCTGACTTGATCCCGACGTATACAACCTCCACCATTCACACGAAACATCCCAGAATTAACTGTGGACGGGAACACAGAATATCTTGGGGGAAATGGATTCCAGATCACATAGCTCTTTCACAGTCCATAGATGGTCTGATGTGTGATACAAGGAGTCAGTCATATGTTCAATAAACATGAATTGAATATCAACTGTTTCTTAGGCATAATGTTTAATGAGAGGTGAAGTTTGTTCCCAAGCAATTCACATCTAGAATAGTGATGAAGACAATTCTAGAAAAGGCTATAAAACACACTAACATTAAGTTGCTGAGAAAAGCAAAAGGAGTCATGATACCAATATTGGAGACACCTAAGACGATAGAAAGCACCACTGTAGACTTCCCATAGGAGTGGAACCAAGAAATAAGCAGGCAAAACAGGAGTAGAAGCAATTTTGGAAGAAAGAACAATTTATGCCTAAGCCAAGAGGTTTGCCAAAGCATGATCACTGAGGGACCTGAAAATCATTGCGCATAGGCTATGAGCGATAGGGCCTTCCTCAAGATGAGGCTGGAACGGTGGATAGGGACCAGATCATGAAGGGACTTTTCTGTCTTCCTTAGAAGTTTGGCTTCAACTGAACAGAAGAGGAAGGCTATTGAGGACATTCAAGGCAACTATGACTTCGTCATACTAATGTTGTTTTAATGAAACTTTATAACAAAGTACAACATACATTCAGAAAAGTGTACAAATAATAAGTATAAAGCTCAGATTGTCAAAAACCAAACATAGCAATATAACCAGCACCCAGATAGATAAATCAGCATTACCAGTATATCCAGAAGACCTCTCCTACACCAACCCAGACACTGTCCCCACCAAAGGAACCATTATCTTAACTTCTAAAACCATGGCTTAGTTTGGCCTGCTTTTGAATTGTAAGTTAAGTGAAGCAGTATATAACTGTGTTTCTGTCCTCTTTGGCTCAACATTGCTAGTGAGATTCATCCATGTTTTGTATACATTTATTCATTCTCATTGCTATGTAGCCTTCTATTACATGAACATTCCACCATTTATTTACATTCTGTTGATGGACAATTAAATTTTTTCCAGTTCTCAGTTATTAAAAACAAAGTGCCATGAAAACTTTGGTCCATGTCTTTTTGGTGGATTCATATACACATTTCCACTGGGTATCTACCAAAGAAGTGAACTTCTTGAGTATACATATGTTAAGCTTTAGTAGATGCTGCCAAAGAAGTTGTAGTAATTCACATTCCCACCAGCAGTGGACGAGAGTTCTATTTATTCCATATACTTGCCAACATTGATATTGCCATTCTTTTGCATTTTTGCCATTTGACAGGTCTTTAGTTATATCCTATTGTAGTTTCAATATGTGTTTCTCAAATGAATAATAAGGTTGGGCACATTTTCATATTTTACTAGCTATTTGATTATTTGAATATCCTCCTTTATGAAGTCACTATTCAGTACTTTTTCTTATTTTTGTGTAATTTGGCTTTTTATCCATAGATTGTTCTGAAGTGTATTACTTGTCTAGATATTTGGTGATTTTCTCGATGTCTTATTATTACTGATTTCTAATTTAATTGCATTGTGATTATAAAATGTAACTTGTATGATCTTAGTCCTTTGAAATTTATTGAGACTTCTTGTATGGCTCAGAATATGTCCAAGCACATGTTCCATGTACACTTTTTAAAATGTGTGTTTTCAGCAACAGAAACCATAAACAAAATGAAAGACAGCCTACAGAATGGGAGAAAATATTTGCAAATGAGATTGAACCCAGTAGGGGATTGTGGGAACCTCCCATTTACAGCTGGTCAGTCAGAAGCACAGGTGCACCCCTTCACATAGTGAAACCACCTGTTTTTTGAAGCCAGGCACTTCTTGATGCAGACACACCAAAAGGCTCACGGACGTCAGGTGTGGTTGCATTTTGGTTGAGTTTCAAATATCAGCATCTAATCACTCAGCTTACAGGCTTGGAAACATGGTTATCTTTTTATCGAGAGGCTTTGCAGAAAAATGGCTTCTTTAACTTGGAAGAGGCTGGTTAAAGGAATGCACCATGGATTACTCCATGACTAAGGATATGGAGATGAACAAAACATAGCTCCAACCTTTAAAGGAATTATTTATAGTGAGGGTTGAGAGCCGTGTGGCTGACCAGGTCTTGGTGCTCCGGCCCGGTGTCAGGCCTGAGCCTCTGAGATAAGAGAGCTGAGATCAGGACACTGGACCACCAGAGACCTCGGGCCCCATGTAGTATCAATGGGTGAGAGCTCTCCCAGAGATCTCTGTCTCAACACTAAGACACAGCTCCACTCAACAACCAGCAAGTTACAGTGCTGGACACCCCATGACAAACAACTAGCAAGACAGGAACACAACCTCACCCATTAGCAGAGAGGCTGCCTAAAATCATACAAAATTCACAGACACCTCAAAACACACCACTGGATGCAGCCCTGCCCACCAGAAAGACAAGATCCAGCCCCACCCACCAGAACACAGGCACCAGACCCTTCCACCAGGAAGCCTACACAAGCCACTGAACTAACCTCACTCACTGGGGGCAGACACCAACAACAACGGGAACTATGAACCTGCAGCCTGCAAAAAGGAGACCCCAAACACAGTAAGTTAAACAAAAGAAGACAGAGCAATATGCAGCAGATGAAGGAGCAAAGTAAAAACCCACCAGACCTAACAAATGAAGAGGAAATACAGTCTACCTGAAAAAGAAATCTAAGTAATGATAGTAAACATGATCCAAAATCTTGGAAATAGAATGGAGAAAATACATGCAACAGAGTCCTATGACCTCCATCATAACACTTACCGTTTTATTTATCAGCTTTATTGAGATATGATTTGCATATATTAAAATTCACCCATTATAGGCATATAGTTCTGACAATACACATACAGTATTTTAAATAAATTTATTTTATTTATTTATTTTTGGCTGCATTGGGTCTTCGTTGCTGTGTGCGGGCTTCCTCTAGTTGTGGTGAGCGGGGGACTACTCTGTTGTGGTGCGTGGGCTTCTCACTGTGGTGGCTTCGCTTGTTTCAGAGCATGGGTTCTAGGCGTGCGGGCTTCAGTATTTGCAGCACGTGGGCTCAGTAGATGTAGCACGTGGGCTCAGTAGTTGTGGCTCACAGGCTCTAGACCTCAAGCTCAGTAGTTGTGGTGCACAGACTTAGTTGCTCCACAGCATGTGGGATTTTCCTGGACCAGGGCTCGAACCCTTGTCCCCTGCCTTGGCGGGCAGATTCGTAACCACTGTGCCACCAGGGAAGTCCCCACATACAGTTTTGACAAATGCTTACAGTCATGTAGCTACCATCACAATAAATATATAGCACATATCCATCTCCCCAAAATTTCCTCTGGCCTCTTTGCATTCAATTGCCTTCTTCCACCCCAGTGCCCGGCAAACACGGATCTTCTTTCTTCTAGTATGCTTTTTCTCTTTCTAGATTTCATATAAATTGAATGTGAAAATACATAGGCTTTTGTGTCTGGATTCTTTGACTTAGCACAGTGCTATTGAGTGTCATCCATGTTGTTAAATGTAGTGATACTTTTTTTTTCTTCTGAATGATATGCCTTTGAATGGATATATTGTAACTTGTTTATCTATTTACCTATTGACGGATTGATGGACAAATTGAGCTGTTTCCAGTTTGGGTGTGCTTTACACAAAAGTAGTTTGAACATTTGAGCATGAGTCTTTGTGTGAACTTACTTTTTCATTGATAAATATCTCACATATGGTACAAAAATGTACTGTATTAATGTAAGATATTAATAATAGGGAACACTGGGTATTGAGGTATATAGGAACTATCTGTATTATATTCATAGCTATTATGCAAACCTAAAACTATTCTAAAATAAAACATGTATTTTACAAAATGGGTAAAAGATTTAAACAGACACTAAAGAAAATTTTATGGGGGCTTCCCTAATGCTGCAGTGGTTAAGAATCCACCTGACAATGCAGGGGACAAGGGTCTGAGCCCTGGTCTGGGAAAATCCCACATGCCGTGGAGCAACTAACCCCGTGCGCCACAACTACTGAGCCTGCGTGCCACAACTACTGAAGCCCACATGCCTAGAGCCTGTGCTCCGCAACAAAGACAAGCCACTGCAATGAGAAGCCCGTGCACTGCAATGAAGAGTAGCCCTCTCTCGCCGCAACTAGAGAAAGCCCACGCGCAGCAACAAAGACCCAACACAGCCAAAAATCAACCAATTAATTAATTAATTTTTAAAAGATAATTTTGTGTATGCATATATATGTTCATATCAGAAGAATGGTTAGTATCTCTAGGTTCTAGATCCATAGATCAATAGATAGAAAGAGAGACAGAATTTTCTTTACAAACTGCTGGACTCCATTAGCTAAAACTTTGTTAAAGATTTTTACATCTAGATTTATGAGAAATGTTAGTCTATAGTTTCTTTTCTTGTAATATCTTTTTCTAATTTCAGTAACAGGGTAACAGTGAGACGGTTTTGACCACAAAATATTCATAATATCCTTGAGATGATAAGGGTCTCCTTTCACTTAAAATTCACCATAAAAAACACACAGGAAACAAATATATAAAAGAATACGATAACTTCCCCCAAGCACCAACTTGTATAACAAAGTTTGTGTAATATCTTACAATCAATTTAACCTGAAATAAAATGTAAAAGTTAAGCCACATAGGTCATTGGCAGAATGTAAATTCTCCATAGAAGGACTTGGACCCCTTGTTTTGTTTTGTGTTTCCTCGCTGCTCTTTACTTGTGTTCACCCAGCTTCTTCCCTGTTTTTTATCATCCACTACCTTGTTATCTCAGATTTTCCCAATATTAATGTCTTCAATTTTTCCTAGTTCAATCCTCAGACTTCATGTTCCGAAACTTTTTCCTCCCAATAAATTGCTTGATAATAATTCTTTATCAATTTCATTACGGTATAAAAGAGCAGTCACAGTTTCAAGTAAGCTGAGGTAACCAGTTAACATGCCACATACAAAGACTTCCAGGAAATAAAACAAAGAAATGTCAGGTTTCACATGAGTACTAAAGCCTCAGCTTATGAAAATGTTGAGATTTACATTTGGCTTTTCAAACAACTAAGCATAACACGGGGACCACCATTTTTGCTTTTCGTTCACCCAGGGATACAGGTACCCAAGATTAGAAACTCATGCATCAGTTCATACAAAGGATTATTTAGAAAAAAAGTTTTAATTATTAAGTTTCAAAATGTTCTCAGAGCATTGTCAGTGAGATAGAAAGTCGAGTATATGCTGAAAAGTATATAAATCTGCATAATCAAAGAGCTTTGAATAATTAATTATAGGAAAGCTGAATTACAATAAAATATTTTTCTTTCTATATAATTCTATCTTCCCTGTGTCATGATTCAGGCCAGAGTGTAGAATGGGAATACATAAAGGAAAACCATTGTATGAAATATGAATGTAATTAATTCGTGTAAGAAAAAATACATGCAACTTTAACTTATAAATGCAAAAAAATAATACAAGGATTCACATAAAGTTGTGCTTATCCCAACAGAAGTTCAAAAGACATATTTTTATGAGCTAGGATTATCAAATAACATATCCCACAGCCTGTTGATTAAACTGACATTATCAGGTTGGGAATGTGGAAAAGCAACAGTTGAACCTACTTAAGTCTAATCTGATTACAGTGCAAAGAATGTTCTGCACAGTTAAGGATTTTGATTAGAGGAGTTATAAGGATAGAGTGAGAAATTCATTTTAGAAGCAATGTCTACTTAATTAGCAAGAAGTAGAGAGGTCAACAAGAAAAGAGCTACACATGATCAAGCCCTTGTCTACCTTGTCTTGTCTTGGAGACCAAGAAGTGACAAGCATTAGGAATCATATAGATAGAAGAGGGAGCACTTTTGGAAATGTACACAGAAAATATGGAAAAATTTAAGATCCTGCCAAGGTTGCCTAGAAACAGACAGTATTGAGGCCACAGTGTCAGTGAAAATGTACAGAAAAAATATATATCTGTTGAAATGTTAAGAATGCTACCTCAAAGTACCTCAAAGTCATTTTTTCCCCATCATTCTAAGTATAATGTAGGTCTTGATATTTTTATATTTTGTCATTAGGGTTGTGTATATTTTAATGAATCCTATAACTTGTCTCTCCAGTCAAATGGACATTATATTAAAGTTATTTATAAGAGAACTAAAATGCTTCTTCCCTGAGACTTACATTCATTAGTGCTTTTAAATAACTGAAAAGTATGCTTTCAATATTAATGACATTTCTTCATAAAAGCCAAAAGCAAATCAGGTTGCAAAAGCCTCAAATGGAACCAATGGACAAAGAGCATAAATGACTTGGTCAGATTGAGCTCTGGTTGTTCCTGGAATGTTATTAAATTAGTCTAAGGAAAGAACAAAAGTCAAATCCATTTAAATCAGCAAATATTTCTTAAGTGTTTATTATGTACCAGACACTATACTAAGCACTAATAACTTCTACCATGTAGAACATTCAGACAGAAATGAGTTGTATTAAAGCAATATTCTGCAAAAGATGCTACTTAAGTTTGCTGCTTTGAGCTTCAAATTAACAACTGCAACTAGCAAGGTGGGGTCTACAGGTACAGATCTAGTATTCAATGTGTGCCCACCTCCATACCCAACTAAACTATATTGAACTCCTTTATGATTTATAAGACACTGCTGGCATATACCATAGCTCACTTCATTAATTTTTACTATGACCGAATAAAAGAAATATTATTTTTCCCAATGTTTTAAAAAATGTGAACATAAAGATGAGTGACTTTTAAATAAATTGCCCATGTAACAGATAGTATACACTGTTGAAAACAAATGAAAGAATGCTCAACATCATTAATCATTACAGAAATGCAAATCAAAACTACAATGAGGTATCACCTCACACAGTTCAGAATGGCCATCATCAAAATATCTACAAACAATAAATGCTGGAGAGGGTGTGGAGAAAAGGGAACCCCCTTGCACTGTTGGTGGGAATGTAAATTGATACAGTCACTATGGAGAACAATATGGAGGTTCCTTTAAAAACTAAAAATAGAACTACCATACGACCCAGCAATTTCATTCCTAGGCATATCTCTGGAGAAAACCAGAGTAAGTCAGAAAGAGAAAAACAAATACCGTATGGTAACACATATATCTGGAATCTAAAAAAAAAAAGTCATGAAGAACCTAGGGGCAAGATGGGAATAAAGCTGCAGACCTACTAGAGAATGGACTTGAGGATACGGGGGTGGAAAGGGTAAGCTGGGACAAAGTGAGAGAGTGGCATGGACATATATACACTACCAAACGTAAAATAGATAGCTAGTGGGAAGCAGCCGCATAGCACAGGGAGATCAGCTAGGTGCTTTGTGACCACCTAGAGGGGTGGGCTAGGGAGGGTGGGAGGGAGGGAGATGCAAGAGGGAATAGATATGGGAACATATGTATATGTATAACTGATTCACTTTGTTATAAAGCAGAAACTAACACACCATTGTAAAGCAATTATACTCCAATAAAGATGTTAAAAAAATAGAGTGTACTAGAGTACACTGCTCATTAATACGTTCCTCATTGGGTTTCTTCCTTTGCTTGTCTCCCTTCCCCACGATCTCTCTGCATTTCCAGGGATCACAACACGAATTAATTATTTCTACCCACATCTTTATCTCAGAATCTATATTGGGGACAACTTTATCTAAGATACATGGTCTGAAGGGCAGCCCTTAATTCCTTAAAAGGTCGGACAATGTGGGAAAAAAATAATGTTTCAGACCCAAGATACACATCATTAATGGCTGCTAAAACTAGTGTGTGAAAGTTTGGTGAGTAACAAGATATTTACATGATCTCAAACTATCTCCCACAATACAATGATCAAATACAAAGGAGAAAATAGTAACTGTACCGTGAAGACATGGCAAACACCACCTTGAGGATGGTAGGCACCGCCCGCCCTGGATGTCCATTTCCGAATCCCCAGAACCTGTGTCTGTTCCTTACATGACAAAAGTGATTTTGCAGATGTGATTAAAGTTAAGGACCTAGAGAAGGGAGATTAGAGTTGCCCCTTGAACAACCTGTGGTTAGGAATGCTGACCCTCTGCACAGTTTAAAATTCAAAAAAAATTCAAGTATAACTTTACAGTCAGCCCTCCATATCTGTGGTTCTGCATCTGTGGCTTCAAACGACTGTAGATCATATAGTACTGTAGTAAATATTTGTTGAAAAAAATCCATATATAAGTAGACCTGCAGAATTCAAACCCATGTTTTCAAGGCTCAACTGTATATTGGATTATCCAGTTATACCCAGTCGAATCATATGAAACCTTAAAAGTGGAGAATCTTTTCCAACTCTGGTCAGAGGGAGATGTAACTATAGAGAAAATGTCAGAGAGGTGCAATGTTGCTGGCTTTGAAGATGAAGAATGGGACTAGGAGCCAAGGAATGTGTGCAGCCTCTAGAAAATAGAAAAGGCAACGCAAGAATTCTCCCCCTAGAGCCTCTAGAAGGAAAACAGCCCTACCAATACCTTGATTTTAGCCCAGTGAGACCCATGTCTGACTCTTGACATACAGAGCTGCAATATAATAAATTTGGGTTGTTTTAAGCCTCTTGTGGTAATTTGTTACAGCAGCAATAAAAAACAAATACATTAACTAAATGACCAAAGTTAACAAAAGTAGTCGGGGAGGTGGGAATCAACATCATGTGAACCCAAATGTGATAATATCACGACTATGGTATTCCTGCTGTAAAATGCATAGCCTGAATCTAGTCATAAAACAATGACAAACCCAAATTGAGGTACATTCTATAAAATAGCTGACCATCAAAAAAAAATCAAGGTCGTAAAAGACAAGGAAAGACTGAAACTCTTTCAGATCAAAGGAGAGAAAGAAACTTTATAACTTTTTGCAACACATAATCCAGGGGTTTATTTTTCTACATAGGACATTATAGGGACAGTTGGTGAAATGAGTAAGGCCTTCAGATGAACTAATACTGTAACAACACTAATTTCCTTTTTTATAATTACACTAGATTATGATTGTCCTTTACCCCTAAATATTTCCGTATTTATGTGTATTATATGAATAAGGAAAGACAGCATGACAATATTTGGGGATTAAAGGATATGCAAGAACTCTGTATTATTCTTGTAATTTGTTTGTATATCTGAATCTACATCAAAATACTTTAAAATAAATTTTTAGATATATTGAGAATAAAAGTACATGAGATAATATATCATGGAAATTTAGAGATAATCAAGATATATTCTAACCCTAAAAGACAGTGATTGTGTTTTTAAATTAAGTCGATCAACAAATATTTATTAGTACCTATCATGTGCCACACCTACTTCTATGCTAGAAATATAACTGTGAAAAAATATCAAACCCCCCATCCTTTATGAAACTTACATTTTGTGAGAACTTAGATCTTACAGTGTCAGTAAACTGGGCAAGTCATTTATCCAAGTGAATAAATCTCAGGTTCTTAATCACATTTTCTGTAGTTTGAAGTATTCTTCCAGTGAAAATAACTGAAACAATTTATTTGGCCTGAATATTGTCCTCAATCCAGTTCCCACAGTTATGACGTATATTTGAATCATTCAAAAGATTTCTGGAAATCTAAATTTCGATCATTTTTTCTGTTTGATTAAAGAGTATATGTTCTATCATGGTATTTTCTGCCTTGCACCAGATAGCTAACTCCCAAATGCATTTGTTTCTAATTCTACAATGTATTTTATATATCTAGGATTTTTTTAATTATTAATATTATTATTAGTTTAGTATTATTGTGATTTTATTATTATTACTATCTTTCACTGTGAAAAAATTCTCTCATCCATCATGTATAGTTTAGATATTATCCACTTGTCTAAGAAAAAACCAAACTTAATGCAAATGTAATTTTTCAAATGTGTTTGGGGGAAAAGTCATTGCTAGGTATGGGGGAAGAGTCTACAACAGAGACCAGTGGTATAGATGGCTCAGAAAAGAATGTGTGACACTAAGGAAATGATAAAAATGGGCTTTCCCAGTTGCACATGTGGGATCTTCCTGGACCGGGGCACAAACCCATGTCCCCTGCTTTGGCAGGCAGACTCTCAACCACTGCACCACCAGGGAAGCCCAAGAATGGGCTTTTAAAAGGCCAAGCATACCACAGAAAAGTCAGTGGCGTGAAGCACAAAGAAACCAGGGACAGAAGGAACATAGGAAATAAAAAATGCTATTCCTGCCAGGTTACTACTGAGACCTTCGGTGCCTTCTTTGGACTACAGATGGAGGAGCGGAAGCTATAGCACTTAAAGCCCAGACACCAAGCACCTAATATCTCCACTGACAGAATGCTTGGATATAAATGTGTATTTAGGGGTCACTGTGGTGGGGTTCTGATTTCTCTAGAAAGAAATATGCAACTTTCCGCTGTTAACACATAGATGTATGCCATTTCTCTGTTCACATCAATGTCTCCCACAGGACAGAAATCTATCTAAATCCTCTGAGGGACAAAGGAATCATCATCACCATAGCCATTATGGTCATTATCATTGCCAAGATTTGGGGGAGATTTACGTGACAGTCACTGTTTTCAGCACTTTACATGCATATCTTTCTATTATAAAGCTGAAGAGAACACTGTCTTCAATTTTAAACAGAGGAATCTGAGTTGCAGAGAAGTTAAGTAATTTACCCAGTGTCAAACAGCTACTGAGTGTCAGAGTCCGGAGCCAAACGTAGGCACCTAAGAGGTATAAATAAATGGAAGAACATTTCCTCATACACTACACTTCACTATCCGTCTGTTCTGAGGGTATAACAGGAAACAAGCTAAGAGAATCTCTGAGCCATTCATCTAGAGCCCTGGCATACCAAGCCCTGAGTTGGCCCTACCGACGAGCTCCACGTTATGTGAGATAATAAATTTGCTTATTGTCTTCCTTTATTTGCATTTGATGCAAGGTTTTTTTTTTTCTGTTTTATCATATGCAGCTAAAGAAAATTACTCTTCCTAGATTTCCCTTGTCATACTTCCTTGCCTTCCCTCATCTTCTTTGCAGAGCTGAAAATATACATGTGGTTTGGACATTTGGTCAGGGTTACTGAGAATAATTTTGGTTCCTTTTTTTCATGCCTCAATTCCTGGTATATTAACAGCATATATTAATATTTTTATGTCATTGGAGAGTGTTCTTCACTTACTATGGACACCACCTCTCCTACTCCCATCTTCAGTGTGCACATTACTCTCTATAATACCACATGCACGATTCGCTTTCAATATGATCATTACTCCTCTCTTATTTTATTCTCTGCAACACTATAAGATTTTACAATGTTTTATCATTCTACTAGCAAATCTTGAAAAATGAGAAACTCCTCTGAGTAAGAGCATATAAAGTTTTAATGCTTTTTAAATTTTTATTTTATTTGGACTTCCTGGCTTACATTATCTTACTGGGTTTTATTATAGATTTTAGTCCTATTCAGTGATGACACATCTCCGTGTAGAGACTTCTCAGTGCAGAATCCTAGTTAACAACAGAAACTTACCACACATTTAATTAAAGGATTACAAAAATTTGCATACTTCATATGGGTCACTAACTTCTTCAGGTTTCCTCATAAACATATAAAACATTTACAGACAGATCTTTCAAAGAAGAGTTCTGGTTGTGGGAGAGATTTTTCTTTTCCTCAATTTTTACAGCACCTTAACAAACATATAAGTTTCTACACTTGGCAAACAAAGTAGAAATATATGGCTTGTTATGCAAAAGTAGTGTCACACCAGACGACTGTGTAACTTTTAAAGCAAAATCACACCACTTACCTACTACTAACACCTTATAAGTAAACAGAAGTAATACTTTTTTATACTAAGTGTTTTTCAGTGTTCAAAAAACACTGAAAATTAATGTCAAATTATTTATGAAGAAAAGTTATGTATTGATAACTCAAACCCTGAGTAATTAGACAGCAGTTCTGAACAAAGCAAACTGCAAACTCTTTTCTCTTTTCGAAACTCCATTTATACAAAGATAATGATTGGCTCAATTCTTGTCTTCCAAAGTGAATTCTAATAATACAGTTGTTATACAGTGAGGTCACACCAGTTATCTGAAATGCTAAGCTCAAGATCCAAACACTATTTTAAAGAATTATTTTGCAGTGTGCCTCAACCAAAGGGTATTTACAACTTCTTGCCTGATTTTTAAATGACTGCAGCCTTTCTGATCTCCCTGTGAGAATTTCAAACATTTAGAATAAGAGATGGAAAGTCAGTGCTCCTCACTCGGGTCTTCCCAGCACAGTATGATCTGAGCCAGTGGTTTTCAAGTGTGGCCCTCCGACAGCATCATCAGTGTTTTCCGGAAATTTGTTAGATACAGAAATTCTCTGACCTCATCTCAAACGTACTGAATTTGAAACTCTGGAGGATGGAGCCCAACAACCTGTGTTTTAACAAGCCTTCCAAAGCATTACGATGTACCTTCAAGTTTGAGAACCTCTGATATTAGACAACTTAATTAGCCCTTGTCCGTTGCTTGAATTCCAAATCTAACTCCGGAAAGCTGTTGGAAATCTGCAGTCGGCATTCAACTTGAGGTTTTGCTGACTAGTTAGATTTTGATTATAGCTTATTGAGTTTTAGAGTTCTCTTAGTAAATGCCATCCTTATCCTTAATTACTAGTATTATTTAATTGCTTTTTATAACTGCCAGCAAGAATCAGTCTCAAAATTTCCTTCTAGAACTTTTAAATTATCCATATGCTGCAAATTCACTTGTGCTTCTACACAAATGGAATATGCACACAGTAGATCAATCTGCCTTTTCTCCCTATTGCCTATTTATTAAAGGCAAGTTCATTTGCCAGTTTTCTACAAGAAATAGCTTCAAACTGCATTGCGGTTTCAAAATAAAAGTTACTTTTATTTTGCTTCTCACCATATTCCTATGAGCCCAACAATAAAAGGTTTGGAGTGATGTTACCACACTCTGAACCTCTGCCAGGCTACCCACTTGAGCTCTGAACAGTAAGTGTTTTTTAGCAGGTTTTGCTTCTTGATTTCAGTCTATATTGTGCTACATCCCGAAAGCCCGACATATTTTCATTGAATTACCAGTTTTAACATTATAGGCATTGATTTTACTTTTCCCAGAATGATTTGATCATAGTAACAATTTATGAGTGTGAAATTGAGGACAAATAACCTCGCAAAGTCACAAATGAATATAGTTATACCTACTGAATTTAAGCATGCTTATTTTTTAAGAGAGCTCAAAATCAAGTATGTATAGATTCACTAGGTTAATACACTTTACTTCCTATTGCAGACTTCCACCTCCACAAACAGTTATTTACTAGTAAGGAGTGTCATGTGTTTCAAAACCAGACTCTATATATTATCTTTCCTCTTCATATCCTGAATAAAAGAGGAGTCAAAAGAGTACTGGACTTGGAATCCAAATATCCGATTGTTCATCCATGTTATATATACATGTGGTTGTGTACACACACACATTAACTCACTGCTTATGAAAGAATTTAACCAAAAAATAAACAAACATTGGTATTGACAAGAGAATCATGAGGACACTGATACAGTCTGTAAAGATTTTTTTTTAAGATTTATCATCAAGGTTCTCATGCATTTCTTAATCAAATAAGGTGGAAGGATGCTATCAGATAAACTGGTTAGGAGTCATTCAGTTAACTTACACTTAACTCAAACACCGACATTACTACTGAGCACTAAAATGACCTGTGTTACTGTTGGTAATAAAAGAGGGAACACTTTCGATTTGAAACATAATGGAGCTAACTTTCCAAGAGCAGGCAAATACAAAATCAAACTTATTTATGTTTATGTATTAAATTTTATAAAGTGACATGCACAGATGAATAACATATATTCCATGTGAAACACCTGAAATTTAGGAGCAAAGTGTCCTTTTATATTTTTTCGGTTTGTTTTCCAGCACTTTTTACTTTCCTCAAACATATTCATCCTTACACATTCATTTATGACTTACATGATTCACATGACATTTATTATTGATCCTTAAAATGTGCACATGAATTTCATGTGTAGTTTTAACTAGTCATCACTATTTAAAAATAGAAAAAAAACAGGAAAAAATATTGTGGATGATTAAACCCATGAAAAGACACAGAACAACAGTTTAGTAATGTCTGAATAGTATTAACATGATGCTATGTCTTTTCTACTTTTGTTTTAAAATAAGATAAAATTGGAGGGGGGTGTAGATTAGGAGCATGGGATTAGCAGGTGCACACTACAAAACAGATAAACAAGGACCTACTGTATAGCACAGGGAACTATATTCAATGTCTTGTAATAAACTGTAATGGAAAAGAATCAAAAAATATATGCATATATATGTATAACCCAATCATTTTGCTGTACATCTAAAACTAACCAAAAAAAGAGATAAAATGTAGTTTATTTTAAATTAAAGTAAAGAATACAAAAGAAAACCTGTTTCATGTCAAATAGATGATTCTTTTCTATAGGAGTTTATCATATCCTGAAAGACTCCTCTAAACTTAATAAATAGATCATGGCAAACACAAAGAGGCTGAAGTTAGGTATTTTTTAACCATGCTTCAAGTAAGACAAATATTGATCAACTTCCTGCTATGAAAGATGAGAATATTAGTGCTCACTGTCTCTCACACATTCCTGATTTCTGTATTATTTTTATATTACTAAGATTTATAAATTTTACATTCTTTTCTGTAACTATAACTCCCACAATTTGGTATTAACTCTATTATAAAGCGATTTAATAATTTTATTTATCTATTCCTTTCCAGGGGTCTTCATTTTAATTGTTTTCAAATGTCTGAATTTCAATAATGTAATGAAATGCAAATCACTCCCCCCCACCCCCCGCCAAAACAAAACAAAAAGACTTCAGTCATTCTACTCCCTTTTCTTTTATGATGGAAATGGCTGCTTGATACTGCAATGGTCCTTAATACCTGGGCATACATTTTTCAGCTAAATTTTCTTTCAGAAGTGTGTGGCCATTGGTCTGAATTTTTATTTTATTCTTCAAAGCGATTTAATTTTTCTGCCTGGATGAGTAAAGAATTGGCTTTTATGCTTCCATTTCAATAATTTAACCAGGATATGTGTTTCCTGGAATACGGTACTTTTTCCAACTTTGGATTGTTCTTTCATTTCAGGGAAAAAAAATTTTTTTATTTTTATTTTTTTTATTTTTATTTTTTTTCCTTTTTGCGGTACGCGGGCTTCTCATTGTTGTGGCCTCTCCCGTTGTGGAGCACAGGCTCCGGACGCGCAGGCTCAGCGGCCATGGCTCACGGGCCTAGCCGCTCCGCGGCATGTGGGATCTTCCCGGTCCGGGGCACGAACCCGTGTGCCCTGCAACAGCAGGCGGACTCTCAACCACTGCGCCACCAGGGAAGCCCAAAAATTTTTATTTTTAAATCCTTTTTAATTTGGATTCTCTACTTTGGTACACAAATTATTTTTATTTTGAATCACAGTTGTCTACACTCTACCAGTTTTTCTCTAATTGCTGCAATCTGTTTGTACTTTAATCTGCATTGACTATGATTCTTTCAGCCATCCCTCCATGTTGGCAATTCCATTTTCAGTCATTTTGATTCTGTCCCCTCTAGGATATTTACTTTTTAAAAAATATTTGTTATTGAAGTATAGTTGATTTACGATGTTGTATTAGTTTCAGGTGTACAGCAAAATGATTCAGTTACACACACACATATATATATTCTTTTTCAGATTCTTTTCCCATATAGGTTATTACATGATATTTAATATAGTTCCCTGTGCTATACAGTAGGTCCTTGTTGTTTACCTATTTTACATAGAGTAGTGTGTATCTGTTAATAGGATATTTATTCTTAATTTATCTGTTCTGAATGGCATTGGTTTGGTCCTCAATATGTTATTTTTATGATCTGCAATCTTCATTTTAATTACATATTATTTAAACATCTCATCTCTGAGCTCTAATTTTATTGAATGCATACATTATTTTACAGTGCAAAGCATATGTGGGGAATTATCTTCTCCTCCTTGGGTTATGTTTTATTCTAAGTTGGGTAATTTATCTTTTATATCACCCTCCTTCCTGTCTTTCTTCCTTTTCTTTCCTTCCCCGCCAAGAACCGCCCCCCCGCCCCCGCTTGGTTATCATGCTGTTTCTTTTCATCTTTTTGGTGCTTAGAAACCTCTCTCTAGATCTGTTTTTTCTGATATTGTATAGATGACTTCTTAACTCTGTTCTCACCATGCCAGAGACATGTCTATTTCACTCTGAGCAGCTGCAGTTTCAAGACAGGTTATATTTTGCATTTCCACTTCACCCTACCCCTCACTCCTTCCTGCTCCCATAACTTCAGATCATTGAAGAGAAAGAAAAGTTTCGTTCAGGCAGTGAGTTGTTTTTTGTTACAATTTCTTAGACTCTGCTCACTCTTGGGAGTGTCTGTTAAATGCCTTGTCAGGGTTCACACCTCCTAGTTGGAGAGTGGTGTATAACACTGACATAGAGGAATAAACCTATCAAAGATAAACAAAGCTGGACATTTATTAAAGCAGTAAAAACTGTTTATTTATTAACTACTGACAGTAGGGGAAAGAGCTGAGCTCAATTCCAATTTGTGCAGGGGTGACTGGGTGTTTTAAAGGGAGATTGAGGGAGAGGGAAGGGGGCAAATGGGGGTGGGGACAGGCTCAAGTCGAGTCACAAAAGTAGAAAATTACAAAGGGTCGGTCAGTGAAAATGTGCTTAGGTCTCTTTGTTTGCTAGCTGGCACTTATCAAAGCTAGGATTCTACCTTCCTACAGAGGCTGGGAGATGGAGGCCCTATCCCTCCTGATGGCTACATTTCAAAGGAATGACTTTCAGGTCACTGAGAAAGACACTTCTGATTTATAGGAGACACACGTACATCTCCAAGAGATAGAGGAAGGATTCACAACCACAAGCCCTTTTTACTAAAGTTCTAAGAGATGTAGGTCAGGGGTCTATCTTCAAGTGTTGGCTAGAACAAACAGTAAGTTCTTTTGACAGCCCTGAGATTACCCAGACTGGAACTCCAAAGGGGGTTGGGTCATCCCAGAGACCACATTGGGCTGCTATAAACCAGGCTAGGGTTGGCCAAGTCCCTTAGTTTGGGGATTTGAATGGAGTGCTGGCTCACAGTTTTTGTAGTTCTCAAACCTCAGAGTTCAAACTGCTCTCAATTGGGCAAGGCCTGGAAATTTCATTCCTATTAGGAAGAGTCAAGCTCTGTGTTTCACTTTCTTCTCAGTGAGCCTTTTTCCTAAGCCCATAGTCAGAAGATGGAAACAATAAGAATACTCACTTTCCTTATTTCCAGTTTTGGGAGTTTGGTGAGAATTCCCAGAATATTTTTTCAATTTACCAGGGTATATATAGTTCCTTTGGGATGGGGGCAGGGGGGCGTGTTTGTGGGATAAAAGTTCTGCCCCTCAGAGCTGACCCAGAATTCTCTCTTTATTTCTTTTGCCAGCACTCCTGGATTGTGCCCCAGACGGTACTGAAATTTACCTGATTCCTGTTCTCCCAGAAAACAATGCTTAAGAAACCCTCCGCCCTTTTGGTACACCAGAAATGGCTAACTGAAAGGACCAACCGGCCCTTAGCTTTCCAAGACAAGACCTTCACCTTTCCTTAACAACTCCCATTTTATAAAACCCCAGGTTTTCTCCCACTTTGATGAGAAGGTCCTCTCTCATTAACGTTCCCCCCACTGCAAAAGGCTGAATACAATTGTCTCAATGCATTTTGCCTTTCACATCCCTACCTTATATGTGATACTATTCATGACTTTTTGTTTTTAGTTCCTTAGATATTTCAAGAGAGATTACTTGTTGAGGTATCCTACCAGATTAAACTGGAAATCCAGTTGTAGCATTTGAATCGTTATGTTCTACATTGGCAGACAACATTTGAGGATGTGATGCCAACAAGCTAGGCAACCCAAACTGTTAGCCTGGACCATGTGCTGGTAATATGTACGTAAGTCTTGTTAATGATGAGCCACTCAGGCATTCAATTGTTAGAAATTTTTTAAAAAACCACACTGATTTAATACAGTGAGTCTCAAAAATGAAAGAGCAGGAGGACTTGGAGAGAAAGCAATGAACATCACCAAAGAAGTTTTTTTTCTTTTCCCTTATATTAGGGAAAGTATGATTCACATTCATCTACTTTGCTCTCCTCTCCCCCAGCTTATCTTGCTCCTACTGCAATGGCTTGCTCGAGGTAAATATCACAAGCACATTTCCACCTCAGAGATTTGCAACTTGCTGTTCCTGCTCCTGGAATTCTCTTCCCCTGGATATCTACATAGCTTGCGCTCTCTCAATTTCTACACCCAAACTTTACCACATTAGAGAGATATTTCCTTATGCCACATATAAAATAGTGACATTTCCCCACCATCAAAACCCCTTTCTCATTTACCCTGCCTTTTTATCTAATCCGTAGTCAGCACTAAATGAATGTTTGTTGAATGAATACATCTTTTGCACTTACCATCTGTTTCTTCCATCTCTAATAAACCATCTGTGAGTCAAATAAAGGATACTGGACTGATTATGAATTTAAATGAGTGTAGTATTTCTGTATCCTATAAACCCAATTAAGAGTAAAACTCTGGAAACTGAAAGTGATATGTAGTAAGGGTCTATTCTTCTTTTTTCTTTTAACATCTTTATTGGAGTATAATCGCTTTACAATGGTGTGTTAGTTTCTGCTTTTTAACAAAGTGAATCAGTTATACATATACATATATCCCCATATCCCCTCCCTCTTGCGTCTCCCTCCCTCCCATCCTCCCTATCCCACCCCTCTAGGTGTCACAAAGCACCAAGCTGATCTCCCTGTGCTATGCGGCTGCTTCCCACTAGCTATTTTACGTTTTGTAGTGTATATATGTCCATGCCACTCTCTTACTTTGTCCCAGCTTACCCTCCCCCCTTCCCTGTGTCCTCAAGTCTATTCTTTACATCTGCATCTTTATTCCTGTCCTGCCCCTAGGTTCTTCAGAACCATTCTTTTTTTTTTTTTTTAGATTCCATATATATGTGTTAGCATACAGTATTTGTTTTTCTCCTTCTGACTTACTTCACTCTGTATGACAGACTCTATGTCCATCCACCTCACAACAAATAACTCAATTTCGTTTCTTTTTATGGCTGAGTAATATTCCATTGTATATATGTGCCACATCTTCTTTATCCATTCATTGTTGATGGACACTTCGGTTGCTTCCATGTTAAGGGTCTATTCTTAATGATGATTTAAAGCTTACAGGAAAAATCTAATTTTAACCAATGCAACTTTTATAAAATGACAGAAAATCTGAGTTTGTAGGGGAGTATTTAGATAGCCAAGAGTGTGATAGAGGATTCAATTCAGTCTGGCTTTCTCTATTCAACATATTCATTTTTCCTTCTGAAATTATTGATATTTTGAGATTAACATACCATCAATAAGATGAAAAGGCAACCTACTGAATGGGAGAAGATATTTGCAAATCATAAATCTGATAAGAGGTTCATATCCTAAATTTATATAGAACTCATACAACTCAATAGCAAAACAAACAAAAAAAACCCAAGCAACCCAACTTAAAAAATGGGAAAAAGATCTGAATAGATATTTTTTCCAAAGGAGACATACAGATGGCCAACAGGTACATGAAAAGGTGCTTTATATCACTAATCATCAGGGAAATGCAAATTAAAACCACAGTGATATATGCAAGATCCATTACACTGAGAACATCTGTCAGATATGTTCATTTACTGAGCACCCACTATGTACCTAGGTATTGTTCAAGCTGCAAGAGACACAGCAGTAAGTTATACAGATCAGAAAGTTAAATGGCTCATGTGAAAAAGGAATTATATTTATGAAAAGGTCAAACGCTGGATGTTACCACTGAGCAAGAAAGGCACCAACCAGGTAAGACAGGCTTCCCCACACCCCACAGACCTCCTTTTCTCCTTCAGAGGTTGAGAGTCTCCAATCCTTAAGGATCTTCAAAACTGTGAATCTGAAGAATTTTACCAGTAACTTCCAGTTACTTCAGACTGGTAAGTGGGTAATTCTGGCTACTGACAATGTATTTAAAGTATTTCTTTTTTAAAAAAGAAAAAAGGTCCTTAAGAAAAAATATTGTTATATTTCGAATACTGAAAGATGCAGGTCTAATTATCCCATCTTAGAAGAACCACAGGAGTAATCTGGCCCAACCATCACTGATAACCATCAATCTTCATATCAGTGTGAACCATAATAAATATTCATTGAACAACTCCCTCCAAAAAAAAACCAGACACAATGAGATATTACTTCAAACCTGTTAGAATGACTATTATCAATAAGACAGGAAATAACAAGTGCTGGCAAGGATGTGGAGAAAGGGAAACACTCATGCATTGTTGGGAATGTAAACTGGTACAGCCATTATGGAAAACAGTATGGAGGTTCCTCAAAAATTTAAAAACAGAACTACCATATGATCTAGCAATTCCACTTCTAGATATTTATCTGAAGAAAATGAAAACACTATCTTGAAAAGATACATGTACCATGTTCCATGCAGTATTATTTACAATAGCAGAGACATGGAAACAACCTAAGTGTCCATCAATGGATGAATGAATAAAGAAAATGTGGTATAAGCTGGAGGAATCAGGCTCTCTGACTTCAGACTATACTACAAAGCTACAGTAATCAAGACAATATGGTAAAATATTAGAAATATAGATCAGTGGAACAGTATAGAAAGCCCAGAAATAAACCCACACACCTGTGGTCACCTAATCTCTGACAAAGGAGGCAAGGATATACAACGGAGAAAAGACAGGCTCTTCAATAAGTGGTGCTGGGAAAACTGGACAGCTACATGTAAAGGAATGAAATTAAAACGCTCCCTAACACCATACACAAAAATAAACTCAAAATGGATCAAAGACCTAAATGTAGGGCCAACAGCATAAAATTCTTAGAGGAAAACATAGGCAGAACACTCTTTGACATAAATTGCAGCAAGATTTTTTTGATCCACCTTCTAGAGTAATGAAAATAAAAATAAAAGTAAACAAATGGGATCTAATTGAAATTACAAGCTTTTGCACAGCAAAGGAAACCATAAACAAAAAGACAACCCTCAGATTGGGAGAAAATATTTGCAAACGAAGCGACCAACAAGGGATTAATCTCCAAAATATACAAACAGCTCATGGAGCTCAATACTGAAAAACCAAATAACCCAATCAAAAAATGGGGGGGGGGATCTAAATAGACATTTCTCCAAAGAAAACGTACAGATGACCAAAAAGCACATGAAAAGATGCTCAACATCAGTAATTATTAGAGAAATGCAAATCAAAACTACAATCAGGTACCACCTCATACCAGTCAGAATGGCCATTATCAAAAAATCTACAAACAATAAATGCTGGAGAGGGTGTGGAGAAAAGGGAACCCTCTTGCACTCTTGGTGGGAATGTAAATTGATACAGCCACTATGGAGAACAGCATGGAGGTTCCTCAAAAAACTAAAAATAGAACTACCATACGACCCAGCAATCCCACTATAGGGCATATACCCTGAGAAAACCATAATTCAAAAAAATATAGGCACCCCAGTGTTCACTGCAGCACTATTTACAATAGCCAGGACATGGAAGCAACCTAAGTGTCCATCGACAGATGAATGGATAAAGAAGATGTGGTGCATATATACAATGGAATATTACTCAGCCATAAAAAAGAACAAAATAATGCCATTTGCAGCAACATGGATGGACCTAGAGATTGTCATACTGAAGTCAGACACAGAAAGACAAATATCATATGATATCACTTATATGTGGAATCTAAAAAAATGGGGGGTACAAATGAACTTATTTACAAAACAGAAGTAGAGTCACGGATGCAGAAAACAAATTTATGGTTACCAGGTGATGGGGGGGATAAATTTTGACACTGGAACTGACAAATACACACTACTATATATAAAACAGATGACTAATAAGTACCTACTGTATAGCACAGGGAACCCTACTCAATACTCTGTAATGACCTATATGGGAAAAGAATCTAAAAGAGAGTGGGTATATGTGTAACAGATTCACTTTGCTGCACACCTGAAACTAATACAACATTGTAAATCAACTATACTCCAATAAAAATTTAAAAAAGAAAATGTGGTGTGTGTGTGTGTATATATATATATATATATATATATATATATATATATAAAATGAAATATTATTAAGCCATTTTAAAAAAGAATGAAATCTTGCCATTTGTGACAACATAGATGGACCTCGAGGGCATTATGCTAAGTGAAGAGAAAGACAAATACCATATGACCTCCCTTATATGTGTAATCTAAAACAAAACCAAAACCAAACAAACAAAAAACCCGTATATAGAGAGAACAGAGTGGTGGTTGCCAGAGGCAGTGGGTAGGGAGTGAGAGAAATGGGTGAAGGGGGTCCAAACTTCTAGTTATAAAATAAGTCATGGGGATATAATGTACAGCATGGTGACTATAATTAATAATACTCTATTGCATATCTGAAAGTTGCTAAAAGAGTAAATCTTAAAACTTCTCACTGCAAGAAAAAATTTTTATAACTATCTAAAGTGATGCATGGTAAGTAGACTTGTGGTGATCATTTCACAATGTATACAGATATTGAATCCTTATGTTGAACACCTGAAACTAAACTAATACAGCGTTATATGTCAGTTATACCTCAATTTTTAAATAAATAAAGGACAAAAAAAAGAAATACTTAAAGAAGTAGGGTTGCTCAACTTTCATGACATTTTAGCATTCAAATAACATTTTGGGATATCTCCTAATCATAGATACCCTTGATTAACTCAGCAGTAGGCAGTGTCAAAGATGTGGCACTGCAACATCATTAAAAGGGATGAAGTAAGCTGTACTCACTTACTCAACATTTACAGAGAACCTACTATGATAGTTCGGAATAGTGACGGGGGAAAAATGGCTCAGACTCAGCATGCCCTTTGGGGTGACAGTGACGGAATAGAGTAGCACAATTAATGATGCAACCAGGTTCCAGGAAAGGCACAGGTAAGTCTATACATGTCCAGAGGTAGGAGGGGAAAAATGATATACAGGGAAGATCTATGATGATTTAAAGCTTATAGCCAAAATCTAATTTTAACCATATACAACTTTTATAAAATGACAGAAAATCTTTGCTTGTAGGAGAGTATCCAGATAGCCAACACTGTGATAGAGGATTCCATTCAGTCTGTTTTCCTCTATTTAACATATTCATTTTCCTTCTGATATTGTTGATATTTTAAGATCATTTTTTTCTAAATCTAGAAGAAAATCATAGTGAATAAAAACTAATTTGGAGAGAGAAAAAAGTAGGTGACATATTTTTTCTTTCTTCAAAGAGAGAACAACATGAGAACTCATATTACGTGTAATGCATTTCTAACTGCAGTTTTCCTTGAAGTAGAATATTTTTCAGCTGCATATTTTAAGTCTATTTTTTAACTTCATATTACATTTTACATATTTTATGAACAGTATAAATGCATCATAACAAAGTTTTACTAAGATAACACTTGCCAAGCTAAACTTGTCAAGTAATTCCTTGTAATTTTGTTGTTGATATCAGTATTAATTGAACTTCTGAAATCTAAGAAGCAAGCTAGATTTTGAAATAGCTGGGCGTCTGTTTTAAGGGATATATTTTTTATTTTTCTCTGAAAAAGTCTGTTGTAGGAATTAATGAGGACATTTGTAATGCAATTTGTTCTTCCTCAGAGAAGGTATTATCTCTTAAAGGAGCAAGAATAAGATGTAACTCTATTCATTAGTTCCAATTCTCACAAAAGTTGTGAGAACCCTCCAGACAAGGGCTTACAGAAAGAACATTAAATGGATAAAAGATTTTACATCCCAAAGTGATTGACGATATAATACAGGCTATGATTTTCATCCCTTAATAGGACTTGCCATTCAGGAACATAAATTCTATACAAATATGAACTAACTAAAACCTTCAAACTACTCTTATGAAATCCTCAAGTTCTTTGGCCTTTGTTTATAGCTATGCAAACTAATGATCTTAAGGTCAGAGAAAAATCCATGGCCACTTACTATACAGCTGCCAAAAATGGTCTCCATTATGTTTTAATAACTTTAAGGAGGTACAGCTAACATACTATAAAATTCACCCATTTAATGTGCATAATTCAATGATTTTAGTAAATTGACAGTGCTGTATAACCATATGCACATCCAATGTTAGAAATTTCTATCATTCTCAAAGTTTCCTTCATTCCCGCTTGCAATGAATCCCTACTCCCACCCCCAGTCTTAGGTTACTACTGACCTGTTTTCTGTCTCTATAAATTTGTTTTTTAAACGTTTTATATAAATTGAATTATACAATATGTAGTGTTTTGCAACTGCTTTCTTTCACTTAGTGGGTTGTGTTTCAGGCTCACACATGTTGCATGCAACAGTAGTTCTTCCTTTTGGTTGTTGAGTAGTATTCTGTTATATGAATATACTACACTTTTTTTTGTCCATTCACCAGTCAACAGACACTTGAATTATTTCCAGTTGTTGCTATTATGAATAATGCTTTGAACACCTACTTACATGTCTTTGTGCAGACATTTTTCATCTCCCTCGGGCAGATCCTTAGGAGTACAACTGCTGGGATGCATGGCAAGTTTAACTTTTTAAGAAACTGCTATCTAAAAAATGGAAACCATCAATGCATGAGGGCTCCAGTTTCTGTTTATCCTTGCAAACAGTATTTTCTGTCTTTTGCACTATATACATTCTGGAAGGTGTGAAGTGCTTTGTCACTGTGCTTTTAATATTTATTTTCCTAATGAGTAATGATGAGAAGCATCCTTTCATCAGCCTATTTATATTTTTTGGTGAAATGTTTATACAAAATTTTTTGCCCATTTTTCAAGTGGGTTGTTTGTCTTAGTACTGAGTTGTAACAGTGGATATCTGGATATAATTCCTTTATCAGATATATGATTTGCAAATATTTTCTCCCAGCCTGTAGCTTGTCTTTTCATGTTCTCAATGGTCTCCTTTGAAGCACAAAAGTTTTGAGTTTTATAAAGTCCAATTTATGAATTTTTTTCTTTTATGGATCAAGCTTTTGGTGTTATATTAAAAACTCTGCATAATTCAATGTCAACTTTTTTTCTGTTTTCTAGAAGTTTAATAATTTTAGCTCTGAAATTTAGATCTATGTTTCATCTTGCATAAATTTTTATGCATGGTGTGAAGGTCTTTTTTGGCATGTGGATATTTAATTTTACCAGCCCCGTTTGTTGCAAATAGTTTCCTTTCCCCAGTGAACTGTCTTGATATCTTTGTCAAAAATCAATCGGCCGTAGCAGTAGGCACATGAAAAGATGCTCAACATCACTAGTTATTAGAGAAATACAAATCAAAACTATAATGAGGTACCACCTCACACTTGTCAGAATGGCCACCATTAAAAAGTATATACATAACAAATGCAGGAGAGGGTGTGGAGAAAAGGGAACCCTCCTACACTGTTGGTGGGAATGCAAGTTGGTACCACCACTATGGAAAACAGTATGGAGGTTCCTCAGAAAACTAAAAGTAGAATTACCATATGACCCAGCAATCCCACTCCTGGGCATATACCCAGATGAAACTATAATTCAAAAGGATACGTGCACCCCTATGTTCACAGCAGTACTATTCAAAATAGCCAAAACATGGAAACAACCTAAATGTTCACTGACAGATGAATGGATAAAGAAGATATGATACATATATACAATGGAATACTACTCTGCCATAAAAAAGAATGAAATAATGCCATTTGCAGCAACATGGATGCAACTAGAGATCATCATACTAAGTGAAGTCAGAAAGAGAAAGACAGATACCATATGATATCACTTATATGTGGAATCTAAAATATGGCACAAATGAGCCTGTCTACAAATCAGAAACAGACTCACAGACATAGAGAGCAGACTTGTGGTTGCCAAGGGGGAGGCGGGGAGAGAGAGGGATGGACTGGGAATTTGGAGTCAGTAGATGCAAACTATTACATTTTGAATGGATAAACACCAAGGTCTTACTGCACAGCACAGGGAACTATATCCATTCTCCTGGGATAAACCATAATGGAAAAGAATATTAAAAAAAGAATGTATAGGGCCTCCCTGGTGGCGCAGTGGTTGAGAGTCCGCCTGCCGATGCAGGGGATACGGGTTCGTGCCCCGGTCTGGGAGGATCCCATATGCCGCAGAGCAGCTGGGCCCGTGAGCCACGGCCGCTGGGCCTGCGCATCCGGAGCCTGTGCTCCGCAACGGGAGAGGCCACAACAGTGAGAGGCCCGCATACCGCAAAAAGAAAAAAAAAAAAAAAAAAAAAAGAATGTATATATGTGTATAACTGAGTCACTTTACTTCAGTCAAAAAACTCAATTGGCCATAAATGTAACAGTTTATTTCTGAACTCTCAATTGTATTCCAACGGTCTATAGGTGTATCCTTAGGCCAGTAGCACAGTCTTGATTACTGTAGCTTTGTAGTAAGCTTTGAAATAGGTAAGTGTGAGTCCTCCAACTTTGTTCTTCTTTTTCAATAGTGCTTTGGCTATTTGGGACCCCTCACATTTTCAAATGAATCTTAGGATCAGTTTGTCAAGTTCTACAATGATTCCAGCTAGGATAGTTACATGGATTCCATTGAATTTGTAAATCAATTTGTGGAGAATTGCCATCTTTACCATAGTGAGTATTCTCATCCTTGAATATGAACTGTCTTTCAACTTATTTAGATATTCTTTAATTCTCTCAGCAATGTTGTATGGTTTTCAGTCTACAAGTCTTGCACTTATTTTGTTAAAATTCATTTCTATGTATTTTATTCATTTTGATGATATTGTGAATGGAATCATTTTCCTAATTTCAGTTTTGAATTGTTCATTACTAGTATATAGAAACACACTTCATGTTTATATTTAATCTTATATCTGGCCATCTTGCCATTCTCATTTCTTAGTTCTAGAAGTTTTTTGTTGATTCCTTTGTGTTCTCTAGAGAGAAAATATTGTCTACATAGACAATTATGTTACTTGTAAATAAACACAGCTTTACAGCTTTACTTCCTTTCCAATCTGAATTTACTTTGCTTTGTTTTGTTTCACCTTACTGCATTAGCTAGAACCTCCAGTGCAAAGTTGAACAGAAATGATGAGAGCAAACATCCTTGTTTTGTATCTGATCTTAGGGAGAGGGCATTCCATCTTTCACAATTAAGTATGATGTTAGCTGTGGGGTTTTCATAGATGCCCTTTATCTCCATTATTGTTTGAAGCTGCCATAACACGTAAAATATACATTCTTGTCTGGACTTACTTTTCTCTCTTGTCCTTAAAATCATCTGTCAATGCCAGCTCAGGCAGTCACCACAGAATTTTTTAAAAGATGGGTAGATATTTGATGAGAGGGAAAAAGGATGCTGCTACAAGGCCAATGGAAAAATATCACTAAAGCCCCAAATTTTTAAGTGTATTTGGGTATATGTCACTGTAACACCTTGCTATATTGAAAAATTTGAGTAACTTTGTTAGGAACTTGGGGCTTTTTAGAACACTATCCATAATATTGTAGTCATGTGCCTCAACTAACTCTTCACTGAATATTATATAAGCTGGATTTATTTCATTTTTTCAAACTTTAGAGTTATATATATTATTTAAAATATATTAAAATATTTGTTATTTGTAAAACTGAAAAACTATGCGTATGTGTACAAAAATATGACTTCATTTGCTTTTGTAAAACTAGGACTTTTAATACACACAGACACACACACGCATACAGAATATCTACAGTAATTTTTTGTTATTGTTTACATCTGTGCTTAAAATGTATAATTTATTTTAAATAGCTTTAAATGACGACCCTTTAAAAAATCAAACATTATATAAGTACATACTGTGAAAAATAGACAATGCTAGTTGTTTATATTACATTGACTCTCATGCTTTCCTTGTGAAGACAAACTCTTTTATTCAGGATACCCATGTGCACTTCCCCAGGCTCCTTTGCAGCTAAATGGGGCCTTATGGCTTGCCTCTTGCAAATAAAACAAAAGCATAAGTTACTGGGTGGGTTTCCAGGAAATTACTTTCCTGATAAAAAGAAAGAGTGTCAGATAGCAGGCAAATTTGCCCTACAATTTTTCTCATTTTTTTGCTGCCTAGATTGTAAACTGAATTCTTAGTGGTGGAGTAGCCATCTTTGTAATGACAAAGACTAACCCTACACATCAAGAGACGCAGAGCAGGGAGGAAAAAGTATCTCAGTTCCTGGAGCAGGTGCATTGGCTGTTGCTTACTCATTTATTGATCCCCTGTTTTGTGCAAACAAAGAAACAAACCTGCTTACTTACTTCAGATTTGGCGAAGGTACCATACTCAGCTTCTGTTATAATACATTGCTAACTAAAAATTAGCACGTGCCATTTATCTCTAGAAGGATTAAATCATGTGCTGCTGCAGCTGCTGACCTTCAACACCCCCTGAAAGGAATGCAGGGAGGAGATCAGGCATGAGGCACTCTGTGCTCTGGGAAAAACTGGCAGAAAGGGTCTTCAGATAGTTAGATATTTTCAGGAGATTTTATGAGCCCAATTTTTGCATCTCCTCATATCTAGAAAAGCACTAAAATCATTAATGGAGACATCTCCTCCTTGTGATTAGAAGCAAGCCTCTGACAAAATGTGTGCTTGACTGCACTTACCACCCTCACTAAAATCGTATGTAACACTGAACTTCCCCCTACCTCTTTGGAGCAGTTTCTAAGAGCTATCTGAAGTGCTATCTCTCGGGCTATAGTTCTCATTTTGCCCCAAATAAAACTTAACTCGCAACTCTCACATCATTCATTATTTTTAGTCAACACATGCTGTTGAAAACTCTCCTTTAATGACACCTTCTCTCAACTGGCCCTCAGTGCCCCAGTCTCCCTTCTCAGAAGTCACTGCAACTACCTGTTATTATTATAGTCTTCCAAAGAAATTTTATGCATTTGCTTCCATTTTAAAGATTTGATAAGAATCTTATTTACATCTTCAAATTCATGATGCATTTTGAGGACATTGGACTACCTCCCAGAAATGTTTAATATAACTTTAAATTATATATAGAAAGTAAATAAGATTTAAGTGGAAATTATATCAAGCAATTATATCTTGATTTGGAATATGACCAATGAGTTTTATAGTATTTTTTTAATCTAAAAGGAAGGCCTAGTGAACAACTCAGGACATAGTTAATAACCCAGAAAACTTTTTTCAAGACCACAATCTTTGGGAAGAAAAATCTAGCACTGAGGATTTGAGGAAACTATATTAATTGTATAATATTTAGGACTTTAAAATATTCTAGAAACAAAGATTTCTGCTACTGGCTATGCAAAAAGTAGCTTGTATCACACTAACCTTCCTACAAACTAGACAGGCTAAATAAAATACAGAAAACAATTTTATGAAAGCATCAAAGAGCAACCAAAACAGACAGACAAAGAGGAATCAAGATCCAGGAAATAAGGGACATGAAATGAGACTGGACATGCATTTGCTAACATTTTTCCTCTAGAGGCCTTTATCTTCACTGGGTCTTGAAGCCTAACCAAATACAGTGGCAGCTTGCAGCAATCTCACTAGGATGTAGAGGCAAACATTGGAGTTCAGAGCTACAAAGACAGTCAATACTTCAGGTGTCAAGACCCCAGAATTTGAGAATATCAAAGAACTCGGATCTACAGGGTTGTTGATCTGCACTTAACTTTTCCTTGAGAAATGAATGGAGTGAGAGGCAAAAAAAACTAAGGAAAAAAGCAGAGGCTAAGAGGCTATGATGCCAAGCAGATATCTGTGTAGTCTCACAGTGCTAGGGAGACAAATATTAGAGCCCAGGGCCTCTAAAGGGCTATGCCCTAGGAATAAGGCAAACAAGTGTAAATCAGATTTTCCAAAGCTTAAAACACAGCCTTGAGTCATATCAATATGTGATGAGACTGAGATGATTTGCTTTGATTCTAATTGCATGTTGGAAAAAATTAAATACATTGAGTGGTTGGCATTTCACCCCAAATTATAACTCATTTAAAAAAGTAAGACAAAAATGACCAAAGTCTAAGAGAAAAAAGTATATACAAATGAAAGAGATGAAACCAATACAGATTTTAGCAGACAGATTTTAAAATAACTATGATTAATATATTCAGTAAAATAAACAAAAATTTGGAAAATTCCACTAGAGAGCTGGCATATACATAAAAGTGAATCAAATAGTAGTTCTAGAACTGAAACATACTGTAACTAAAATTAAGAAATTAATAGATGGGTTTAACTACAGAATAAACAATCCAGAAGAAAACATATGTGAACTAGGAGAGAAATCATATTTCAGGTGAAAGCACAGTAAATAAAAATTATGTAAACATGGAAAAGATCATGAGGCATAAGGGACATTATTAATTTCAAGAGAAAGAGAGAGAATGGAACACAATTATTATAGACAGGATGCTGACTTTCTTACCCTGTTTCATAAACTAACAAATGAGGCTCAAAGAGATTAAGCAATTCTTCCAAAGTTACATAAAATTAGCATCTGAAACAGTCTAGCTTCAAAACAAAGTCTTACTCCAAAGTTTATGCTCTTTTCTGTAAGCCATAATACTGTAATAGATATTTTTTAAATTTTTTTAACATCTTTATTGGAGTATAATTGCTTTACAATGGTGTGTTAGTTTCTGCTTTATAACAAAGTGAATCAGTTATACATATACACATGTTCCCATATCTCTTCCCTCCTGCTCTGTGATAGATTTGAAAGTGATCTTTGCAGTGTTTTGCACTCTACCAGGCTTTCCGGATGTGTCATACTTTTGAATAATTTGTACACGAAGAGATGCTCTAGGGAAAAAAAAACATACACACAAAAAGCATACTCCCCCCCCCCAAATGTTCCAAGTCCTATTAGGAGGGGTCTACCCCCTCTCTTGGTGCTTCCCTATGTAATTTAGCCCTGACAAACCCTGTTGCCATGGAATCTCTTCAATTTGCTTTAATCCAGTGTTTTCCAAGCTTGTTTGAACTCAGATACACCCCCTTCCCCCTACATAATTTTTCATGGCATAAATCCAATAAGGAAATACTGTATCATGAAAATTATAGGTTTATTTTTTTGTTTTAATCTATCTTGAGAACTTCCTTAACAACCTCTTTCCCAGATTAACTCTTTTACTTTGGAGAAAGAATCTCCAAACTTCTCCAATGAAGACATTTTTATTTTTCCAAATATTATGATATCTTGGAGTATAGCAGAATGGTGAAGAGGAGAGAAGATAACGATATTGACTGTAAAAGCTATTTAGGCAGAGGCTCATGGCTGTATGACTCTCTCCACTGAGAATCCTGACGGCTGGTAAGGAAAGATAGTGAAGATTTTAAAAGTGCAGTATCAAATTAGACTAGTGGATTGCAATTAACTTGATGGTCATGTCTTTGTCAGTCTCCAAATTGTTTTTTGTTTGTTTGTTTGTCTTGTTTTGTTTGTTTTTGGCATGTTGGGTCTTCGTTGCTGTGCCTGGGCTTTCTCTAGTTGTGGCGAGCAGGGGCTACTCTTCGTTGTGGTGCATGGGCTTCTCATTGCAGAGCATGGGCTCTAGGCGCACAGGCTTCAGTAGTTGCAGCACGAGGGCTCAGTAGTTGCGGCACACAGGCCCTAGAGCATGCGGGCTTCAGTAGTTGCGGCACGTGGACTCAGCAGTTGCGGAGCACGGGCTCAAGAGTGCAGGCTCAGTAGCTGTGGTGCACGGGTTTAGTTGCTCCGCAGCATGTGGGATCCTCTAGGACCAGGGCTCAAACCCGTGTCCCCTGCATTGGCAGGTGGATTCTTAACCACTGCACCACCAGGGAAGCCCCCAAACTGCCTAACTCTGCTGCCTAATGTCTCTGTCCCACCCTCAATCTTCCATTGTGATTTTGCACAATCTTTACTCGTAGAAAAATACACCTGAATAATAGAGATGATCTGAAGATGTTTCTGTACTCAAACTACCTCTCTACATAAACACACACCCAGCCTTGGGACTCCCTTTTAACTGATTTGTTTCACAGAGGAACAAATTACTGAAAAAATTTTGATCATGTGTCAGAATTTTTTAATTAAAATTTTTAACTATTTTTTTTAAAGTTAAAGTTATCATTTATAAGAAAGATTACATTTAAAAATTCAATTATCACAAAACAATCCAAAGTTTCAAATGAGAGTCATGAAAAAGAAAATATGGTCTTTCCAAAATGAGTTTCCAATAGATACAAATGCAGACTTAAAAGGTCTAAATTAAAACCTTTCTAGGTAGGAGAAAAAGTTCATATCCAAAGTCAGAAAAGGCAGTCTTCCCTCAAACACATTTTAAAAAATTTATCAGTCAGAAAAAAGTCAAATCCAGAAAATAGCTTCAAATGAGCTGTAATCCACAGGAAAATCATAAGCGGAGTCATTCAAATTGACTCCTACCTTTCAACTCATAAGACAAAATAATTATTAGTGATGAATAGTCTGAGCCACTTGTTCTCCTAAATTAAACACAATGGCCTACTTAAGGCATATATATATATACACACACATACATACACATATATATACACACATATACAGGTATACCTTATTCACACACACACACACACATACACACACACACACTAGCAGATAGATTTGAAATTTTGATCCACTGCTGATAGCATTAGTGAGGAGGATAATATATGATTGACAGTTTGGAAAATTCAATGAACCATGTCATGATTTTTGGTAATGAAACCCTGCTGCAATTCATTCTTTCAATTTAATTATGTGCACTTTCTCAATAAATGCTAGTTTATGCAAATCTAGGAAATAAGCATTTCTCAGACAAATTATAGGGATTCTATACTGAGCTTTCTTTGTATCTCTATTAAATCAAAGCCATTCAATAATATTTAGAAACAGCTATGTTTCAAGCCCCGTGCTATCTATTGGGGGATACAAAGAAAAATACGACATGGGCACTGCCAACAAGGAGTCACAATCTACTGAAATTTAGTGAGTTCATCTTAATTGGAATTGAGGTCACACTGCACTAGAAAATGTTTCAAGAGGATTTTAAAGTATAAAAGGAAACCTTCACTTTTAGAAAACTTTGGGTTTCATGAACATTGTGTCACGATTTTTTTAAACAAAGGTATTCATGGGCTTTCAAAGTATGAGTTGGTGCAATTATTTAGTATATTTTATAATCTGAATTACAGAGGAATACTTGATTCTTACTTTTTTTTTCAATCTATCATGGAAAAAGGCATTTGAAGTTGAATGACTTGCATAATGAATAAACTCAATTGTTCAGCACACAGCTCGTTAATTATAAATCTTTAAATGTTTGGGAGGACTGAATTTTACTTGAGTTCCTTTCACACAATGACAAACTGTAGAAATACAACTTTTGTGTTCCATAATTAGGAGAGGATATTGCTAAAGAAGGGCAAATGGCAAGTTCTTTTTTTTTAAAGTGTACATAATGGTACATGTTTTTATGTCATCTTTTCCATAACATTTAAAATCATATTTATGCAGTGAAGATGGCAAAGTGTCTGACTATTAAAAATATATTCTGTCTGCAGTACAGAACACTTTTACAAAGTAATGCTGGATATGTTTCAAGTCAATAACTCTAATGGCATTCTTCAATTTCTCATATTACCAAGCCCTCAGAACAAAAGTGCCACTATCAATAGGGTGCAGATTTTCTCACTAACTCATTTTGATTTCCATTGAAACCTTTTCTTCATACTCACATGGACTGTCTAAAAAGTCTGCAAGCTTTTTAAGTACTGGATGTGAAGACTAAAGCCAGAAGCTATTTAGTTGGGAAATGAATTATCCTAATCTCCTGCAGCCCTTTCCACACTACAAAAATGCAGAGAAGAAATGAATAACAACAACGAGAGGGACAAATGAGCAGTGAAAAAAATGAAGCCTAGTTTGAAGGAGATAGTTTTAGATGTCCAAATGAGGATTTAATGGTAAAATTCAGGAGTGTTCAAAACTCGGTATCTACTGTGTAGTTGTTAAAATGTAATGGGCTTGCCTAGTGAAATTGGCTTAAGAATGTATATCAAACTCCTAACGATTCAAACCTATATAGGGAACATGTTTTTCTAATCAAAGTATCAAATGCATTCTTCAAATCCCTTAGTATGTACTAACATACATAGCAATGTGTTAAGTCAGTGGTTCTCAAACTTTTGCTTGCATCAGAATCCCCTGGAAGGCTTGTTACAACACAGACCCCTGATCTTCATCTCCAGAGTTTCTGGTCTGGGGTGGAACCCAAAAACTTGCATTTCTAACAAGTTTCTCAGTGTACTGGTCTGCTTGGGTTGTCATTACAAAATATCACTTGCCTGGGTGGCTTAAGCAACAGAAATTTACTTCTCACAGTTCTGGAGGCTGGGAAGTCCAAATCAAGGTGCCAGTGAGGTAGGTTTCATTCTCAGACCTCTTCTCTTGGCTTGTAGGTGGCCACCATCTCACCATGTGCTCATATGACTACTTCTCTGGGCACATTCAGAGAGAGGGATCCTCTACTGTCTGTTCCTCTTATAAGGACACCAGTTAGATTAGGGCCCCAACCTTTTGACCTAATTTAACCTTAATTACCACTCTAAAGGTCCTATCTCCAGAATAAGAATGGGTGTTAGGGCTTCACAATATGAATCTGGTGGGAACACATTTCAGTGCATAACACCACATGATGATGCTGACATGGTTTCAGAAACTACACTTTGAAAACTAGTATTGAGCAATATGTTAGGTACTGCAATGAATATAAAAGTATATTTGCAAAGAATACTGCCCTCAGTAAATTTCCACCACAGTATTTTTAGGACACAGGTCTAACAATCATTAAATATTTAGAGAGCACAATAAGACCATACAAAATAATTACTTAATCTTATGCATGTGTCAAAATATAAAGTGTATATATGAAAAAATCAGGTCATTAGGTTCTTGGAAGAACACATCACAGAGTTAGTAAAATATTAGATAGCGCTACCAGAATTGGTAAGATTTTGAGAAGTGAATGTTGTAAATTATGTTCTGAGTATAAGCAACTAGGAAAGCAGACATAGAGTTTGGAATAAGGAGAATATGTCTCAGTAGGGGGAAAAAGGGGGATTTTTGCCTGAAGAAATCTGTGTGAAATATGGTGGGAGATAAGGTTGGTCAATTAGACTAGACTGTGGAAAGTAAGAATTACAGGCTCTTTTTCCAAAGAAAAAGAAAACATTTAAATCAGAAGAAACCGTGAACGTTGAACAAGAATGGCTATGTGGCTCAGGGGAGTATCTAAATCTTACATAACCTCCACTTACTCTTTCTTTGGGGTGTTCCAGGATTTTTAAAAGACTTCATTTTTTCAGAGTTTTAGGATCACAGCAACATTGAAGGGGAAGTTACAGAGATTTCTCATATATTCCCCGCCCTGACACACACATAGCCTCCCCTATTATCAACATCCCCCCAGAGTGGGACACTTGTTATAAGTGATTAACCTACACTGATACATCATTATTCCCCACAATCCATAGTTTACCTTAGGGTTCACTTTTGATGTTATACATTCCATGGGTTTGGACAAATGTAATATCATAAAGAGCATTTTCATTGCCCTAAAGCCCTATGTGCTCTGCCTATTCACCTCTCTACCCCACCACCCCTGATCTTTTTACTGTCTTCATACTTTTGCCTTTTCCAGAATGTCACGTAGTTGGAATCATACAGTATGTAGCGTTTCCAGACTGGCTTCTTGCACTTAGTAATATGTACTTAAGTTTCCTCCATGTCTTTTCATGGCTTGATAGCTCATTTCTTTTTAGCATTACATTCCATTGTCTAGATGTATTACAGTTTATTTACCCATTCACCTACTAAAGGATATCTTGGTTGCTTCCAAGTTTTAACAATTTAGATGTTTAGCTATAAACATCTGCATGCAGGTCTCTGTGTAAACATAAGTTTTCAACTTCTTTGGGTAAATATGAAGGAATGTGATTGCTGGATTGTATGAAAGAAGTATGTTAGCTTTCTAAGAAACCACCAAACTATCTCCCAAGTGTTTGTCAAGTTAGTTTTGGGTTACATTTTGTATATTTAAATCTTTTTTCTCTCGGAAATTGCTGTGTAGTGTGAGCTAGAAAGTTATTTATTCCTCCACAAAATTATCTCGTTATCAAAACATTATTTTTGCTTCTTTTATTATATAATAAATCCCTCCTGGCATTTTTGCCCTCCTCCCCCATTTTCAGGTTGTACCTGGCTCCTCTGGTAATAAGGTGAGAGGGTGCAAGAGTAGTAAGGGATCCAGAAAGGCTTCACTTGACTAGTACCTGTGCGTCACTGGTTTCCTCTGGCTGTGGCAAGTACAATACTTAAGTCTGACTCTATCTAGGAGGTACTTTTTTGTAGTTTTCCTCTAACCTTGAGGTTGGTAAATGTTTCTCCACATTTGTCAACTTAATATCTTTCTCATCCTCCTATACTGTATTTCTGCTAAGGTTTTCTTGCCTGTCCAGAAGGCTCTTTAAAGTAAATTCAGAAATTCTCTTCCCGTTATGTTCTCCATATCTGTTCCTCTGATAAAGCAGATGGGTTCAAAAGCAAAACATCAAAAATTATCTTTTTTTTTTAATATGTGGATAAGAAGCTACAAGTAGCACAATTCATTTTCTTTTTAAGTTTCTTCTTTCTAAACACAGTGTGCTCATTTTGTAACTCATCTTGGGTATAACTGGCATTGAGATTGAATAGTTCCATTTAACATCCATTTAACATTGTATTGTATAAACTATGTATCATGTTACTTATTTCCTGTATTTCTTTGATCATTCAAAACTTATTGGTACATTTTAAATTTTCTGCCATGACTGTGGCTTTCTCCATTTTATCTTCTGTTTCTTTACTAGTTTCCTATGGCTGCTCTAACAAAAGACCACCAACTTAGTAACTTAATACAATTTTATTATCTTAAGGGCTCAATAAATTTCTATTTTCATTTATTTTTTTCCTATTCTCAGAAGACCTTTTCCATTTGAAGTTCAATTCTTTCCTATGTTCATGAAACATTTTTCATTTTTTCCTTTCCTTTGATTTGCCTTGTTCTCTCTTTATGGAATTATTATACATATTGGATTTCTTGGATCTGTCCTCCAGGTCTCTTATCTTTTCACTCATCACCTTCATGTCATTAACTTTTTCCTCTGACTTCTGAGAAAATGTCTCAGGTCAATCTTTTAAATTAATTATATGGACTTCTGTAGTATTGAGTTTGTTGTTTCCTGTCTACTGAATTTTTTAATTTGATCAGCACATCTACTGATTTGTAAAGGTTGACAGAGGTATATTAAAATCTCTCACTGTGGTTGTGGTTTTGTCAGTTACTTTGAAAATCATCATTTTGGATTTCTAATTGATTCCCTTCCATAGTAAAAATAACAACACGGTTCATTTTAAGGCTAAAAATTAGAGATTTTTAAATGTTTCTTCTATTTTTTCACAGGAGAGTATCTATTTGGAGTCAGCAACATGATAGAATATTTATATCTTTTGTCCTTGCTCATTTCTCCTTTTTCTCCTTGTTCATCCTCAAATTAGAGATAGATTTTTACAAGAAATCTTAAGTGTCAGTTATTCAAGTCTTGTAGTACTAGACAAAAGAGAAAGAAGTTCGTATTTTGTTTTTATTTTGCTAAAATGTGACTTTGAAAGCAATCTAATGCAGATAATTTTATTACTTTGGTGTGCAGTTAATTTTCAGTATTGCATATAGAGGCACCACTGGAGAAAATTCCCTAAACCTTCTTGGGATCAAGATTTCCTCTTTGCCGTTGTTCCAGGCAAAACTTTGCCCCTTGGCTCAACAAGTCTCAGCTTGGGAGCCCTGTATTTGGCCAGAACTCCAATGTCCTTTAGAAATGTGGAGGCAGCTATCACACAGGGGCAGTATCTTTTATTTTCCCGTGTGTGTGTGTGTGTGTGCCCCTGTGTGTGTGTCTCTGTGTGTGTGTGTGTTTAGTTTTGTTGTGGAAGCCTGACATTGACATTGTCTGGGTTGCTGCAAGAGCTGAGTGACGTGACCATCATCTTTGGGAGGGAAACAAACAATAGCATTCTCTATGTCATGTGAGCTTGAGAATACAACCCATTCTTTTTGTGTGGTTCCCTAAAATCATTCCTGAGGGCCCTCCTTTATTCAAACTAATGACTGGAAGCAAATTCCTGTGCTCTATTGACGTCATTATGGAATCCTGTCCACTCTATATATTGGCAACACTTTGTTTGTATTGAAATTTTAAATGGTTACATCAAATCTTCAGAAATCACTCAAAGTTTCTGGCCTTTAAATGGCATCATTTGCTGTTTTCATATTCCTTGGATAATTTAAATGGAATTTAAGATGGGAGGAGAAGTAAATACGGGCTCAAATATATCTAACTTGTTTTAAAAGTTTAAATGTATTTCAGTAGTGTCTTTTCATGTCAATAAATATTTATTCTAATAGTCTAATGGCCTACAGAGAATCTAATTTGTTATTTAAAAGTCTAGGCTAATGAGTTGATCATTATTTTTATGAATTTCCAACAAGTTAAGAAGGACTTGGATAGTTATAAACAATGTATCACCTCTCCACAACAGTGTCAGCAGAATAAAGAACTGATTCACACTAATTGTTTCCTTCCACAACTATTTCATTCTCTTTCTATGCAACTGTATCCTTGACTGAGGCTGTGGAAAGAATAAAAGTTGTATTGGCTCTTATTTTTTTAAGTGCTACTCAGATGGAGAAATTCTAAATCACCATCGTTAACAGCGACAAACATGTATTGCCCCAACTATCACAGACGTACCAAGGTCAAGGGAATGGATCTGGATGAATCAGCTTGCTAGAAGCAAATTTAGTAAGCACATAAGACATTAGTCCAAATTTCCTTTGACAGCTTAAAAAGAAAGATATATGCCAAATAAATCATCTCCCCAAAGCCTTCTAAATTTTAAAAAAGGATAGCAATAGATGTATTTGGAATAAACAATGCACACTGGGATTACAGCATTGTGACTGGGAAAGAGATTTCAGACTGAGTAGAACAGTGGGGCTGAGGAAAGTGACCTGTGTGCAGATACTGGCTCATTATGAGAACTGAAATTGTGTTCACATTATAAAGGGGCAAGTACAAAACAGCTTGGCAAACTGTTGTGTGTTTATGTTGCACATGTGTATACGCGTACTATATCCGTCACCAGTCCTTATATTAAAAAAGGGGGGTAGAGGAGGAAGAGGAAGAAGAGGAGGGGGAAGGGAAGGGAAAGGAAAAAAGGAGGGAGGGAGGAAACACTTATGTCCCCTTTTTACATTAAAAATCGTGTTTTACTATTTTAAATGACTAACTGTATTTACCATGTTTCTGACATTGCTGATCAACTCTAAATTTTATTATACTTAAACTTTAGACACAAAACAACCTCCAATCAAAGCAGAGCCTGCATTAGAGAATTTGAAAAGGGTATTTCTTATAGTAGTTGCCTGGTCCAGCCTCCAAAGACTTCCCTTTCTCTAAAAACTGCCTGGTTGCTGGGAACCTCCTCCATATTTTGTGGCCTCAGCTTTTTAGTAATACCTGAATGACCTTGGGTGGAACCAGGATCAAAACTAGGCTAATCAGATACTTTTTCCCTGGTAATTACAAGAGGGAAAGAAGGTAGGAATTAGGGGAGCTATAATAATTGAAGCACTCGTATTGATTAGGTGCTTGCACTCTTTCTGCAGGGGTCCACTGTGCTCTAAGCTCTTTCTGCATCCTGCTAATTATCTTCTATTGGTGATGCTAGCCAGAGTTACTTTCTGTTATTTTCAACCAAAAGATTCAGAATCCTATTGACTTTATATCACTGATGTTAAGAACACTTGGTGGCAAAACTATGGACTGTGTATAATTTCAAATTATAAAATGACAAAATTACCAAATGGTGAGATTTGGTTCAAAGAAATGTATAAACTCTAGAACGTATCACTAAACTGAAAGCATTTCCAGGATATCAAACATTTGGCTTTGGTTCTCTTTGAGGATTCAACATCTGCATATAAGAGAAATCAATGATTGCTGGGGAGCCAGTCAAAATGTATTTCAAAGATGTAATCACTGGATTTTTTTTTAGAAAAAAATTGATCTATTTAGTAATCTTAGGACATCATAATACATTTTTGTGTTACTTCATATTTTCAAAATCCTTAACGATAACTTATAAGTTAATCCTGACCATGCTGGTTAATATACTCTCAAATAAGCAATCGCATACAAGGAAACAAGCACAGAGAAGTGTCCTTAACCCAGATTTTTAATCAACACGTTACTGAGCCAAGAGAACTCCCAGCATGCAACTTCTAGGCCTGTGAAATTGAATCTAAATTATAACAGCTTCCTTAGAACTTGACAAATACCCTCAGTTAAAATTCAAGGGCATGTAATATCATGGGAGTCACATGTCCAAATGTATTTTAACATGACCCAACACGCAAGGTATTCTCTGAAGAATATGGGTCAAGAGCAGATACAGTGTTTAAAACAAAGGAAACCATAAACAAAAAGACAACCCACAGAATGAAAGAAAATATTTGCAAATGAAGCAACCCACAAGGGATTATCTCCAAAATATACAAACAGCTCATGCAGCTCTATATCAAAAAAACAAATAACCCAATCAAAAAATGGGTGGAAGACCTAAAAAAACATTTCTCCAAAGAAGACATACAGATGGCCAAAAAGTAAATTAAAAGATGTGCAACATCACTAATTATTAGAGAAATGTAAATCAGAACTACAACCAAGTATCACCTCACACCAGCCAGAATGGCCATCATCAAAAAATCTACAAACAATAAATGCTGGAGAGGGTGTAGAGAAAACGGAACCTTCCTACACTGTTTGTGGGGATGTAAACTGTTACAGCCACTATGGAGAACAGTGTGGAGGTTCCTTTAAAAACTAAAAATAGAGCTACCATATGATCCAGCAGTCCCACTCCTGGGCATATATCCAGAGAAAACCACAATTCAAAAAGACACATGCACCCCAATGTTCATTGCAGCACTATTTACAATAGCCAGGATATGGAAGCAACCTAAATGTCCACTGACAGATGAATGGATAAAGAAGATGTGGTACATATATACAATGGAATACTACTCAGCCATAAAAAAGAACAAAATAATGCCATTTGCAGTGACATGGATGGACCTGGAGATTGTCATACTGAGTGAAGTAAGCCAGACAAAGACAAATATCATGATATTGCTTATATGTGGAATCTAAAAAAAATGGTACAAATGAACTTATTTATAAGACAGAAATAGTCACAGATGTAGAAAACAAAATTATGGTTACCAAGGGGGAAAGCAGGGGGGATAAACTGGGGGATTGGCATTGACATATACACACTACTATATATAAAATAGATAACTAATAAGAACCTACTGTATAGCACAGGGAACACTACTCAATACTCTGTAATGACCTATATGGGGAAATAATCTAAAAAAGAGCAGATATATATATATGTATAACTGATTCACTTTGCTGTACAGCAGAAACACATTGTAAATCAACTACACTCCAAAAAATTAATTTAGAAAAAGGAATTTCAGGCACTGCTTTGTCTCTAGCACTGACTTACTCTCACATGGAGAAAGGTACTCAGAGAGACTGTCCACCTACATCCACCATTATATTGGGTGAGTTACCAAAGAGTTCTCTAAAAGAGTTTGCTTCCTTTGTTATATGGTTTTATGGGCTTTGGAACCAGATAAATGATAGCTAGATAGCTAAACAGACATATCGCAATATCTACATATTTTATTAAATACTTGGACATAGTGACACAAATAGCAAGGCTGTTGTCCTGTCTTGTACCCTATATAACTATTTCCACTTTTCTCAGCTTGTGAAGAAAATATCAAGTGACAAATCCAAGTTCTAATTCTTACCATCTTATATAATTGTTGGCTTGACTGTGGGAATTCCAACATCGTCCTTAGATTGACAACCCTCACTCTGCTTACATTCTGTAAAAGCTTTTACTATGATAATTCTCTATAATATTCAACTCAAAAACCTCATTGGTTCACAAGAAACCTTTATCTCCTGATCATGGGTCTGTAGGTTAGCTGTGATAACTCAGTTTCAGGTAGTTTTCAGGTTCAAGTGACTTCGTATTTTGGGACTCAGAGTTGAAGAAACACCTCCTACCTATAATGAAGGGTTCTCATGCAGGGGTCGGAGTATAACAGAAACTCTCAGTGCCTCTTAAGACTTCTCTTCAGGACTGCCTCCACTTAAAACTGGCATATTGTCATTCCCCTCCACATTCCACTGGTCCACTGGTCAAAGTAAATCACATGGTGAACCCATCATCAATGGGGCAGTGAAGTACACTCCTTCTATGATGGGGTGAGGGAGTGGAGCGAAGATTTTCTAAACAAGAATGCAATCTATTATATATTTTCTAGTCAGGACCCTCCAAAAACTTAATATCCTGCTGAATTTTCAGGTGAAAACTGGGAACCACAGACAACTGGCAGATGTGAAATGATACTTTTCAGCGAAGGAAAATGATAAGAGGATCTGGGAAGCTGTGTGAGCTTTGGTGAGATTATGAAATGTTAAAAGTTGAAATGATCAGTGCATATGTAAACGACTAAAACCTGGTCTCACTCTGGTATCCTGATCTATCATCTCCACTTGATTTAATGTTTATTTTCTTCAGCATATATCAATGGTGTTTCTATAATATATCCTAAGGAATAACCCAGACATAATATTTTGAAACTTGAAATATAAATAAAAAGAAGTGACATGTGTTGAGCACTTTATCATACTTCCTCTCTGAATGATAAAATTAACATTGCTAGGACATGCATACAGAGTTGAAGCTTAGTATGCCATTTATTGCAGTTTTTATTTTTCCCTGCTTTAATTAAAGCTTTCATTGATGGTGAAATTATTGGTCCTGGAATGATCCTTGACAATGTCTGAAAAGAACATTCAAACTCATTGTTATATAGTGCTTTTGTGCTAGCTAGCAAGAAAAGAATAGCTATTACATTGCACAAGACAACTAAAATTTTATTTGGTAACCTCCTCGAGGAATTTAACTCAGAAGATACTAAAATGTCTTTAGAGTCCTAGTTTGTTCACAATTTATCTTCACCTTTTGTGCGTGCGGACTACTACATCTAACACTTTATTATATTTTTTACATCTATGAAAAAGAAAAAATACTGTGTATTATCTCTATTTTTAGTCAGAACTTTTAAATATAGTTATTTTCACTTCAACAACAAGGAGGTGTTATTAAATTTTACTTTTTGTCATCATGCAGTGTTTTAGTTTTTAGTAACAGATTTTTTGTGTTTATTGCTTTGACTGGGTGGGGTTTTTTTGGATGTTGTTATGGTCACTCCACATCAAGGTGCTATTTTTCCTTCAGTGAGCTTAAAAGATATTTTCTGGCTCAGATTTAAATTCAAAACTCCATCTTCCAATTCCAAGTATATTATTATTAAATATTTCAGTGAATTTCTCTGAACTCTACATATTATCTCTTGAGAATGGAACACTCAAAGCAAAGTTAGAGTTTGCTTTTGGATTTGTAGTAAAGCAAAGCAGAATGACTGTGGTTTAAAAAGATACATGGAACACTACCAAATTAAAAATGTGAAGCTGCCAACCTCCTGCTCTCCTTTTCAGAAACATGTGAAAGGCAGGATTAGATAAGCTACCATCACCTGAGTGGTTGCTTCTAATTAAGGCGGAAGTCCCCAAAGGCCACAAATGGCCATTTCTGTTAGGAAAACAGGAACACAAAAGCTCCATCATATCTTCAGAATACTGACTTCTTTTGTGTTCCACTAGATTTATTTGGAGCCCCAGCTTTGGAGCCCGGCATGACCAGATAGCTTGCCCGACAAACCTACCCCTTGCTCAGACTGCCTTGGCTGGTTTTCCTAACATATCTTTAGTCAAAAAGAAAGGCAAGAATGTAAAGTATAAAGTAACGGGTTTGGGCTGAGATCCTGACATTTCCGCTTTACATATCCCTTTTTAGGAAACAAGTTGGGGCATGGCTCATAGCTGCAGAATCCAAATGTCTGCCTTGAACGGCTGTTTAACGTATGGAGTATAGAAAATAGATTCTAAGTTTGACTCTGAACTCTGCCAATGTGTGATCTTTATCATGTTACTTATCTGTGCCTCAGAGTCGATGTTAATAGTAGCAATGTATTAATAGTATCCACTTTATAGAGCTGTAATGTGGATTCAATGAAATGTTATATAGAGAAAGCATTTCACATAAGAATTCAAGGCATAGTAAGCAGTCAATAAATGCTAACTTAGAAAGATTAAGTGAAATTATAACCCATTCCAGGAAGGAAAAACCAAATACAGTAAAGAACAATAATGTTTGTCTCTAAGTTAATGAGAATCAAGTTGGTCAGGTTAAAGGGAGGCAAATTATATTCTTGTCTGACCATCATTTCTCCTTTTAGTACGCTGATCATAACATCATGAGTGAACTTTTGGGAAGGGATTGCAGTTCGCAGGTGCTTTTATGCTGAAAAACAGTGGAAGGACTAGAGCCCTGCTGTTCAATGGAAACATACTGGGTGAGCCAAAAGGTTCCTTCGGTTTTTTCCGTAAGATGGCTCTAATAGGACTTAGTTGTCTTTAATTTCATTCCAAACAATTTTGTTAGACTGTATATGACAGCTGACATATCAGTGTGCATTTAAAAAAAGACTTATCAAAATTGGTGAATTTTTGTGTAGCCATTTTAATATTGAAAATGGAAAAAAAAGCAACGTTTTCAGCATATTATGCTTTATTATTTCAAGAAAGGTAAAAATGCACCTGAAACGCAAAAAAAGATTTGTGCAGTGTATGGACAAGGTGCTGTGACTTGATCGAACGTGTCAAAAGTGGTTTGTGAAGTTTCAGGTTGGAAATTTCTCGCTGCGATGCTCCATGGTAGGGTAAACCAGTTGAAGCTGATAGCGATCAAATTGAAACAATAATTGAAAACAATCAACGTTATACCACGTGGGAGATAGCCAACATACTCAAAATATACAAATCAAGTGCTGAAAATCATTTCCACCAGCTTGGTTATGTGAGTCGCTTTGATGTTTGGGTTCCACATAAGTTAAGCAAAAAAAACCTTCTTGACCATATTTGCACATGCAATTCTCTACTGAAATGTAATGAAAACGTTCTGTTTTTAAAACAAATTGTGACGGGCCATGAAAAGTGGATACTGTACAACAGTGTGGAATGGAAGAAATCGTGGGGCAAGCAAAATGAACCACCACCAACCACACCAAAGGCCAGTCTTCATCCAAAGAAGGTGATGTGTATATGGTGGGATTGGAAGAGAGTCCTCTATTATAAGCTCCCTCTAGAAAACCAAACAATTCCAACAAGTACTGCTCCCAATTAGACCAACTGCAAGCAGCACTCGACGAAAAATGTCCAGAATTAGTCAACAGAAAACACATAATCTTCCATCAGGATAACGTAGGACCGCATGTTTCTTTGATGACCAGGCAAAAACTGTTACAGCTTGGCTGGGAAGTTCTGATTCATCTGCCTTATTCACCAGACATTGCACCTTCGGATTTCCACTTATTTCAGTCTTTACTAAATTCTCTTAATGGAAAAAATTTCAATTCCCTAGCAGACTGTAAAAGGTACCTGAACATTTCTTTGCTCAAAAAGATAAAAAGTTTTGGGAAGATGGAATTATTAAGTTGCCTGAAAAATGGCAGAAGGTAGTGGAACAAAAGGGTGAATACATTGTTCAATAAAGTCCTTGGTGAAAATGAAAAATGTGTCTTTTATTTTTACTTAAAAAACTGGGGCGAGGGGGACTTCCCTGGTGGCGCAGTGGTTAAGAATCTACCTGCCAGTGCAGGGGACACAGGTTGGATCCCTGTTCTGAGAAGATCTCACATGCCTTGGAGCAACTAAGCCTGTGTGCCACAACTACTGAGCCTGTGCTCTAGAGCCCACGAGCCACAACTACTGAGTTCATGCACTGCGACTACTGAAGCCCACACTTTAGGAACAAATGAAGTTTATTTTGTTCAAGCTAATCTATCTAAAGTATCATAATTCCATGTAACTCCTACAACTCATAAAAATTGTCAAGATATTTTACATTTTTTCCCTCTGCAAAATGTGATCTGTATTTTCCATTTACAGCACATCTCAATTTTGACCAGCCAGCCACACTGCAAGTGCTCCATAGCCACACATAGATGACAGTTACGATACTGGACAGTGAAGGAGTGGAAGATGAGGAAGAAGAGTTGGGGTGAGAAATGCGATATGAGGTTGTCTAGTGGTATCCATATAATTTTGTGACCAAATACTTGTTTGCAGCCTAACTGATATCAGAGAATGGCTTTCAAGGTTGCTATAAACCACGTTAGCCAAAGATGTAGGTATGTCTCCTGAGAAAACTTAACCATATTACTAAGACATTGATCAGTCATAAGGAAAAGCTGAGAATGTCTTTTGTTGCCAACTTAATAAAATAAATTATAAGAGGTATAACAGCTTGAAACTGCTCACTTTTACCATGAAGGGTCTAATTAAAAGGGAAGACAGTTTCCTCAACACAATTTATTAAAAGTCTATTGAATTCTCTTCTAGCCTTATCTTAGCATTCTATTCAAAATATACCACTGAGGATGGCTTTGTAACTGAGCCTATGTACAGGGTGCTGCATATAGGAATATCGATCAGCTTTATCTTAGTCTCTTAAGAATTGCATTTTATTGCACTAATGCTTCTTACAGTAACTACCATATTAAATCAGAACTTTAACATTATGATTCATAAATAGCATGAAACTTGACACCCATAAATCACAACACTAAATTGGAAGTTTCAAGATAAGATTTATAAACTAACATACTAAATCACAACTTTAAAATTTAGGATTCATTAATAAAAACTTTTACATGCATGATGTATAAATCAAAGCACTGTACCTGATTCTTGGAAGTTCATGCATGTAAATCAAAATTCTGAAAGTTAATATTAATAAATCAAGGAAATGCATTTTACTTGGTAAGTTTCTTTTTTGCGGTACGTGGGCCTCTCACTGTTGTGGCCTCTCCCGTTGCAGAGCACAGGCTCCGGACGCGCAGCCTCAGTGGCCATGGCTCACGGGCCCAGCCGCTCTGCGGCATGTGGGATCTCCCCGGACTGGGGCACAAACCTGTGTCCCCTGCATCAGCAGGCGGACTCTCAACCACTGCGCCACCAGGGAAGCCCCGGTAAATTTCCTTTTTAATGGAATAGTTCTTACATTACATAATGGACACTATCTTGTGAAAACTATGAATCTCAAAACCTCCTTTGATAGCCATTTCCAGAACATCTTTCTTGTTTTATTGAAGCCCATTTCTCTTACGTGAGCATGGAAATATCCAATATGCATATTGTCCATACAAGTTCTCATATTCTAGAAAACTGTAATTAAGTCACACAGTAAGTTTTCCACTTATAAGCTAAAAATACCCACAAAACAGCTTTCCTCCATAGGAGTTATTTTCTGTACCTTTGATCATTTTTAATAAATGTCTACAAGTTCTTTTGAAGGTGATGTGAACAAACCTGGACAAAATGTTCTTACATGGGCCCTATTAACACAGAGTGCAGTGGATGAATTACTTCCAGACCCTCATATGTCATGCCTGTTTGTAACAGTCCATTTATATCTCACGGCCAAAACAACAGGAGTAGCTTGAGTCTCCCACAGTAATGTGTTATTGTGAGCTTAGAGGAAGTAGTGCTTCACTCTCTTCATGCTTAGATTCCCTGGGCTTCTGAGTAGCCCAAAGCAAACTGGATTCTATCTTTTCCACTCTATTATAACAGCTCTTAATAAAGTTACTAAAGACTTCCATGCTACCAAAGAACAAAAACCATGTGGAGTTATCTTACATGAATATTCATCAACAGTTGGCACTGTTATTCCCTACATCGTCAGTATCTGTGACACCTCCTTTCTCCTACCTTGTCAGCAACTCCTTCTAGTCGTTATGGCACCTCCTATTCTAAGACCTCTTAACTTAATTGTTAATGTTTCACATGGTTCTCTACTTAAGCATTTCATTTTCTCACTCTATTCATCTTCTCATCTTTCCCACAGGATCCACTCCCACTTAAACGTTGATTACCTATGGAGCTCTTTTCTAAGATCTAGAAATATTCACTAGGTATTTCTTCCTTGATATACTACTAGCCCCTCTAAATCTACATGCCCAAAATGGGGTTCCTTATTTCTTTCGCCAAAGCAACTTCACTTTTTTCAATCCCAACGCCAACCCCTAAGTCTAATCAGCTAAGACTTTTCTCAGATTTCTTCCATCCATTCCATTCCTACAGCCACTGTTCTAGTTTAGGGCCCCCCATTAATTCTTCCTTGGACTCTTCTATAATTTTCTAACTTCTACTCAGCATTCCAGAATGAAAATCTGATCACATAACTCCTTGTTTAGACATTTCCACTTCCATTCCCTACTTCTTCAATAGATATGGCCCTAATGACATATTTGCTTCCCACCATATTCTACACTTTAAATGAGTGGTTCTCAATCTGGTGAATTTTGCTCCCCAGGGAACATTCGGCAATATCTGAAGACATTTTGGGTTGTCACAACTAGGTGTGGTGGTGCCACTGGCATCTAGTGGATAGAGACCCTTCAATGTTCAAAACAGGCCCCCACAACAAATGATTATCCAGTCCCAGATGTCAACAGTGCAGAGACTTAGAAACCCTGAGCCTCACCAAGAGCCTTTGAATGTGGCATATATCTATGCTATGTCCTTTGCCTGAAATGCCCTTTCCTCGCTTACACACAGGCCCAGTAATCTTCATTCTGCAAGCTTCAGTTCAGTGAAGGGTTTTCTCATCCTTCCAAGCTTCAGTGATCTACCAACATGGTTTTGTGGAAACATGCATGGGATTCAGAGTCAGAATGACACTGGTTTGAAATATGAATCCACCTTACTAGTGTGTGTCCTTGGGCAAACTAACCTCTTTGATTCCCAGTTCCTTCTGAGAACTGTGACTAGAAAATACCAAACCAACAAGTTTATTATTAGGATTTAATCAGATATTGATGCAAAGGAAATCTGGCTTCACATAACCTAGTTTTACAGGTTATCATCTACACATTAACAGAAAGGATCATCTCGCACAAAAGATGCACATTCTTCAATAAAAGGAATGCAAGTAACTGGACTCTCCAACTAGACCCTCTTAAGATGCTTTCAAGGTCTACTTGCAGGTGAATATAAAATAAGGGAATAGTAAAATGTGTCTAATATCTGTCATGAGCTACACTTGGATAATTGGGTTGTTCCAGCAAAAGAACTGTATGGCACCTGATATATCTACTTTTGAAAATATGCTAGTTTATGTGGATTATATAATGAAACATAAGAATTTGTAGTTTAGTTGGAAACACAGGACTAGAATTCTAAAATAAGGAGAAAATAGAACACTATAGCCTATAATCAGCTAGTAAAATGATGGCACAGAAAAGTACTATACATTTTTCCATACATTTTTTAAGATGAAATTTACAACTAGTGTATGAAATGGAAGATAGTATAGCCATCATTATGTCCTTATATGAGCACGTGTGTGTGTGTGTGTGTGTGTGTATTTCCACTCTATCTTTTCTTTCCTAACAGATTTTTTTCAGCTAATTTTGTATCATGGAAAATAAAATATGCACACTCTAGAGCATTCTTATGGTAAAGAGTTACAAATATAAATTAATCAGAGCAATGCAGAACTATAAGGAAGACACGTAAAACATATTTGAAATAATTCTCAAAAATGTGATCATGATTAAATCTTCCACTGATGCTCCCACAACAAATATTTACTTGAGAATTTTTGAAACTATTTTTTTAAACTTGTGATGAATTCAACATTACAGTAAGCAGAGCCATCCTGTCTGCAGTAATGCTCTTGCATCATCTGAACTATTCCCAGAGGAAATAATGGGTGAAAGGAAAACCAAGTAAACAATAACTTTTATCAGATCTATTGTAAAAGGTTTTTCTGACATCAAGGGCATATGCAGATTTCCTTGATAGCCTGACTCCATGTGATTTAGTTTAGTAATTTTCTTTCTTCCCATCACTTATTTTCTCGAAGTAATTTGACATCTGAATATATACTTTTATGCATAAAATTACACGTATTATGAGGAAATACAGCATTCATACCATTTTGAACATATAAGATATGCCTCTTGAGAGTTTAATAACACATTTGTGATTCCAAGAGAATCATGTTATAAAACTTGAAAAAGGATCAGTTCACATATTTAGCTACTTGTTATTTTATGTCAATTAAGTAATGAAACTTTCAAACGTGTATAATATTACTATGTGAAACTGCCTGAAGTTATCTGATTTTTAATCTTAATTGGTATTTCTTATTACCCAATGAGAAAAAATTTTTTTAAGTTTCCCCCTGGAGATTTATGTCACATAACAGAATCATATAATCTAGAAAGAATCTCAAAATATAAAGTGATATCCTTCAATATAAATGTATAAAAAGCCTGTATGCTATAAATATCATTTTTTAATGAAAGTTGAATTATAATCTAGGAGAAAGAAATTAAACGTTAGGACAAAGAGTTACTAGTTTACTACACAAATGTTCTGACACACAAAAATGAGGGAAAATTACATTTCTAGAAATACTGTAAGGGAATATGAACAAGTAATCCAAAAAGAAACTAAATACACATGGCTAATAACGTAAAAATAGTCTTAAATTTACCAGTTATTCAGTAAATTGCAATTGAAGGAATAAGATTATTTATCTTCCATGAGGTTAATTTTTTAATGCAATGTTACTACCCAGTATTGATAGGGATGTGAATAAAAGTGAATGGTAATTTTATATACTTCTAGTAGGCATATAAATTAGTACAACTTTCTAGGGAGAAATTTTTCTTTAAAAATGATAATGTCTTTTGACATACAAAGTTCCCAGGAATTTATCCTAAGAAAATAACTATAGCCAAGAGAGGTTCATTGCAGTATTATTTAGTACCCACAATCACAAACAATCTAAATATCTAAAAAAAGGGGATGATTTGAATAAATTATGGTATACCTATGAGAAGAACTACTATGCAGCCAGGAAAAAATATATTCTAGAAATACATTAACTGACAGAATAAGATGTTCATAATTCATGATTATATGAAAAAAGCTTCCAAAACTGCACACCATGATCCTACAGAATCTTTTAGCCATAAGAACTGCTTAAATTAACATAGGTAATAAAATGGTATTATAATGTGTGCCCAGGGAAATGAAGAGCCACAGAAAACCCTTCTCAACAGCTTCCTGTTCAGGGCTCAGGAATTAATAATAGTCCTTCATAACTCAGGACAAGAAACCAACCAGCCCGGAGGAATCAGTTATTCCATCATTCCACCAGAAGTAGGCATCTATTCTCTTCTGTAATGATTCTGCCTTTCTTGCCTTCCCTCTTTCTTTTTTTGATATTCACTTTTATGTGTAAATTATGAAAACCATAATTTATTCAAATCTAGTTTATTTTTTAGATTCCATATATAAGTGATATCATACAATATTTGTATTCCACTGACTTACTTCACTTAGTATGATAATCTCTAGATCCATCCATGTTGCTGCAAATGGCAAAAATTCATTCTTTTTTATAGAGTAGTATTCCATTTTATATATGTACCACCTCTTCTTTATCCATTCATCTGTCGATGGACACGTTGCTTCTATCTTTCTCTCTTCTTTTTTTTGTTTTTGTTTTAAATTTATTTATTTATTTATTTATTTATCTATGGCTGCACGGGGTCATGGGCTTTCTCTAGTTGCGGTGAGCAGGGGCTACTCTTCGTGGCGGTGCGCGGGCTTCTAATTGCGGTGGCTTCTTGTTGTGGAGCATGGGCTCTAGGCACGCGGGCTTCAGTAGTTGTGGCCCATGGGCTCTAGAGCTCAGGCTCAGTAGTCATGGCGCACAGGCTTAGTTGCTCCACGGCATATGGGATCTTCCCGGCCCAGGGCTCAAACCCGTGTCCCCTGCATTGGCAGCTGGATTCTTAACCACTGTACCACCAGTGAAGCCCTCTCTTCTTATTTCTACCTCTTATTCATTGTTTCTCTTTCTATGTCCTCTAAATCTGTTATTATTGCTTTTGTTTGTGTGTCCCTGAGTGTGCATATTTGTGTGTCACATACAAAACCCCCTAAAGGAGAGGACCCTACTGAGCCTGGCAGTTAATGTCCAGCATGGCATACCCACACTGGGTAGAGTTCTTATGGCAGGCTACCTATCTAGTACCTATCTAGTTTCTGGTTCAGTCTTTAGCTGCTTATCTTTGATTTCAGCATTAATTCATAAATCAGTTACTTTTGTCTAGGACAATAAAGTCACATGACACAAAGCACGGTGGTTTGTGCAGAAGGTACTTTTTTTTGCTTTCCTCAAAACAGAGTTGTAGACTCAGAGGACACTTAGAGTTACCTTTCTGTGTTGAAATTATAGAATCCATAATATAGATCAATTAATTTTGTTCTAATTAATGGGTCACTTTTTATGTTAAACGTTTTCGTTATCTGCCTATACAGAAAAAAAATCAGTAAGTTTTGTTTTATATTTTAAATCACTTGATCTTGTCTCCTGCCTAAAGGCTATTATATAACTGCCAGTGATTTTTTTGTAAACATGTGCTTCTTCAGAAACATCCACACTATTTCATGCTTCATTCCATCAGCTATTTTCCCTCCCCTTCCATCCTGATTCCTGTAAGAACCTAGTAAATAATGCTTAATAATATCAGAAACTTCTGAATCCTAAAACACTCCCTTCATCCACTCATATCATGTTTCATTTCACCTTTCTCTTAAAAAAAGTATGTGGATATAGCAGCTAAGTAATTACTTAGGTTGTATGCAGAATCTTCCAGAACTCAGTTTTGAGGCCATATGACCAAGAGTACTCTGCCTTTTCAAAACTTGGTGGTGCTTTTCTATCTTAACTGTTTCTTCATTCTCAGACGCTTGGTCTTTCTAACTTTGTGCCCTGGATTCACAAATAAGTCTCTAAAAATTCCCTTATTTGTAGGGATATTATTTAATGTCTTACTTAATATCATCCTAGTCTATTTTCATTTCTTAAGCCTGCTGTTGTGGTTCATTTTCTTCTGCTCTAGCATACAATGAGTGGTGGGGTTTTTTTAAGCTGCTTTTCTATCATCAATTGGATCCTGATCTTTACAAACTTTGCATAATTCAAGTCATGTAAATTAGTATCCACTCTCTGCAAAAGCAAGACTTTGTACTAGAAACTCTGAGGCATACAGGTCCCAGTCCCTGCCCATTAGAAGAGGGAAGGAATGTATATAATTATAATACGGGGAAAGGGGACAAAGAAGAGCACAGATAACTAAAGGCTGTACTAGAAATACCAGAAGAAAGTGGAAGAATTAGTGAGGGAGCCAGCATAGGAAGAATCTGAGGAATATAAAAATTATTGATAGGGAGTATTGTATTTTTTATTTATATCTCATGCACCTAATAAGAGAGGTATTAAATAAATCATTTTGAATTGAAATTCATTGAACCAGAAAAATGTAATATCAGGAAGTCTGTATGGGGAGAGGGTGTAGAAAACTGTTTAGGATGGTATGAGTTATGGTCAAATGGAGCAGAATGAAGACTAAATAAGGAAAGCTCCTCAGACAAGCCATGAAGAAGAAACTTCAGGAATGCCTATTCAGTGGAATGCAGATATACAAATGCCATGTTGCAAGACGAGTGTTGGAAGAATTGTTCCCCAAGCATCTAAGCATTTTGGCAGTGAAAAGAGACAAGAAAACATAGAGGAGGAAGTAGATAAATGGCAAGAGAACATTCTAAGAATAAGATGAAGCGGGGTGACCAGCATCTCTAAGAACAGTGTTGGACAGCTCAAAGTATGAACTGAGATTTTTTGAAAAATCCTATCAATACCAAAAACTTTGTTTATAAACATATTCAAAATGTGTATATAAACCAAAAATTAATAAAGAAGAGAGAGGGCTATCTCAAGAACCTTCACATTTATTGTAAAATAAAATTTAAAACTTCATCCTGGTGAAAGGATAGCCTTTTAAACATAAGTTATTGCAAAAACTGGACACCCAAATACAAAAGAATGAAGTAGGACCTTACACCATAAAAAATAAAGTTCAAACGGATCAAAGACTTAAATTTAAGAGTTAAAACTATAAATCTCTTAGAAGAAAAGACAGGAGAAAAGCTTCATAACAGTGAGTTTGGCAATGATTTCTTGGATACGACTCCAATAGCACAGGCAACAAGATTATATAGAGGTAAAGTGGACTATATCAACATTAAAAACTTTTATGTTTCAAAGGACATAATCAGCAGAGTGAAAAGGACACCCAAGGAATGGAAGAAAATATCTGCAAATCATATATCTGATAAGGAATTAATATCCAAAGTATAAAAAGAACTCCTATAAAAAAATTAAAAATAGGCAAATGAGTTCAATAGACATTTCTCCAAATAAGATATATAAATGGCCAATAAGCACATGAAAAGAAGCTCAACACTGCTAATCATTAGGGAAATGCAAATCAAAACCACAATGAATACCACCGCACATTCATTGAGATGGCTACTATCAAGGAAACAGAAAACAACTGTTGTTAAGGCTGTGGAGAAATTGGAAACATTATGCACTGCAGGGAGAAATATAAAATGGTGCAGACATTATAGAAAATGTTATGATGTTCCTCAAATATTGAAAACAGAATTACCAGGTGATCCAGCTATTACACTTCTGTGTATATACCTAAAAGATATGGAGAAATTGGAATCCTTGTGCCCTGTGAGTGGGAATGTAAAATAGTATAGCCATTTTGGAAAACAGTATGGCAATTCTTAAAACAATTCAACATAGAACTACCGTATGATCCAGCAATTCCACTTTTGGGTATATACACAAAATTAGACAAACAGGGTCTCAAAGAGATCTTTCTACATCCATGTTCATATCAGCATTATTCACAATAGCCAAGATATGGAAGCAACCCAAATGTCCCTCCACTGATGAATGGATAAGCAAAATGTGGTATACAAGTACAATGGAATATTATTCAGCCTTAAAAAGGAAGGACATTTTGACACATCTTACAACATAGATGAACTTTGAGGACATTATGCTAAGTGAAATAAGCCAATCACAAAAGTACCAATATTATATGATCCCACTTACATGAGGTATGTAGAGTAGTCAAGTTCAGAGAGACAGAAAGTAAAATGATGGTTGCCAGGGACTATGGGGAGGGGACACTGGACAGTTGTTTTCATGGTAATAGAGTTTCAGTTGGGGAAGATGAAAAAGTTCTGGAGATTGGTTGCCCAACACTGTGTATGTATTTAATACTGCTAAACTGTACACCTAAAAGTGGTTAAGATAGTAAATTTTACATTATATTTTACCATAATAAAAATCTAAAAATATATTTAAAATGATCAAGATGGTCAATTTCATGTTATGTATATTTCATAACAATCAAAGAAAGAAAGAAACAAACAAACATAACTCATCACATCTTGGAAAAGCCTTTAGACCGACCCTCCCTAAGCCACTGAACTTTGTACAATCCCATGAAAGTTCCAGATAATTTTTGTCTCCAAACATAGCTCTTTTTCTCTTGGCCTGCAACCCTCTTCCCCTCAGTTCATCCCCTAGCTGTCAAAGATTTCAGGTCATGTTATTTTCTCAGAAAAAAACAAAAAAGAAAAACTTTTCTTGACCATCCAAATCAATACTATGCTCCCATGTTCTGATGTTTTATCGTACCTCCTACTTTTCCCTACAATAATTTTAAGTACATATTTTGGGAGGGTCATTTCTTACAGCCTATCTTCCCTGATAGACTGTAAATTCCTTGAGGACAGGTACCATGGTTTACTCAATACACAGCTGTATCCTCAACATCTGGGAACTTGCCTGGCACAGAGAGTTTTCAGTAAATTTATGTTTAATGAGTAAGGTAAGCTAGTTGCTAATAAAACACATTTAGTATTTAGGTTAAATATAGTTAAACAATTTGTCAAGGCTAATCAAATCCTAAGAAAGTGTTAGTAACATTTGAAGAATAAAAGTGAAAACAAAACAGTTAATTGTTAGCTGTCATTTATTTCCTTTCCCTTCTATATACCTTCATACTCCACAATGTAGAAAGCTAAAGTTACGTTCTCATATTCTCTTTAACCTAGGTCTCTGAACAGTAATTAGTTTCCATCAGTGAGACCCACTCTGAGGATCAAATGGCTTGGAGGCCATCTTCCTGCTGTGACTATTTGTCACTGCTTGCAAAGCATTCACAAAGATATGTCTGTCTGTGGCCTGACTCGGGGTCCTGGTGACAAGCCATTAACTCGTGGGTATAAGAGGAGGATGTGACCCAGCAAGTATGGTGCCAACAGCATCTTCCTCATCTTTGAATCTCAGCTATAGTGAGCCCAGTGACAGGCTGCTAACTTTCGTTCCTCCATTTTTAAACACATAAGTCCCTGTATTAAATCCCTTCTGCTTAAAATACTTAGAATGCTCAGTTCACTACATTGAACCTAGAAAGTTACACATAAACTTTTGAAAAGACTAGAACTGGAAAAATGGTAAGTTTTCATATCACTGACATTTAGCTTTAAACTCAAGACAGAGCAGAATTCTAGAACAGTAAATGAAGTTGTGATCATTTAAAATAGAAAAAAAGGGATCACGCAAGGCTAGCATAGAATCACTAAATGAATGTCATGGCAAGCTAACTTTGTTTCTTGATGGAGACCTTCCATTAGAAAATCAGTACAGTCCCAAACTTATGGTATACTTGCATGTCAGAGAGCAGTTAAAATTCCTCATGTAACTGCCTCTGAGAATCCTGTCCTGGATCCCTCAAGTAAACTTGATAACTACCCTCTATGCTCCTATATCATTTTGTTTATTCTTATACAATAATTACTATCATTAGTTTATGGTTACATTTTCACATCTGTCGCTCACCTCCCAACATCTGGAGCTTCTGAATGTCAATAAACATATATTATCTTTCCATATAACACTAAGACCTAGTACAATGCTTGTCATACAGTAGGTGTGCTCAAAGATTGAATATTTTATATTGAATTATGACATAATAGGTAAACTTATAAGCAATTGAAAAATATTAACCTCAAATGCACTGATTAATGGATCTATATAAACTAAAGAAAGTTCTCAATTAGAATCACCCCAGGCTTTTTCACACTTAGTAAATTTTTAATCCTAGAAAGGAGAGAGGTCTTAATTAGAATCACCCCAGGCTTTTTCACTCTGAGTAAATTTTTAATCCTAGAAAGAAGTGTTGCCTTATCTTGTACCAGTGTGTCATAATGTATTAAATTGGTAGTGTCATTTTTTATTCTGATTTGCAATTGAGCTCATCATTTTGTTTGGATAGTATTCAGCCTCATCAACTAGATTAATACATTTCTTAAAGGTTCAGGCTTTATCTACCTCTTTCCCTCTGCTCACACCATTAACTTCAGGGCTATGCCCACAGTGGGCATGCAGTGGGCCCTTTTTAGGTGACCATTTGGTTCTTACGGCTTCCCTCCCTCTTAGCTGATTCCTCTGCTGGCCTCCAAGCCTCTATGGCAGGGCTTTTTTCAATTTGAGAATTAATAGTGGATCAACAGAAGCTATTGTTTGTTGCTTCTCATTTCATCCTTTAGAATAAACTGACTTTTTCCCCCCTTTTATTTATTTATTTATTTTTTTGTAAACTGACTTTTTTTTTGGACAACACCCATATACTTAAGACGCCCACATATTTGGAGTAAATCACTGTAAATAGGCGATCAGCAGAAAACAACAGCCTGTAGAACACATTACCAAGGAGCAGCAGGCAGCCAAGTTTTTCATAACTGGGCTACTAGCCACCAATTTAAAGCTTTCATCTCAACACACGTTCACCACACAGAAGTCTGTTTTTCTGCACAACATAAATGGAAGGGGACAAAACACTGCTGCTCTAAGTTATATTAAATTGATATTTTTAAACACAATTCTGGCTTTGAGTTGGTAAACATGCTTAGGAAAAATGCATATCCCCCCAAAATTAAAGATGCTAAAAATAAAAGAATGTATGTAAGTTTACACAAAAAGGGGTCTTTTTTGTAAATTACTTCCACCACCATCGTCACCACCCCCCCACCTCTTATCATAAGGTGAACCTGCAACTAATTGGCTCTGGCGGTATTACAATCGGTCCTTACATAATGCCACTGAATGTTTTCTCTGTTGATTACTTTCTAATAACATTATCTGCCATAGGAAAGGCAAACAACTACATCTTACTTCATTTGAATGTTGGAGAGAGCCTTTTAAAATTTTGATACTTTCAGTTCCAAACTGAAAATAAGCATTTTCCAAGGAAAAAAAATCTATTTTGGAGGTGAGTTACTGAGAGGGTTCTATTCTACTAATGACATTCTATCACAGAGCAATGAATGTGAGCTTATAGTCATAAAAATACTTGATGACACCTTTTTATCCAAATATCCCAAAGCATTAAAGGAAATTAAAACTCCATCCATTTGCATGCTACCTCTGATAGAGAATAAAATGAACAAACAGGCAGAAAATTGTTTAAGGAAGTTTCTGGGCAATTCATACTATCAAAGTCGTCAACAAGATTATTCCTGATTCCCTGCCACTAAGTCTAACCAAACAGGCCGTTTTCCACTGAAAACTTACCTGAGACCTAAAACCTATACTCCGACTTCAGTCATCATCCCACCATGTCCATTTTGCTACTTAAGAAAAATCCTTTGTACATATCACTTCCTGCATACCTCTTTTTCCACCCCTCTGCTTCCACAATTTCAAAACCTCCTCCTGAGATGTACCTTCACTGGGCTTAACATATCAAACCTTGGGAGATTTCAAAGAAGCAGTTAACCTATTCCAGGTTTCCCCCACCGCCGCGGGCCCCCGCACGCACAAATAGAGTGTTTTTAAATTCATGGAAAGACCCACTTTGTTGGAGAGTAGAAAGAGTAACATCATAAATTGCAACTTACTAGTGCAAAGGAAGGTCAACGCCATGGCCAGGGAGTCAGGTTGCTCTGGATCTGGTCCCAGGAGACTTGCTTTTTGTTTTGTTTCCAGTCCCTCAATCCACAGAAAAGAGGTATCCGTGGCGCCCGGAGCAGGGAGACTTGCAAAAACACCAGGACCTGAAGAAACCACCAGCCGTTACTTTACCTTAAGAACAGCTCTGAAGATTCGAGAGCCAATCATGAAGCTCTTTCAGCCTCATTGAGACCAGCTGTTTCCTTCAGTTCTTCTCCAAGCCCTTGCTCCTCAAAGTGTTTACAGCATCACTGGCATCACCTGGGAACTTGCTGGAAACGGCCCAACCTCTGACCTCTAAAACAGAAACTGCCGTTTAACGAGATCCCCAGGTGGTCTAAATTCACATTAAAGATGGAGCAGCCCTGGTCTCAAAGTGTGTTCAGCTTCTGACTACACGAATTGGCAAAATGGTCCTTAAACCAGAAGATAGTTGAAGAACTTTTTAGCTCTGAGACATTTGGGCTCTATACATTCAAGCCTTAAATTGCGGCAAAGCTCCACGATGCTTAAAAGGGTTTTGGCTTTTCAATTCTTGACAGAGAATTTTCTTTTCATTTTCTTTTTACTTTTTTCTTTTATTTTGACAAAATGTCACCTTTTTTGCTTATAAAGATTTTAGCCAATGAAGCTGAGGTGTGAGAGCTAAATGGGCTTGTTAAGTCTCCCTGGTCCTGCTTCTAACTCCCTCCTCTCCAATTCAGACTTTTGGACAATAGTTTTAAGAAAAATTTTCCGAGCAGACACACCAAAGAACATAGTCACACATGAGAGAAGGAAACAGGACAGAATGCCCAGTGCTTGCAGATGTCTAATCAATTACCTTCATCAATTTAAAAAAACATGGAGTAAAAGTTAGGTTTTTCAACCAGTGGGGAGAAATGGGTCTGAGACATAAGGCTGGAAGTGTTACCCTGGGAAAGTCCTACCAAGTGAACTTCCTGATGTCTTTTAGAATATCTTCCTCTTTTAAAAAATAATCTGGGGCTTCCCTGGTGGCGCAGAGGTTGAGAGTCCGCCTGCCGATGCAGGGGACACGGGCTCGTGCCCCCGCCCGGGAAGATCCAACATGCCGCAGAGCGGCTGGGCCCGTGAGCCATGGCCGCTGAGCCTGTGCGTCCGGAGCCTGTGCTCCGCAATGGGAGAGGCCACAACAGTGAGAGGCCTGCGTACCGCAAAAATAATAATAATAATAATAATCTGTCAATCTATATATATATATATATATATTTTTTTTTTTTTTTTCCGTACGCGGGCCTCTCACTGTTGTGGCCTCTCCCGTTGCGGAGCACAGGCTCCGGACGCACAGGCTCAGCGGCCATGGCTCACGGGCCCAGCCGCTCCGCGGCATATGGGATCCTCCCAGACCGGGGCACGAACCCGTATCCCCTGCATCGGCAGGCGGACTCTCAACCACTGCGCCACCAGGGAGGCCCTGTCAATCTATATTTTTGAATGTACAAAAGTCCAATTACTACCAGAAATTAAGAACTGTAAAATCATTTTTACTTAGAAATGTGTTAGGAACACACACACACACACACACACTTATGCCTAAGTTTCATGGAGTTTAAAACATCTCTACAAAGGACAAAATACATATTTTTGTAACTAAGTACGTAATAAATGTTTCTCAAAATGAACTATTGTAGCAAAACAGAAACTTAAAAGATGTTAGTATATCCTTGTTTAGAGGTTTATGATACAGAGTTACAGACTGTGTTGGGAAGGTCATAAGAATGGAGTTCAAATACTAAGAATCACTATGATTTGTAAACATCTAAATTGGGCCTTTATCTTTTGAATCAAAAGAATGATGGCTTGGGGATGCAGACATTTTAATTCCTGTTCCACCCTTGTTTCTCACTGACTGACCTCATCATGTCAGCTGTTTTCCCATCTATGTCTGAAGAAGGTGGACTAGCTTAACAGACCTTTCAAATCTCAGACTGATTTAAAATTGTTTCCAGTGGCTTAGAAGCTATAAATATTATTAGCTGTGTTATACATACAAGTGGTTATTTTGATTAGTAAAGTTTCTTTTGGTTGCTTCATTAATTTGTTTTGAATTTTTGAGAACTAGCAACTGCCACAAAGTTAGCATTATGAAAGGGGACATTTAGATGATGGCTTCATCTTATTAAAAATTCCATAAAAGTTTTAAAACTACATTTCCCAAGAAGTTTTCTCCAAAATTGTAATAAGTGCTACGTGCTAAGAAAAAATGGATTCCACTGTCAAATAAGTTAGGAAATACTGTGTTAAACAAGTAAAAAAGACCTATCTTTATGCAATGCTAATTAGGGGTTGAGCATGTTAATGAGAACTGAGAATCTACAAGAACTGAGGTTTGATACAGTTGCAGAACTGCCCAAATTTATTTGGTCACGGAATACTTTTGGGGTGAAATATCCCAAGACACTGGTGTTCTAAGGGAAGTGCTGAACTCAAAGTGGCAGTTGGACCCTTAAATATATGTGTGTGTGTGTGTGTGTGTGTGTATATATATATGGTGTTTTTTGGGTGGGGACCTAACAAAACAGGGAGGAAAAAGCTATCATAATTTAAATCCCCTTATGCCTGGAGAAGATTTCTTGCCCATGTCAGAAAAACTGACCTTTCCAAACAAGAAGAAAAGGATTACCATGGGGAATTTCTTGCCTACATAAAGAGACACACTGCAGAGGATTCATCCCTAGTGGCTAAACCAACACCATTCTAACACATAAGAAGGATGACCTGCAGGTTTGGGACCTTAACAGTGGCGATATTTTTAGATATAATTCAATACTTGAATTAAACGCAAAACATAGCTGACTATATAGAAGTGTTGAAAGCTCAGCATTTATACTCAAGTAAGCAAATTGCAGCATTCTGCACCAGCATCAAATTCTGAATGCTTTTCACCTAGATATCCTCCTGCAATTCAGCTTAAAATGGTAGAAAATTGAATGTTACATCTTCCCAAATAAAGGTGAACACATAAGACAAGAATGCCAAAAAGATTATCAGAAATCCATGATGACCACTAGGTCAAATTATGCCAAAATTTTTATATCTCAAACATATTTAGATAAACAAATATTTATGTCATGCTAAACATTTATGCACTCTTTTACAAAGTGAAGAGTTTGTTTACAAGAAAACCTTCTGAAATGGAATCATGTTTTGATCTTTGCAGGGTAAAAAAATTTTTTAAATTAAAATGTTGCCTTAAGGCCCTAAAGACAGCCATATGCTTTTGCATACATTTTTACAACTCAGCAGCTGCTCACTGAACCTCTTCCATTTCAAGTTTTCCTGTTGACCACTCTCTTCTGCAAGGCTTCTGTGACTGCCGGATGGAAATATTTATGAAAACACTGGGGCAGCCAGGATCGTCCAAGTTCTTTAAAAATGTTTGCTTGGCAAAGAGTTGCTGGCAGGCAAAATGTGCTCCTACAAAGGTTTCAGTAAGTGTTTATGCCTCCTCAGTATATTCCATTTGTAAATGTGGGCAGAGACCTAAACTGTGATCTCTACAAGCTTTGAATGAAGAAGCTGAAATTCACTTTGCCTTAGAGAGCCTTCGCACCTGCCAATCCTACCCCTTCCAAATCATTGTAATGGATTCATAGGCAGGTCCCTTTTTAAAGCACTTCTATAATCACAGATAAAAACTAAGAAACTTGAGGGTCCCCATGATCTCCCTGAAAAAAAATCAGTGAATTTGTTTCAGAAGAGTTGTTTCTTGAGTGCTTGACTTAGAAGTTTAAGTGCTAAGAAAGACAATGAGGTGGCTGGGGAGGTGTGGGGATTTTTAGACAAGAGAGAAAGACATAGAAGAACTGGAGGGGCTGATGCATTCAAGGAACTGTAGTAATATGGTGAACACTGGTGATCAGATGGGTGAGGAAGGGGATTAGTCTGGAGAAGGAGGCAAGACCCACATGATAAAGAACTTCCTAAATCATATCCAAGAATTTTCAGAATGATTGAAGTGATTTAAGCAGCTCTATGGTATGATTTGATTTTTATTTTTGAAAGACCATTTGCTTCAAAATGGTCTGAAGCTATATTGAAAACTGAAGCAACACTGAATTTGAACCTAATAGGAAGGGATTAGAAAGTTCAAGCAAAGCGTGATAATGTTATATAAATGGAATCATACAACATGCAACCTTTTGAGACTAGCCTTTTACTCAGTATAATGATTGTGAGATTCACCCAAGTTGTTGCTTGTGTCACTCGTTCCATCCTTTTTATTACAGAGTAGTATTTCATTGTATGGATGTACCATGATTTGCTTATCCATTTACCCATTGAAGGGCATTTGGGTTGCCTCCAGTTTTTTGAGGTTGTGGATAGAGCTGCCTTAAACATTCATGCACAGAGGAACTATTTTGTTTTCTGATTATGATGGTGGTTAAACAAATCTATATATAGGTTAAAATTTGTAGAACTATAGACTATAAATGTTAATTTTACTCTGTGTTAATTTCCAAACACAATTTTAAAAAGTGATAATGGGGCTTCCCTGGTGGCGCAGTGGTTGGGGGTCCGCCTGCTGATGCAGGGGGCGCGGGTTCGTGTCCCGGTCCGGGAAGATCCCACGTGCCGCGGAGCGGTTGGGTCTGTGAGCCATGGCAGCTGGGCCTGCGCGTCCGGAGCCTTGCTCCGCGGCGGGAGAGGCCACAACAGTGAGAGGCCTGCGTACCGCAAAAAAAAAAAAAAAAAAAAAAAAAAGTGATAATGAACTGAACTAAGAAAGTGGCAATGGGCTTCCCTGGTGGCGCAGTGGTTGAGAGTCTGCCTGCCAATGCAGGGGACACGGGTTCGAGCCCTGGTCTGGGAAGATCCCACATGCCACGGAGCAACTAGGCCTGTGAGCCACAACTACTGAGCCTGTGTGTCTGGAGCTTGTGCTCCACAACAAGAGAGGCTGCGACAGTGAGAGGCCCATGCACCACGATGAAGAGTGGCCCCTGCTTGCCGCAACTAGAGAAAGCCCACGCACAGAAACAAAGACCCAACACAGCCCTAAATAAATAAATAAATACTTTTTTAAAAAAAAAGTGGCAACGAGTGAGCTTCATCCATTCGTTCATCATTCATTTTCTGGATTTGACAAGATCTTAAGAAGAAGAACAACAATCACAAACAAATAAAACCTAACTCAGATAGAAAAACACAGTCTCTTTAATAAGGGGTGTTGGGAAAGCTGGACAGCTAAATCGATGAAATTAGAACATTCACACCATATACAAAAATAAACAAAATGGTTTAAAGACCTAATATAAAGACATGACACCATGAAACTCCGAGAAGAAAACATAGGCAAAACATTCTCTGACATAAGTCATAGCCATGTTTCCTTAGGTCAGTCTCCCAAGGCAAAAGAAATAAAAGCAAAAATAAACAAATGGGACCTAATCAAACCTATAAGCTTTTGCACAGCAAAGGCTTATAAACAAACATAAACAAAATGAAAAGACAACCTACAGAATGTGAGAAAATATTTGCAAATGATGCAACCAACAAGGGCTTTATTTCCAAAATATACAAACAGCTCATACAGCTCAATATCAAAAAAACAAACAACCCAATCAAAAAATGGGCAGAAGACCTAAAAAGACATTTCTCCAAAGAAGACATACAGATGGCCAACAGGCACATGAAAAGATGCTCAACATCACTAATAGTAGAGAAATGCAAACCAAAACTACAATGAAGTATCACCTCACACTGGTCAGAATGGCCATCATTAAAAAGTCTACAAATAATAAACACTGGAGAGGGTGTGGAGAAAAGGGAACCTTCCAAAACAGTTGGTGGGAGTGTGAATTGGTGCAGCCACTATAGAAAACTGAATGGAGTTTCCTTTAGAAACTAAAAATAGAGCTACCATATGATCTAGCAATCCCTCTCCTGGGCATATATCTGGAAAAGACAAAAACTCTTAATTCAAAAAGACCATGTACCACAATGTTCATTGCAGCACTATTTACAATAGCCAGGACATGGAAGCAACATAAATGTCCATTGACAGATGAATGCATAAAGAAGATGTGGCACATATATACAATGGAATATTACTCAGCCATAAAAAGAAACAAAATTGAGTTATTTGTAGTGAAGTGGATGGACCTAGAGTCTGTCATACAGAGTGAAGTAAGAAAGTGAAAAACAAATACCATACGCTAATGCATATATATGGAATCTAAAAAAAAAAAGGTACTGATAACCTAGTGGCAGGGCAGGAATAAAGACATAGACATAGAGAATGGACTTGAGGATGGGGGGGAGGGGGCAGCTGGGGCGAAGTGAGAGTAGCAGCGACATGTATACACTACCAAATGTAAAATAGCTAGTGGGAAGCAGCAGCATAGCACAGGGAGATCAGCTCAGTGCTTTGCAACGACCTAGAGGGGTGGGATAGGAAGGGTGGGAGGGAGGCTCAAGAGGGAGGGGATATGGGGATATATGTATGCATATGGCTGATTCACTTTGTTGTATAACAGAAACTGACACAGTATTGTGAAGCGATTATATTCCAATAAAGATCTATAAAAAGAAAAGGATCCATGCACCCCAATGTTTATAGCAGCAGTATTTACAATAGTCAAGACATGGAAACAACACAAGTGCCCATCAGTAGATGATTGGTTTAAGAAGATGTGATATATATACAATGGAATATTACTCAGCCATAGAAAAGATTAAAATATTGCCATTTGCAGCAACATGGATGGACCTAGAGAATATTACACTTAGTGAAGTAAGTCAGACACAGAAAGAAAATATCACATGGTATCACTTACAAGTGGAATCTAAAAAATGATACAAATGAATCTATATATAAAACAGAAAGAGACTCACAGACATAGAGAACAAACTTATGGTTACCAAAGAGGAAAGGGCAGGGGAGGGATAAATTAGGAATATGAGATTAACAGATACACACTACTTATACATAAAACAGATAAGCAACAAGGATTTACTGTATAGCACAAGGTATTATATTCAATACCTCATAATAACCTATAATGGAAAATAATCTGAAATATATATATATATAACTGAATCACTTTGCTATACACCTGAAACTAACACAATACTGTAAATCAACTACACTTCAATTGAAAAAAAAAAAAAACTAACCCAGACGGCTCTTGGGGAATTGGCGCTGTTGTTGTGAAGTCTTCCTGGGACAAATATCTTCACAGTTGATCAAGTCACAGCTGCTACCCAAATCCATCTGGACTCTGGAACTTGCATGACACAAGCCCAACAACTTCTCTTACTCTAATATTCATCTACATATGTGCCTACACCATTATTTCTTCAAAAAGTGTAACACCTGGATAAAGAAACAGAAAGGAAAGATCTTACGTAGAAAAAGCAGCATGCAATGTACGGTTCTTTTAGACCTCAGCTGAGCTGTGTTAGAAGGAGTTCAGAAAAGTCTTGAAATAATACCCCATTAGTAATTCCACATGGATGAGGCTTGCTAAACCTGGAATCACATATTGAAAAATCAATTTGACAAAAACTGTTAGACATATGTCACTAAAAGATAAATATAAGGGGGGCAAATTTCACATGGTAAATAGCTATGAATGCCATCAAGTGAATTAGTTGATGAGATCTTTTCAAAACTAATAGCCAACAGTAGGTTATCAGAAGCTCCTTGGCATGTGGGCATTATGCAAAAAGAGGAAATTATGAGATGGTTAAAGGGATGGCCAAATGCAGGAGCTGGGAAATCAGCTGAAAACCAAGATACATGTTTTTCCAAGAGAGGCTGTGTGGTACATTGATTGCAAAAATATCTCAAATTCTTCACTTTTCTCCATATCCCCATCCCTTACAATATGACTTTGAAACTTCTCCCATTAAGAAGTGAAATCTATTTCACTAACCACTAAAACCTGAGCTAACCCTGTGATCTGCCTTGGCCAATAGAATGTAGCATATATGACACTGTGTCAATTCTGAGCCTAAGCCTCAAGAAGTCAAATACCCTTCCTTGTCCTCTCTCAGAAATCTGTCCACCCACCATGTGAGCAAGCTGGGGCTAGCTCTTCTTACGAGCATGTTGAACAGAGATCAACCTTCCCTCTCCAGCTAAGGCCTCCCTAGACCAGCCAGCACACAGCAGATCTGGCAATGTGACCTGAGATGCATGAGTAAGCCCATCTGAGATCAGCCAATCCCAGACCTGATCAGCAGAACCGTACATCTGATCCAAACACATGTGAGCTAAATAAATATGTGTTAATTTTAAGTCATTGTAATTTAGGGTGGTTTATGACGTAACACTAGCTAACAGATGCAGACCTCAAATGACCATCTCTACCTGTATTAGTTTCTTGTTGCCACTGTAACAAATTACCACAAACTTAGTGGTTTAAAACATCATAAATGTATTCTATGATAGTTCTGTAGGTCAGAAGTCTGAAATCAGTTTCACTGAACTGAAGTCAAGGTTTGGCAGGACTGGTCCCTTCTGGAGGCCCTAGGAGAGAATCTGTTTCCTTGCCTTTTTCAGTTTCTAGTGACTGCCTGTATTCATTGGCTTCTGGCCCCTTCCTCCACCTTCAAAGCACATCACTCCAATCTCTGCTTCCCTCATCACATCACCATTATCTTCTAAATCTGACTCTTCCTGTGTCCCTCTGATAAGTACTCCTGTGAGTACATCAGGCCCATCTGATACTCCAGGATAATCCCCCATCTCAAAGTCCTTAACTTAATCACCTCTGCAAAGTCCCTTTTGCCATATAAGGTAACATACTCAGATTATGGAGATTAGGACATGGATATAATTGAGGACCACAATTCAGGCTCCACCCTACTTTATCCTTAAAGCCACTACAGCCATATTCTTCCCTTTTCTTAAATTAGCAGTAGAAAGTTCACATATGGCAAGAAAAATGAATACCAAGTTCAACTATAGCAAGATGGGGGAAAGGAAAGGATTATAACATCAGATTTAGTTGGAAGAAAAGTAAACTAATAATAACAACTAATAAAAAAATAATAATAACAACTACTACTTATTGACCTCCTACCACAAGCTGAAAACTGTGCTATGCATTTTACATTTAATTTTCATAATTATTAAAGTCTTTCAAAGTACGTCCTTGACTACCCGAGGCCAAGGCTGAGAAATTTAAAAAGCTTGTCTGCAGCTTCTAAGTGGCTGAGCTGGGATGTGACCCCAGATCTTTTTTGCCTCCAAAATACATTATCCACATTACTTAATTAAAATCTCTCTTACTCCTTGATACTGGTCCCTCAACTCGCAAATCTAATAGTCTACAGGCAAGAGCTTACGGAAAAACCCGAACGAACTTTTTGGCCAACTGAATACACTAGAAATCTCTCAAGGCGAGGGTGAAAAATATTCTCTAGTTATAGAGTATAGAAGGTTCTCCTACAGCTTACTTTAACTAGAAGTCAAATGCTTCTTAAGTAAACTTTTAATGTTTCTGGATTTTAGCCTAATAATCTATCAGTAACTAAAAGCTCTTCTGGTATTTTTGAACAAACTTTCAAATTTTGACCCATGGCAGAACTTGTTTTAATTGTTCTATGAATCATATTTATAATTATATTATATTATATTATATTATATTATAATATTTATATTATATTATTAATATTTAATATTAAATATAATTTAATTTAACATCGAATATAATATTTATAATATATTATAATATTATAATAATGCATTCAGCTTAATTTATTTTCACATAGGCCTAATTTTTGTTCAGGCAACAAACTTCTAATTTGGGTTACTTTACAATTTCTCTGAGATTTTTATTTGAGAAGTAAATTTGAAGGGTCTTTTTGTTAATGAGGAAGAACTGCTGCTTCACTGAAAAACATTTCATTTGTAACTGAAAAGTTAAGAGCTTTTCTGACTGGATATTTGTCAGTGACAAGGAACACGAAGGGCAAACACATGGTTAAATGAAAACAATTTAAATTTGTGCGTAGTAATGCACCCTTATTTAAAATATTTGTTAATAAAATATTCATGCTCTATTGTTACCAAATACTTGACTTCAGTGTATTCTTAAGACTTTAAGCTATTTTGGAACTTCACAAGATCATTATAAGGGGAGAAGGTACCTTCTGTTACATTGCAAACTAAAGCCCACTGATTTATTTTGTGGTAAGGTCAAGTTTTTTCACATCTCTTGGTGTATTAGTATGCTATAGCTACCATAACAAAGTATCACAAACTGGGTGACTTAAACAGCAAACATTTATTGTCTCACAGTTCTGGAGGCTAAAAGTCTAAGATCAAGGTGTTGGCAGGGTTGGTTCCTTCTGAAGTCTATGAGGAGAATCTGTCCCATGCATCTGCCCAGCTTCTGATGGTTTCCTGGCAATCTTTTGACATTCCTTGGCTCCTTGACATCTCACCCCAATCTCTGCTTTTATGTTCACCTGATAATTTCCTTGTGTGCCTGTCTATGTTCCAATTTCCCTTTCTTATAAGGACACCAGTCAGACTAGGGGCCCACTCTACTCCAGTATGACCTCATTTTAACAAATTACATCTGTATCTAAAATGAAGTCTCCCTAAAACCAAGTTTCTCTGCCAAATTTATGATCAACCCCTCTACCCAAAACTTTATTCCCTTTCTTGTCCCACACCTGTTCCCCTCAAGATTGAGGAGTATCAAAGAAAAGGGGGATTATAACTGAGCAGAACCCCATGGGGTCTTCCCAGGACAGACCCCCCCATGTCTTCTGCCTGCCTCTTGTTTGTAGAAAAGCTTTAGTCTCTCCTGACAAAAAGCTTTTGTCTCCCCTGAGTCACAAAAGTCTGGCTCAAGAATTAATGATTGAAAGAATGTGAACATGAATTGATAGCAACAAAAAATAGCAGTTGGGGGCTTCCCTGGTGGCGCAGTGGTTGAGAGTCCGCCTGCCGATGCAGGGGACGCGGGTTCGTGCCCTGGTACGGGAGGATCCCACATGCCGCGGAGCGGCTGGGCCCGTGAGCCATGGCTGCTGGGCCTGCGCGTCCGGAGCCTGTGCTCCGCAATGGGAGAGGCCACAACAGTGAGAGGCCCGTGTACCACAAAAAAAAAAAAAAATAGCAGTTGGGCCAGGAGAACTGGTAACAATTTATACAATAGATCAGCCATATAGTGGAGTCACAGAATCTTTAGTTACTCCCTGAAGGACATAGATAACAGTGTCTGGTGCACATCTTGTTATACAGATTCTAAAACCCCCACCAGATGGAAGAAATTAACCGCATGATGACCAGGAACACATAGCCACCAGATCAGCTTGAGCCTAAGAATTGATAATGTTAAACCTTGCAACATCACCCTGTTACCTCACCATCTATCAGTCAGAGGATTGTGCACGTGCTAATCACGTACCCGGAGACTCTCTCCCTCAACTTGCTTTAAAAATGCTTCCCTGAAATCCATTGGGGAGTTTGGGTCTTTTGTGCATTAGCTGCCCAGACTTCTAGCTTGGACTTGCAACAAACCCTGCACTTTCCTTCAACAAAAGCTGGTGTCAATAGATTGGTTTTACTGTGCGTGGGCGAGTGGACCAAAGTTTGGTTTGGTAACACATCTACCTTTTAGCCAAATAAGGTCACATTTTGAGGTACTGGGACTTCAACATATGAATTTGAGGGAGATAAAATTCAACCCATGTGGGCTTCCCTGGTGGCGTAGTGGTTGAGAGTCTGCCTGCCAATGCAGGGGACATGGGTTCGTGCCCTGGTCCGGGAAGATCCCACATGCCGTGGAGCGGCTGGGCCCGTGAGCCATGGCCACTGAGCCTGCGCGTCCGGAGCCTGTGCTCCACAATGGGAGAGGCCACAACAGTGAGAGGCCCGCGTACCAAAAAAAAAAAAAAAAAAAATTCAACCCATGTCACTTAGTGTTAAATAAGCTTCAAAGCTGAAGCTTGAGCGTAGCTTTAGAAAGCAACCAGAAATAAACACGGACCTACCATAATGATGAGAAAAAGCCCTACTGTCGTTGAAAAGGGAAGGGACACTTCAGAAACAAAAGGTTTTAATTTGGGCATAGAAAGAATCAAATTTTGAAGCAAGAATTCCAAAACATTTTTATGACAAAATAGGGATATAAATTTATAAATTCTGTGGCCCTAGGTTTCATACAGGCTAGATAGTATATCCATCTAAACAAAAAGGAGAATTAGTAATGAGGAACAGCACAGTGGCAGAGATAAAGTAATATTAGAATGATTGGCTCATCTATTTATACTCTCTAGCCTTCAACTTCTGTTTCCTCAAAAATCTATAGTTAACTGTCTATTTTAATCGCTAACAAACCTCCCACCAATTCACAGTACTAAAATGCAATAATAGAAGAGCTTCAAGATGTGGGAGCTTCATAGAAAAGAAGAATCTTTGATTTGAAAGAAACATGAAAAGCTATCTAGTTCGAACTTCCTCCACTTGCCAAAATCTTCTTAGAACACCCGTGACAGAGTCAGCTACCTCTGCTAAAGTTCCTCCAAAGCAGATTCCTGCCAAAGAGAAGCCATTTATTTGTGACAGTTTGTATTCTACTTAGCAAAAATCTACATCTTTATAAATGCACCCATTGGAACTTATATTGCACTCCAGAACAAGTTAGAGTAAATTAATTCATGTTCTACACAGCAACACATAAAACATTTGAAAACAATGGGCATATGCCTGTAAGGTTTCTCTTCTGGAGTTAAGCATCCTCACTCCCTGCCTCCCCCCCATATACTGTTCCATTTGATAAGGTTCCGGGAGCATCTCCCCAACACAGCATACAGGACTGTCGCTACCATTGATTGTTTGCTTTTCATCAGTGCACACCAAGATTGAAATAGCTAATCTATATGCTAGATTAAATTCTTGGCTTAATCTAATATATATATAGAAAAGAAATGTCAACTTAAGAATGGTTGCAATTTAAGCTGGGAGCTCTAAAAGTGGGAGAAAGGCAGTTAGATATTCTGGTCTTTTCTTTGGAAGGTTACCTTCATAACACTTTTGGAGAAGATTCACTTAGAAGAGGGGAGATATAACAAAGGGACAACTAAATTGCTCTGCATAACCACGTAGCTGAAATTTGGAGCTAGTCCTTTGGCAGTTCAAGAGGAAGATAATTGGTCCATTGTGGAAAGATAACAACTAAGATTAAGCAAAAACGAAATCAAAAACAAAACTCTAAAATCACCTGGGAATGCTGGTTATATCAACAACAAAAAAGTTAATGCATAGCCTGATTTCAGGAGAAAGAAAGAGTAATCCTCAATCCCAGTTGTCAGAAATAAAAGAGGGAAATGAAGTGCTGCTGATTGTTTCGGGTGTTGTTGCTGCTGCTACTCTGAGAAAGGGTGATTGGTGCGCGTGCATGTGTGTGCATGTACGTGTGTGTATGAGAGAGAGAGAGAGAAAGAGAAAGAGAGAGAGAGAGAGAGAGAGAGAGAGAGAGAGAGAGAGATGGTACATACCCAGTATTAAAAGTGAAAAAAGAATACATGACTGCAGTAGTTATGGCAAAACTTGTTGCATATTAGAGTACACCATTAACACAATAAACAGCGAAAAGGCAACCTACAGAATGGAAAAATATTTGCAAATCATATATCTGATAAGGCGTTAATATACAGAATATAGAAAAACTCTGACAGCTCAACAACAAAAATCAACACAGATAAAAAAATAGGCAAAGGACTTGAATAGAACATCTCCAAAAAAGATATACAAATGGCCAACAAGCACAGAAAATATGCTCAATATCACTAATCATTAGGGAAATGCAAATCAATACCACAGTGAGATACCACCTTACTCCCATTAGAATGGCTACTATCAAACAAACAATCAAATAAAAACAGAAAATAAGTGTTGGCAAAGATGTGAAGAAAATGGAATCCTTGTGCACTGTTGGTAGGAATGTAAAATGATGCAGCCTCTGTGAAAAACTGTATGATAGTTCCCCCAAAAAATAAAAACAGAATTACCATGATCCAGCAGTCCCACCTCTGGATGTATATCCAAAAGGATTGAAAGCAGAATTTCAGAGATATTTGCATGCCCAAGTTCCTAGCAGCACTATTCACAATAACCAAAAGATGGAAGCAACCCAAGTGTCCCTCAATGGATAAATGAATAAGCAAAAATATAAACACAATGAAATATATTCAGCCTTATAAAGGAAAGAAATTCTGACACAAGCTACAACATGGATGAACCTTGAAGACATTATGCTAAGTGAAATAAGCCAGTTATAAAAAGACAAATATTGGCTGATTCTACTTACATGAGCTATCTATAGTAGTCAAATTCACAGAAACAGAAAGTGGAATGGTGGTTGCCAGGGGTTGGGGGGAGGGGGAAATGGGGAGTTGTTTTTCCATGGGTATAGAGTTTTAGTTTTGTAAGATGAAAAAGTTCTAGAGATTGGTTACACAACAATATAAATATACTTAACACTACTGAACTATACACTTAAAAAACTTACAGGGCTTCCCTGGTGGCGCAGTGGTTGAGAGTCCGCCTGCCGATGCAGGGGACGCGGGTTCGTGCCCCGGTCCGGGAAGATCCCACATGCCTTGGGGCGGCTAGGCCCATGAGCCATGGCCGCTGAGCCTGTGCGTCCGGAGCCTGTGCTCCGCAACGGGAGAGGCCACAACAGTGAGAGGCCCGCGTAACGCAAAAAAAAAAAAAAAACTTACAATTGTAAGTTTTATATTATGTGCTTTTTACAGCAATAAAAATGATAATCAAAAAAGGGTATACCTATTTACAATAGCCAAGACATGGAAGCAACCTAAATGTCCATTGACAGATGAATGGATAAAGAAGATGTGGTACATATATAAAATGGAATATTACTCAGCCATAAAAAAGAATGAAATAATGCCATTTGCAAAAACATGGATGGACCTAGAGATTATACTAAGTGAAGTAAGTAAGACAGAGAAAGAAACATCATATGATATCACTCATGTGGAATCTAATTTAAAAAATGATACAAGTGAACTTATTTATGAAATACAAATAGACTTACAGATGTCGAAAACAAACTTATGGTTACCAAACGGGAAACATGGCTGGGAGGGATAAATCAGGAACTTGGAGTGAACATACACACACTATTATATATAAGATAGATAACCAACAAGGACCTACTGTATAGCACAGGGAATTCTACTCAGTATTCTGTGATAACCTATATGAGAAAAGAATCTAAAAAAGAATGAATACAAGTATATGTATAACTGAATCACTTTGCTGTACACCTGAAACTAACACAAAATTGTAAATCAACTATACTCCAATAAAATTAAAATTAAAAGAAAAGAATATACCATGTACATCTTTATATCAACTAAGTAAAAAAATGTAATAAAATGGACAATTTCCTGGAAAAAAGTGTAATGAACTAAAATCAATTCAGTAAGAAATTTTTAAAAATCTAAATAGATCTATAACTCCTAAAGAAGTTGAATCACCAGCTAACCTAGTATATGGTGGGTGAAACCAGTCTGAAGTTTTCACATGACAGTCTAACAAATCTTCAGGGACTAGATCATTCTTATTTTAGACAAACAGTTCCAAAGAATGGAAGAGAGAGAAATCACCCAAATCATTTTATTAAGTGAGTATAACCTTTATGCCAAAATCAGCCATGGCAATATGAGAAAGAAAAATTTAAGACAAATCCTGCTTATAAAAAAAGACCAAAAAAATTAGAAAATCAAATTTAGCTATATGTTTTTAAATAACTCAAAGGTTTTAGTTGTTTTATATCAGAAATACAGGATGGTTTAAAATTGGAAAGTGTGAGCATAATTCACATTCCTATCTCAAAAATATATTGTTGAGGAAAAAATTTTTCACATGGATAAAAATATAATGATATAATTTTCTAAATTATTAAATGCAGAATTACAAATGCTATATTTTTGTAGGCACTTACATTAGTAGTAAAAGTACAAAAAGGTATTTGGATAGAATATATAATTACTTCAGGGTAGTGGTAACTCTTGGGTAGGAAGGGGATGGGAGTAGAAGGACTTGACAATTTAACTGTATTTATTATAATTTATTTCTTTATAAAAAGAAGATCTGAAATAATAAAGTAAAATATCATCTTTTTTATAGGTTGCATGCATGTCTACTGTAGGAAAAAAAACTGTATTTAAATGGAAAACTATACATCTTAGATAGTACATTCTTCTGAGTTATCAGATTCTAGCTCTGTTCATTGTCTTTGAGCTATTTTGCACCTCTTTATAATCTGTAGGTAACTGATGATAGACACAGGGCTCAAATAAAGTAAAACAATGTCACATTAAACTTCTGCAGTCTATTAAACCGGCCTGGCTGATATAGATTTAAATGACGTCCTCTCCCATAGCCCAAAATAAAAACCACAGTTTGCCTTCGTTTACTATTAATCTCAACATTACTTCACTCCATATAAATGTGTGCTGTTTTGACTTTTCCTTTTTTTTAACCACTTTATTGAGGTATGATTGACAGACAAAAAGCTGTACATATTTAATGTATAAAACATGATGAGGGCCTCCCTGGTGGCGCAGTGGTTGAGAGTCCGCCTGCCGATGCAGGGGATACGGGTTCGTGCCCCGGTCTGGGAGGATCCCATATGCCGCGGAGCGGCTGGGCCCGTGAGCCATGGCCGCTGAGCCTGTGCGTCCGGAGCCTGTGCTCCGCAGCGGGAGAGGCCACAACAGTGAGAGGCCCGCGTACAGCAAAAAAAAAAAAAAAAAAAAAAAAAAAAAAAAAAAACATGATGAGTTTGGAGACAAGTATACACCTATGAAACCACTGACACAATATATGCGATAAACCTATGCTTTGAACTGGTTGTAACATCTGCCTGGTTCCCTCATAGCATATGAATAAAATAAATTATTTAATGTGTTCACTTTTATATCTGTATGAGAGTCATGATTTTACCTTTTCTGAAAATTGTCTTTTAACATTATGTTCTATGTGTTTGCAATATTTCACAATTTTTAACAATTAAGTGATAGAGCTTTAGAAAGACCCAAGATTTGGAAGCAGAAGAGGGAGGAGGAACCAGAGTTATCCTAATGGCAGGGAGCACTGGGAAGAAGTATTTAGAAGCATAGCCAGTAAGGGGTTTCCCAGAGTGGGATCACAGAGAAACTATGGGGCAATGATTTTATTATATATTTTTAATTTATTTCCTCTTCTATGTTATGTTCTACTCTATTTTTTCCAAGTCATTAGCAAGTATTTTACTCAAAAGAGCCTTGTAGTAACGCTTTCAGGAAAAACAAAGGGGCAAAACTAGTTAGACCTGCAAATGCTACACAAACACTCCTGAAGGCCGATTGGTTATTTCCCCATGGTGAGTTCCGAATTTTCAGCTATTAATAGTGATGATGACTTCCTTTTGGCCCATGGGGTTGATTAAAGGATAGATAAAGTATTTTAAGCCAAAATTTGAAAATAATTTAGTTCCTATTTTAGTGAATTATTTCACAATACTTAGAGTAAGATTTGTTGGATTATTATAGAATCTTATTAATATTTTTCTGATAAAATGTCATAGCCCATGTTAGTAAAGGTGTTATTTTCTACCTAAGAGCCTTAGCTCTTGCCTATGAAATAAGTGTTACTTTATTGGCTCTTGACATTTGTGTAAGACAGGATGCACTGGACAATTAAGGAAGTGATTTTATTCAGAGTATTACAACAGAAAGCATGTTATATTAATGAAGATCATCTCAAAGAAAAGGAAAAAGACCTGGAATTTTATAGAGGTAGGTAAACAAGGGAGTCATCAGTGAGTTTTAGGAGAGTCATAGGAAGGATTGAGAGTGATCTTATCTGAGTCATTGAGGAAGAGTGGAGGCGGGTGTTACCTCAGGATATGTGAGAGCATGGAGGTCCTTTATGGTTAGCCCATTCTCAGAACACATAAGGGTCAGGGATTTTTTAGCCATCACTGCTTCCCAGGAGCATAGGGCTCAGATAAATTTCATCAATGTTTGTCCCCTCTTTTATTCATGATGAATAAGTATCATTGCTGTTGGACAACTCAGAGGTGTTCATAAGCCTCCTGAGTGGGACAAATCAATGTTTTAACATATGGTCCCTCAAGGATTCTTATTGTCATTGTTCCTGTAAAACAAGTTGAACAATCTCTTGAGAGTTAGTGGCAAAGGTCAGTTGTTTTAGAGTTCTGGGATCAGGCATGTTAAAAGAAGTTGTCTCAATGAAAGAGGAGAAATATATAAATGGTTGCATTAAAGTAAAGAGCCAGAAATTGAACTTTCAGTGACTAGTCTAGTGGATTCCAAGAGGCTGGTGGAGTAAAATTTTTCAGTTATGCAGCACCACTCATTGAGTTTCCTAAAACTTTCAACTAGGATGTCAATGCTCTTAGTAATGTTGTCCACAGTCCTGGATACCTTTCATATGCATGACGCAAGCACTTTGCCAGACTTCCTTAGTGGTCCAGACAGCGGTTTTCCCAGGAAGAATTATATCCCATGCATAGTCTGCTGGGGTGATGAGTTCCTGGAAGTTTATAGAAAGTTATTGAACTTCAGCTGGCAAGGCTTCTTTCAGATCTTAGAGTAAAGGGTCAGCTACAAGGTAACCTAGAGTTCCAATAAGGGTCTCGGTAGTGAGGTTTTAGCTCTTAGTGACTACAAGTCAGGTGGTAGGGAGAAAAATCAGAAATTTTGGTTTGGAGGATTATAACCAGTTATTGATGGAACCATGAAGAATTGGAAATTTGGTAAGGTTTGACAACTTGGGCAAGATAACAGAATCCAGTTAAATTTGCAGCGAGATACCCAAACTGTGTTTTTCCATGGTGGGAGGAGTCAATACAATCTCCACCAGGCAAGACAGTTGGGTATCCATCAGTTACCCACAATTTACAAAAAGGAGCAAAATATCAAATCTGATAACCCAGAAGGTTTTGATACAGATAATGCATAGTTTCCCATTGAAACACAAAGTTTCTGTCTATAATCTCCACCTTCTTCATCAAAAATAATCTCAAAGAAAGATTATTCTTTTTTTTCCTTCTTCTTCTTTGGCCACGCCACACAACTTATGGGGTCCTACACCCTCGACCAGGGATCGAACCCAGACCCTCCGCAGTGAACGCATGGAGTCCTAACCACTGGACCACCAGGGAATTCCCAAAGAAAGATTATTCTTAATCATAAAATAAGACTGGTCTCATTGGATTTGGCCTAATTACTTACATAGGTACAGGAAGAATGTTCATTTACCATATAGGTCTTTTTAAGTTTTTCTTTCCTGGTAATATTCATAAGGAAACTCGGATTGGACTTTTCCGCCCAGTTTTACTGAGAAATAATTGACATACATCACTGTATAAGATGAAGGTGTACATAACGATGGTTTGGTTTACACGTATTGTGAAATGATTACCACAGTAGGTTCAGCTAACATACATCTTCTCATAAAGATACAATAAAAAGAAAAGAAAAAAAAATTTCCTTTTGATGAGAACTCTTAGTATTTACTCTCTTAACAACTTTCCTTTATACCATACAGCAATCTTAACTACAGTCATCATGTAGTACTTTACATCTCTAGTACCTAGCTTATAACTGAAAGTTTTCACCTTTTTACCACCTTCCTCCAACTCCCCCTCCCCCCACCATCTGCCCCTGTTAACCACAAGTCTAACCTCTTTTTCTATGAGTTTGCTTTTTTAGTGGTTTGTTTTTTGTTTTTTAGATTCCACACATAAATGAGATCATACAGTATTTATCTTCCTCTGTCTGACTTATTTCACTTAGCATAATGACTTCAAGTTCCATATATGTTATTGCAAATGGTAGGATTTCCTCATTCTTATGGTTGAATAATATTCCATTGTATATGTATGCCACAATTTTTTAAATTGAATTGCACTTTTTTTTTTTTTTTTTTTGCGGTACACAGGCCTCTCACTGTTGTGGCCTCTCCCGTTGTGGAGCACAGGCTCTGGACGCGCAGGCTCAGTGGCCATGGCTCACGGGCCTAGCCACTCTGCGGCATGTGGGATCTTCCCGGACTGGGGCACGAACCCGCGTCCCCTGCATCGGTAGGCGGACTCTCAACCACTGCGCCACCAGTGAAGCCGTGGATTGCACTTCTTCTTCACCTGTAAACCTAAAAACCCTGTAAGCCAGGTACGAGACCAGTTTTCCAAGGAGGGCTTTGTAAGTATTGGCTCCATAAAGTCAACTTTAGTTCATCAAAAGTGTCTGGTCATATTTTATTATATGAGTATCGCTCTTGAATATGACATTCCATGCAAGGCCTTGGCTGTATAACCAATGTTTCCAATTATATCCTATTGCTGCCTAATATCAAACAAAGCAGTAGCAAGACTCTGATAAACAGCCAGAAGCAAGGGTTGGGCGGTCAGAGAAATGGGTGAAGGGGGTCAAAACGTACAAATTTCCAGTTATAAAATAATTAAGTTATAAGCATGTAATGTTCAGACTGGTGACCATAGCTAATACTGTACTGCATATTTGAAAGTTGCTAAGAGAGTGGGTCTTAAAAGTCTTCATTACAAGAAAAAAAAGGTTTTGTAATTATATATGGTGACAGGTGTTAGCTAGACTTCTTGTGGTGATCATTTCACAATATATACAAATATCAAATCATTAAGTTGTACACCTGAAACTAGTATAATGTTATGTGTCAACTATGCCACCATAAAAAATAACTATTAAAAAAGAATAATATTTTGCAAACTCTTATTAAGAGCAGATTAATGATCCAAGAAAATTTTATCATTCTGACAGAAAAAAAAACCAAATTCTAGTTTTGTATCAGTATAATATTTGACCCTAAAGCTTTTTGAATATATTATTTTAAAAACCCATCAAACCTTGGCTAGCTTTGCCACAACAGATAAAATTCATTTCCCAAAAATCTCCTACAATTGTCTATATCCATAAATTTCTCTTATACTGTATCTCCTTAAAGTGGCAATGATGAATGTGTTCATTAGTAGATCCAAATATCTATAATCTTTGTGTAGCATAGACAAATAAGAAGAAAAAGTATATAAATTATGTTCACTAATCAACTTTTCAGTATTTCACTTTACCTAGGAAGGATCTAGATATCTAATGAATATCCATTAATTAATTAACTTTAGTATCAGTACAAGATTTTAAATTACCTAAATCTTGGAAATTATGTCCAAGTTAACATAATACAAAACATAATTGCTGCTGAAATAAAGTTTGTCAAATAATGATATGATTTGGTTAAGCATAATTTACTTTTCTCATAATCTTAAACATTTGATAGAAGTAATGCTAGCTTCATAAAATAGATAAGCAACAAGGATTTTCTGTACAGCACAGGGAATTATAATCAATATTTTGTAATAACCTATAATGGAATATGATCTGAAAAAAACTGAATCATTTTGTTGTACACCTGAAACTAACACAATATTGTAAATCAACTATACTTCAATTTAAAAAAAGAAGAAGAAATGCTAGCTTATTTGAGTAAACTTGTATAATTTTAGGAAGCTCACACCCAAGTAGTATAATAATGTATAAGTATATTATACTTTATACTGATAAGTCAGAGAAGATATAATTTTTATTAAACCAAAAATGTAAAACTAGTCTCATTTGCCAAAGATTTACCTAAATTATGTAAATATGAATTCTTAATATATTTCTGAGTTGATTTCTGTAAGGATACTTTTTTTTTTTTTTTTTTTTGCTGTACGCGGGCCTCTCACTGTTGTGGCCTCTCCCGTTGCGGAGCACAGGCTCCGGACGCACAGGCTCAGCGGCCATGGCTCACGGGCCCAGCCGCTCCGCGGCATATGGGATCCTCCCAGACCAGGGCACGAACCCGTATCCCCTGCATCGGCAGGCGGACTCTCAACCACTGCGCCACCAGGGAGGCCCTGTAAGGATACTTTTTAAATGAAGCACACTGAAAGTTGTGGAAGTTAAATCACCTTATAGTCTGAGAACTTTAAGAATATTATATTTAAATGTGTGTTTTTAATCTTTATAAGCCAATCAGAATAGATCTCATTTAATTTAAGAGATTTTACAGTTTTATGTATTTGTTTATTTATTTATTCATTATTAATACTATCTGCAGGTAGGAATATATTATACACTCACACAATGAGGGGTAAATTATATGAATTAAAGACACACAAACATATATACAGACAGACACAGAGAAAGCATATAGCTTCAAATCTAAAATTTCAGGCAAAGGTCAAGCATAAACATAGAAACATAAACTTTACCAGTCTAGGTATCCACTTCCTGGTGGACATGAAATTCTTCACTGATTTGGCTTCAACATAATCAAACAGACAAATAGTAAAGGCTAACAGAGCAGATTCATGTCATCTTTCACCCAACAGAGACAAGATCTCTATAAACCAGTAATTCATTTACATAGATCGCAAATGGTCAGACCATGAAACCAAAAGAAGGTGTCACCAGAAATCAAACAAGTAATCAAAAAGAATCAAAATCAAATCCTTAGGATGGACAAGAATGTGGAGCACAGAAATAGGAATCATCCTTGTGTCTCAGCCAGTCAGGAACGGATTACAAAGGGCTCTAAGAAGCCTTTATATTTGGGTGGAGTAAATGAGGATCTGAAGGCAGGGTCCAATTCCATCTGAGTCTTGGTACCAAACTTTGAAAGACAAAATGAATTGGACAATTAAGGAGACTATTTTATTCAGGCTATTGTTAATAGGTAACACTTTCATTCATGGGGCACATCTCAAAGAGGAAGAAAGAAGCCTGGGATTTATGGAAGCAGGTAAACAAGGAAGTCATCAGTAGGTCTTATGAGAGCCATCAAGAAGTATGGAGATGGGTCTCATATGAGTCACTGAGGAAGAGTGGATCCTCATTTAATTAAGATAAGTAAATCTTTAAGATAAGTAAACCTTATCTCAGATATTCAAGTGCAATGTGGTCCTTTAAAGGTTTATCTGAAAACAAAATGGTGGGGAGACTTCTCAACCTTCCCTGCTTTGGGGGAACACAGGGTTAAGTTCAGCATTGTCATATTAAATCTCTGCAGCTTATAAAAATTAAATCATATAAATACAGATTACTTTGACTTATAATTTGATTTGTAATTATCATTGAATGTTCATATGTTACCCTGTCAGATTGGGAAGTGCTACCTAGTGTAAAACTACAAATCCCTTAATATCATGTCATGTACATGGTATAAGTTTAATACATACTATTAGCTAACCTATGTGCTAACCTCTTCAGTTTCTTCTTATTTCTTTAATTACAAATTGTGATCAACTTTGACCAATTTTCAGATTTTCAATTCCATAAATTGACTGGTTGGTTATTTTCTTGTTAATAGAAACCATACTTTAATTCATATACATAGATATAATGCTAGAAAACTCCTATTTTAGGTTTTATGGCAAAGAAAAACCAAGGTTATTGTTTCATAGTAGGAAATCATTCTATGGAAACTTAAAACATAAGTTGGCAGGTCAGAGATGTATATATAGTTTCTTCCTCCTTGAACAATACTAATATTGTGCTAAGCTACCAGCAAGTATCTTTTTCAGCTAATACTTTATAATTTGCCTGCTACCCAAGAAGAGAACATTCTTGCCCACTCCATGGACTTTACAGATCACCTAAGATGAAATTCTGCCCTAAGAGGAGAGCTCAGTCTTTTCAAAATTTGCAACTTATTCTGGTTCCTAATTTCAGGACATCATTAAGTCCAGGAAAAGAAAAACACTGGAGAGCATTTTTTCTACCTATATGTATATCATTAAAATTAGTTGAATTAATTTTATCTTAAAAATAGTTTATTTGACAAATTTTCTTTATGTGGGAGAATAAGATGATAAAAAGTAAGAAAGTAGAAGGTCAAAGAAATCCAAAACATAAATTATCAGTCCTTGAAGAAATAAGGATACACATAACCAAAGCTCTTAAATTATTTTCCAACTCTTCAAACAGTAATTAGCTTTATGAAAATCCACTTTATTCAGTTATGAGTCTTCCAACTGACTCTATATGAATTAATTAATTCAATTTGTGATTCATTTGATCACAGAAAAATCAGTTTAATAACAATTTATTATTTTTAAAGTTTCCCAAGATGTTCTCTGGATAGATGAATTAGGAATTTACAATATTATATTATCTTAAATATAAACATATTTTATAAGTTTCAGATGATTATAAAGATTTATAATAAAACTCCATAGTATTTTCTGTCAAAAATCTTTGCAACATTTTAAATGATGAATTAAATATAAGACTCATGTGGATATTCTTTTTTTAATGCATATGTACAATATATATTTTGTATCCATATTAAAATTTGTCTTTTAGGAAGAAAATATACAATAGACTGGTATTTTATTTTCTTACTTATAAGAGAAAATTTTCCCTGGGAATGTTCTTAGAGATTCTAGCCAACCTAAATGTGTGCTTTCAGGACATAATGGACAGCTTGGAGTATGTCACAGAACTCTCAGAACTTTTCTTTTTCATTACTTTTATTTATGCCTTTGCATTAGTAAACTTTGCCTTTGAAATTTCTGAGTGAATGGTGAGTATTACCCCTCCCAACTAGCCTAATGAGTTAATTTAAAATTTTCTCACCTCTTTGGCACAGTGGCCAGGATCCATAAATTTTGTGGAGATGTGATTTAATCCAATTAAAAGGTCCCTTCTTTCCTACTGTGAGGTAAGCTGCACCTCTTTTTTGTTCCAATTTTCTGGCATTCTTCCCAAAGGGTGCCAGCCCTAGATTAATTAACAACTTTGTAAAGCCCTCCTTCACTGAAGTGACTTCAGGACAACATGCTGAGTCTTTCTAAGGTCAATGGACTAAGAATTCCAATCTCTTTTTTGTCACATTGAAATTTTGAAGTTATGTGTGGGGTTTTTTCCCCTGTTAGATATCATAAGTCTGTACATGAAGATTATTAAAATGTGTCATGGAATACCTTTCCTAATATGCCACTAAGTCAATAATATTGTGAGCCGATTATGGCTTATGATGATGAAAGAGGATCTTACCAGGAAGTTATAAGGCAGTATTTTATCTACACTAATTTGTTAAATTGTAGCTTTGGTGAGAAAAGTATGTTAGCATTCAACCATTCAAGAATGTGGTTGTTAACAGTGATTCATTCACTCTAACTGAATGGAAGATACAGCTCTACAGAGCACAAGATTTGAACAGTTGCTAAGTCTCTGCTCCTTAGGAATGTATGATTTTCCCTAAAGTGGTAGTCCTTAGACAAGGATGAGGACTTCCTGAAGTCCTGTCAAAGGTGAGAGTGCTTTATAAAATTATCCCCTACTGTTAAAGTTAATGTTTTTTGTTTGTTTGATAATGTTTGATAATGTTAAAAGATAATGTTCAGAAAAAGGTAAAATCACGACTCTCATATGGGTATAAAAACGACCACGTGGTAAAGATTTTCTGACTCATATGAGGGAATCAGGCAAATGGTATAACTAGCTCAAAAGAAAAGTCAAAAAGCACAAATTTACATGGTGTAAAGGAACTGAATTGCAAGTGGAGGCAAAGCTAGTTTCTCCAGGGCTGAGGTATATGTGTGGTGGGGATGGGGATGTTACTTAAATCTCTATCAGAGAGGATAAAATGTACACATATATCAGTTATCTACAGCCTAAAAGGTTGTAAAATGGCTCAAAGGTAAGGAACAAGGCTAGAATCCAGTAACCTAGAGGTATGTATGGTTTTGCATGGAAACATAATTTTTTTTTTACAGTAACTTCCTGATCCTATTTGCTGTTGATAATTTTCTTACTGGATTTATATATCACGCTCCACTTATTGGAGTTAGAGTGAAAAGCAAGAATTGTATATTCAATACAGGGCTCTAATCCCCTATGTTACATATTAAACCTATCATACAAAGGAGAGCTGTTTCCAGAGATTATGAAAACTCCTTAACAAATCTTTAAAAAAAGGATTAATATTATGAAAATAATGTTGAGCAAAAGAAGCATGACATAAAAGAATACATTCAACATGATTTCATTTTTATAGTTTTAAAAACAGGTAAAACTAAACTATTTTGTTTATGAGTGTACGCATACGAAATCTAATTATAAAGGCAGCTAAGGATATCACTATCATAAAAGCCACACAAGTTCTTATTTGAAAAAAATTTTCTGCTGATAAATGATTATTTTTAAATAGTACATCAAGCTAGAGTGGCATATAAACAGCACAGACATGCTGTTTCCCATTCCCATATCCAGGTACCATGGTTTCCTTTAATGTTTTTATATTATTTCAGATCCCATGCATTTCTGATGCTTCAGTGCTTATGTGTAGGGATAGAAGAGAAGGTTTTTTTTACCCAGTCAAGAAGTGTTCTAATGGCTTACCCTTTCCTCACACATTATATGTTACCATTATAACAGAAATCATATAGACACAGATGCACTCAAGCCTGGCCCTAAAGCTCTATGCTGTAGAGTTTTCCTCCACAAGCAGTAGAGGCTTAGAGCCAAGTATATAAGGACATCATCATGCACATTAAGTGAAGGCCAGCTGCATACTGGCTTTAAAATTCACTGGATTCTGGGGAAGAATTGCGCCAATATGTTAACAACCACCTGACTTATTTAGAATTTCTCAATGGGGGTGCTACTGGCATTTTGAGCAGGACAGTTATTTAATATGAATCATCTGTGTTCTGAATATTGCATGATATTTAGCATCCTTGCCAGTTGGGTACAAAATGCTAGTAGCACCCAAGTCATTGTGACATCCAAAAACCTCCCACACATTTTCAGTTGCCCTTGGGGGATGTATCACCACTGGTTGAAAATACTACCATCTATATAGCAGCATTATTCACAATAGCCAAGAGGTGGAAGCAACCTAAATGTCCATTAAGAGATGAACAGATAAACAAAACACGCTATATACACACAATGGAATGTTATTCAGTTTTAAAATGAAAGGAAATTCTGATACTTGCTATAACATGGATTAACCTTGAGGACATTATGCTAAGTGAAATAAGTCAGTCACAAAAAGACAAATATAGCATGATTCCACTTATATGAGTTATCTAGATTACAGGCATACCTCATTTTACTGTGCTTCGAAAATATTGCAATTTTTTACAAATTGAAGGTCTGTGGCAACCCTGCGTTGTCAGATGATGGTTTGCATTTTTAGCAATAAAGTATTTTTAATTAAGGTATGTACATTGTTTTAGATGTAATGCTATTGAACACAGTAGACTACGGTATAGTGTAAACATAATTTTTATAGGCACGGGGAAACCAAAAATTTGTGTGACTTGCTTTATTGCAATATTCACTTTACTGCAGTGGTCTGGAACCAAACCCACAATATCTCTGAAATAGGCCTGTGGTCAAACTCACAGACACAGAAAATAGCATGGTGGTTGTCAGGGTCTAGGATAGAGGGGGAAATGAGGAGTTGTTTAACGATAGAGTTTCAGTTTAGCAAGATGAAAAGGTTCTTGAGATTGGTTGCATAACAAAGTGAATATACTTAACACTACTGAATTGTACACTTAAACATGGTTTAGATGGTAAAATTTGTCATGTGTATTTTATCACAATTGAAAAAATACTGCCACCAATCCGAAATTTTAAGGAAAATATTTTTTTGATATATATGATGTTACATAGCAACATGTAATGCATCAACAAAATAGTGACTTTTTTAAAAATAGTGACTTTTATGAATAAATTATAACTTTAAAATTTGCAAAGGAAAATGATTACTCCTACTTTTCAATATTTGAGAAAAATTCCTTTTAAATATAGTCTTTACAATGACAGTTCTCCACTCTATGCAGTGGCCTGGAAAAATATTTTATAAAATCCTGGGAGTTTTTGATACAAGTTATTTCACAGAACTTTGGCCAAATGACTGCCTCCAAGGCTAGATCTGGACAGAAATATGAAGTCATATTAAAATTTAAATTTATTAACACAATTTTCAGAACTTAAAAGAATTATTAACAAGGTTTTAAACTCCGGAGAGCTTGGATAATTTTTTCTCATGACTCAGATCTTATCACAAGTTGTTCTATGTTCTTACAAGCCAGCTCTGCATGCGTCATATTGCTTATATAGAAAAATTCTAAGGAGTGATATTTCTTTAGGATGGAACCTAATCCTCAATTCATTGTCAGGTCTCCCAAATAGTATTTCATTTAACCAAATAATGTCAAATCTTGAGTTTTCTAGATGTCACATTAAGAGAAAAACAGAGCACATTTAAAAAACAATAAACTTGCATCAAGGGATTCAAGTTTACTTAAGTAATATTAGGGTAGGTTAACGTTTAGGCTAAAAGCAAATTAAAGGCTAACCTAAGATGTCAGTGTCTGAGAGAAATAGAGCCAAGGTAACTCCATAGTGCCCAATATTGATATATGAACTTGGCCCTAACATACTTCTAAAATGTGTACTAGGTTTTCTGAGAGAAAAAATTTTATTTGATACATCTGGGTCCTGTCCTCTGCTGATGCATAGAGTATCCTTCTTCATGTCTACCCTGATTCTTTCTTTTGCTATATTCCTCTCTTCCAGGAGTGGTACAAAATGTGGATGTAGGGGAAGGAGGGGTGTGAGCATAAATGTTGTTCTTTATAAGAAGTCATTGACTTAAAAACAGAGAGCCAGTGCAGTGTCAAATAAAAAACAAATGTGGACTTAGGTAAGGAGAGATTTTATTTGAAAAATAAATAAATAAATAAAAAGACTTGCAGTAAGAGGAAGGGAACTATTGCAATAGGGAAAATACTGACCAAATGATCTGTAAATATCTCAAATGTCAGGCACATGGCTTTTCCTTTACAGGGAGGAAGAAACAAGTCTAGAAAGAACTGGGTGTGGGAACATGGGATAAGCAGGTGGAATGACGGGGCAGTTAAGCAGGAAATGTTTTTCTTGAGGTCAGCTGCTTCCCTGGGAGGGACCATTAAGCAGAGTGGGTTATGCATTCAATGCTTGCTTAAGCTCAAAGGTGGGCTAAAGTTCAGGGGCCTGAGAGAAGGAGAGAAGCCTAACTGAACTTTGGTCATGTCAAGTTAGTAAGCATTTGTCCATTCGTCAGTGGGGACAAGCAGTTCAGCTAATCACTTATGAGATAAAGAACGGGAAATTGGAGGGTCTGTAGGTGGTCTTGCCATAGGTAAACAAGGGGGGCATCTGGGAGTCTTCCCTAAGTCTTTTGGAGAAGGGTGGCTCTGTGTAGTAAGCTCTTTCCCAGAACACAAAAGAGGAATTACTTGTCACTGTTTTCCAAGAGCAGAGGGCTCAGGGAAAGCTCAACAATGTGAGTAGCATAGAGGAAGGTATACAGATTGTTAAACAAATCACTGGGTTGATGTCTTAGTTCTCCAACCAACTGGGAAATTTTTTAACAGTCTTTATGGGCTTAACTGTAACAGATGTCACCTGTGGATTAAGCATTATTCTTCAGTCCCTTAAAATGTGCTTTGCCCTCACTTAAACTGCTTGCTGCCCTCCAATTTTTCATCCAGGCTGCTCCTATAACTTTTCACCATGTAGATGACATAGGCAAAGGTATTTTTCTCATTCACTGTTACATTCCTGAAATGTCAGCTGACAGTTTCTGCTAACTGGGCCTTATTGAACCCTGGTCTGGTGTTGTTTATAACACGATAAATTGAATCCCAGATAATATAAATTATGTACTATAAATTGCAGCTGGAACAGATCAACCTCAGAAATATCAGTGTCGTGCTCAGGCGAATCTCCACCATTGTTACTTGACTTCTCTTCCTTTTATTTCGTATACTCTGGCTGGTTAGATTCTGCCCAATCTACCTATCTTTGGGCCTCAGTCTCACTAAAGATAATGATACATGCTCAACTTAATCCCACAATTATTGCAAGGATCAAATGAGAAGAATGGGAGATGAATTTTAATGGGCTAAATATAGTTGCTACTATTAATTCATGCTTTTTGCGGTATAATTGCTTCATGGTTATCACTTGTGCCTAAAAAAAAATCAATTCTCACTTGTTCAAGTTCTATACTGCTGCTATGAAACCCAATCCAGATATCATTATTATAGACTACCAGTGTTTGGGCTTATAATTCTTACTTGTTCACTGTGCAGTGAAACTCTTATAGGGCCATAAACCCTGATAGGACTGGTTTTTCATATTCATCCATTTATTCAGTTATCATACTTTCATTGATTCTGAAGAGGAAAGCTCCTAGACACACAGGAGAGAAATGAGCTCAATATCTCATTGGTTGGGGAAGAAACAGCAGTATTAGAGGTTTAATGGTGAGACCTTGCCATCTCCTCACCCAAGTGATAAAGTTATGTAAAATATTGATATAGTATTTACAGCACAACACATAAAAGGAAGCACTGTAATGATTTCAAAGATGAAAATATCTAAGACCATGATATATGTTACAATAAAAGTGATACTTATCAAATTTTAAAGTAAAAATTAGTTTGGTTTCTCTGCAGAAATGACAGAATTTCAATAATCAATAAGCTCAAAACTTACTCCAGTGCCATAGAAGTTCATATCTCAGTATATCTTAGGTCATTTGGGGCCCTTTTTCTTTCCTATCGGTAAGCACCAATATATCTCTTGAATTTATTATTGGCAAGGACTACATTTTATAGAAACTTGGCAATGAAGGGTAGCAGAATATGCCTCCCCAAAGTATGCCACTTTAGCATATTGATTATTTTGAGACAAAGACAGTTGAGAAAAAGCAGATATAAGAAAAGCTCTCTGCCCTCCACCTATTTGCCTAAAAGCAGGACATAAATTTGTAAAGATGTCCTTCCTCCCTTCTCTACCAGGAAGTACAGAAGTTAATGACCAGAGACAACTCTAGACCTTTGTCAGCCCAGAGATAGCACCAGAGGAATATACATAACAAACTTTGCTAAAACTAGCCCTTATCTACCATTTGTTTTCCCATATATTTACCTTCCAACAATTTGCCACCCTTAGAAGCTGAAAGTCCTTTTCTTTTGTCTTGTCACTTCTCTACAAAATTATTTTTCTTTGATAAGATGCTAAAGAAGCTCAACTTCTAACCATCCCTTTGAGTTACTCATCACTGAGTATTGTCATGTGTACCTGTAATGCATGCATTAAAAAACTTCTGTTTGTTTTTCTTCCGTTAATCTTTTTTCAGTCTAATTTTCAGGGCTCCAGCCAACGATCCTAAGATGAATAAAGGAGAAATACATGTTTTTCTCCCCTGCAGCAGAAAGAGAGCTTAGAGAAATGAAAAAAATATATACATATCATGTAATCATGACATACTGGGGCACTTCTGGAATTCACTACTGGATCAGCCACCTCCAGGTATATTCTTCCCTAGACTTCCCTAGACTTCCCTAGAGCTTGAATCATCAGCTCTTCCCAGAGGGGATAATCTATCTCCTATTCCTATGAATCACGGACACAATCTACTGCTGGCTTCTGCCTCATCAAACCCATTCCAAGAAATGAGAAAGTATTTTGTTCTAAATCTTAATATGAAGTTCTCTGTACTGTGACCAGGACAAAATAAAATTACTACTTCAAAAAGAATAAAAAGGAAGGCAAGTCCATTCCAAACATTTCTCCTTGCCCAGCAAGGTTCCTATGGTTCATTATTACAATCGCTTCCTTAAAAAATGCTACCAACTCCCTTGGACTCTCTCACTCTTTTAATTACTCTCACTTGGCAGATTGATCTCAAACCTTCAACTATTTTCATCCAAGCAACTTAAAATTTCTGGGAAAAATAAAATCCACACAACTCTGCTGACCATTCCCACTTTAAATTTATAACAACAATCCAAGAAAGCCTAATATACTGAAGCCTAATATATTTTCCTAGGGAGTTTATTTTCCACTTTCCAAAATGGCCAGTTTACAGCTTCCTCTTTCTCTTCAAATCTCCCACTCTCACCACCCACCACATTCTCAGCTGCTGAGGTTGCCTCCTAGTTCATGAGTAAACGAGAAGCAATCAGACAGTTATCTTTTTCATCCTCCAAATTGATCAACATCTCAGTGTCTTCACTCTTTTTACAAGGCAACAGTACCTCTGCTCCCATCCAAAGCCATCACTTCCACTTGAGCACTGAGTGGCACCCCTTCTGCCTTCTCAAGGTCAATTCCTCCAAGGTCAATCACATCAGCATGTAAAACACTTTCATATCTCCCTACTTATAAAATGAAAGAATTCCCTCTCTTATATCCTCCTTCAACCAACACCCATTTCCTCTGCTTTTCTTCATGTAAAAACTTTTCAAATACACTGTGATTTTGGATGCCTCCACTTTCTCACCACCCATCCCACCAGCTCATCAAAACTACATTTGTCAAGGCTTCTAACAGCTTCCATATTGCCTTATCCAAAGGTTCTCATCTTACTCCACCTCTCCGTATCTCTTAACTCTGCTGACCTTTTTGAAGTAGGTCTATCCTTCTTAAAACACTTTCTTCTCTGGAGTCCAAACTCTTAGCCTTATATTATTGATTGTTTGCTTCTCACTCCTTTTCTGTTCTCACCCCTTCTCCACCTCCATATAATGGAGTGGTCCAGAGCACAGTCCTAGAGCAGTTGTTCTCAAGCCTGGCTGCTCTCTCAAATAGCTTAGAGAGATTTTTAAAAATATGGTACAAGGACTATCTCGTAAAAGATTCTAATTTAATTGGCTTGAAACAAAGCATGGAATCTTTATTTTTAAAAATCTTCCTAGATGAGTCAAAAGTACAACTAGGATTGAGGAACTCTGCCCTAGAAAATATTGAGGCCCATAGCTTTAAGCACCAATTATATGTTGATGATTCCAAATAGATACCACCAGCTCAGACCTTTTCCCTGAGCTTTAGACTCCATGTACCTATTTGATATCTCCACTTAGACATCAAGCATCTCAAAAGGAACATATTCAGAATGGAATTTGATGTCTTACTTATCTTCAATCCTACACAGCCAATAGATCAATTATCACTGACCTCCTATCCAAAAGATATCTTGAATGTATTCTTTTCTTTCCATTTCCACTACCACTTCCCTAGTTCAGGGTGCCTTGACTTCATTCCTTGACTACTACCATAGCCTTTCAACTGTCCTTGCTCCCATATCCCACTCCTCTCCATCCTCCATACAGTAAGTAGAGTTTACTAATGTCAATCAAATCATGTATCTCCTTTGTTTTAATGTCCTCTAATTGCTTTGCATTGCGCTGACAATAAAATTCAAACCTTTTACTATGGTTTACAAGGCCCTATCTGATCTACACCAAGGTGATTCTCAAAGCAATTTTTACATGCCATTTTTAGTTACTCACTACAATCCAACCCTACTACCTCCTGTTCTGCAAACATTTCATGATTTTTCTTGCCTTAAGGTCTTTGCACTTGGTGTTCCCTCTGTCTCTAATTTGCCCCTTCCTATACTTTGTACCTCATCTGTCTACAGTGAGGCAACATGTCATTTCCTCAAAAATAGCATAATGATTAATAACACTGTTTCTGTGTCAAACTACATAGGCTAAAATCCCATCTTCATAATTTCTTAATAGTGTGATCTTCAAAAAGTGAGGTAACCAATGTGTCTCAGTATCTGCATATTTAAAATTAAGATGATAACAGTACCTATATCATAAGCTTGTAAAGTAGCCTCATCCATGTGAAGGTCAATAGAGAAGTACTTGGTACATAATACATATTCAATAGATGTTAACTATTATAATTCTCTGACTATCTTGTATAAAGTAGGATACCTAGTCTATAGGTATCTAGTCTATCCCCTTGTTTTTTGACTTCAAAAAACTTTTCATCTCCTTTTTCTTAATTAATAATTTAAGTAATTTTTCTTTTCTATCTTCCCAAACCACACCTACCACTAAAACACAGGCCCTGCTAGAGCTTAAGTTGCATGAAGGCAGGAATCTTATCTGATTACATAGAACACAGAAAAGAACCAACACTGACTAGACAGAACATAGGTAAGAACCTAGCACAGAGTACGCACTCAGTAAACATTTATTAAATGCATGGTGATTGGTATAAATAGAGCATATTTTTAATTCATGTTCTTTTTAAGAGAGGAACATGAAGGAATAAAATCAGTAAATATCAGTGAATACAGACATTCTAAAGATCAAGAGCTAGTTTGTTGAGTATAAACCCGACTGTGTACCTGTTTCTAAGAGAAGACTTTCAATAACTCAGAAGTGGAATATGACATATTACCTCCATAGGGGAAAAAAGTCAGTTTTTCAAGAACTTGTTATACATTTTCCACAATCATGGTAAAACTAATTGTACGTTATTTAAAAGGCACCATATTGAAATAAATTCAATTTTTGGCAGTCAAAGGGAAGTATTGTAAAGTAATATTTTCATCTAAAACTTGTGAAATCAATTCATTTTGGATACATATATGTTCATCCAATCCGCAGTAATTTCATTGGAAGAGAATGACCTATAACTTTTCTTCTTACAATATCAAGACAAATATAATCTTTAAATTTCTTTATAAGTCATTTTTTTAAAATAATGTAACTTTATCTTGCTTACTACTACTTCACCCACAGAAACCATATTTTATCTGCTTAGAAAAGGAGATGAACAGTATAAGCCAAGTTCAAAGCCTCTCAAATGAATAGAGAATCAGTCACGCTGAAGGGGGTGCACATTTCACAAATGAGTTTTCAAGAGACACCCTATTCTTCATCATATTCTCACTGCTTAGTTTGAGTGGATTCTGAAAAATCATATGGGAATTTCAAAAACAAATGTTCCTTTTATTACCTTGTAAAAACCCCATAGGTTCATTCCAAAACATCATTCTATATCTTTATTGAACTTGAAAAAGTGAAATGAAAGAATAAAAATTTCTTTGTTGGGGTGCTATTATTTCGAACCTAGGCTTATAAATTGTCACCACACCTCAGCATTGAGACTAATGAATCTCTGCTCTCCTCAGTTCACTCGTTGTGAAATAAGGTTGAATAGAGAAGTAGTCTCAATTGCTCATTTATCTGAATCACAATAGCTGCCTTAGAAAATCCTAAGTAAAGGTAGGTTGATGCATAGGTTTTGTGTTCCCATATTGTTTTCTTGGATTCCCAGTGCTACGGTAATTTCTGCCAAGAGGAAAGTGCAAAAAGAGTTTGAATCATATTGCAGATTTAATTTCATTTCAAGGACTTGTCATCTCACTAAAAACCATACAGTCTTACCTTACCATTAGTTCTCTATTTCTAATGATCCGTGAAAGATGAATTACCCATTTTGTACGCATATGAAATAATTCTCTTAAAGTTGTTTTTAAAAGCTTTTAAGACACCAGACTTTACTGCAATAGACTGATGACAATTGGGAAGAGACTAGTTCACGCAGTTTGGGATATTAATTATCCAACAATAACAATTACACATTATTTTGGAAGAACTCATATATTAGAATAACTTTATGAGTGGGTTACCTTTTTAAACAGTGTTTTGAGAAGAAAAATAGCTTTTTAAAATAATAATTAAAAATCTTACAATTATATATAAAACATTTGGAAGGGAATATATCATTCACCTGATTCTAAATACAGTTGATACTTGAACAACACAGGTTTGAATTGTAGGGGTCTACTTACACACAGATTTTTTTCACTAAATATGTATGGTTGAATCTGCACATGTGGAACTGTGGATATGGAGAGCCATCTATAAACTTCTACACCCCAAACCCCCATGTTGTTCAAAGGTCAACTCTAATAAGTTAACTAACAAGTTCCTCGCCCACCTCCCTTCACTTGGTCCATAGTAGATTATTTAGTAAATGTATACTTGAATGTCAATATTAAAATAGCAGAAGTCAATCCATAGCAGGCTTTACATGTGAGCAGACTTAATGGAAAGATGCCAAAAGATACATTCTGCCTCCAAAGATATCACCCATTTTACCTCGTCTGAAGTATGAATTACTGATCATTTAATTGAGCACCATCTATAGAAGAACTTGGTTATATCCACATATTGCCCTTTGGAATCAAGATGATTTACCACTTTAACAAAGGTACATTTCTCAAATTAGTTAATTTGAAAATCCAGGGAACCAATCCAAAAGATGTGATACTAGAATAACAAAGTTTCCATGCATTGTATGGACAGCATGTAGGAAGGTCCACTTGTTCTTAGTTTAGATACTAAGTTCTGATCCAGGAAAGAAAACAGAATGGAACATTCCAGGCCATGCTAATATCTATTGGAGGGGTTTTTACAAGAGTCACTTCTTTGACCTAATTAGAAAAGTCAGTTACCAGATACGTAGTAGGAACAAGTATAAGTACAGGAAGGAGGAAACAAACAATATAGGAGAAAAAGCTTGAGTGGGAGGAGGGAATGAAAAGAAACTAAATAGCTGGAAGAGTACAGAAAGAGCTGTTTTTGGAAAAGTCCAGAAAAAGTAGGAATCTTGGTGACACTGAATTTCAGCCACCCTACTTTTGAATACATGTGTATGCATCTCCTACCAAGGAGAAGAATTTTGAGAGGGACAAAGCTATTCAGATAATTTTGGAGGTTATGCTAAAATAGTGTTTCCCAACATTTAGACTATGGACTCTTTGATGGCCTTGAGTTATTTCCTCAATAACTGAATCCTAAAATCACCACTATATCAGTTGGGAAGCCATGAACAACTGATATTAAGAACAAAAATCTGTACAATCAAAAAGTTCAGAAAACAACTGCTGTGGTGGACAATCAAGCACCAGATAGGATGCTGAGTTTAACAACTAATGCTTTTTTTTTTCCCAACCCTGAAGCTCTGTTCTCAAAATCCAAGCATGAGGGTGGTGCATATCTAACACACAATAGCACAGCATTTTTTTCTTAGGAGCCAAGAAGAGGATTTCTAGAGGAACATGGCAAAAATAAAGGCTGGGTTGATCTGCTTGTAGATACATAATGGGCTAGGTGTTAACAGATATTTGTCAAAATTGAGTTAATGGCCCATAGACACAATATCTCAAAGAAAATCAGTGTATTTGCTTGCAGTGGCTAAAAAATCGAACTGTGCCTTTGTTATGGGTTGAATCATGTCTTTCACAAAAAGAGATGTTGAAGTCATCACTCCCAATACCTCAGAATTTGACTTTATTTGGAAATAGGGTCATTGAAGATATAATTAGCTAAGATGATACTAGAGTAGAGTAGGTCCCTAATCCAATATAACTGGTGTCCTTATAAGAAAACGTCATGTGAAGACAAGAGACCAATAGGGAAAATCCCATGTGACAGCACAGGCAGAGATTGGAGTTACGCAGGTAGAAGCCAAGGAATGCCAAGGGCTGCCAGCAACCCCCAGGAGGTAGGGAGAGGAGAGGAAGGATTCTCCCCTACAGGTTTCAGAGGCTCCATGGCCCTGTCAACATCTTGATTTCAGACTTCTGGCCTCTAGAACTGTGAGAAAATAAATTAATGCTGTTCTAAGCCACCCCAGTGTGTGGTTCTTTGTTAAGCCAGCCCTAGGAAAGGAAAGCAGCCCCCTATGCTGGAGAAGGAGAGGTCTTTGGGGCCTCTGCTCCAAGTACCTTAGCATGTCTTCCAGATCCTGCTCACAATGTGCTTTTGGCTCTAAGAGAATGAAAAATCTGGGGAGGTTAGTTTCAAAAGGTCATCATTTTCTAGGTAGTCTCGTCTTGCCTAACTCTTCTCCTCACTCACTTTGTGCTCCAAAAATTCCTCTCTACCTCTGGGTCCTGAACTTATGGTGTTCCTTCATACTTTACACCTTCGTTCATATTAATCCCTCTAAATGAAATGCCCTCTGCATCCACCTGGGTCTCCCCTCCCCAATCTTACCACAACTGAGTCTTCCCTTAAGGCTCATTTCTTCATAGCATTTGTTTAATGAATAAATGAATAATCCTATCAAAATCTATGACACTTAACATTGAAAGCCTCATAGTATAAATATTCACTGTTGATAATCCAGTAAAATTAGAAATAAATCAGAAGGTGACCAAAATAAATACTTGGAATTTAAGAAAAAAACGGAAAGCAAAAACAAATTAAAAAGCTCTCTAAAAGGCAAAGAAAAGAAAAACACTCCATATAAAAAAAATGGGAGTCATCTAAAGTTGTACTCTCTTTATGTGTATATGTATATATATGTAAATATATGTATACATAATATATATCCTTAATAACCTTAAATGCTTTCATTATTATTAAATTTCAATAATATTCCATTATTACTGAACAATAATTTTTAAAGGACTATTAATACTCATGGAAAGAAATTAAGAAACAGAAAGGAAGAAAAACAAATTCCATACATATATATGGAATCTAAAAAAAAAAGGTTCTAATGAACGTAGGGGCAGTACAGGAATAAAGACTCAGACGTAGAGAATGGACTTGAGGACACGGGGAGGGGGAAAGGTAAGCCATTCTGACCTGTGTGAGATGATACCTCATTGTAGTTTTGATTTGCATTTCTCTAATGATTAATGATGTTGAGCATTCTTTCATGTGTTTGTTGGCAGTCTGTATATCTTCTTTGGAGAAATGCCTATTTAAGTCTTCTGCCCATTTTTGGATTGGGTTGTTTTTTTGCTATTGAGCTGCATGAGCTGCTTATAAATTTTGGAGATTAATCCTTTGTCAGTTGCTTATTTATTTATTTATATATATTTTTTTGCGGTACGCGGGCTTCTCATTGCTGTGGCTTCTCCCGTTGTGTGGCACAGGCTCCAGACGCGCAGGCTGAGCGGCCATGGCTCACAGGCCTAGCCGCTCCACAGCATGTGGGATCTTCCCGGACCCGGGCACAAACCCGTGTCCCCTGCATCGGCAGGCGGACTCTCAACCACTGCACCACCAGGGAAGCCCTGCCTTTATTTTTATTATTTCTTTCTTATAATTTTTTAAATTCCTTTTTTAGGTTCTTGAGTTGAACACTTAGATCATTCATTAAAATCCTTGTGTTTTCTGATAAATACCTTTAAATATATAAAATTTCTCTACATACTGCATTCCACACACTTTCCCCATGTGCTTTCATTGTTACTACTGTCATTCAGCTATAAGTATTTTATAGTTTACCAAACTTCTTCTTTACTAAAGGAGTTATATAGTAGCTTCTCTAAAAAAATTACAAATTTATAGGCTGTTTTAAACTATAATTTTGTCACACTTTTAAAAGTTCATTTTATTACAGTCAGAGAATATTGTCTCAATATATTGAGTCCTAGAGATTAACTGAGGCTTCTTTTGAAGCCTAGAACATAGTTGAATTTTGTAAATGTTCCATGTGTGCTTAAAGAGAACATGTACCCTGTGTTTGTTGAGAGTAAAATTCTCTCCATGTATATATATTTTAGTCCAGGCTTAATAATCATATTATTCAATTATCCTTTATTGCTTACTTAATCTATCACTGTGTAATAAAAAAGTGTGTAATAAAATCTGTAATCACAATAGTTGATTTCTGCATTTCTTTCCTTAGTTCTGTCAGTAGAAGTTCTACATATTTTGACACTATTGTCCATGTAAAGATGTTCAAGACTGTTATATCTTTTTCAGTTATGTCTTTTTTTTTACTTTGTTGTTTTTTTACAAACATGTAGCGTGTTCAACTTAAAAATCTCTTTTGACGTTAAAATTGCCTCTCCAGCTTGCCTTTCTTCATGTATATCTGGTATAGCTTTTTTCTCCCATTTTATTTTAATAATTAGCTAGACTTGGATAGTCTCTATATCTGCACATGAATTTAACATATTTATATATGCTGTAATATGTTATTATATTAGATTCATTTCTGCATCTTATTTTATATTTTTAATTTAAAAGTCATTTTTTAACATAGAGCAGCCTCCTTTTTTATCTTTCATTGGACATATCAAATTATTTTCTGGATTGAAGTTGGAATATTATATTTTTGTTCATCAGATAATTACACTACATTATTAAATTTAATATTTATGCTTGTTTTTACCAATACATCTCTAAAGTTTCTCAATATCTAGGGCTTCCCTCCTACAGACAAAACAAGTAGCTAAGCACACTCTCTCCTCCCTCTGCCCTTTTCTCCTACCTTGGCACCCTTACTCACAACATTAGCATCATTCAGGACAGCAGTTTTCAAAGCTTGGTCTACAGCCTTTTGGGGGCTCCCAAGTTGCTTTCAAAAACATCTGCAGTGTTAAAATTATTTTTACAGTAGCACAAAGTATTCATTTGCCTTTTTCACTCCACTTCTTTCATGAGTATACAGTAGATTTTGCAGTAGATTTTGCAGAGGCCGCATGACATATTGTATCACAACATATTGAGTGCAGAACTACAGGTGAGAATCTTGCTGTATCCTATTACTCTAGACACTAAAGAGTTGCAGAAACATAGAACAAAGCCAGTCCAAAATTGTTTTTGTTTCAGAATTTTTTTCATAAAAGATATGTCATTTACGTTAACTTGCAATGGGCTCATTAGTGTTATTTTTAACAAAGTTTAAAATTTTCTGTTTCAGTTTTTAACATGGTAAATGTTGATGGATATAATCAAGATAAACAAAAGTTCTTTGGGCATTCTTAACAATTTTTAAGAATGTAGATAGATCCTGTGACCAATATATTTGAGAACTGCTAGGGTTGAGTTTTGTATCCAGATGTTTGAGAAATACAGTTTTAAAATCATTATTTGCAGACAACAGTAAACCATAATAAGATATGCACTTCCAATCTTTTTGGTCATTTCTTTTTTCACTGAAATGCTTCCTACAGGAGTGCTTTGAAATAGTGTGTCCACCCCAATGTTCATTGCAGCGCTATTTACAATAGCCAGGTCATGGAAGCAACCTAAATGCCCATCGACAGACGAATGGATAAAGGAGATGTGGTACATATGTACAATGGAATATTACTCAGCCATAAAAAGGAACAAAATTGGGTCATTTGTAGAGACATGGATGGACCTAGAGACTGTCATACAGAGTGAAGTAAGTCAGAAAGAGAAAAGCAAATATCATATATTAACGCATATATATGGAATCTAGAAAAATGGTACAGATGAACCAGTTTGCAAGGCAGAAATAGAGACACAGATGTAGAAAACAAATGTACGGACACCAAGGGGGGAAAGTGGAGGGGGGTGGTGGTGCTGGGATGAACTGGGAGATTGGGATGGACATATATACACCAATATGTATAAAATAGATAACTAATAAGAACCTGTTGTATAAAAAATAAAATAAAATTCAAAAAAAACCAGGAATAAAATACTGCTGCTTAGATTATCAAGTTACATAAAAACAGTAAGCAAACCTCCAGCAAAAAAAAAGAGTGTGTTTGAGTAATAAGTGTTATGAACATTTTAATCCCAAGAAATTTTTTTATACTTTCATATTTATATATTTCAGTGGAGGTAAAATTCTAGGTCCAATGTTTTTCTTGAACTTTACATTGTCTCCTTTCACCTAGCATTTTTCTTGTGAAATTCAATATCAACCTAAATCTTGATCCTTTAAAAACTTATACTGTGCAAATTAGAACTGAAAAAAACGCAGTTTTAATATTATGAAAATATGGAAATACTTGTGTATGCATAAAAGATGGAGAGGATACAAAGTTATTACAAGTTTTTGTCTCCAGTTGGGATGAGTGTATGAATTTTAATATTTTCTTAAGCTTGTCTGTATTCCAAAGTTTATGAACATAAATTGCTTTTACAACCAGAAAAAGTAAATTTCTCTACAACCTTCCTGAACAAGGGCAGAAAAAGGGAAGGGGGAAAACAACCATTATTTACTGGGTAGTTACCATGTGTCACATGCTCTATACTGGATCCTTTTAAATTTTACATCATTTGATCATCACATGGACATTGTGAAATAGGCATTATTAAGCGACAGCACTGTCATTTCCTAAACTTGGGATTTTGTAGGTTTTTGACGCAAAGTATGTATTTTCCCTTTCACTCACAAAATAAAAAGTCTAATTTTGGAGAATTTTTTTAAAACAGGTTTTTAGAAACAGTTATTCTGATAATGATAATTTTAGAGATTGTGTTCCCTGCTTTGCATTTCTCTTAACGTAACACTATAGTTTCCAGTGAATCATGAAAATGTATATTCATGTTCCCAAAATGGAAGTTTTAAAATACTTTGAAAATGACAAGGATGGAACTGTTAAACACCATTTTGTGTCCCTTAACCTATAATTGTCATTGTGTAACTGAAAGGAAAAGGAATAGGAAAACAAGATCGATAACCCCACAAATGTAAATAGAACTTTACCAAATTATTTTTTTAATATTTATTTATTTATTTAGGCTGTGCTGGGTCTTAGTTGTGGCATGTGGGATCTTTAGTTGCAGCATGCAGGATCTAGTTCCTTGACCAGGGATCGAACCCGGGCCCCCTGCATTGGGAGCACGGAGTCTTAGCCACTAGACCACCAGGGAAGTCCCCCTACCAAATTATTTTTTAAAACAGCAATGAATGACAAAACAGGGGAGGGATGTAAAGCTTTCAGTCTGCAGTTATGGATCATATTTATGTTGGTTTATATATAGGATCATAAGATTGACAAAGAAAAGCGATTACAGAAACAAAAATGCAGCGAAAACTTCTCACATGTCAAAGCAAACTTAGGAAATTAGCAGCTCTTAAGACAGAAATGAAGGTGGGTAGAATCTTGAAGAGCAATCTTTACATGATAATTAGGCAGTGAAATACATACAGAAGAGGAACAAAATCAAAAAATAAATTCTCTCACTCAAGTGTCAATGTATATTGCACATTACTAAAGAAACTACAGGGAAAAGAATAATTTCTTGGAGTAAAATTGAGCAGCCTTAAGTACAGAGCTCATGTTCTATTCCTGCTAGGAACCTGAGTCATTGTTTTATCACAGGCAAGTAAGCCATTTTGCTTCTCTTTGCCTCAAATTACTCATCTATAAAAAGCTATATTTTCAGCATTCTTACAGACCATCCCATCACGCCTCTTCTTTATCCACTGAGTGCCGGATAACAACCCAGAAAGCAAATTTAGGAATTAATTCAGAAATAAAAGCTCCAACTCCAAATCATAAAAATAAAGATGAAACATAATGAACAAGCTAACTCTGAAAGTTCTCAGTTGTATATTTCATTTTAGTTCATGGATATGATTGACATAACCTTTAAAAAGTGTTATTTGCTGTTGTTCAGATTTAATATCACCTATGTTGAAGCTAGATTATAGATACAAAGAGAGCCCACATTATCATCCTTCTACCCTGGGGAAAACTATTATATATTTAGTTCTAATGAATTTCATAATTTTGTTTTTGTCATTATTATTTTACAAAGAGGAATGAATACTATTCTAGTATATGTAAACTCAAGACTTTTCTTTAAGTTGTGCTTTTTATAAATGAGAAAAAAAAGATTTTTTAAGTAATGGAAATAACCATTCATTTAGGAAAAGAAATACAAATCAAAACCACAATGAGGGATTTCCCTGGTTGTCCAGTGGCTAAGACTCCACACTCCCAATGCAGGCGGCCCCGGTTCGATCCCTGGTCAGGAAACTAGATCCCACATGTTGCAACTAAGATTTTGCATGCTGCAACTAAAGATCCCACATGCTGCAACTAAAAAAGATCCCGCATGCTACAAGGAAGATCACCCGCGAGGCAATGAAGATCCTGCGTGCCACAATGCAACTAAGATGCAACGCAGCCAAATAAATTAAAAACAAAAACGAAAACACAATGAGATATCATCTCACACCTGTTAGTATAGCTTTTAACAAAAACAAAAACAAAAAATAAGTGTTGGCAAGGATGTGGAGAAATTGGAAACTTTGTACACTATTGTGGGAATGTAAAATGGTGTAGCCTCTATGGAAAACAGTATGGAGGTTCATTTAAAAATTTTTTTAAAAGATAATCATTTTACAATGTATGTAAGTCATTATGCTATATACCTTAGACTTATACAGTGCTGTATGTCAATTATATCTCAATAAAACTGCAAGAAAAAAAGCAATTCCAAATTCTCTTTTAAAAAAATAAAATACAAGGGGAAAAAAAAAGAGAAGTGGGGAGAACCTAGAAAGACTAACTAATCACAATGTGGCACTTTATTTGGATTCTGATTCAAACGAAATGCAAAAGAGAATAATTTTTAACACCATTTGTGTTAGATTAATTACATTAGTAAACTCAACTAATGGCTTTCCTGAATTAAAAGAATTTCAAAATAGAAATACCATATGATCCAGCGATTCTATTTCTGGGTATATATCCAAAAGAATTGAAATCAGGATATCAAAGAGAGATCTGCACTCCCATGTTCATTGCAGCATTATTCACAATAACCAATAAATGGAAACAAGCTAAGTGTTCATCAATGGATAAATGAAGAAAATGTGATGTATAGAGAGATATATAACATTATTCAGCCTTAAAAAAAGAAGGAAATCCTGCCATACGGGAAAACATACGAACCAGGAGGACATTGTGTTAAGTGAAATAAGCCTGTCACAGAAGGACAAATATGGCATGATTCCACTCACATGGGATATCTTTAAAAGTCAAACTCATAGAAGCAGAGAGTAGAATGGTGCTTGCCAGGGGCTGAGGGGAGGGGTAAATGGGGAGTTGTTCTTCAACAGGTATGAAGTGTCAGTTATACGAGATGATTAAATTCTAGAGATCTGTTATACAACGTAGTGCCTACAATTAACAATACTGTATTGAACACTTAAAAATTTAAGAGGGTAGATCTCATGTTAAATATTCCTACCACAATAAAAAGCAGAGACAAAAAGATGCTGTAAGGAATTATTGCATGGAATTATTAGCCATTAAAAGAATAAACAATGGAAAAAGTAAATAAAAGTGAAGCTGCTTCTGGACTTATTTTCCTAGTCCCATTGTCAGGAAGATGGCAATGACCAGAGTGTACTTGGATGCAGCATAACAAGGATGACAGAACCTCCCAGATAGCTCTAGATCACTCACTTCCAAATGGTTCTGTATGAAAGAAATCATCTGGTTTCTTTGTGTGAAAAAAAATTGATAGGAAAATAACTACATCAAAGAGGCAATGATGAATAGTGAAAGGATAATTGGAGAGTCATAAAGTTTGGTTTCCTCACACATCTGTTGGTGAAAAGTTATGAGACATATCTACTCACATCTCAAGACTTCGGGCTTCTTATCTGTACAATGCAAGCACCGGCAAGGTTGGTCATTTGCAATTTGTGCTCAAAGAATATTTAGGGTAGCACAGAATTTCCCTAGGACAACAAAGAGATATATGATAGGAATTCTAAGACTTCAAGTAGACCAGCTTTTACTTGTCCAAGAAGTAAATTGGTAAATTAGTTAATTGGTACTCAAGTAAACTATTTTTTAAATACTGTAAGTATTACTGCTAAAAGGCAATTACTTCCAAGATACTGAAATTTGAGAGGAGGCAAGATAACAGAGTAGAAGAATGTGAGTTCACCACTTCTTATGGAAACACCAAAATCACAACTAACTGCTGAACAACGATTGACCAAAAATGCTGGAACCAAGGTGCTGAAATTTATAATTATGTATTTCTTAGAAAATTAAGAATAACAGGTATAATATACTACTTTTCTGTAATGCTAGGAAACAATGTGTATAAGAGTCACTTCTGAACACTCTATTCTCATGCATATCTTTGCATCAGTTGGGGTGATTTCATATGTTAGTAACAATATGGAATTTATTTACTCCACTACCTGAAGTCCAGAGTTCGAGAGGTGGAAGGTAAGACCTTCAACAGTGTTACCCTGAGAGGTGGATTCACTGATAAGTTAATCAAGCTTAAACTTTAGAGGCTATCACTTGCATGGGCCCCTTTTAAAGCCCTTCAGCTACTTCTGTATACAGTTTTTGTATTAATTTTCTTGATGAGACCCCCACATAAATCGCTTAATGTTTAGGCCCCAGGAAATCTGGATCAGTGAATGGCTCTGACATAATTTCCCAGCAAGTATACTAGCAATGCACTCCTGATGGGATCAGCTTTGCTCACTGGCTAGCTTGCCTCTGGATTACAAAATGGCTTCTGACAGCTAACCAGGTAATGGGCCTTCTTATTCTCTTCCAGGCATTCACTTCCAGGCATTTTTTACTTCCTGCAAAGCATGGAACGTATGTCCTTTCTTTTGTAATGATGAACTATGTCCCTGGTTTCTAGGATGATGTTACATGCTAATTGTCTTAAGCCTGGATTTCAGAACCTACTTACTGGCAAAGGAATGGATGTTGCCCAATTGGCTCAGACAAATATAAACTCACCTCAGGAAATAGGGCTGGAATTAGCTTACCCAGGGGGACATCGGCTACATAGGAGAGGGCTGATGACTGAACAAATTCAGATGTGGGCTGACTTAAGCTAGTATGGGTCACTGACACATGAGAAAAACCTTGCTAGGGCATTCCTGGAGAAAAAACTACTCACTCTTAAGAGAGAACCACGGAAAGCCACTCTCTGTCTATCTGTGTCTCTATCTCTTTGTATGCCTCTCTCTCTCATCTGGTGGGTATGAACATGAAACTATATTACCCCAGGGGCTGCTGGCAGCCATCCTACCATCATGAAGGAAGCTAAACAAAGCACAAAGCTCACATATACTATAAGGCAAAGCTAAAACATACACACACACACGCACACACACGCATGCACGCAAACATGCACACACACAGAAACAGATCTAGAGCTCTGTTGCTTTCTGTAGTAAATTGACCCAACTTCTATACTTCCAGTTACATGGGCCAATAAAAATTCTTATTTTTAAACAAGCTTAAATTCATTTCTCTGCCATTTTCAGACACATACTATCTAACGATAAATTCACTAAACTTCCATCACTCTATCTGCACCAGAAAATGATCATTTGATTGCAATGGAATTAACCCTTTTATTGTCTACATATGTTAAATTTTCAATTAAGGTTATAGCCTTTATAGTCATATCTTTTCTACTGTATCATGAATTTCACCTTGATGCCTTTTAGATAGCGAAGTGGAGATGGGGGAAGGACTACTGGAAACGAGAGTAAAGTTTAGAGAGTGCTCTAGGAAGAGCTGTAAATTTGGGGATCGTCTGCATATTTAAAGTCAGGAGTCCAGATGAGATCACCTAAGATGTGAGTGCAGACTGAAATTAAAAGAGGTCCAGGGCCTCCCTGGTGGCGCAGTGGTTGAGAGTCCGCCTGCCGATGCAGGGGATACGGGTTCGTGCCCCGGTCCGGGAGGATCCCATATGCCGCGGAGCGGCTGGGCCCGTGAGCCATGGCCGCTGGGCCTGCGCGTCCGGAGCCTGTGCTCCGCAACGGGAGAGGCCACGGCAGTGAGAGGCCCGCGTACCGCAAAAAAAAAAAAAAAAAAAAAAAAAAAGAGGTCCATGGACTGCATCTTTCAGGGTAAAATAAGGCAATCTGGAAACCCCAGTACAAAAGAGTGACATCATTATTGGTTCAGCTGAGTTAACCACTAGGCCCTCCCCATAACAGATAAATTTCTCAATTTTCCTGTTAACACAATCAGGGTAAAATCCTCTCTTCCTGACTGCCAATCATAGTGATGAAATTATTGAACAGATATTAATTTAGTCCTTACTATGTGCTAGGTCTCTGTGCAGATCACAGAACGGTTGACAGCTAGCAACAGTGACAGCAACAGATAAATAGAAAAGAACCTCATACTAAAGGGGGTTGGTAGTTCTAAAGGAGCAAGGCTAGAGGAGAGGGGGGAAAATAGAGAGCAATATGGGGAGACAGATAAATGCACTGAACCCCGAGCAACCATCAATGGGCCCCCATTCTGGGGGTGCCAAGGCCTAGTAATGAAGAACTAATTAACGATGTTAAAAAAAATCTTTGGAGCAATTGCTTTTTTGTATATATAATAACATGTACAAAACAGGACTTTTATAAGTTTGCTTTATCACATAAGAAATTAAAAATAGGATTTTTAAAAATAACATTCTCTTAGGTGGTATTTATATCTGTTGCTGCCTACCTTTTTTTTAAACTTTATTTATTTATTCATTTATTTTTGGCTGCTTTGGGTCTTCAGTGCTGTGCATGAGCTTTCTTTAGTTGCGGCGAGCGGGGGCTACTCTTCCTTGCGGTGTGCAGGCTTCTTATTGCGGTGGCTTCTCTTGTTGCGGAGCACGGGCTCTAGTCATGCAGGCTTCAGTAGTTGTGGCATGTGGGCTCAGTAGTTGTGGCTCATGGGCTCTAGAGCACAGGCTCAGTAGTTGTGGTGAACAGCCTTAGTTGCTTTGCGGCATATGGGGTCTTCCCGGACTAGGACTCAAACCCGTGTCTCCTTCATTGGCAGGCAGATTCTTAACCACTGAGCCACCAGGGAAGCCCTGCCTAACTTTTTAAAGAAGCAAAGTGGCATTTCAAAGAGGCAACCGAATCTAGAAAGCAAAGGATCAGAAAACAGGTTAGCAACAGCTAGAGTTCATGATTATTTTTCTAAAAATAGCTACTTATATTTTAAAAATACACAAAGAGTAATTTAAGAGGCTTTTTTAAATAATAAAATATATGTCAAGCCCACATTGTAAACCAGATTTAAACTCAGTGATCTTTCATACATTATACAGTGGCAATTACCATGTAAATAGATTTTAAATAAAGTGATGTATTATTTAAAACCTCAGTGTTATATAAAACAAGCATGGGGCAATCCTTGATGTCTATTTTATTTTCAAATCAGCAACCCCTTTCCACATACAGAGAAAGGACAACTGTTGCACTAGATAATTTTAATTATATTTCTCATAATAAAGTTCTGTAGTCCCTATGATTATATATTTCCCCAACATTTATGGGAAACATGATAATATCCCCTATATAATCATAAGTCTGACATTTTTCCCATTTGAAGGCATTCTCCTTTCAGAAATTTTTTAATGAGAACTGCTAGAGAATACATTTAATTCAGACTGTTATAAGTGACCTAAAATAATAAAAATCATGATGAATGAGAGCCAGAATTTCCTCCTTGATTAGAGAAATTTTTCAAGGTGTCCTTGCAGGAGCAGGTTGAAATGAAGGAGAGGAAGGGAAGGGAAAGGATTTAAGGAGGGTTGCATGGGCTCTACAGAGGAGTCTGGATCTGAGAGACCAAGGCCAGAGACAGAGTCTGCTGAGCACCAGGCCTCCTGCCAAATTGGTACCATTTGTACTAGCATCTGAGAGTCACAAGGGAGTTGAGTAAGTGACCACCAATTAAGCCAGTTACATTCAGGCTCACTTGGTCTCTATCTAAGTAGGAGCCATGGGGGTATCCTTCCCTTCCTGTGACTCTTCCTCTGTGTTCCTGACTCCAGGCTCATTGCCTATCAGCCATACCCCATTTAGGCCATGCCCATAAACGGAGGGTGAGGGAAGGTGGGGACGAATGGGCTCCTGAACACCAAGTGAGTTGACAGTGATGTGGGAGGGAGAATTCCCACACTTTACCTGAAGATACCCAGCTTGAGATTTACCTCTTCCACTCACTTCCCCTCACTAAAGGGGCAGAGCCAAGGAAAAACACATTCTGGAACATACATTTCCTAACTCAGCGATCTAGTCCCTTCAAAGCAAAAAATACTCTGCTTATTACTTGGAAATTGGGAATATAACTCTCTAGGATGTGTTCAATTGATATTTATCATCTAATAACCCCTGAATTCTCCTTGTCTCTTTCTTTTCCTACTCATCATCTAACTTTTCATTTGGATTCCATCTATCTTTGTTCCCAATGGTATCCTCCTATCCATTTCATATCAGATTATTTTAATAGCCCACTATCCATTTCACTGATATCAAATGTCCTTTTACTCAACAAAACATTTCTGAGCTCCTCCTCTAGAGATCCTGCAGAATGAAGGATATGGAGTAGGACAGTGTTCTCACAGTTTCTCATAGTTTTCATCACTGCATACATAACCAAAGTTTTAATCCATCTTCCTAATGTCATCTTTCAACTTAGTTTAACTCTACATTGTTTTTTAAAGAATAGATACATGTATATGTATAACCAAATCACTTTACCGTACACCTGAAACTAACACAACATTGTTAATCAAATATACTCCAATATAAAATAAAAATTTTAAATAAATAAATAAAGCAAATGTAAATACTTCACCCTTGGCAATCAAACCATCACGTACTTACCCTTATCTCTAAACACTAAACTCCAGATTGTTCACTGAGCAAATTGCAGTTCAGTTGAAAGAAAGAGTGCCAGACCAGGGTATGAATTCACACTGTTGCCCTAGATATAGGACTTAGCTTCTCTGTGATTCAGTTTCCCAATTTCTAAACTGGAGGTAATACTTCTTCCTTCACAAAATTTTTGGAAGACTACAATGCCATGATGTCAATAAAAATTATTTTGCAAACTGTACAGGGCCATATCAAGATACGTTATTATTTTTAACTGTCTTTCACATTTAGTATTCCCTACCAACACCAGACTTAAACTGTACTGAAACCATGACTGCCTGCCCTTTTCTTTCCACCAAATCTAATGCAATCTAGTGTAAATCTAATGTCAACTTCAAAGTCTATTTCAAGTTCTATTCACTTAACATTTACAATAACAATAATAGATTACTCCTCCTGAAACTTTGCTACATGCCGTAAAGAAAGCATTTCTAATGCACTGTCTTATTTCATCTTTTTAACAACCTTAAGACGTAATACTATTAGAATCCTCATTGTACCTGAAGAGAGGGAGCATTACCTAACTTCAGGAACTTGATCACAGTGGCACAACTAATATACAACAGATTCATGAGTCAAGTGAGTTGGGCTCTTCAAGACTCCATGATCATAGCCACTACATTATATTTCAATTCCGTGGCCTTCTATTAAATCCCTCCCTTGTCTTCTACTTCATACTTTCCCACTTCTGGATTTCTATAGCGATGAATTTTTACTCAATTTTTCACTTTACACAGCCTCTATATAGCAAGCTTTATTGCCCTGTAATGGTTATCAACTCATAAAGGGAAGGGGCCATAGATTCTCTTTCATTTATGTTTTGCTCCACAGCTCCTAAACATCCCTGCATGGAAAGCAAAAAAATTAATAAATAGACCTTGCCTTTACCTGACATTATAAGGAGACCAGATGAAAGAGAGAAATAATGTATGCAATAAAGAATAATGAAATAACAACACCTAATATGGAAATAATTTAAGAATTAGAATCCAAAGACTTTTTATTTTATTCTCCTTTACTCACTAATGATTTGGGATTTCTTTACATTTGAAAAACATCACCCTGTATAAATAAGCCAGGTTTCCAATAAAATATGTTTCTTGCCTCTTCTGGCATGTGTAAGCAGTATATCTTTTGAGTTTGTTGGTAGTGACCCACTTAATACTAAAATCCTTTTTAGTGTCTTGTTAAGGAGAGTTGATGAGGAATTGTGTTTAATATGTTAGTGAAGTTATAACCTATCATGTTATTTAAATGCCTGATTTTGTAGTGTGTGTTAGCGTTTGTGTTTGTGTGTGATGATGATCTGTGCAGTGCTGTTCAAAGTTGAATTAGTTATCACTGGAGAAGGGATTACTAGTGCCCTCAAGGAAAAGCAGGGAAATAATTTTCTTGATTTTTTTCTTCATTAGGCCTGGGAGATTTAGTAAGAAATATCTGTTTGTTTGATTTGAACATTAAGCTCATAAAAGGGAAATTCTGTATAATACATGTATTTCTAAGTCTTCATGTACACACATTTATTTACATATAAACATACTCATAGCAATTGATTATCTCTTAATTAAAAGATGTGTGCGGGCTTCCCTGGTGGCGCAGTGGTTGGGAGTCCGCCTGCCGATGCAGGGGACGCGGGTTCATGCCCTGGTCCGGGAAGATCCCACGTGCCGCGGAGCGGCTGGGCCCGTGAGCCATGGCCGCTGAGCCTGCGCGTCCGGAGCCTGTGCTCCCCAACGGGAGGGGCCACGGCAGTGAGAGGCCCGTGTACCGCAAAAAAAAAAAAAAAAAAAAAAAGATGTGTGCAATCTAACCAAGCACAATAAATGAAAGAAAGCACCCTATTTCATATAGTTTAACCTCTCTGAGTATCCATTTTCTCAACTTTAAAAAGTAGATATTAAATCCCACCTCACAAGACCATCACAAGAATTCTGTGAGATAAGAAAACACAATGACTGGCATGTATTAGACATTCGGTAAATGTGGATTCCTTAGCTCCTTAGGACCAATCCTCCCCCAAAACATAAAATTGTTTTTAAATCTCTCATATCAAGACAAATGATAATGGTGAAAATTGCAAATAAACAATTACTTCCCCCTAGAAAAGTGGAGAACAAGGAAAGAAATTAATATACATGTACATGACCTTTACCAGTAATCTTCCATGAAAATATGACTATCCCTAACAATCTAGAAGTCACTGATTATGTTTCTAGGGAACAGATGGGAAAGATGGTGTTTAACGGAGCAAAACAGAGGGAATAACCTATAAGATGAGATCCTTAGAGTCAGCAGATAGGTTCTCAGTTCATTTGACTTTATTCCTTCTCCTTCCTTTATTCCTTCTCCCACCAAGAAACGTGAGGAGTAAATACTAGGAACTGACACTCAGAGTCAAAATACACACATAAATAGCAACATACATATTACGAATGTCACTATGTGATAATTTTTACCTATCAAATGTTCTTAGTCCCTAGGCTATGACTAAGAAAGGGGCATTAACTAATAATTAGCCAAAAAACCTTTTTAGTGAGTACTTGGCCTGCATTAATAATCACCCTAGGCACTGTGAAGCATAGAGAAGGATAAGCCAGAGTTAAACCCAACAAATTTCCATTCAACTCAACACACGTGCGGGGAGACAGTGGTAAAATATTCCATGGGAGATCCAAAGACAAACCAAGACATTGCCCTTGCCTTGAAGAAGTATTTGGCCCAATAATGGATTATAGGAATGCTATTTGGCATAGGTTATAAGGGCTACAGATTTTGAAAAGAGAAAACCAACACTGAGCTCAAATGGGATTTTGTAATATTTCATTAAGTAAATGGGAATCTAGTTTTATCTTGAAAGATGGTAGTATTTGAATGGATGAAGTAGAGATAGGGCATGGTAATAGGTTATCATGGAATAGTGAACAAGAAGAATGGATTTGGGCTTCCCTGGTGGCGCAGTGGTTGAGAGTCCGCCTGCCGATGCAGGGGACACGGGTTCGTGCCCCAGTCTGGGAAGATCCCACATGCCACGGAGCGGCTGGGCCCATGAGCCATGGCCGCTGAGCCTGCGCGTCCGGAGCCTGTGCTCCACAATGCGAGAGCCCACAGCAGTGAGAGGCCCATGTACCGCAAAAAAAAAAAAAAAAAAAAAAAAGAAGAATGGATTTGCTGGGACCTTCTTAACTGCTGACAACTCTTTCCAGAAAGATTATGTGAGAATGCTTAGTGATTTGCTAGAAATTGTGAACTATGGGTTGGTTTGTCTTTTGTTTTCTAGCAGCTAGATCCCAGTGGCCAAAGAGTAGTATTTGTCCATGATTGCCATGAACACCTGTGCTTAGACAATCTAAGTATTTATAAAAGAAAACTACCTATATGCGCCAATATCTGAGTCCAGAGATGACTGTTTATCAGAAGACTTATCACTTAAATTGGTCATCCATCTTTTAGAATACAACAACTTAGGTGAGTTTAAAATGCATTACAGGGCTTCCCTGGTGGCGCAGTGGTTAAGAATCCGCCTGCCAATGCAGGGAACACGGGATCAAACCTTGGCCCGGAAGATCCCACATGCCATGGAGCAACTAAGCCTGTGTACCACAACTACTGAGCCTGTGCTCTAGAGCCCATGCTCTGCAACAAGAGAAACCACCGCAATGAGAAGCCCGTGCACTGCAACGAAGAGTAGCCCCTGCTCGCGGCAACTAGAGAAAGCCTGCGCGCAGCAACAAAGACCCAACACAGCCAAAAATAAATAAAAACAAAATTAATTTTTAAAAATGCATTACATTTGACCCTTGAACAACGTGGGTTTGAACTGTGTGGGTCCATGTCTATGCAGATATTTTTCAATAGTAAATACTACAGTATTACAGGGTCAGTGGTTAGTTGAATCTGCAGATGTGGAGGGAACCCTAAATACAAACGGCCAGATAGCCTACTATAAGTTTTACCCAGATTAACCCCTGTGTTGTTCAAGAATCAACTGTATATGATTTTAGGACATGGCTAGTTTTCAAGGTCACAGAAAAGAGAAAAAGTGACTTTATGTTTGAGTATATGCGCATATTCTGACCCTCATCCCTGTACAACCATTTAAAGAGAAATAATTTGTTTTCATAGGAAAGCACAGTGCCAGTTACTGATTATCTCCATATTTACCAGAAATACTGATTATCTCCATATTTACTCTTAATTATATTTTTAAACAGGGCAAGTTCTTGGCAAATCTTTCATTAGTGAATACAGTAAAAGGCTAGATACAAAGAACTTGACACTATAATTATGAACTCAAATTTCTTGTAGACATCTTTAATGCAGGTCATATGGAAAGTTACCAAGAGATCTGTCAAAAAAAAAAAAAAGACAGTCACATGGATATAGACAAAGACCACCCAGATGAGAACAAGCAAACATTATTAATTCAGAGCTTGCTCTATCAAGGGAGTCAGCCACCATCATTTGGATTTGGCAGAGATTCCAAGGCAAGCAGGGGAGTGGGAAAGCTTTATAGTGGAAAAAATGGAAGTCTTCAGGTATGCCCTGATTGAGGCTGTTGATATGGGGAAACTGGAGGTGGGCTAACTAGAAGTAGGGCATCTTTGGGGATAAAATAGGGGAATATATCTGTCATTCTCTGCTTGGTTCTAAGTTGTAAGTGGGGACAAAAATTAGGGAAACAGATGGTTATTGACCAAGTCCTGACCATTTGGGACCAATTGCTGTGGTTGTAGTTTTGTTTCCTGGACTGGTTGCTCTACACGTTGTGGATCAGAGACCTATTTTTATATATGGTCTGGCCATAGTCCCTTTGTATATCCAGACTCTCAAGCATTAGTCTCGAATTATTTGGACTTAATGTTATAAATAGGCTCTTATTTGCATGAGAAAAAATTGTGACAGCTTCATCATGATACGATTTCTTCTTCATTCATTCAATAAATTCAACAGTTATAAGCCCCTACTATGTGAAGGGTAGAATCTAAACAATCACTAAACCTTCCTCATATCTAAAGCAATGAAACGTTAGCATTATGGCAGATTACCTTACAATATGCTTGTTGAAGCAAACAAAAACCTGATAACAATAATTTGTCCATTTAATTAAAAATATATTTATGAAGAAAAGAACAATTCCTCAATCTTGCTTTGAGTTTGTTTCAACATCTATAAATATATTAGCACTTAACCTGTCATTGTGTTACAATATATTGAGATAATAATATTTTAATTTATTTTCTATTATAAAATAATTTCATTTCTTAAGGGGCAAAAAGAAATTCAAGGCAAAGAGATAATATTTCACAGCTTAATTTTTTAAATTCCTTTTTTATAGTACTCTCAGATAACTGGGAAAAGGAAATCATTCCCATTTGAAAGTTGAGAAAACAGAATCGTAGAACCATACTAACTCACCAAATATCTAGACAGAGTCTATGTCATAAATTAGATTTACTGAATTCTAGTTCCATGTTCTTTTCTCTACACTCTCCACCCTCTATGTAATTGCTGAGGTGAATGCAATTTTATCAGTCGTGCAATAACCCTAAATGTGAAGAAAAAAAACCCACCAATAACATACTTGACATGACAAGCAAATAAAATGCTAATGAAATTATACACAAGAGTGACTTTTGCTTTCTCTTCTCCCAGGACCAACACCCACTCTCCCAATCATAGAGTAGAGCTGAGTAAAAGAATGACACTCAACACATGCCTAAGGGTAGACAAAACAGTTATCTTGACTACAAAGACGGGGAATGAGGAATTAACAAGAACAAGACAGTGGTGGAAGGAAGAAGAGAAGTTTTAGAAAAGATAGTCTGCATAACTGAAATATAATCAAAGCTTTTTACAGAGGGCTTCAAGAAACATCTTATTCTAAGGCTGAGTCAAAGAAAAACACACCTAGAATACCTTTTGTGGCAGAAAGTAAGAAAATTCTCAAAGAATGTTGAGAATAACTCAAAAGGAAGTGGAAGCTACTTTTTTTCTAAAATGCATTATAAAAAGTGGTCGATGTTCTTTTTTATTGAATTATAGTTGATTTATAATATTATGTTAGTTTCACGTATACAGCAGAGATTCAATTATGTATGTATATTATTTTCCATATAGACTGTTACAAAATATTGAATATAGTTCCCTGTGCTGTACAGTAAATCCTTGTTGTTTATCTGTTTTATATATAGTGGTGTGTATCTGTTAATCCCGTACTCCTAATTTATCCTACCCCCCTTTCCCCTTTGGTAACCATAAGTTTGTTTTCTATGTTTGTGAGTCTATTTCTGTTTTGTAAATAAGTTCACTTGTATTATTTTTAGATTCCACATATAAGTGATATCATATAATATTTGTCTTTCTCTGGCTGACTTACTTCATTCAGTATGATAAATTCTACATCCATCCATGTTGCTGCAAATGGCAATATTTCAATCATTTTTTATAGCTGAATGATATTCCATTGTGTGTGTATTGGGGGTGTGTGTGTGTATAATACACACAATTTGGTATTAATAATAATAAAGATGGCCAAAACAATACTTATATATTATAACCCTTTAAATAAAATAAGTAGTTATGGGTCCATAATGATAGCAGAGAGAGAGAGAGAAAGAGCTAGAGAAAGGGGCAGTGCCTCCATAAGGTAGACTATCAACTAATAAATACAGGAAGAATGATGGAGTAAAAGTTAATATTTTTTGGCAATTTTAAGTATTCAATATTCAAATAAAATATCAATGGCTGCTAAAATTAATGAATGAAAGTCTGAAAGGGAACAGGACATGCGAATATCTTCAAAAGTCTCTTCCATATTACTTAGTAAGTGCAAATGAGAAAATAGCAACCATACCATGGAGAAACCTGGCAGGGATCACCATGTCTAAGTGATCAAAATCAACATCATCCATAATTAAACCAACATCATGTGCCTCCTAATATAACACACTAGTAAAAACACAACAAATCATATGTGGTATTCCTGCCAAAAATACATAACCTAAATCTAATCAGGAGGAAATTTTAGACAATCCAAAATTGAAGGACATTCTACAAAATACCTGGTCTTTACTCTTCAAAATGTCAATATCATGAAAAATAAAGTTAGCCTTAGGAACTGTGCAAATTAAAGGAGCCAAAAGAAATATGACAACTGAATACAAAATCTGATCCTGGATTGGATCCTGGACAGGAAAAAAGAGTTGTTATAATGGACATTATTGAAACAATTGCAGTAATTTGAATATGAATGCAGATAGATGATACAACAGTATCAGTGTTAAGTATCCTGATTTTGATAATTATACTGTGATTACATAAGATGATATTTTTGTTCATAAAGACCACACAGTGAAATGTGAAATGTTTAGGGGAAATGAGGAATGATGCCTATAAATGGCAAATCATTATCTACATACAGACATAAAGAGACACAGAGAGAGACAGAGAGAGGGAGAGAGAAAGCATGAATGGCAAACAATTAATAGTTCGTGAACCTGGGTGAAGATGAGGGATAGATAAGAGTTATTTATACTATGATTACCATTTTAAATTGTTTGAAATTATTTCAAAATTAAAGCATTAAAAGTTGGAGTAATAACAAAATTGCAGAAATAAAAACTTTTTCACAGCAAAGTTAACCTTCTGCTACTAGAGCTCCTGAATCTTATTAAGATAAATAAGTCTTTTCCACTTCTCCAACCTTAAGATTCTTTTTATTTTAAACATTTTTATTGGAGTATGATTGCTTTACAATGGTGTGTTAGTTTCTGCTTTATAACAAAGTGAATCAGTTATACATATACATATGTCCCCATATCCCTTCCCTCTTGCATCTACCTCCCTCCCACCCTCCCTATCCCACCCTTCTAGCTGGTCACAAAGCACCGAGCTGATCTCCCTGTGCTATGTGGCTGCTTCCCACTAGCTACATATTTTACATTTGGTAGTGTATATATGTTCGTATATACACTACCACTCTCTCACTTTGTCCCAGCTTACCCTTCCTCCTTCCCATATCCTCAAGTCCATTCTCTAGTAGGTCTGTGTCTTTATTCCCATCTTGCCCCTAGGTTCTTCAGAACCACTCTTTTTTTTTTTAGATTCCATATATATGTGTTAGCATACAGTATTTGTTTTTCTCTTTCTGACTTACTTCACTTTGTACGACAGACTCTAGGTCCATCCACCTCACTACAAATAGCTCAATTTTGTTTCTTTTTATGGCTGAGTAATATTCCATTGTATATATGTGCCACATCTTCTTTATCCATTCATCTGTTAATGGACACATAGGTTGCTTCCATGTCCTGGCTATTGTAAATAGAGCTGCAATGAACATTGTTGTACATGATGCTTTTTGAATTATGGTTTTCTCAGGGTATATGCCCAGGAGTGGGATTGCTGGGTCGTATAGTAGTTCTATTTTTAGTTTTTTAAGGAACCTCCATATTGTTCTCCATAGCGGCTGTATCAATTTACATTCCCTCCAACAGTGTATGAGGGTTCCCTTTTCTCCACACCCTCTCCAGCATTTATTGTTTCTAGATTTTTTAATGATGGCCATTCTGACCAGTGTGAGATGATATTGCATTGTAGTTTTGATTTGCACTTCTCTAATGATTAATGATGTTGAGCATTCTTTCATGTGTTTGTTGGCAATCCGTATATCTTCTTTGGAGAAATGTCTATTTAGGTCTTCTGCCCATTTTTGGATTGGGTTGTTTGTTTTTTTGATATTGAGCTGCATGAGCTGCTTGTAAATTTTGGAGATTAATCCTTTGTCAGTTGCTTCATTTGCAAACATTTTCTCCCATCCTGAGGGCTGTCTTTTTGTCTTCTTTATGGTTTCCTTTGCTGTGCAAAGGCTTTTAAGTTTCATTAGGTCCCATGTGTTTATTTTACTTTTTATTTCCATTTCTCTAGGAGGTGGGTCACAAAGGATCTTGCTGTGATTTATGTCATAGAGTGTTCTTCCTATGTTTTCCTCTAAGAGTTTGATAGTGTCTCTCCTTACATTTAGGCCTTTAATCCATTTTGAGTTTATTTTTGTGTATGGTGTTAGGGAGTGTTGTAATTTCATTCTTTTACATGTAGCTGTCCAATTTTCCCAGCACCACTTATTGAAGAGGCTGTCTTTTCTCCATTGTATATCCTTGCCTCCTTTATCAAAGATAAGGTGACCATATGTGTGTGGGTTTATCTCTGGGCTTTCTATCCTGTTCCGTTTATCTATATTTCTGTTTTTGTGCCAGTACCATAATGTCTTGATTGCTGTAGCTTTGTAGTATAGTCTGAAGTCCGGGAGCCTGATTCCTCCAGCTCCATTTTTCTTTCTCAAGATTGCTTTGGCTATTTGGCAACCTTAAGATTTTTTAATAATAGAGTCTTTCTTTCAAATCACTGCTATCCTGTGGGTTCTAAAGATTTGGGATAGATTATTAGATCCTAAAGTGACACATGGAAACATTCTCCAAAATCTGTACTTATGAGCCAGTTAACAGGAAAGCTGTACTACATCTTTCTTCCACCAGCGAGACACAGCACTGGGGTTATTGAACCAAGCCAGTTATGGTAATTTACCTGAGTTGTAATTAACTTATTTTCCTACCACTCTGAGAGCTAGTCCTCTAAACTCATGATCCTCCCTTTCGTATCTATTTCCTGTGTATCTAATCTTAATGATTGGACAGTTACTCATCATTTTCATCTCTTTCTCAGACATATCCCATGTGAAAAACAGACCAAAATCAATTTGGTCATTCAGCAACCATCAGGGTGCTCTATTAAACTTTGGTAGTTATATGTTCCCTTCCTTACTACTTCCAGGCTATGTGGTATAACAGTAAAAGCAAGTCTCAGAACAAATGTTGTTCTTTGTACAAAAGTTTACTCACAAGCAGACATGGAGTGTGTTCTGTAGCTAAGAAAAGGCCCACTCTTCTGCTCAGTAACTCAAACTGATGGCATTAGGATGGTGAGCTTACTATAATCTCATTCTTTTCATAAAAGCGTACTGGCCTGTGTAACATTGCCAACTACCAGCCACCTACCTTGACCTAATTCTCTCTCTCTCTCTCTCTCTCTCACACATATAAACATACACACACACACACACACACACACACACACACACAATGTGTCTGTGTATAGGAGGAGAAGGGGAGGGAAAACAAAATAAAAAAAAATTGGGTTAAAACATTTACTCATTCAACAATGATGCAGTGATGCAGATTGCTTCCTCTGGGCCCAGTCCAGCACTTATTCCAATTATGAGTTTTTCTCTGAGAGCAGGGCTGGGCAAACTTTTTCTGTAAAGGATCAGTGAGTAAATAATTTAGGCTTCGTGGGTCCTATGGCTTCTGTCGCTACAACGCAACTCTGACCTTGCAGTGCAAAAGCACCCATAGGCAATACGGAAACAAAAATGGCAAGGCTATGCTCCAACAAAACTGCATTTACAAAACAGGCAGCAGGCCCCAGTTTGCTGACCCCTGTATTACCATAACAAAATAGATTCAGACACTGTGGAAATTTTAGTGATGGCTTGAAATACTGTGGGCTTTCCTCAGAGTTTTCTCTGAGGCTCCTCACCTTTTCATAACTCATCCCATTGTGCTTTTGCCTCTTCTTGCTTCCCTATTCTTGTAAATATAGTGTCCCCTCTACAAAACTAAACCACAGCAGAGCACTTCAGAATGCACAGGGAGTGATAGCAAAGTAGGTGATCTACAGGAATGAATTTGCTTTCCTTGCTCTAGCCTGGTCAAAAAGTTTGTCCTTTCCTATATACTGCATATTGATTAATTATCTCCTTCATTATCAGGGTTAGATTCTCTTTAAAGAATAGAAAATACCTTTATGTGTAAGTTATTTTTATCAATGCCCACAGCTTTGTCTTATTAATAATTAAAATGCTGCAAATATGAGTGTTTCACAGCTTGCAAAGTTTGTTTTCACACACATAACAACTTTGTGTGGTAGACAAGGTTGGTATCGTTGTTCTTTAAATATTAGAAAATTGAGGCCTGGAGACATTCAGAAATCTGCCCAAGTCTCTAACATTAGAAATCTATCCTGTCTTCAGCTCTCTCTGCTATAATATAGAGCACTGCAAAGCTCACTCTAGGGACTAAAGATAAGCTCAACAGAATTTCAAAAGTTTAGAACCTTTCATTCTCCAGAACCATGATGAAATCAGGAGTTGGAAGAGAAAATGTCAAAGACCAAGCCCTGGGAGGAGCAGAACACATGAAGTCTAATTGTTTCTCCTTATTTGCAAAAATATAACTTGCTTTCAGTCATTCATGGCAACAGCTTTAGAGTTTTGCTCATGATAAGCTTTCCCCTTAGAAAAGGACAGGATACTGTGCAAATGAGAAGTCTCAATCCTTATTCTCCAAAACAAAGAATTAATGCAAAAGAGAAATTGAGTTAAAACCAAAAAAGAAACAAATAGCTATTGCTGTGGTGATGGTAATATTCAAAATGTTACTGAAAAGTTGAAAGACAAAATAGACAAGACTGTAGTTTTTTAACTAAGAAAAAATAACTTTGGAAGGAAAATAGTTTATATTTGCTTCAATAATGCAGTTATACTCACCAAAGATCATAGGGATTCAACTGTTTTCTTCTAAAAAATAATTATAAAGTAAGTAAATCAAGAAAGTATTCAAGAATGTAGTTTCTATACATCTATTAGGGCCTAAAGAGATTCAAGCCAGTAAATCACATATTTGCAATTCTTTAACAAAATTTCAAATTTTGTTCATTAAAGGAGTAGTTTTCATTACGGGAAGGTGATCTTTACTCAAATATTTTCCACTTAAAGAATTTAATTTAAAATGCTATATAAAAGGTTATCCTTCCATCATCCAGAAGAAGTATTATTGTAAAGGATCTCATTTACTAAGCATATCAAGTATCTTCAGCCAACAATTTACTTTGTTCACTATTCATATCAATCAAAGATTGGAAACTATAGATTAGCAGATATTTTAACAATTAGATGTATACATTCATTCTCTCAATAAATCAGATCATTATTCTTACTTTTTTTCAGCTTTCTTACCATATTTTCTTTATGCATTTTGTACGCACTTATGTTGGGTTCCTATTTGGATAACCAGGGTTACAGTCTAGAATAAACATTGCTGTTTGCTTCATCGGTAACATACTATATTACTTGACTTGATAATCTGTTTAGGACTGTGATGCGTGGATTCTAGGTGGGGATTTTGGTACAGTGGTTTATTTTCCCCAACACAAACTTGCATGGCATCAAGATTTCTAGAGAAAGAAGTATCATAAAAGCTGTAAGAGGTCAAAAATTCCTTCCATGCAATTTTAGATAGGTCTCTTGCCTTTTAGCTGCAATAAAGGCCTTTTAAACAAAGGAAAGACAGAAAAGTGGATCTTCACAAAGCAATAATTGTGAATTTTATCTGGTAAAAAAAAGTTTTTCAAAATAATCTTTATGAGACACATTCACCTAAAAAGTACAGTTATTTCATTCAACTACTCTAGTGTCTTATGGTTTACAAATGCTTTCATCTACATTTTCTCATTTGACTCTTGCAGCAACCTTGTACTGTTATTAGATTCTTTTACCAAATGAGAAACTGAGGCTCAGAATGGTAAAAAAAAAAAAAAAAAAAAAAAAAAAAAACCATCTCTGACAGAGTAACAGAATTAGCAAAGCCCTGAGCTGGAATTGGAAGGTGGAAGATCCATTTAGCTTAAGTTGTGTGGTTAAATTGAACATGAAAAAGGTCAGGCATATTAAAGCTGCCTCAAAACCAAGGGTAGCAAGCAGGTTAATTCTTTTTTTTTTTTTTTTTTTGCGGTATGCGGGCCTCTCACTGTTGTGGCCTCTCCCATTGCAGAGCACAGGCTCCGGACGCACAGGCTCAGCAGCCATGGCTCACGGGCCCAGCCGCTCCCCGGCATGTGGGATCTTCCTGGACCGGGGCACGAACCCATGTCCCCTGCATCGGCAGGCGGACTCTCAACCACTGTGCCACCAGGGAAGCCCAGGTTAATTCTTATGTGCTAACTCTGATTGAATCATGATAGCTCTCTAGACCAGGGGCCAACAAGCTATGGCCTAAAGGACAGCCACCTGGTTCTCTAAATAATATTTTACTGGAAAGCAGCCATGCCCATTTGTGTGTAAACTGTCTATGTCTGCATTTGTGCTACAAATTGCACTACAATGGCAGAGATGAGTAGTTGAAACAGATACTGTGTTGTCCAGCAACATAAAATATGTGCTATCTGACCATTTAACAAAACGTTTGCTGTTCTAGACCCCTATGTTAAGGAGGATTCTGACGTCATATTTAGTCTTCAAGACTGATTATCATTATCTGCCATGGACAAGGGAAGAAGGAAATTGTCTTTTACCCTTACATTGCCATAGATTAAAATGTCACCTAGCTTAGGCTCTCTTTCATTTGCTGAATATTTTCTCTTTGCTCCAGTGTGAGGTCATCAGGTTTGCATTTTCAGAAACTCAGTTTCTTAGGTTCACTCAGCAATGATAAGGCCTAGTGACTTGATTCATGCTAACTCATCAGAACTGCATTTTAGGATTGGTTAATTCCAGTAAGGCTTAATGTAGGTTATGTACCAAACCCCAAGTATATGATTGCCATGTGTCTATAATACAGTTGATCACAGTTTCTATTTGGTGCTAAGCACTTCTCTATTTTTTTTTTCAATTGGAGGAAGTATCCAAAAGGTTGCCACAGTTAAGAACCATTTTTCTTAGGTCTTTTTTTTTTTTTTTTTTTTTTTTTTTTGCTGTACGCGGGCCTCTCACCGCTGTGGCCTCTCCCGTTGCGGAGCACAGGCTCCGGACGCACAGGCCCAGCGGCCATGGCTCACGGGCCCAGCCGCTCCGCGGCATATGGGATCCTCCCAGACCGGGGCACGAGCCCGCATCCCCTGCATCGGCAGGCGGACTCTCAACCACTGCGCCACCAGGGAGGCCCTTTCTTAGGTCTTTTATTATCCAAGGTAGGACTAGGCACAGTACTACTAGGTATTTAATAATAATACATCAGTAGAAAGTATAGCTTCCTAGATAAAAAGGCAAGACATTCCCAGTGCCTATTTCATAAGAGGCACTTGATAAATATTTACTGAATCAAAGACATAGAAAGATTGATAGAGCCATAGATATGTATATAATCGTCTCATTATATGCAGTAGTTATGAGCTATAAAGTCCTCGTGAATATCAAGTCACTAAACACTCAGCATTCTCTTACGGGAAATGCAGGGTTAGGTTCTTGCAAGCCTCTGTTTATACCATTTTCATCAATTAATCAATACATAACCTTGATTTATGTGTGTTTCTGTTTAAAGACAACTTGTTTAATATATATTGTTGATTCATTAACATTGGACTATGGCCTAGAGCATTATAACGCATGTCTGAATGATGTTTATCTAACACACATATTTTCTCCATAAGGCACATCACAGCCTTCTTGCACTTAGGAGCACTAGACGGTACTTCAGCTCTATGCATGGGGGCCATTTTCAGCAGCAAAATCACCAAGAAAAAGCACACACACACAAAAAAAGGCACTAAATACACTGTGAAAAGAACACTTGTTTATACTCCGAGAGCTGACACAAGAAGACAGAGCATCACCTTGCTTGACCTCAGCTGGGAACATGTGTGTAACGTGACTTGAATTTTTCACTACTTTTTACATGTCCCCAAATGATCACAAAAGCACTGCAGTTATTGATTTGGGGCTTACAAATAAATTTTAGCAAGTGGGCAAATTTACAAATATAGAATCCATGAATAATGAAGCTCCACTACATTTATGTAGATATATCAGCAAAGACATAGTCACAGACATATAGATAAAGATATCAACATGTTCATACACGCAAACATAGATATATGGATATAGCCATAGCCATTCCACAGACACATACAGATACAGACTTTAATACATACACATATATATCTACTCATCAGATTGACAAAGATTGATAGTATATAATATTGGAGCAAATAATGAATTAACAACCTCTTTCACACAATCTTGATTTGAATACAAATTACTACCAACATTAGAAAGGGAGTGTGGAAATAACTATCAAAAATTTTAAAGTGCATATACTTCACTGAAAAATCCACTTTTAGAAATCTATCCTATGAAATAATTGTAGAAGTGATCAATTTTACAAGTACAAGTATCTTCAATCTGGCATTGTTTGTAATCATGAAAGATTAAAAATAATCAAAACAGCCCTTGAGGAGAACTGGTTAAATACATTATAGTCCATCAATACAATGGAATATTAGGCAGTTGTTAAAAATAACGATCTGCATGTGGCAACACAGAATGATGCTCGTAATATGTGTGAAATAGAAAAAGGAAATTGCATTATAGTGTGTAAATTGTGAAGTAACCTTGTCGAATCCAAATATATATGGTTGTATATATTTCATTCAGTGTAAACACTTTATTTTATTTATGCATACAAGATAGCTGAAATGATGTTAACATTGATTGTCTCTGAGTCATGGGCTGGCTTTTTGCTCTCAGATCCCTCTCCCACATCTCTCTGTCCTTTACTGCATCACAAGGAACTACATATCTTTGTGTCCCTTTCTCTCTGGCTCCCAAATAAGTTCAAGTATTTGGAGGCAATGTTGTAAGATTAGACGGTGGGAGGAGGAGAGAAGCCAGGGTCTTTCCTCCGCTTACTGTCTGCTTTGGGCCATGTCTCCAGCAGCAACAGTAGCTCCTCTGCTCCACCTCTGAAGTCTAGTGAGGCTTTTCCTTTGTGGCTCCATTTCCCACCAGGCTGACCTGTTATAGTTCCAGCTTCCACTATCAGCATCTCATCTTTAATGACAACGGCCCCTCTCTTTATCCTGTCAGCCTCAGTGTGGCAGCACTTTCTGCTTCTGCTAATGTCTAGATTGCCTTATGCTCTCTCTTTGGATCCTCAGTTCATCAATGACCCTCCTAAGTAAGTCCTTGTATGAAATTTCCTCTGCATAAAATACCTAGAACAATTTCTCTTTTCTGACTGGAACCTGATTGACACGGTAATTGGATGGGGAGGAGGGAAAATACTTTCAATGTTGTTTGTTTGACAAAATAACACAATACCAGGGGGAGAGGGACCATTCTAAAAATTTTCTTCCAAAAAATGAAAATCTGAGGAAACTTCACGTTTTACAGTGATCACAGAGTAATAAAAGAAATTGTCGGGCTTCCCTGGTGGCGCAGTGGTTGAGAGTCCACCTGCCGATGCAGGGGACACAGGTTCGTGTCCCGGTCCGGGAAGATCCCACATGCCGCAGAGCAGCTGGGCCCGTGAGCCATGGCCGCTGAGCCTGTGCATCCGGAGCCTGTGCTCCGCAACGGGAGAGGCCACAGCAGTGAGAGGCCCACGTACTGCAAAAAAAAAAAAAAAAAAAAAGAAATTGTCTTTCAATCATAAACATTATACAGTAAATGACTACTGTCATCCATGATCCTTCACCATCCTAAATAATAAACTTTCCTTAACATTCATTATTGTTTCAATTCAAACTAGAAACAAATCAAACCTTACACTCTTTGGCCCTGTTTGATCTGTGGCACCACGTTTTCATATGGCATGTTGTTCTGTCTCTCAATTTGGTTGATATGCTGACCTTACAGGAAAGACCTACCTAGCTATCCCTGGAGGGTCACCTCAGATTGGCCAAGATTAAAATGATGGATAATGTCCAATGTAGGTAAAGGTATGAGAATACCTGGACTTAAATACTTTAATTTGGCATCTTGCAAGATTTTCCTTAGTTATCACTACACTATAGATTCTTAGAGAACAAGAATTATTTCTTGCTTTCCTGTAAACTCAGTTTATAGCACACTATCTTGGACTTAACTAGGTGTTCAAAAAGATAATGTCTTGGTGTGCCCTGAAGTTCACTAAGATACCATTCCACTCTTGACCAGGAAAGGGATCACATTTCTCCTCTGCTACCTCTAGGGCTTAAATAAACACCATCAAAATTAAAATGGACTAGAGTGGGGATACTCCATCCTCAGTCTCAGACACTCTTCATCACATCCTAAAATATTGAAATATCACTAGATTTCCAGGCTCAGCTTATATTCTACCTGCGTTCATGAAATATTGCTGATTATCTTGCCCAAAACTGATCTCTCTTCAGTCTAAATTATTTTTACAGAACTTATCATTATCTACTTTAGATAATTTATATACTTCTTCTCTTCCTTACTGAATTATAGGATTATTCCCAACACTTAATAAATACAGGAATCAGGTCTAATATATTACGAGACCTCCGAAGTACAAGCACACTATTTGCTAATATAATTTATTTGTTAGATGGAAAAATGAATGAATGAACAAAAGAGGCATAGATTAGTCCAGACAAAAAGAGTCCAAAGCCTGAAAGATCTGTTATGTTTAATTTAAACCTATGCAACGTTTTTTTTACCATTAGTAAAAATTTATTTTAATATTAGCCTAAGTAAAACACAATCAGGAAAGTAAATCTACAGAAACATCATATAATGCATCCCAAGTAAAATGTTTAGAATATTCAACATTTTGGGATAATATAATCAAAAAAAAATCTTTATAGTGAATGCTCTATTTTTATGGATGAATTATATCTACACTTTCTACCAGAGAACTATCAATACTTATGGATAATCTAGTTTATTTTATAGGTCTTGAGACCACTTACCATAATCAGAATTTCATAAAGTATCTATTTTGAGTTATGTGAATTTTAAAACCATATATGTAGGTCATTATACACATCAGATCAATTATTCATTCGTAAAACTAATTTTATAAGGACATAAATTTCTCTATGATGCTACAGTAAATGTTTCAGTACCACTGTGAGAGGGGGGTCCTTAAAAAATAACAGCAAGTCCTATTGGCACAAGTGCTTTTTGATTTACTCTTCCCAAACCAGTAAAGCTTTGACATTGGGCAAGATTATTTTTGTCACTTTCTATTTATATTTTATAGGAAAACAGTGAACACAACCACTCCACTCTACTACTATTATCTTCAGGATAATGGTAGTTTCTCAAAGTACAATAGATCAACTGACTTGATAGTTAATCTTTTTAAGGTAATTACTGAGCTTTTTATTTCACAGAACACAATCCATCATTTTTGTTGGTTTTTTTTTTTTTTGGTTCCTTGGATTATGAAGCTAAAGATTCTGACTCAAATTTTTTTTACAAGTTTGTTACTGTTTCATTTTTTACTCTAATATCAAATTAACTACATTTGAGGGTTTTGTCAAAGTTTTCATATTTAATTCATTTTTTTTCATGATTCCAAATCCATTTGGGTTCTAGGATAAAACGTGTGAATGCTCCCTACATATTTCTTTTACTAAAATATGAAGATTAGGGGAAAATCTAATAAATTTGTGAAATTGCATTTAGAATTTGGACCCAAATGCTAACATTCACACCATAAATTTTTCTATACATTCTACAGATGTAGGAGGCTTATTAATTCATATTATTCTACAAATATATACCCTATATTTAATTTGAGTTAACCACATTCCATAAGTTGAATTTGAGGGGTGTTTTTAAAGTATGGAGAGTTTAGTGTTTATTTTTGTAATCCAACAACTTTATCCAAAAATGCAGAAAATTTTTCTGGCTGGCCAGGAGGAAAACATTTCAGTGTTGAAAAGTCCACTGGGGGCTTCCCTGGTGGCGCAGTGGTTGAGAATCTGCCTGCCAATGCAGGGGACACGGGTTCGAGCCCTGGTCTGGGAAGATCCCACATGCCGCGGAGCAACTAGCCCCGTGAGCCACAATTACTGAGCCTGCGCGTCTGGAGCCTGTGCTCCGCAACAAGAGAGGCCGCGATAGTGAGAGGCCCGCGCACCGCGATGAGGAGTGGCCCCCACCTGCCACAACTAGAGAAAGCCCTCACACAGAAACGAAGACCCAACACAGCAAAAATTTTTTTAAAAAAAGGTCCATTGACTGTAACAGCCCAGGAAGCGTGCCACAGGTACAGTAGAAGAGATGCCCGTCTTTGTGTAGCTGCTTTGCCAATTCCAGCTGATGACTGTTCATCAACTTTTCATTTATAACCACTGTGAGCGGCTTTCTTTTTTCCAGACTCTCCAAACAGCATCCTGCGCCTGCGTGACTAATAACAAGATCTGCTTTCTGAAGGTCTTATTTCAATGAATCCTTGTATCTGTAAACATCCAGAGTAAGTGACTCTGTACTGAGTGGTTCAGGTACCACCTTTCCTCTACCTATTTGTAGGACAAGTCGGTTGTAACTGAGACTCTAGATTATCACGTGGTGAAAGAAATGGCCCCGCAAGAACTAGGAGACCACGCAAAGACTCTGAAAAAGGTGTCACAAACTAGGGAGGGAGAGCAAGGAACAGGGTCGTCATGGCCCACAACTGGGGTTGCGCAAACCACGAGCCCTGAGAAGGCGCGCTCAGGGGACGCCGCGCCGCGCGCGGACGCCGGCCGCGAGGGTGCCTGAGACGGAGGTAAGGCACGGTGGCCTCGGCCTGAGCGCCGGGGCAGGGCCGGGGCAAGGCGCCCAGCAGGACCGGCCGGGTTGTGCTGGGCAGAGACCGACGGAGCGCGACGACCGCGCGGCCCCGAGCGGGCCCGGGCCCGGGAGTATGCAACATTTTTTAATCAGTAACATATTTAATCATTCTGGTAGCATGTTTTTTTCATAATTGCATGAACTTTCACATCTTTATAATGCTGTTAACTTTTTGAAAATATTTTTAGTATCATTATGAAAATGTCACAAAGTGAAAATTGTTATTGCCTCCCACACCTATAATTTCTAAACATGGTTAAAATTACAATAACAGGATTTTCACTGATTTTGGATTATAGTGTGTAACAATTAAAACATAATTTCTATAATAAATGCATTTTATATCTGGAGTTGAATATTTTACAAGCATTCCTCTGTGATTTTACAGCAATGATGAAATTTTTAATTTTTTTTGTCATTTAGAAACCCTCTGTCTGATTAACCATAAATCAACATGGGTCATTAGCCTGGAAATAAGGAGTACATCACGGATGTCACTTATCTAATTCTAACCTGGTATTTCATAAGATTTCTCATGTTATTGTTAGAGGCAAGATGAAGGAACGTGGGCTGGATGAAAATACAGTTAAGTTGAATTTATAGTTGTTGAACAACCAGATCCAAGAGGTATCAATTCCTGGATTAGTCACCATGGAGAGAGATCTCTGGTGTTCTGTCCAGTGAACTCTGTTTTATCAGTGGGCTTGATGAATATATTGACAGAATGCATATTGGTTTACAGATTACACAAAGTCCAATATATGTAAAGACCAAAATAGTTTTTCAAATAGTTTGATATGCTTGAAAAATAATTACAAACCAAAATGACAAAATTTTAACTGTACATAGGGGGAAAATACATCTTAACTTTAGGTTTAGGAGTTGCCATTGCTTTAACTGCAATGTAAGGTCATGTGGAAGGACCTCAGGCAGAACTATATCCAAATACCTCTTTTTCCACATGCTACTGCCTTTGTGAACTTGTGAACTTAGGCAAGTGCTTAACTCTCTAAACTATCTATACAATAGGGAAAACAATTCCTGGTTGGCAAGGTTTTTAGAATAGAATTAGTAGTGTGCATGGTATGTAGTAAGCATTCACTGATGGTACTATAATTATTACTGTAATGCCAAAAATAAATCTAAACAAAACCAAAGGTAGTTAGACCCCAGTTCAATAGAGGTGATATATGCTGGCCTGAACACATCTGGAAAATTTTGCCCCATGCTAGACACTATACTTCAGAAGGAATCCGGGAGAAGAACCAGAGAAAATCTAGACAAATCCATTTACATAAAGAACTTTTGAGGAAACTGGGTATTTTTGTCTTGAGAGGAAAGCCTAAAGAGATATGATAGCTGTCTCCAAATATTTTGAAGTACTATGTTGTGGAGGAAGCAGTATTTTTAGTCAGTGTTATTCCAAGAGGCAGAAGAAAGACCAATACTTGGAAGTTTTAGGAAAATTAATTTTGTTATGATCTGAGGACCCTCTCAATGATGACATCTGTTCACCAATGAAGCAGGCTGCTTCAACACACACCATGCTCCTCTTCTTTTAAATATCAGGGAACTTATAAATAAAATTCATTGTACAGCTGGGAAGGCATTTTTAGATGTGTTATATTACTTAAAACCTCTCATTAACCCTGTAAGTCATGTATTATCATTCTTTTCCCCAGTTTTCAGATGATAGACTATGTTTGACTTGCCCCAAATCACACTGATAATAAGCATCAGGTCCATATTCTCAGAGTCCAAAATCTGTGCTTATTTCAGAATATAAATGTAACTGAGGGATTCATAAGCTGGATGTGAATCTGTTAAAGAAGACATCTACAGCCTTAAGAATCATGAATTAATAATCAATATATTTAAGTTTTCAGGCCACATCCAGTCTGATTCCACTCTTGTCTACAAGCAGTTCTCCCTTTATGTATACTATGTGTAGGGCATGGAACATTCATTATTTCCTTTGATTTGTACAGCAACCCTGTGAGGCAATAGGGCAGGCATTATTCATGTTTTATGTACACAGAAACCAAAATTGTGAGAAGCTAAATGATTTAACCAAGGTCACAGAGCTCAATAATGACAAAGAGGGAGAAACCAGAACTTCTGACTCTGTACATACTGCGCTTTCCACTACAACAGTCACCATAAAATTAATTAAAGATTCAAGACTTCTATAATGGACCAGGATGTGTGGGTACAGATAATTGTTGCAAAAAACTGAGTAACCAACGCCCTCACCTAAAATTATTTTTGTCAATAAATTCTTTATATACAACATACTTGACAAAATTCCAAATTTATAGAACTGCGAGGTAGTTTTCCAATTAAGTAGAAAGCTCTATAAATGTCTCTTTAAATTTTATTAGATGACACAATTTATCTTATTAACATATTCAGTATTTCACAACTCTTAGTCAGGAAATGCTTCCTAATTTATGACCCCAATTCCTCCTGCTCCAGTTTCCATCACATTCCCTCATGGCCTGTCCTCTGTGGAAAAAGAAACAAACAAAAAAGCTTCTTGTACATTTCCTTTCATCTCTATAATCATCACTAAATTATTGAAATAAGGCTTCACTATGTTAAATCTTGCTTTCATATTCTGACATTGTCACCTATTGTGCTTAGATCTCTCTTTATAAAAATAGTACCTTTATTTACTCCATTCTTGCATTACCTAAAAGACAAGGTCATCTGGACCAAATTTTTAATTACTTATATACTTTCTTTTCTCAAGAATATCACAAAATAGTAATCATGTTGAAATAACTTCAGCTTCCCTGTATGATTGTGAATATTTGAGTAAGGGGTAGAGATTTTCAGAGTTTAGGTAAGAACCTTTGTTACAACTGAAAGCTACAGAGTTGCCCTTTACTTCCTAGAGTCTCAACTCAAGATGCCCCCAAAAACCACACAGTTAAGAACTATATTCCATTATTATGATTGTGTAACAAATCACCACAGAGCATGATGGGGTAAAACAACCATATATTATGCTTAAAATTTTATGGGTCAGGAATTTGGATAGAGAACAAGAGGGAGAGCTTGTCTTTGCTCTACAACGTGGAGCTGGAAGACCCAAAATTTGGGGGCTGGTATCATCTGAAGGCTCATTACTCAAAGATCTGGTGTTGATGCTGTTGGTTGGGAGCCTCAGTTATTCTCCATTTGGGCTCTCCAAATGGTCTCTCCATCCACATGGCTAGTTTGTGCTTTCTTACATCATGGAGGCTGAGAACCAAAGATAAACTTCCCAAGAGTGAGAGGGAGCCAGTATAAGCTGTAATATTTTCTGACCCAGCCTTGTAAGTCCCACAGTATTTCTTTTACCATATTCTATTGGTTGGAGCAGTTACCAGCCCCAGATTTGTGGGGAAGGAATATTTATGTTTTCCACCTCTTCAGGTGGAATGTTGGTCACAATGTTAGCAGAGCATATGGAAAGTATGTATATAGACATGCAGCCATATATGGAAAGTATCATCTGCCACTGTGAACCCTCTGGCCATAACATTCTACATCCCACCCACATGCAATATACATTCATATCTTGCCAAAAGATGTCCCATGACAGTATCCAAGCCAAGCCCAAGATCCAGAATCTCATTATCTAGGTCAGGTTCAGGTATAGATGAGACTCTTCAGGTATGGTTCCTTAAGTACAGGTATGGTTCCTTAAGTACAGATCCTCTAGTACTGTTTCTCTCAGTTTGAGGACCTATAAACCAAAACCAATTTATCTGCCCCCCATACACCCGATATGCAATGGGTGGACAAGTTGAGGATAGTCACTATAGACCCTTCAGTTCAAAAATAGAAGTTGGAGGCACACTGGAGTCACAGGTCCATAGCAATTCTGAAATCCAGCCAAGCACATGTTGCTAGTTCCTCAGGTCTCAGTCCTACTGCCCGGGATATGGTTCTTGGCTCTGCCTTCTAAGTTCTTGGTTCCACCCCGAGTCATTCTTCCTTTTCTATGTAAAAAAGTACCCTGTGTTTACAGCTTGGTAGTTTTTTCAGCTTGTTTCCTACCTGCAGATATTTGGAGATCCAATAGTCTTCTTTTCATTTACTACTTTCTCTGTCCCTTTCAGTCCAAAGTGATATAATTAAAAAAAAAACTGTACATTTCCTGTGAATCAATTTATGATCTTCCCAACAAAACCATACTCATAAATCTCTTCAAGATAAGACCTCGCAGGCTTCCCTGGTGGCTCAGTGGTTGGGAGTCCGCCTGCCAATGCAGGGGACACAGGTTTGTGCCCCGGTCTGGGACGATCCTGCATGCTGCTGAGCAGCTAGGCCCGTGAGCCATGGCTGCTGAGCCTGCGCATCTGGAGCCTGTGCTCCGCAACTGGGAGAGGCCGCAGTGGTGAGAGGCCCACAAAAACAAACAAACAAACAAAAAAGATAAGACCTCTCTACATTGGAGAGGAACAATGCCCTAAAGATTGTTAGACTCTTAGTCCTATTGTTTGACAGAGAGATAGAATGGTCCTCCAAGACACCACCTTAGATCTGTCTGAGCTCTTAACAAAGTGTCTTATAGTCTCCTCTTGCATATACTCTGCTCTGAAACCTTTTCTTAATTTGAGAATATTGGAGTGAGAAACTTTTTTCAAACTTAATAATTACTGCTCTTTTATATTTATATTTAATAGTACTTCCTTTGTAGTTTATCTCTTATATTTTACTATAAGCATCAAAAGGAAGCCAAGTGGCAACTTCAACATTCTGTCTGGAAACCTCTTTAGCTATATCATCCAACTCATTAGCTGCATTTTTGACTTTCCATGTTACCATAGGTGATGGCGCAAAGTTTTCTACCACTATATAACAGGGAGTAACAAGGATCATTGTTAGAAGAAGGAAACCTCTTTCCTCTAATTTTTAGCAACATTTTCCTCACTGTCCCTTAAGGTCTCACTATCTCTTCAAAGCTCTTCCAACTTCTGCCTGTCTTCTTATTCCAAATCCACTGCCACATTTTAGGGTTTTGTTATATCACCACCCCACTTCCAGGTACCAAACCCTGTTGCAATTATTTAATGGTAGAATACAAATTATTCCAAAACTTAGTGGTATAAAACAATCATTGATTATGCCACAGTTTCTGTAGATAAAGAATTTGGTCAGGGCTCTAACAGACATTTCTTTCACGGGGTTTCTTAGGCAGCTGCAGTTAGATACTGGCTAAGGTTGCCGTCACCTGAAGGTTCAGCCAAAACTGGAAGGCCCACTTCTAAGATGGCTCACTCACTCCCATGGCTGGCAGTTCGGAAGGAGGCCCCAGTTCTTCTCCACACGCCTCTCCATGGGCCTCCTTGGGTGTTATCATAGTATGGCAGCTGGCTTTCCCCAGAGCAAGGGATCCAAGAGGCCAAATCAGAAGCTGCAATGTCTCTTATTACCTAACCCTGAAACCAGCATCAATATTTCCATTATTGTCCTGATTCAGTGTGGGAGGAGACTACATAAGGGCCTGAATACCAGGAGGTACGGATCACTGGAGATCCTCTTGGAGGTTGGCTACCACAAATCAAAAGTGATAAATAAACATTAAATGTGATCCTCTGCAGCCTCTAACATACTAAGACATACCTTTGGATTATTTGCATCAATCAATAGGCTGTCTCCCTCCCGACTCCACTTCCCTTGGGTCCTCTTTACTGACTCACATTTCCCTATCTTCTCAAATCTGCTCTAACATCTGATCTTACAGCTAATATTAATGTGTAGCCAGAATTGAGAATCATTGTTCTAAACCAGTGCTTCTCATAATTACTCAAGTGTCTCGTGAAATTGCAGATTCTGATTCAGTAGATCTGGGATATGGCTAAAATTCTACATTTCTACAAACCTCCCAGTTGATGTGGATGTTGCTTGTCACAGACCACATTTTTGTGTTGCAAGACGTTAGATTGGTGGTTCATTACTTTTGCTGCATCTTTTTTTTTTTTTTCGGTACACGGGCCTCTCACCGTTGTGGCCTCTCCCGTTGTGGAGCACACGCTCCAGACGCGCAGGCTCAGCAGCCATGGCTCATGGGCCCAGCTGCTCCACGGCATGTGGGATCCTCCCAGACCGGGGCACGAACCCGTGTCCCCTGCATCAGCAGGCGGACTCTCAACCACTGCGCCACCAGGGAAGCCCCCTTTGCTGCATCTTTGAATCACCTTGGGGGTTTTAAAAAATACTGATGTCTTGGAGTCCCATCTCCAGATCTCCAGAGATCCTGATTTAACTGCTCTGCAGTTAAGGCCAGGCATCAGGATTTCTTAAATCTTGTGATTGTAGTATGGAAGCAAGGTTGAAAATCACTACTCCAGTCTAAAATTAGGTCAGGCATTTGAGAAGCAGAAGAATACTGGTTAATAAGAGTCCCCAGAAACCAAGAACTGATTATGGTGGTATGTCCTAAAAGGGTAAAAAACCTCCACCCAGGAAGACTCAGGTCCCCTGAGATGAGTTCTGTTCATGTTCCCAGAGAAACAATAGACCTGAGTCATTGGAATATACTAGCTCTTCCTCTAGTCAGCATCCATTGACGACTTTGCCTGGTCAGTATTCTATACCGTGCCAGAGGGCTTCAAGACTTCTTTCATTCTAAGGCTTTGCCTGGTCCCTCTCTAATCACCCTGAGTGGTAACACCCTCCCATATTCCAAATAAGGTCTCAGAATATCTGAGATCAAGAGAAAGGGATAAGACCTAGAATGTTTTCTGTAACGGAAAGGGTCAAACTTAACAAGAACAAGACTTCCTGGAGGCCTGAACCAAGATGGCAGAGTAGAAGGACGTGCTCTCACTCCCTCTTGTGAGAACACAAGAATCACAACTAGCTGCTGGACAATCATCGACAGGAAGACACTGGAACTCACCAAAAAAGATACCCCACATCCAAAAACAAAGGAGAAGCCACAGTGAGAGGGTAGGAGGGGCCCAATCACAGCAAAATCAAATCCCATAACTGCTGGGTGGGTGACTCACAGACTGGAGAACACTTACACCACAGAAGTCCACCCACTGGAGTGAAGGTTCTGAGCCCCACGTCAGGCTTCCCAACCTGGGGGTCTGGCAACGGGAGGAGGAATTCCTAGAGAATCAGACTTTGAAGGCTCGTGGGATTTGATTGCAGGACTTTGACAGGACTGAGGGAAAGAGACTCCACTCTTGCAGGGCACACACAAAATACCGTGCACTTCGGGACCCAGGGGAAGGAGCAGTGAACCCAGGGGAGACTGAACCAGACCTACCTGCTAGTGTTGGAGGGTCTCCTGCAGAGGGGGGGGTGGCTGTGGCTCACCGTGGGGACAAGGACACTGGCAGCAGAAGTTCTGGGAAGTATTCCTTGGTGTGAGCCCACCCAGAGTCTGACATTAGCCCCACCAAAGAGCCCAGGTAGGCTCCAGTGTTGGGTTGCCTCAAGCAAAACAACCAACAGGGAAGGAACCCAGCCCCACGCATCAGCAGTCAAGCGGATTAAAGTTTTACTGAGCTCTGCCCACCAGAGCAACACCCAGCTCTACCCACCACCAGTCCCTCCCATCAGGAAACCTGCACAAGCCTCTTAGATAGCCTCATCCACCAGAGGGCAGACAGCAGAAGCAAGAAGAACTACCATCCTGCAGCCTGTGGAACAAAAACCACATTCACAGAAAGATAGACAAGATGAAAAGGCAGAGGGCTATGTACCAGATGAAGGAACAAGATAAAACCCCAGAAAAACAACTACATGAAGTGTAGATAGGCAACCTTCCAGAAAAAGAAATCAGAATAATGATAGTGAAGATGATCCAGGACCTCAGAAAACCAATGGAGGCAAAGATCAAGAAGATGCAAGAAGTGTTTAACAAAGAACTAGAAGAATTAAAGAACAAACAAATAGAGATGAACAATACAATAACTGAAATGAAAACTACACTAGAAGGAATCAATAGCAGAATAACTGAAGCAGAAGAACGGATAAGTGACCTGGAAGACAGAATGGTGGAATTCACTGCTGTGGAACAGAATAAAGAAAAAAGAATGAAAAGAAATGAAGACAACCTAAGAGACCTCTGGAACAACATTAAACGCAACAACATTCACATTATAGGGGTCCCAGAAGGAGAAGAGAGAAAGGGCCCGAGAAACTATTTGAAGAGATTATAGTCGAAAACTTCCCTAACATGGGAAAGGAAATAGCCACCCAAGTCCAGGAAGTGCAGCGAGTCCCATACAGGATAAAGCCAAGGAGAAACATGCCGAGACACATAGAAATCAAATTGGCAAAAATTAAAGACAAAGAAAAATTATTGAAAGCAGCAAGGTAAAAACGACAAATAACATACAAGGGAACTCCCATAAGGTTAACAGCTGATTTCTCAGCAGAAACTCTACAAGCCAGAAGGGAGTGGCATGATATACTTAAAGTGATGAAAGGGAAGAACCTACAGCCAAGATTACTCTACCTGGCAAGGATCTCATTCAGATTCGATGGAGAAATCAAAAGATTTACAGACAAGCAAAAGCTAAGAGAATTCAGCACCACCAAACCACCTCTACAACAAATGCTAAAGGAACTTCTCTAAGTGGGAAACACAAGAGAAGAAAAGGACCTATAAAAACAAACCCAAAACAATTAAGAAAATGGTCATAGGAACATACATATCGATAATTACCTTAAACATGAGGGATGAAATGCTCCAACCAAAAGACACAGGCTTGCTGAATGGATACAAAAACAAGATCCGTATATATGCTGTCTACAAGAGACCCACTTCAGACCTAGGGACACATACAGACTGAAAGTGAGGGGATGGAAAAAGATATTCCATGCAAATGGAAATCAAAAGAAACGTGGAGTAGCAATACTCATATCAGATAAAATAGACTTTAAAATAAAAAATGTTACAAGAGATAAGGAAGGACACCACATAATGATCAAGAGATCAATCCAAGAGGAAGATGTAACAATTATAAATATATATGCACCCAACATAGGAATACCTCAATACATAAGGCAACAGCTAACAGCTGTAAAAGAGGAAACCAACTGTAACACAATCATAGTGGGGGACTTTAACACCTCACTTTCACCAATGGACAGATCATCCAAAATGAAAATAAATAAGGAAACAGAAGCTTTAAATGACACAATAGACCATATAGATTTAATTGATATTTACAGGACATTCCATCCCAAAACAGCAGATTACACTTTCTTCTCAAGTGCACATGGAACATTCTCCAGGATAGATCACATCTTGGGTCACAAATCAAGCCTCAGTAAATTTAAGAAAATTGAAATCATATCAAGCATCTTTTCTGACCACAATGCTATGAGATTAGAAGTCAATTACAGGGGAATAAATGTAAAGAACACAAACACATGGAGGCTAAACAGTATGTTACTAAATAACCAAGAGATCACTGAAGAAATCAAAAAATACCTAGAGACAAATAACAACGAAAACATGACAATCCAAAACCTATGGGATACAGCAAAAGAAGTTCTAAGAGGGAAGTTTATAGCTATACAAGCCTACCTCAAGAAACAAGAAAAATCTCAAATAAATAATCTAACCTTACACCTAAAGGCACTAGAGAAAGAAGAACAAACAAAACCCAAATATAGCAGAAGGAAAGAAATCATAAAGATCAGAGAGAAATAACTGAAATAGAAACAAAGAAAACAATAGTAAATATCAATAAAACTAAACGCTGGTTCTTTGAGAAGATAAACAAAATTGATAAACCATTAGCAAGACTCATCAACAAAAAGAGGGAGAGGACTCAAATCAATAAAATTAGAAATGAAAAAGGAGAAGTTACAACAGACACCCCAGAAATACAAAGCATCCTAAGAGACTACTACAGGCAACTCCATGCCAATAAAATGGACAACCTGGAAGAAATGGACAAATTCTTAGAAAGGTATAACCTTCCAAGACTGAACCAGGAAGAAATAGAAAATATGAACAGACCAATCACAAGTAATGAAATTGAAACTGTGATTAAAAGTCTTCCAACAAACAAAAGCCCAGGACCAGATGGCTTCACAGGTGAATTCTATCAAACATTTAGAGAAGAGCTAACACCCATCCTTCTCAAACTCGTCCAAAACATGGGAGAGGAAGAAACACTCCCAAACTCATTCTATAAGGCCACCATCACCCTGATACCAAACCCAGACATAGATACTAAAAAAAAAGGAAAATTACAGACCAATATCACTGATGAATATAGATGCAAAAATCCTCAACCAAATACTAGCAAACAGAATCCAACAACACATTAAAAGGATCATATACCATGATCAAGTGGGATTTATCCCAGGGATGCAAGGATTCTTCAATATATGCAAATAAATCAATGTGATACACCATATTAACAAACCGAAGAATAAAAACCATATGATCATCTCAATAGATGCAGAAAAAGCTTTTGACAAAATTCAACACCCATTTATGATAAAAACTCTCCAGAAAGTGGGCATAGAGGGAACCTACCTGAACATAATAAAGGCCATATATGACAAACCCACAACAAACATCATTCTCAATGGTGAAAAACTGAAAGCATTTCCTCTAAGATCAGGAACAAGACAAGGATGTCCACTCTCACCACTATTATTCAATATAGTTTTGGAAGTCCTAGCCTCAGCAATCAGAGAAGAAAAAGAAATAAAAGGAATACAAATTGGAAAAGAAGAAGTAAAACTGTCACTGTTTGCAGATGACATGATACTATACATAGAGAATCCTAAAGATGCCACCAGAAAACTACTAGAGCTAATCAATGAATTTGGTAAAGTTGCAGGATACAAAATTAATGCACAGAAATCTCTTGCATTCCTATACACTAATGATGAAAAAGCTGAAAGAGAAATTAAGGAAACACTCCCATTTACCATTGCAACAAAAAGAATAAAATACCTAGGAATAAACCTACCTAGGGAGACAAAAGACCTGTATGCAGAAAACTATAAGACACTGATGAAAGAAATTAAAAATGATACCAACAGATGGAGAGATATACCATGTTCTTGGATTGGAAGAATCAATATTGTGAAAATGACTCTACTACCCAAAGCAATCTACAGATTCAATGCAATCCCTATCAAATTACCAATGGCATTTTTTACAGAACTAGAACAAAAAATCTTAAAATTTGTATGGAGACACAAAAGACCCCCAATACCCAAAGCAGTCTTGAGGGAAATAAATGGAGCTGGAGGAATCAGACTCCCTGATTTCAGACTATACTACAAAGCTACAGTAATCAACACAATATGGTACTGGCACTAAAACAGAAACATAGATCAATGGAACAAGATAGAAAGCCCAAAGATAAACCCACGCACCTATGGTCAACTAATCTATGACAAAGGAGGCAAGGATATACAAGGGAGAAAAGACAGCCTCTTCAATAAGCGGTGCTGGGAAAAGTGGACAGCCACATTTGAAAGAATGAAATTAGAACACTCCCTAATACCATACATAAAAATAAACTCAAAATGGATTAGAGACCTAAATGTAAGACCAGACACTATAAAACTCTTAGAGGAATACATAGGCAGAACACTCTTTGACATAAATCACAGCAAGATCTTTTTTGATCCACCTCCTAGAGTAATGGAAATAAAAACAAAAATAAACAAATGGGACCTAATGAAACTTAAAAGCTTTTGCACAGCAAAGGAAATGATAAAGAAGACGAAAAGACAACTCTCAGAATGGGAGAAAATATTTGCAAACAAATCAACGGACAAAGGATTAATCTCCAAAATATATAAACAGCTCATGCAGCTTGCTATTAAAAAAAAAACAACTCAATCCAAAGATAGGCAGAAGACCTAAATAGACATTTCTCCAAAGAAGACATACAGATGGCCAAAAGCACATGAAAAGCTGCTCAACATCACTAATTATTAGACAAATGCAAACCAAACTATAATGAGGTATCACCTCACACCAGTTAGAATGGGCTTCATCAGAGAATCTACAAACAACAAATGCTGGAGAAGGTGTGGAGAAAAGGGAACCCTCTTGCACTGTTGGTGGGAATGTAAACTGATATAGCCACTATGGAGAACAGTATGGAGATTCCTTAAAAAACTAAAAATAGAATTACCATATGATCCAGCAATCCCATTACTGGGCATGTACCCAGAGAAAACCACAATTCAAAAAGACACATGCACCCCAATGTTCATTACAGCACTATTTACAATAGCCAGGTCATGGAAGCAACCTAAATGCCCATCGACAGATGAATGGATGAAGAAAATGTGGTACATATATACAATGGAATATTATTCAGCCATAAAAAGGAATGAAATTGGGTCATTTGTAGAGACGTGCATGGATCTAGAGACTGTCATACAGAGTGAAGTAAGTCAGAAAGAGAAAAACAAATATCATATATTAACGCATATATGTGGAACCTAGAAAAATGGTACAGATGAACTGGTTTGCAGGGCAGAAACTGAGACACATATGTAGAGCACAAACGTATGGACACCAAGGGGGGAAAGCCACGGGGGTGTGGGGGTGGGGGTGTGATGAATTGGGTGATTGGGACTGACAAGTATACACTGATATGTATAAAATTGATGACAAATAAGAACCTGCTGTATAAAAAAATGTGATCAAATGTACTCTATTGGAAAGAAGCAAAAATAGACCACATTTACTGTATAAATTATATAATAATTTAATGATATTTAGCATCTATTGCAGATGTATTTATTATTGCAGACTGTATTTGCTTTATCAATGTCTTTGCTTTGGTAATCAAAATAAAACAAAATAAAATAAAATCTGAAAAAAAAAAACGATTTCCTGAACTGGTTACTTGCTATGTACTGGTACCATGCTATGCTAATTTTTTATATGCATTATCTCATTTATTTCTCACCAAAATACTGTAAGATGTGGGTTATCCCATTTTACTGATAAGGAAATTGAAATTCAGGTAGGTTACTAACAGGACCAAATTGCCTAGCTCCAAAGTGGTAAAATCGTTATTTCTGTTTGATTTGAGAATCTAGTTTCTTAACTTCTGTTATAATGTATCTTCTTATTATTTAAGTAATTATTTGTTTGGTAGCTCTAAGTAAAGATAGATGAATTTTATATTCAACATGAAAACTACACAAACTTGACTAATAGGATGTAATAGTGATTCACAGAAAAATGTCTAAGACAATTTTCCAGGTTCTATCTTGAGAATTGTGTAGATGGTGGTTTTTGTTAAATGAAGTTTAAGTTGAAGAAAAGGTTCAAGCTGGGAAGAGAAGCATTTTCATCTCTTACACCTTGAGTTTGAGGTGCTAACTTGTCATACGCAGTGGAAGATATCTACTAGTCAATAGCATACTTAGCCCCAGATCTCAGAAGTAAAATAAATGGGAGTTACTGGCTTATATTTTGTGGTCGAAAATAAGACACGGATGAATATCCTGGGAGACACTACCTGGCCCGAAAAACTAAGTGGTCCTCAGACAGAATGCAAACCAGGTCTTCCAAACTTAAAGGCAAGCAGGAAAAGAGGAATCAGCCAACTGACGGACACCATAATTCAAAGAAAAAACCGGGTGTGGTGACATAGGAGCAGAAAGAGTATACATGTGTTTGAAAATGGAGTGAACTCTGCTGATAACTGTACTGTATCTAAGTAAGGTAAAGGATGGAGAGGGTTTGCCTTTTGAGAAGAAGGTTTCAGTTTAAATGTGGGGGACACAAATATTATAAGCACTCCAGAAAGTTATACCTGGGCCCCTTGCAATATGTCCCCCAGATTTGAGCTAGGGATTATTAATACCCATATTACAGAGCATGAAACATGCACAGTGATGAACTGCTTGACACACATTCACACATCTAGGACATAGCAAAGTCTGGATATGAACTCAGATCTGTCTGGTTCTAAGATATTTGTTGCTTTTTGTAGGGTTTTTTTTCTGAGATAAAATTCACATAACACAAAAGTCCCCATTTAAACTATCTTTATGTATACTATTTAGTGGGTTTTAGTATATTCACAATGTTGGGCAACCACCACCACTAACTCCAGAACATTTTCATCACCGGAGAGAAACCCTGCACTCGTTAAGTAATTATTCCCCTTATCTCTTCACCCCAGCCACTGCAAGCACGAATCTATTTTCTGTCTCTATGGGTTTTCCTATTCTGGGTATTTTATATAAATTGTGTCATACAATATGTGACCTTTTATGTCTGGCTTCTTTCATGTAGCATCACATTTTCCAGGTTCATCTATGTTGCAGCATGTGTCAGTACTTCGTTCCTTTTTATGGCTGAACAATACTCCATTGTATGGATATATATTTTGTTTATCCATTCATTAATTGATGGACATTGGGTTGTTTCTGCTTTTAGCTACTGTGAATATGCTGCTATGAACATTTGTGTACACAGTTCTGTGTGAACATTTGTTTTCAATCCCCTTGGGTATATACCTAGAAGTTGAATTCCTGGGTCATATGGTGCTAGCTCTATGTTTAACTTTTTGAGGAACTGCGAGAATGTTTTCCAAAGTGGCTGCACTATTGCATCCCACCGGCAATAAATGAGAAATTCAATTTCTCCACATCCTCGCCAACACCTATTTTCCATTGTTAAGGCTATAGTCATCCTAGTGGGTGTGAAGTGGTATTTCATTATGTTTTTTGTTTGCATTTCCCTAATGACTAACAATGTTGAGCATCTTTTCAGGTGCTTATTGGCCATTTGTATATGTGCCTGGAGAAATGTCTATTCAAACCCTATGTCTGTTTGAAGTACACTGATTTTTTTTTAAACCACATTCTTGCTTTCTGGCACAATGAAATGTCCCAGTTTCACTTTATACTTCACCTCCCCCAGAGTGAGAATCAAGGATTTTTCCAAGTTGCCTTAGTTCCTTTTTGGAGGAAAAGTTATTCAGAAATAACAAGGCATGTTCAATATTACTAGAATGACGTTGCTTCTAAACCTCTTCAATGAGCAGAGTTACAAAATCTGTTAAACCACTGTTCAGTCTGATACGTTCCATTCAAATGTAATAACACAGGTTTTTCCTCCCTTTCCTCTACTTCATATTTGTATCATTCTTCTTTTTCCCACAGTGATAACCCTGGTTCCCAATAACTTCTATATGTTTACTCACTTGCTCTGTCCTACAATATATACAAAATAGTTGTAGATTTACTATACTAATTCCATTATTAATAATAAACATATTAAGTTCAAGAGTATAGAGCACTGAGTTTGTACAATTAGAGTCCTTAATCAAAAGTTACTTCAAATAATTATTTTTTCCCAGTGTGGTTGTGTTATCAATTTTACATACATATATTCTTATTTTTTAGTTTGGATTCAAATTTAGTGTTCGTCTCTTTATAGTCCTTTTAAATTTTTTAATTTCACTTTTTGTATTGAGGTTTTTTTATTTTAAAAATAGGCTCTCCAACAATATTGACAATGACCAAAACAGGAAATCAAAACGTGATGAAAAACATCTCCCCAGTTTAGACTGGGTAACGTAAGAGGTGTCACGCACCATTCAGGAAACACAAAATGCCACATCCACTTGGTGGGTTGGTATGTCCTACTTAAAATTACAGAAACCTTGAATTGTAAACCTGCCACTTAGTAAATTTTAAGGTTTACATATACTGTTTTCAAAAATATATATGTATATATACATATACATATTTGTATATATACATATATATATATTTGTATATATAAAAATCTCACTATGCTGCTTATTGGAATCACCTCTGGGTTTTTAAAAAACACTGATGTCTTGGAGTTCCATTTTCAAATATCCCAGTGTAATTGTTCTGCAGTAAACCCCAGGGATCAGGATTTCTTAAATCTCCCCAGGTGACTGTAGTTATTGAAGCAAGGTTGAAAATCACTGCTTTAGTCTAAAATTAGGTCAGGAATTTGAGGAGCACTCCTAGTTAATAAGAGTCCCCAGGAGAGGGGGAAGATGGCGGAAGAGTAAGACGCGGAGATCACCTTCCTCCCCACAGATACATCAGAAATACATCTACACGTGGAACAACTCCTACAGAACACCTACTGAACGCTGGCAGAAGACCTCAGACCTCCCAAAAGGCAAGAAACTCCCCACGTACCTGGGTAGGGCAAAAGAATAAGGAAAAAACAGAGACAAAAGAATAGGGACAGGACCTGCACCAGTGGGAGGGAGCCATGAAGGAGGAAAGGTTTCCACACGCTAGGAAGCCCCTTCACGGGCGGAGACTGCAGGTGGTGGAGGGGGAAAGCTTCGGAGCCACGGAGGAGAGCACAGCAACAGGGGTGCGGAGGGCAAAGCGGAGAGATTCCCGCACAGAGGCTCGGTGCCGACCGGCACTCACCAGCCCGAGAGGCTTGTCTGCTCACCCGTGGGGCGGGCGGGGGCTGGGAGCTGAGGCTCGGGCTTCGGTCAGAGCGCAGGGAGAGGACTGGCGGCGTGAACACAGCCTGAAGGGGTTAGTGTGCTACGGCTAGCCGGGAGGGAGTCCGGGGAAAAGTCTGGACCTGCCGAAGAGGCAAGAGACTTTTTCTTCCCTGTTTCCTGGTGCGCGAGGAGAGGGGATTAAGAGCGCTGCTTAAAGGAGAGCCAGAGACGGGCACGAGCCGCGGCTAAAAGCGCGGACACCAGAGACGAGCATGAGACGCTAAGGCCGCTGCTGCCGCCACCAAGAAGCCTGTGTGCGAGCACAGGTCACTCTCCACACCTCCCCTCCTGGGAGCCTGTGCAGCCCGCCACTGCCAGGGTCTCGTGATCCAGGGACAACTTACCCCAGAGAACACACGGCGCGCCTCAGGCTGATGCAACGTCATGCCGGCCTCTGCCGCCGCAGGCTCGCCCCGCCCTCCGTGCCCCTCCCTCCCCACGGCCTGAGTGAGCCAGAGTCCCCGGATCAGCGGCTCCTTTAACCCCGGCCTGAGGGAAGAACAGACGCCCTCAGGCGACCTACACGCAGAGGCGGGGCCAAATCCAAAGCTGAGCCCCGGGAGCTGGGTGAACAAAGAAGAGAAAGGGAAATCTCTCCCAGCAGCCTCAGGAGCAGCGGATTAAATCTCCACAATCAACTTGATGTACCCTGCATCTGTGGAATACCTGAATAGACAACAAATCATCCCAAATTGAGGAGGTGGACTGTGAGAGCAAGATGTATTATTTTTTCCCTTTTCCTCTTTTGGTGAGTGTGTATGTTTCTGTGTGAGATTTTGTCTGTATAGCTTTGCTTTCACCATTTCTCCTAGGGTTCTATCCATCTGGGTTTTTTTTGTTTGTTTGTTTTTACTTAAAAAAATTTTTTTTCTTAATAATTATTTTTTATTTTAATAACTTTATTTTATTTTATCTTACTTTATTTTCTTTTCTTTTATCCTCTTTCTTTCTTGATTACTTTCTTTCTTTCTTGATTACTGCAGCAAAAAGAATAAAATATATAGGAATAAACCTACCTAGGGAGACAAAAGACCTGTATGCAGAAAATTATAAGACACTGATGAAAGAAATTAAAGATGATACAAATAGAGGGAGAGATATACCATGTTCTTGGATTGGAAGAATCAACATTGTGAAAATGACTCTACTACCCAAAGCAATCTACAGATTCAAGGCAATCCCTATCAAACTACCAATGGCATTTTTCACAGAACTAGAACAAAAAATTTCACAATTTGTATGGAAACACAAAAGACCCCGAATAGCCAAAGCAATCTTGAGAATGAAAAACGGAGCTGGAGGAATCAGGCTCCCTGACTTCAGACTATACTACAAAGCTATAGTAATCAAGACAGTATGGTACTGGCACAAAAACAGAAAGAGAGATCAATGGAACGGGATAGAAAGCCCAGAGATAAACCCACACACATATGGTCACCTTATCTTTGATAAAGGAGGCAGGAATGTACAGTGGAGAAAGGACAGCCTCTTCAATAAATGGTGCTGGGAAAACTGGACAGCTACATGTAAAAGTATGAGATTAGAACGCTCCCTAACACCATACACAAAAATAAGCTCAAAATGGATTAAAGACCTAAATGTAAGGCCAGACACTGTAAAACTCTTAGAGGAAAACATAGGCAGAACACTATGACATAAATCACAGCAAGATCCTTTTTGACCCACCTCCTAGAGAAATGGAAATAAAAACAAAAATAAACAAATGGGACCTAATGAAACTTAAAAGCTTTTGCACAGCAAAGGAAACCATAAACAAGAGCAAAAGACAACCCTCAGAATGGGAGAAAATATTTGCAAATGAAACAACTGACAAAGGATTAATCTCCAAAATTTACAAGCAGCTCATGCAGCTCAATAACAAAAAAACAAACAACCCAATCCAAAAATGGGCAGAAAATCTAAAAAGACATTTCTCCAAAGAAGATATACAGATTGTCAACAAACACCTGAAAGGATGCTCAACATCACTAATCATTAGAGAAATCCAAATCAAAACTACAGTGAGGTACCACCTCACACTGGTCAGAATGGCCATCATCAAAAAATCTACAAACAACAAATGCTGGAGAGGGTGTGGAGAAAAGGGAACACTCTTGCACTGCTGGTGGGAATGTGAATTGGTACAGCCACTATGGAGAACAGTATGGAGGTTCCTTAGAAAACTAAAAATAGAACTACCGTATGACCCAGCAATCCCACTACTGGGCATATACCCTGAGAGAACCATAATTCAAAAAGAGACATGTACCAAAATGTTCATTGCAGCTCTATTTACAATAGCCAGAACATGGAAACAACCTAAGTGTCCATCATCAGATGAATGGATAAAGAAGATGTGGCACATATATACAATGGAATATTACTCAGCCATAAAAAGAAACAAAATTGAGTTATTTGTAGTGAAGTGGATGGACCTAGAGTCTGTCATACAGAGTGAAGTAAGTCAGAAAGAGAAAGACAAATACCATATGCTAACACATATATATGGAATCTAAGGGGAAAAAAATGTCATGAAGAACCTAGGGGTAAGACAGGAATAAAGACACAGACCTACTCGAGAATGGACTTGAGGATATGGGGAGGGGGAAAGGTAAGCTGTGACAAAGTGAGAGAGTGGCATGGATATATATACACTACCAAACGTAAGGTAGATAGCTAGTGGGAAGCAGCCGCATAGCACAGGGAGATCAGCTCGGTGCTTTGTGACCACCTAGAGGGGTGGGATAGGGAGGGTGGAAGGGAGGGAGACGCAAGAGGGAAGAGATATGGGAACATATGTATATGTATAACTGATTCACTTTGTTATAAAGCAGAAACTAACACACCATTGTAAAGCAATTATACTCCAATAAAGATGTAAAAAAAAAAAAAGAGTCCCCAGAAACCAGGAGCTTAGTATGGTGCCATGCCCTAAAAAGTCCACAGTCTCTGCCCAGGAAGACTCAGGTCTCCTGAGATGAATTCTGTTCATGTCCCCAGGGAAACAGTAAAGCTAAGTCATTAGAATATACTAGCTGTTCCTCTAGTCAGCATCCATTGACAACTTTGTGTGGTCAATACCCTGCGCCTTTGCTTGCCGCTTTTTGGCTGCACAAAGATACTACCAAAGCTTTGAAATGACCAAATCCTTTTACAATGGTCAGGTTAATGTCATAGGCCAAATATCATCTAATCCCTATAAGCAGAAGGGAGACAAAATAAAGCTTTAGTATCCTTTTTTGCAGGACCAGCAACGTTAAGAGGCTCTGTCAGTCACATACGTAAGTGACATTAGGAAGCAGACCAATATGTAAAAATCAGGAATATGCAATATAAATTGAAAACCAAGTTTTCATACTCAGAACTCTTCTTATTAGCAAGAAACACATGGAACATTTTCTTATTCAAGTGGAAATAGATGCCATATAACCAGAATAAATTAGGTGGGTAAGCAATTTTTATCTTAATAACAATGTGACTTAAAAAGAATGTTCTGGGCTTCCCTGGTGGTGCAGTGGTTGAGAGTCCGCCTGCCGATGCAGGGGACATGGGTTCGTGCCCCGGTCTGGGAGGATCCCACATGCCGCAGAGCGACTGGGCCCGTGAGCCATGGCCGCTGAGCCTGCGCGTCCGGAGCCTGTGCTCCGCAACGGGAGAGGCCACAGCAGTGAGAGGCCCACGTACCGCAAAAAAAAAAAAAAAAAAAAAAAAAAAAAAAAAAAAAAAGAATGTTCTCTGGATGCAAACAATTATTTTAAAATAATGAGCCCATGATAACAATCTGCATTAGGAACCTATATTTTTATCTACAGATTACATTTTGCTTTCACAAATTTACCTGTTTTAATTAACTTACTATTATTTCTGACCTATTTTATTTTATGGAACTGAAACATGCTATTGAGAACATAATTGCAAATTCCTTTATACGTCTCCATTTCATTCAAGAAAGTTTATCTAAGTATATCACTAGAATCAAATAGGAAAGCTTCCAAGGAAACTCAAAACCAAAGACGATTTTCAGCATCTACACATTTAAATGTGACATTTGGGGCTTCCCTGGTGGCACAGTGGTTGAGAGTCCACCTGCCGATGCAGGGGACACGGGTTCGTGCCCTGGTCCGGGAAGATCCCACATGCCGCGGAGCGGCTGGGCCCATGAGCCATGGCCGCTGAGCCTGTGCATCCGGAGCCTGTGCTCCTCAACGGGAGAGGCCACAACAGTGAGAGGCCTGCGTGCTGCAAAAAAAAAAAAAAAAAAGTGACATTTGATGTCAGTTTTAACTTCAGAAATAATCCTCATGATATTAACCTCTATATTCCATATGCCAAGGCTTCATTAATCAACAAATGATAATGCTGAGAAAAATATATTCATGTAGGTATGTAGCTCTCTGGTAGATCAAATATGGCTACAGCAGGATACAAATCAACATACAAAAATCACTTGTGGTTCTATACACTAAAAACAAACTATCCAAAAGAGAAAAAGAGAAAGCAATCTCATTTCCAATAGCACCAAAATTTATAATACTTAGGAATAAATTTACCAAGAAGGTGAAAGATCTATACACTGAAAACCATAAGACATTAATGAAAGAAACTGAAGAAGACACAAGTAAATGGAAAGAGCTCATGTTCTTGGATTGGAAGACTTAACATTGTTACAACATCTATATGACCCAAAGTGATCTACAGATTCAATAAAATTGCTATCAAAATTATAATGGCATTTTTCACAGAAATAGAAAAAACAATCCTAAAATTTATATGAAACTGCAAGACCCCAAATAGCCAAAGCAATCTTGAGAAAGAAGAAGAAAACTGGAGGCATCATACTTCCTGATTTCAAACTATATTACAAAGCTATAGTAATCGAAACAGTATGGTACTGGCATAAAAACAGACACATAGACCAGTGGAGCAGAATAGAGAGCCCAGAAATAAAACCAGGTATATATGGTCAACTAATCTTTGACAGGGGTGCTAAGAACACACAATGAGGAAAGAATATTTTATTCAATTAATTGTGCTGGGAAAATCAGATATCCATGTGTGAAAGAATGAAATTGGACTCTGTCTTACACCGTTCACAAAAATTAACTGAAAATGGATTAAAGACTTAAATATAAGACACAAAACCATAAAACCCCTAGAAGAAAACACAGGGAAAGGCCCCTTGACATTGATCTTGGCAATTTTTTTTTTTAATATGACACCAAACACACAGGCAACAGCAGCAAAAATAAATAATTGGGACTACATCAAACTAAAAAGTTTCTGCACAGCAAAGGAAACAGTCAACAAAATGAAAAGGCAACATATGGGATGGGAGAAAATATTTGCAAACCATGTATCTGATAAGGAGTTAACCTTGAAAACATACAGTTGACCTTTGAACTGCATGAGTCCACTTATACACAGACTTTTTTCAATATATGTATACAGTCAGCCCTTCATTTCTGCAGATGCAGAACCCACAGATATGGAGGGATGACTGTAAGCAACTTTAGTATCCTCAGATTTTGTACCTGTGGGGGTTCCTGGAACCTATCCCCCACAGGTACCAAGGGACAGCCATATAAGGAATTCATACAACTCAATGGCATAAAAACAAATAATCTGATTTTACACTGGGCAGAGAACCAGAATAACATATATTCCAAAGAAGACATACAAATGGCCAACAGATATATGAAAACGTGCTCAACATCACTAATCATCAGGGAGAAGCAAATCAAAACCACAATGAGATATCACCTCACAGCTGGTAGTATGGCATAATATGTAAAATTTTTCCCAAACAAAGGCAAATTCATAGAAACAAATTCTAGAATGGTGGTTGCCAGGGGTTGGGGGGTAGGAGAAATTTGTAAATGTGAGCCAAAGGGTAAAAACTTTCAGTTATAAAGTGAATTCTGAGGCTCTAATAAACAGCACAGTGACTATAGTTAATATTGTATTGTATTCTTAAAATTTGCTAAGAGAATAGATCTTAACTTTTCTCACCACAATAAAAGGGTAACTGTGAGGTGAGGGATGTGTTAATTAACTTGATCATGGTAAACATTTCACAATGTATACATATATCAAATCAATACAATGTACACTTTATATACAATTTTACTTGTCAATTATACCTTAATAAAGTTGGGGGAAAAACATGGCTACAAATTCTTTGATCTTCTCTCATTGAGAGGTGAGGTCTATATCCTCTTCCCTTGAAACTGGGGAGCTCTTGACTGCTTGGAACAATAGGATATTGCACAAGTATTTCTGTGCCAGAGTGTGGGCCCAGGCATTAAAAGACTGGCAGTGTCCATTTCCTGCCTCTAAGAACCATACCATAGGGAAAGTCAGCTGCCATATAAGAAGTCCAGCTACCCTGAGACTGCCATGTCTTCAAGAAGCCCAAGCCAGAATAAAAGGCCATGGAAAGTGACATCCACGTAAAGAGAGTGAGAGACAAGGAGCCCCAAGGCTCTAAGTTTGTGAATGACAAACCCATCTTGGTCCAAACCCTCCCCACTGAAACCACGGGGATCAGAGAAAAAGTATCAGTCAAGCCCTTCCTGAATTCCTTACCCACAAAACAGTAAGCAGATAAAATGGTTGCTTTAAGCTACTAAATATGGGAGTCATTTATTAAATAGAAATAAATGCAACAAGCTCAGCTGTTTTCTGACTGCCTAGCAGAGATGTAATGAAGAGCATAGATAACTTGGGCTTTTCGAGGGAATGTTACCACTTCCACCGGAAGAAGTGGTGGAGTAGCTTTAGGTAGTTTTAGTATCTTTGCAGTTATCCATAAAACTGTACCTCAGAAAATAGAGTATGGGGACTTCCCTGGTGGCACAGTGGTTAAGTCTCCGCACTTCCATTGCAGGGGGCCTGGTTTTGATCCCTGGTCAGGGAAATAGATCCCACATGCATGCCACAACTAAGAGTTCACATGCCACAACTAAGGAGCTGGTGAGCCACAACTAAGGAGCCTGAGAGCCACAACTAAGAACTAGTGCCACCAAATTAATTAATTAATTAATTAATTTTTAAAAATCCCTTTAATAAACTGGAACAGCAGTATCCTGCCATTATCTTAAAAAAAATAGAGTATGGTCAGTGTGATTAGCTTTTTCATATCTTTAACTTTCTTGGTGACCTACTCCATTTACCTGATCCCAAATGCCCTTAAAACCCAGCTTCCAACTTTATGTCTGTGGTCCACAATCATACTCATGGTGGTTGTACATCCTCACTATTTGTCCAACTTTCATTCTGCGAGTGAAATAATGGTTGATATTAATAAGTATGAATATGTATAGCATGCTTCTAAGAGCCAGGCAGTATGGTAAACACTCTGTATTATCTCATTCAAAACTCTCAGATATCCCATGTGATAAGTTCTATTTCTATTCCCATTACACAGATGAGGAAACTGAGGCTCAGAAGGGGATAGAGACTTGCCCAAAGTCAATGAACTATTAAGTGGTGGAAGAGGGATTCAAACTCAAGCAGGTTTACTCTAGGGCAGACAACACTACACTACTATTCAGTGTCTTTGGATAGTTACTATTCATTTATTAGTTTTGTGGCCTGCAAGAAATGGACCTCATTCACAAATCCCCTTTCACTGTTGGGTGGAGAGGAGTCAGAGTAAAAAGTTTGGATAAATGTGCACTGCTAGACTTTGATCTAAGAGATAACCATCTTCTGAGTGCATTTCATTTTCTTCCACCTCAGATTACATAGTTTAGTTCCAACTTTGTGGTTTATCAAGAGATCATTAACTGCATTTGATTGGACAAATACTCCCTCTCAATGTGGACATTAGTAGCTTGCGGTGTGACTGTTAATTCCAGTCAGTTTACATTAGGTTGAACTGCCAAGTTCACTAGTAAAAGGTAATGTATCTCCAAAATAAATGCTGCTTTAGGGAAGCTTTTCTGTCAATCATTATATTCTTCACAGAATCTTAAATGAGCCAACAAGACTCATGGAAAATTGCCCACACAGATATATCAAGTAGATCTTTCCACATCTGCAAGCTAGTCAATTAATTCAATACATTATTAGCCCAGTCAAGAGTTACAGCTAGAAATAGTGACTGTTTCCAAGTTAACATAGGAGTGTGGAACAGGTTGATTTCACAAACAACTGCCCAAAGGAAAGGTCTTTAAGTATTAGGAATAAGTATCTGATTGGATCATGAAGAATGATAGTTAACATGAACCAAGCTTCAGTTTTGCTATTTCTTATACTGATAAATGCTATGGGGGGGGGGCTCAATATGAAAAAACATGGTTCACTTGTGTAAGGTTCCTAATGTTGTCATTAACTGCTGTATTTTTATGTATTGTTGCTGTATCTGAATAAATGAAATAAATTATGTGAAAATGACCATGTCAGATTACAAATATTTATGTACGGCTCTACCACCAGTAAGCTCTCTGAGGTTAAGACCTGTTTCTTGTTCATTTCTCTATTCCTCAGAGCACCCCCAAACCAGTGCCTGGCACAGTTACTCAAAAAATATAGGATTTGAGTGGAACTGAATTTAAATGTCTTTTTCTTTTAAATAACCATTTTTATATACACACAAAAGGCATGTAGGTATTCAAAATGGGCTAACCTAGTCTACTACATTAATATTACATTTAGCTTTGCTGAGACATAATTTACATACCATAAATTTCACCTATTTGAAGCATATAATTCAGTGGGTTTTAGTATATTTACAGAGTTGTGCAACCATCAATCACCTCAATCAATTTCAGACCATTTTTATCACTCCCAAAAGAAATCCTGTACCCACTAGCAGTCATTTCTCATTCTCCCCACCTACAGCCTCTGGAAACCACTAGTCTACTTCTTGTCTCTATAGATTTTCTTATTCTGGATACTTCATAGAAATGGAATGATACAATAGGTGACTTTTTATACCTGTCTTCTTTAACTTAGCATAATGCTTTTGAGATTCAGCTATGTTGTATCATGTATCAGTACTCCAGTAATTTTTATGGCTAAATAATATTCCATTGTATGAGTATACACATTTTGTTTATCCTTTCATCTGTTGATGGACATGTGGGTTGTTTTCACTTTGGGGCCACTATGAATAGTGATGCTATGAATATCTATTTACAAATATTTGTGTGGGCATAAGTTTTCATTTCTCTTGGGCATATACATAGGAGTTGTGAATCATATGGTAACTCTATGTTTTGAATGAGTAAATTCTAACAATCTCTCCATAAGTTCACTAATTCCCCCCCTCTGTAATCTCCACTCTACTAATGAGCCATCCACTGAGTTTTTATTTACATTGTATTTTTCAGTTCTATGATTTACATTAGGTTATTTTTAATAAATTCTATTTCTTTGTTGAGATTTCCTATTTTTTCCTTTGTTTTAAGAGAATTGGTAATTGCTTGTTTATACATTTGTATGATGACTGGTTTAAAATCTTTGTCAGAGTGAAATAAGCCAGACACAGAAAGGCAAATACTGTATGAGCTCATTTATGTGTGAAATCTAAAAAAAAGTTGAATTCATAGAACTGGAGAATAGAACAGTGGTTACCAGGGGCTGAGGAGGGGAATAGGAGATGTTGGTCAAAGGGTACAAAGTTTCAGTTATAAAATGAATAAGTCTGGGATTTAATGTACAACATGGTGGCTATGGTTAATAACACTGTATTGTATACTTGAAATTTGCTAAGAAAGAAAATCTTAAGTGTTCTCATCACACAAACACAACAATAACTGTAAAATCCTTGTCAGATAATGCCAAGATCTGATTCATTTTGGTGATATTATCAGTTGGTTGTCTTTTTTATTCATTCATGCTATAACTTTCCTGGTTCTAGTATGACGAGTGATTTTCTATTTTATTTTGGACATTTTGGATATTATGAGACTTTGGATCCTATTTAACGTCCCCTTTTTAGCAGGCAGTCCCCTGTTCAAGTTTAGTGTGAGGGCAGTTTGCTGTGCATGTTTTGCTTCTCAGTGGGTCCCAACAACTCTCCTGGCAGCAACACACACTGCTTCATTGCAGACAAGTGGGATGGAGGCTTAGCTCCCCGCTTGGCTGGGTTGACATTCTCCCGGTGAAAGTGGGGCGCCGACTCACAGCAAAAGCTCAGCTTCCCGCTGGGCCCTGCTGACATGAATAAGGAAAGAAGTTGACTTACTCATATCACCTTGATGCTGCAGGGTGAGGGCAGAAGCTCACTCTTCCAAATGGACCCCTCCGACACCAGGAAAGCAGAGAGGAGGAAGCAGAATGCCAACTAGTCCCACTTCTTCTCACCTCACTCAGCCTCATTGACTGCAGGTGGAGGTGGAGGCACAGCTCACAGTTGGATCCCACTGACACTACCCTGGTTGAGAAATCAGAGCACCAGCTGCTACTGCCAGGCAGGAAATGGAAGACCAGGTCCCAGCTCAGCCTCGCTAACACTATCCATACAGGGGAACCCGAGTGTACCTGCTGGATGCATTGGGTGGGGGATGGAAGATCAGCTCCCCTGAATAAGCTGCTGACATTACTCAGCAGGGGAATTAGAGTGCTGCCTGCTTCCACCAGGCGGGAAATGGAAGATAAGCTCCCCGCTCAGAAGGTTAGGCCCCTGCCTAGCCCTGCACCTGGAGGAAGGAGAGAATTAGAGTACTACCACCTGCTTCCATGGGGCAAGGTGCAGGCATGGAAGATCAAATCCTCACTCAGCCCCATTGAAATCCTAGAGGTGGGAAGCATTGTTTCCATTGATGTTTGGCTGAAGTATGGTGGGTGTTTCCAATTTTTTTGTTGTTGTTGTTAAACTACCCTTCTCCAGGTCCTTTGGCTAGGGAAAAGGACTTTTTTCCTCCTTTTGTCTTTGTCTATTGGAAATTCTGGATTAGAGGCTTCTGGAGAGCCCTGTCCAGGATATATGGGAGGTAATAAGGAAACACAGAGAATTCACCACCATGCCATTCCTCAAATCCCAAGGTCTCTAGGCAGTTCACCTCTTTCTTCTCACCTTTCAGAGTCTCCCTGTGTTTATTTGTTGTGTTGTATCCGGGGATATGGGAAAATATGTATGATCTGAAATGCAAGTGATATGTCAGCTTGCATCATTTGAATTAATTTTTATTCTAGATAACATTTTTAGGCCCTCTCAAAAGTCAAGTTGGCAGTAAAGAGCCCATTTGTGTGGGTAAAACTTGATACAAAATGTCAGCATTGCTAACATGTTCCCTGGAAAATCCCCTAAGAATATCAGAACATTTCTCTTCCCCCCCCATCTTCCAAACATTTTTAATACTTGTAAGAACTGATTTGGTAGAACCTTTTTTTAAAAAAAGTGTATAGTCATCTAAAAATAGCTTTGATTCCGTGAACTAGGAAAGATAAAATAAAGAGAACCACAATGAGTCTAAGCACGTAGTTAAATAGGTAGATTTTTGCTGGGGGAAAAAAAAACTAAAGGTTATGCAGCTGACTTCAAAGTAATGTGAGATTAAAAATCTGTATTGCAAAAATGATTTCACTTGGCAAATTAAAATGATACCAAAACATCAGTTAAAAACAAAAAGAAAAGCCCTACACATTACAGTTGGAGGTTTCAAAACCATTCCCACAGAAAATGGAAGCACCTTGGAAATTAACAGAAATAATAGAGCATGGAACTAGTCTTTGGATTCTCTGCTTACCATAATTCCCTTTATCGGTTTTAGGGACAAGAAAGAGGCAGACATATTGGCCCTGGTGCAGTTCTTAACCATGAACCCATCTAATATTTCTTGTCTGTAAAACAGAATACATAATAATGCTAAATGTCTGAAGAAAAAGCTGTAAGTTGCCTTCCCCACCTTTCTCCTTGGTGATTATTATTGAAAAAGTTTACCAAGAAACACAACAAAATCAAAATTAACACCAGAATTGTTTTGGTTTCCCTTCATCTGTATCCATTTCATTGGTTTGTAAAGTGGTCTCTGTATACAGAAGGCAAGGGAGATGGAAGAAAGAGGCAGCCCGTCCATGTTGGTAGGTGGCAGGTTTAATAAGCAAAGGAACTTACCCATGAGGTTTGTCTTGGGCGCCACAAGATAAGTAGATCTTCACACTTGCCTGCCAGAATCTTCAAAATTTATACAGAGGCCTTAACTGGGTTCCGTCCAGATGGTCTCAACAACACATTGCTCTCTCTCTCAAGGCTGCGTCCTTGATAATGGCTCCCACTGTGGGAACGGTGGGCAGAACGTACATTCCAAGGCCAGGGGAGGGGTTGAGGAGCCTCCATTTGCCTGGGTCCAGCCCGAGGGTCAACCAGCAGTCACATCCTCTCAATGACCTCCTCTAACAACTTTCAGCCCAAGACAGTTCCAGAGGAAGCAGCTTCTCACATAAGAATTTGTGCCTCCCTGGAATTTTCCTACTTCTCAATTAATTCAATTTAGTGTTTATAAAAATAGTGCCTAAGAATAATATTAATTTTCAGCACAATTATAGGAATACAATCTTTTGCATTTCTAAAATGCATAATGCATTTCTACAAGCATTCTGCAGCTTAGATATAGTTAGATCTAATTCCAAACTTTTCATAAATCCAAAAGTATTATTGGGGAAAAACTATAAGATATGGGGTTAAAGCAGCACTTTTCATCTGGTGAGAATACTATCTCTAACCTTTAATTATGTTCATTCACTTCTTCATCCAAGATGTAAACAACTCTTCCATCTAGGTCTAGGACAAAAGTGTCATTTCCCAAAATCTATTTCTGTGCACATGACCCAGGCTAGGAAAAAGGAAGCGCACAGCAGAGACTGCAATATGTAATTACTTGAAGAAACATCATGTCTCTTGCTGAGTGAAATCTTACCAACGCAGTTTATTAGCAAGTTCGATAAGTCTTGATAAACAATGGGATTAAACTTTTGAAATCAAAGTAAGAAAAGTTTCTGCTTGCTTTAATAATTACTAAAATAAAAAGGGTGAGCAGCAACTTACAGCTTGTTACAGGAAGGCTTTATGGAAACTGTGATTCTAAAAGGATACCTCTGACTCACTAGAATCATTCCAGGCATACAGAGCAAGATGAGGAGGAAAGAAAAAAAAAACTACCCAGGAAAGGTATTAAGAAAAGAAATATGTTTAGTCATAGCGAGAGGAGGGAGGGAAGTAGCCTAGGCCCAGAGGAAGCAGGGGAAGCAATATAAATGGGACAGGGATTAAAGGGCTGGGAGGTGAGGGTAGGTCTGGATTAGTTTGAAAGGCAATGAGACCAGGTTAAGTGATTTACTAAAGGTCCCCTACTGAGTAACTGGCAGTTCTACTTCCATCCCTCCTATTTTGGGTTTCCTCTTTAGTTCCTTGTCTCTACACCGAAATAGACATCCTATGTGATTTTCTCTCATTGCAAATCTTTTATACTTTAACTCAGAAAGCCGTGTTTAGAGGACTGTGTAGGTGGTTGTTTTTAATGTTGAATTTTTTTTCCTCTTCTTTGGGAAAACTGCTGGTATAGAAAGCTTCTTTGACTCAGTATTGAGACAAATAAAAGACAAATGTGTTATTCTACTGAGACTGTTGAAATGAAAGTTTGCTTTGAAGTAAGGTACTAGAATACATATGAGAGAATGCTGTTCTTGTCATAAAAACTGGCAGCTGAGCTTTCTTTGCCCTGTCAGAGAGAATGACAATCTAACGGGGCCAAAGTCAGACTGAGGGAATAGATTTTTTTTTCCTTAATCATAACCCAAGCTAGGACCAGAAAAGGACAAATATTAGAGATACAGAATAAATCCCAAATCTGGAGAATATGGTCAATAATCATAAAATTCATGTAAATAAATTTCAAGAATTCAAATTGTCATTATCTATTGACAGGAATATTAAAAGTATTAGTGACTATGCCTAAGTATTTTTGAAAAAGTTATTGACTTAGTCCTGTAACTGTGACATAATACAATTTGATTTAACAGAAATCTTTCTGTCTTTAGAGTGCAACAGCTTAAATCCATCCATCTGGAGTCTGATGTTTGAAACAGTTATTTCTAGAAGTCTCTGATGATACAAATGAAAATAATTTATAACACAAAGCCTTAAGAAATGACAACAAATACATTCTTGTGTTTTTCTCTCTAGAATTAATTTCACCTTTAATTTCATAACTTACTGACTTGGATTTTGAACACCATATCTATTTTTTTAAATGTGAGTTAGCTTAATATACAATGTTCAAAGAAAACTACTAAATTTAAAGAGAAACCTGAAGAGATATTTTCTCAGTCAATACATTTTTCTATGGTTATATTTCTCTCAGTGATTAAAAAGTTAAATTTAAGTGAAAACTTGTTCATTTAAAATTTGTTGAAATAGTTATATTAATTTTTAAAAATTTCCCCAGCTTTGATATTATTGACATATATGTAAGTTTAAGGTTTACAATGTGATGATTTGATACACATATATATATTACAAAATGATGACCACAATAAGGTTAGTTAACACCTCATCCCCTCGTCACATTTTTGGTGGGATAAATGACAACTTTCAAGTATATAATGAAGTTTTTTTAATCATAGTCACCATGCTGTACAAGAGATCCCCAGAACTTACTCATCTGATAGCTGGAAGTTTGTGCCCTTGACCAACATCTTCCCTTCTCCCCCAGCCCCCAGCCACTGGCAACTAACCTTCTAATCTCTCTTTCTCTGAGTTGGGGTTTCTAGATTCCGCATATAAGGGAGAACATACAGTATTTGTCTTTCTCTGTCTGACTTGTTTTCAGTTAGCATAATGCCTTCAAGTTCCACCCATGTTGTCACAAAAGGCAGGATTTCCTTTTTATGGCTGAGTAATATTCCACTTTGTGTGTGTGTGTGACACATTGTCTTTATCCATTCATCCGTCGATGAACACAGGTTGTTTCCATATCTCAGCTATTGTGAATAATGCAGCAAAGATCATGTGGGTGTAGATATCTCTTCAAGATAGTGATTCCATTTCCTTCAGATATGTACCCCAAAGTGTGATTGCTGGATCATATGGTGATTCTACTTTTAATTTTTTGAGGAAACTCGATACTGCTGCACCAATTGACATTCCCACCAACAGTGCAGGAGGGTTCCCTTTTCTCCACAGCCTCGCCAACACTTGTTATTTCTTGCCTTTTTGATAATAGCCATTCTAACAGGCGTGAGGTGATATCTAATTGTGGTTTTGATTTGCATTTCCCTGATGATTAGTGATGTTGAGCATCTTTTCATATACCTGTTGGTCATTTGTATGTCTTCTTTGGGAAGTTTCTACTGAGTTTCTAATTGGTTTGTTTGGGTTTTTTCACTACAGAATTGTATGATTTCCTTATACATTTTGTATATCAACCCTTTATCAGATACATGGTTTTCAAATATCTTCTCTCATTCCATAGGCTGCCTTTTCATTCCTTTTTTTTTTTGGTGATTTATTGTTTTTATTGACAAGGTTTATAGGAACAAATTAAATATTTAAAACCAAATGCCAATTATTAAGTCTCATTTAGTTGTTTATTCCATTCATTTGTATTAAGTATACGTTTCTCTAATGTCTTAATAACTTTATCAAGAAACAAGTCAAACCTGTGAAAACACCTGTTAACAGTCAATATATATCATTTTTATATATTTCTGTTCTATGATGCAAAGTTATTTTAAACACTCAATGGTTTATCAAAGGCCGAATTCTTGTATAAGCAGCATGTTTTATTTTAAAATTGACATAATTTAATAAACCGATTAAGACAGTTAATTTAAAAGACAAAATTAGGGCCTCCCTGGTGGCGCAGTGGTTGAGAGTCTGCCTGCCGATGCAGGGGATACGGGTTCGTGCCCCGGTCTGGGAGGATCCCATATGCCGCGGAGCGGCTGGGCCCGTGAGCCATGGCCACTGGGCCTGCGCATCCGGAGCCTGTGCTCCACAACGGGAGAGGCCGCAACAGTGAGAGGCCCGCATACCGCAAAAAAAAAAAAAAAAAAAAAAGACAAAATTAGTCTCATTCAGGAATGGTCCATATGTTGATCACCCAGAATCCTAATTGGCCAAAATTTAAAGCCTAACACCCCTGATTCCACAAATATGTTAAGTTTCTTTAATGTTAAAAATAAGTCTATTATCACTTTTGAGAAATACTTTGTCAGATACCCACTACTGTCTACACATTATCTTAATCTGGAATTACAACTGGTACTTTCACCATAATTATAAAGGTGGCCAGGTTTCCTGTAAATATCAGCATTTTATATGGGCAAAAGCAGTTAATAAAAATCAGATCATTTATTATAAGCAAAATGTGCTTCTAATTAATCCAACTCTCCCAAATTTTTGAAGTTTTGATGTGTTGATTTTGGTCTATCCTCACTATAAAATGTATCTACAGACACTGCTGCAGGGTTAACACTAAAACTATAAATTGATGACACTTCCAAGGCAAAGCAGAGAACTATCTGTTCCTTCAGTATTTTCTTCACTGAATTCTGACTTTCACTGCTCCGTCATACCATCTGGCTGAACACTGACATTTCATAGTTTATAATAACTGTAAAGATACGTACTTATATGAGTTTAAAAATTGATCTGCACAAAAGAAATAAAAAAACTTTATATACAACAAATTCGTTTTTAAAAATACAAAAATAACATCTGTCACTCTTGTCATGCTGACAATTTGACATATATACACATGCAGGAGAAAAGTTCCGATTCAGTCATCTGGACAGCTGAAGCTTGTGTATTTTTAATATGATGAACACACTGCCACTGAGTTTTCACACTGACAGATGTGTATTCAAAATATTTCATATGCTAAATACTGCAACAGTCTCTGCATGTATAAATGCCAGTTATGATCGTTTCTGTTCTACGATTAAAAGTATGTCTTAAGCTAATATTACGCGCACACTAAAAACTACAACAGTTCAAGAATCTAACTCTTACATAAAGAAATCCAAAATGTACAAAATACAACTATAAAAGCAAGAGACAATTACTGCCATGCAAAAATTTAAACTAAAAACTGCATAGAAATGCAATTTAAAACCGCAAACGCAAATTCACCTAACACTCAAGATAAAAAGGTCAGAAGGAAGTTCTACCAACACAATGCTTGCAAAGATTTAGAAAAGGAAATACATTCTCTTTGCTGGTATAATGGTATAAATCAGATCTTTAAATCCATGGGTACAGGTCATCTGTTTCTGTCCTCTTAAGAAATTAGCTCTTTAACAGTTGTTTTTATGAACTCTTTTCTTTCAGTTAAGTCATAAGCAGGATAATTTTCATATACCTCTTTGCAAATCTGTTTCATTGTGACCTCCTCCAAGTTAGCACTGGCCAATAATTTCTTTACTGTTTCCTTTAATCTGTAGGAGGCTTCTTCAATTTTTTAATTAAAGGTTCATCATCTGAACTATCCTCAGATTCACTTTCTTTTTTGGAACTATTTTGATTCTTCTTGGTGGTACTGCTATCTGCCTTCTTAACATTAGCACTTTTTACAGATTTTTTACTTTTAGAAGTGGCTTTCTGTTTGGGTTTTTCTCTTTTGGATGTCTTTTTTGGTGGCTCCTCTTCACTTTCTTTATGTTCATCATCTGAAGACTCTTCTTTGTTTTTCTTTTCCTCTTCATCACTGCTAGATTCATCTGACAGAATTTCAGGACATTTGGTTCGCTTAGCTTTCCTGGACATTCCAGAACTGTTCCGTTCCTTCTTGTTGCCTTTGCTAGAAGTCTTTTTAGATTTTGGCAATGGTTTGCCAGAAGGCTTTGGATGCATTAAGAAATTCAAGATCCTTTTCACCAGTTCACTATTTACACCTGACCGCTCCAAATCAAGAACCTCGCAGATGCTCTTTAACATGGCATTTCTAAATTTTTTCAACATTTCTTCCTTCTTTTTATATTGGATACTTCCTTTTTCAAATGGAAATCCACTGAACTGACCCACATTCTTCTTTAATGAGGACACTGTGCCTGGTCTGTTGTAAAGCAGTTTATGTAGATTTCTAAGTTCATCCGTTTTCTTCTTACTCAGAAAAAAATGTGTCCTTTCAATTTCACAAAGTTTCTGCCCCTTTCCTTGTGCAATTGTAAATGGCTCTCTTTGCAAGGAAGAGACTTGCATTGTCAACCTCTCTACTTTTTTCTTTTCCCTCTTGCCTTCCACGATGAGACTCTTTTCTTTCTCTTCCTCTTCCTCCTCCTCCTCGTCGTCCTCGTCCTCCTCTTCACTTTCTTCTCTCGGACCGGGCATTTCGGGCTCTTTCTCGGACGCGGGCTGGGAGGGGGCTCCCTCTCCCTCCGCAGCAGAGCCGGAGGAGGACATGCTGTGTACCACGGGTCCCGGCCGCCGCGGGCCTGCCGCGCGAGAGCACGAAGACGCTCCGGGCGGCAGCGACAGGAACCGAGGAGAACGCGCGCTGGCTGCTCGCTGGCATGACGCTTGCGCCGCTCTCTGCCTTTTCATTCTGTTCATCCTTTATTTTTCTGTGCAAAGTGTTTTTAGTTTGAAGTAGTCCCACTTGTTTATTGTTCCCTTTCTTGATTGAGCTTTTGGTGTCATATCTAACAAATCATTGCTAAGACCAATGTCAAGGAGATTTTTCCCTATGTTTTCTTCTAGTAGTTTTACAGTTTCAGATCTTATATTTAAGACTTTAATCCATTTGAGTTAATTTTATTTATTTTTATTTTTTTATTATTTTTTGCAGTACGCGGGCCTCTCACTGTTGTGGCCTCTCCCATTGCGGAGCGCAGGCTCAGCAGCCATGGCTTACGGGCCCAGCCGCTCCACGGCATGTGGGATCTTCCCAGACCGGGGCACGAACCCATGTCCCCTGCATCGGCAGGTGGACTCTCAACCACTGCGCCACCAGGGAAGCCCCATTTGAGTTAATTTTAGTGACAGTGTAAGATAGGGGTCCAATTTCATTCTTTTGCATGTGGATATCCAGTTTTTCCTCCTTTCCCCACTGAGTATTCCTGGTCCCCTTGTCAAATTCTAGTTGACCATATAAGCATTAGTTTATTTCTGGGCTCTCAATTCAGTCCCATTGGTCTATTTATGTTTTCATGCCAGTACCATATTATTTTGATTACTATAGCTTTGTAGTATATTTTGAAATCAGGAAGTGTAATGCCTCCATCTTTGTTCTTCCCCCTCAGGATTTCTTTAGCTATTCAAGGTCTTTTGTGGCTCCACACAAATTTTAGATTTTTTTTCTATTTTTGTGAAAATTGCCAGTGGAATTTTGATAGGAGTTGCATTGAATCTATATATGGCTTTGGTTAGTATGCATGCTTTAACAATAATAATTCTTCCACTGCATAAACTTGAGATATCTTTCCATTTTTTGTGCATCTTCTTTGATTGATTGCATCAATATCTAGTCATTTTCAGTGTACAGACCTTTACCTCCTAGGTTAAATTTATTCCTAAGTATTTTATTGTTTTTGATGCTACTATAAATAGGATTATTTTATTCTTTTTTCAGATAGGTCATTGTTAGTGTATAAACTGCAACTGATTTTTGTATGTTGATTTTTGTATCCTGCAAATTTTACTGAATTTGTTTATTCTAACAGTTTATTGTCAGGTCTTTAGGATTTTCTATGTATAATGTCACATCATCTGCAAACAGAGAAAATTTTACTTCTTCCTTGCCAATTTGGATGCCTTTTATTTCTTTTGCATGCCTAATTGCTCTGTCTAGGACTTCCATTACTATGTTGGATAGGAGCGGTGAGTGAACACCCTTGTCTTTTTCCTGACCTTAATGGGAAGGCTTTCAGCATTTCACCATGGGGTATGATGTCAGCCGTGGCTTTGTCATATATGGCCTTTGTTATGCTCAAGTATTCTCCTTCTATACCCAACTTGTTGAGAGTTTTATCATCCAATAGTGTCTGCCACATATGATGAGAAAGTAAAGAGCTAATAGAGATTAAATATATTATATAATATAATAAATATATTATATGTTAGAGAAAAAGGTGATTGTAGATCAATATCTCAGAGGAGAGAGGCTAGGATTCTGTCTAGATTCTAGAGCACTGGTGAAGAAACAGCTCATCTTTTGAACCAAGGAGGAAAAAAAGAAATGAAGATGTATAAGTAAGTAGGGGTCAGTGTAGGAAGCTGGGGGTATTTTCACTTGAGATGACCAAGTAGGAAAAGAGATAGGGAAATTAATTCCCCTTTGGAAAAGTCCTGCAAAGCAACACTCTGAATGCAGCCCCAAACAAGTTCTATGCAACACAGACTCTTCTCTAGAACTCAGTTTCTCTGAGCAAGACTCTCTCCACCCTGAGGGCAACTGCCAGGCATCCTTTCTCAACCCACTTCCAAACAGGTCACCTCTGTAAGACATACTCCTTCAGTAACTGAGTTACGATTTTGGACATCTCTATGACCCACGTATAAACCTAGGAGAACACAAACACATTACAGCTCTTTTCAGAAAACCCACTTTTCATCTGCTATTTTTAAATGAGAAAGGAAGTAATATATAACTTTGATCTTATAAACTCTATGAGGTCAAAAATTATTCGGGGGAGTGCAAGTAATTAATGCAGCTATTATCCTCTGAATTTTCCATTGCAAAAGCCTATATTCATTTTTTCTGCCACCCAGAAATCTTCTGATACACCTCTCCTTCCATTTGGTTGGTTGGGATCCATTAATGTTTGAAAAAGTTAATGTCAGTTTATGTACACCATAATTATGATATAAAACTGCAAACATCTGTTATGGAACATAATATAGCAAACTAGTCCTATATTTCAAATATTTATGAAGAATTACATGTTTAATATTACCTTCCCCTTCTAGAAATAGAATTTATCAACAGAAATTTTTTTCTTTATATAGAAGTGTTGAATTATAAAAAACATTTAACATAAAAAACAAATGCTTCAAAATCATTCCCTGGTGTTTCACATTTTTCCATAACTATATCATAATCATGGGCTAACCTATTAATTATCTATTACATACTTTCAAATGATGCTTTTGTTCTTAAGACAAAAATGATGCAACTAGAGATTTAAAGTGAAGTAGACTTTAGAACTATAACAAATACCGTATGTTAAAGTGAAATAGCTGAGATTATTGCTTAAATTGTAGACGCCTCGTGAGGAGAAAAAAGTCCAAGGGCCCATTTATTCTTGGACCCAGGGTAGGTGTCTCACTCTTTTAGAGCTGATTTCGGGAACTAAACACAGTAATGTAGAAGTAAAGCTTCTTAGTTAATTCGTAGTCTGACTAATTGTTCCATGGTATTATGAGTTCAGTGTTTTGAATAGGAATACAGCCAAATACTTTGCAGAAACTACTTGCTTACAGCTTTTAGAGCATTTATTGCAGGTGGGTCCCTGTAGACTAGTGAACAGAAGAAGATTTTTGACATTTATCAGTTTGAAGATGGTCAGTGCAAATTGACCTCATTAATCCTCATTCTATTAGTGTTAGTTGAAGCCTCATTTGTACTGAAAATTTTATGGCCATATCAATGACTTTAGAAGGAGGATGTGGTAGGAAGATATTTAATATTTACAAGTATAGAGTTGGAATAATATCCATTCCACTTTAAATAATTTAATTTGTGTCCACTAATAGACAACTATAACTATTATGCCTGTTTCATAGAGAAATTAGAATAGAATTTGTGTATTATGATAATAACTAGATAAACAGAATCCTCTAATTTTCGAGCTCAGTGTCATTTAATCTTTCCAAAAGCTTATTATTCTCGGACAGTAAGACTTTAAATGATTCAGAATTATTATCTTCATGGTTATATGAATATACAAGTAACACACTAAAAAGAAAATCAATTATAGGGCTATATATTTGAGGGTTTTTTCCTTTCCAATAGTGGCAACACATTTCCATGAAGTCATCCTTGGAGTTTGATTTATTACAATTAAAGTGCCATTTCTGGGCTTAGTGATATAATCAGTTGCTACAAAACAGTTTTTCTCTATCTGGTGATAACTAGAGGCTTTGAGGTTGACCGTGAGGTCAGCTGGACTTTTTCACGTTATTGCAAGAACAGAGATATGCTCATGTATTTGTAAGAATGTGCAGAGCTATTTACAATAGCCAGGACATGGAAGCAACCTAAGTGTCCATCGACAGATGAATGGATAAAGAAGATGTGGCACATATATACAATGGAATATTACTCAGCCATAAAAAGAAACGAAATTGAGTTATTTGTAGTGAGGTGGATGGACCTAGAGTCTGTCAGAAAGAGTGAAGTAAGTCAGAAGGAGAAAAACAAATACCATATGCTAATACATATATATGGAATCTAAGAAAAAGAAATAGTTCTGAAGAACTTAGGGGCAGGACAGGAATAAAGATGCAGATGTAGAGAATGGACTTGAGGACACCGGGAGGGGGAAGGGTAAGCTGGGACCAAGTGAGAGAGTGGCATGGACATATATACACTACCAAATGTAAAATAGATAGCTAGTGGGAAGCAGCTGCATAGCACAGGGAGATTAGGTCGGTGCTTTGTGACCACCTAGAGGGGTGGGATAGGGAGGGTGGGAGGGAGGCGCAAGAGGGAGGGGATATGGGGATATGTTTACACGTATGGCTGATTCACTTTGTTATAGAGCAGAAGCTAATGCACCATTGTAGAACAATTATACTCTAATAAAGATGTTGAGGAAAAAGAAATAAAGAATGTGCAGGGAAAACAGGAAAAACAGATGCCATCTCAGAAACAGGCCTAAAGGGAACAGAAGCCTTTGGACTTCAGGAATTCAAGGCAAATTCAGAGCCTGGGACAGCTTTCGGCTACTCCCCAGCAGGCCTACAACACTCCCCAGTCTAGTGATCTGCCATGAATGCTGATCCAGCTCCTGCTAATGCTACTTCTGCTCTCTCCACTCCCCAAAACACCCCTCTACTATTTGTTCTATGTCGCGGCATCTTCTGTCTCAGAGATTCGTACATTTTGTCCCCACTGCCAACTCTGTGTCTCTCTTTATGTCACACAATCAAACCCTAAGAGCATTGATCTGATACTTACAGTCACTTTCTCATATAAAATATTCATACCGGATAGAATACTTTTTTTGGATTTCTCACTTTGTTGATCCCAACTTTCATTCAATAAACCATGGAGTAGATAGATGACCAGCTTTCTCAATGAAGATCTGGTTATCACAAATGCCCATAGTCAATAGAGACCTCTCCAAAAATACACTTTGGTAAATCATCTTCAGTCTGGCTTTATAGAACAACTGAGTTACAATTTCAGGTTCAGTGACACATAATAATCTCAAAACAAAGTCATTTGTCTACCATCTTCCAAATAAAGAATTCAAACAAAATGCTGTTGAAGTCTCTCTGCTTCTATTCAGGTATAACCAAATTAGGTCAGCAAACACTAAAAAATATATTTAAAATCAATTAAAACATCCATCAATATCTCTTCTTCTCCTAGACAAAGTAATTAGTCTTTCATTGTGTTCCAACACTTTCTTTCTTTCCACTTTAGTAAATTTTCTTTATAAGACTAACTGGTGCCTCAGTGGCTTGCCAGATTAAGGAGGAAAGGAGGAATCTCAAACCACAAATAACCATTTCAGTTGAGCAGTTCAAATATGACTGAGGCATGAGCTTCAGCATTGTTCAATGTAAAGCTATTTCTTGTTTTGTGTGTATTTTGGGGGGTTGGTTTTGAGGAGATAGAGGTTAACAAATTACTTTAATGTACTTTTTGAATGGGTAATACATGTACACTATATACCATTTAAAAAGTACAAAAGGCTATACATAACAAGTAAGTCTACAGCTATATAAATTGGGTATTGATGCAATAATGCTGTATAACACACAATCCCAGAACTTAGTGACTTACATTAACAAGCACTGATTTCTCTCACTTACAAGCCTACAAATTGGCAGGGGCACCTCTACTTCAGACTGTGGGCTGTGTGGCCTTGGTTCTAGGCTTTGAATCAAGTTTGGAGATAATCCACACATGTCAGAGTCACAGGCTGAAGAGACAGTGGCTACCTGGGTCATGTTATTCTCACGGCAATCACAGAAGCATATGACTAAGCCAGAACTGCCCATGCTTGTATCGTATCTGCTATATTCTATTGCCAAAGCAAGTCATGTTTCCAAGACCTAGTGACTAGGGCAGGAAATTATACTCTATCTTAAAGGGGAGAGGGCATGGGAGTGAATATTTGCTGAACAATAAAGCAATCCCTTTTATTCCCCAGGCACAGAGTTCCCCTCTGGATACAAGACTTGTTACTCATTGCTTGTGTATTCATCCAGAGAAATTCTATGCAAATATAAGTATACTAACAAATAAATATTTTAATGCCATGGTATCATTCTCTACACACAGTTCTATACCTTGGCCCCTTCTCCCACTTAAAGATATATCTCAGGGAGTATTACATGTCAGTACACAGGGTTGCCTCATTTCACTGAATACAACTTTATACTGTTACATAAAATGGATACATGATAATTTATTTAATAAATGCTCTATTGCTGGACATTTAGTTGTTTCTGCTGTTTCATCATTTTAATCAATGCTGCAATGCCTATCGTTGTATATGTTTTTGCAAATATCTATAGAATATATTCCTAGAAGGGATATTACTAGTTCCAAAGTTCTTGCATTTTGTTTTGATAGCTCTTTCTAAATTTTCTTGAATAAAAATTACACAATTTAACTTACCATGAGCAATGTAAAGGGATGCCTGATTACCTACACCCTTGTCAACACAAATCAAACCATTTTATCTTTGCCAAGCTGATAAATTAGAAAAAGACCTCTTATAATTTGAATTTGTATTTCACTATGTCACTTCTTATGCGTGAATGTGATACATTTTCATATGATAAAGGACCACGACTACTATACACGGCAGACTTCTCTGGTCTGTAGGGTCCTTTTCCATAACTTCTCCTACCCTACCCCACAGACTCTACTGTGGAGTTGGTTTAGATAACTATATTTGTATTATATGATATCATTTCCACAGGGTGGGCCCCAAACTCAAGGTGTGGGTTCCTGAGGTAGAAACTTTTGAGGACACACAACTAAGAGTAATCCTCTAGTCTGCATTTTGCCTCTAAATTAAATCATAAGACAATGGAGAACAGACATTTTGTCTTTGACAATTATTAAAATACTCAGTACAATGTTCTACAGAGCTGAAAATAATAATTCTTGACTCTCTGAAGCAGCATAAGCTATCTCAGCTGATAAAGACAACAACCAAGCAACTCCTTTTGACCAAAAGTCCAGAGCAACCTACAAATGCTATGAACAACAAATGACAACCCCAGTAATCAGTCCTATCCAAGGGGTTCACATGGTCAGAATCATAACACCAAGGACAATGAGAGAAGCACAGCAGGGTTCAGCTTCCAAAAAACTTTGTATTCCTGAGAGAAAGATTCTTCATAAATAAAAGTACTAAAATTAACTATGTACTGACTAGGCATATTTACTTAATTGCACTGTGACCCTCCCAGGTAATATTTTTTCTTCAAGAAAATTTTATAGACACATTAACATTTTTATTCACAACGACTTGAAATTACCCATTGAAACACTAAATAAGAGCTGAGATGATGAGCTTAAAAGACTCTGCTATAACTGAAGTCATAGTAGAAGCTACTGTAGTGGATAAAAAATGTTAGACTATAACCCATTATATTTAACCTTTAATGCAACAATTTTAAAATTTACTATGACTCACTAGTAGCTGATTAAGAGGTTCGGATGTCAGTGCCAGATAAGAAGTGTCTAATCTCTCCCAATATTAGAGCTACAGTATTCTAACCACTTTACAAATGGTTTCTGCAATTCACTGGGCACTCATTATTGAATGTACCAAAACCTTGCTAGAATATTCTCTTTAGGGGTAGCGTCATGCCTCTTTGCAGAGGAACAGTCTTTAAATGGGAGTCTTTGGTGACCATGGCAATTCAACCAGACTGTCTGGTTGAAAGACCTGCTTGTACTAAATTATTCTCTGTGAAAAATAACAGTATTATGTGATTCCAATGTGCTCATGGTGTTCCTCTTTCATTCTTATACCAGGTAGGTTCTGCTATCATCCAAATTGTTAAATCTCTAGCGGACCTCCCTCAGAGACTTAGGGGCCTTGCTTCTGAAATTCAAGCCCACTGCCACTAAGTGTCACTGCTTTCCTCAAATAGTAAAGACTTAGCAGACCCAATAGGACCTCCGAGGCTTTTACTCTTTCTTTTTTCTAAGTAATTAAATCTTAAAATAAAATGCAATATTCAGGAATATTTTTGATAGATATACCAATTTAAAGAATGTGAATCCCTAGTAAATGCTAGAGTATCTTTCAGTATGCTGTCTCTATTGTAAGTTGATACTTGTTTTAACTTAGAATTAGGCCAATCTTCCCCTCATACCTGCAATTCATTAGAGACTTTTCTTGCTCCAACTCTCACATCATCTTCTGGCCCAGACGCTTGAGAGGAAAGCATCAGAACCTGGACCCAGCAAGGTGTCAAATGTCCAATTAAATTAGCAACAATTCTTATGCTGTCTCTCCTTGAGATAGTTCATGTTTAAGAGAACATACACTGTTGCATCCAAATGAAACTGACCCAAATCCTAAGGCAAGAAAATGTATTTATCCCAAACTTCCTCTCTTACTCTCGCTAAAATTCTAATTTCAATCACTAATTTGTTCAATCAAGAGAGTAGGGACATAAAAATGTAATATGTCACTCAACAACTTCCACCAATTCATGTGCTAAATGAAGTTCCTTGAGTTATCCATCTCTACGTGGTTTTATCATTTGCTCCTGCAAGCATCCCTTTCCAAGGGCCAAGTACTATATTTAATCTATGGGTAGGAATTTTCTGACTGCTTTGTTTCTTTTGAAGCTATCAGAGATATCTGGCTCCTCTTTACCTCAACCGACTTTGTGCTTTCAGAAAGTGACCTTTTCCATTCAGCTCTTTTAAACAGCATCTCCCTTTAATTCACTCTAACATAGGAAACACAGTCTTTAAAATGTAGGCTTAAGTTACTTCTCACAGTAATGAATTGAATGGGTTTGCTGCTATTGATATAGAAATTGATATTAATTTCTGATCCTAATTGATTTCACAAATTAATTAGCAAAGTAAATGAGATACTGGAAGGAAATCAATAGTTCTTATTTTATGATATTTACATATTACTCATGTAACACATATGAATTACATATTATACCCATATTTACAAACATAGGTGCTTTCGGTATGATCTTGCTTAGTATTACCAATTCACAGATATATCCTAACACAGGCATCAACCACACTCTTAATTATCCTGGCACAGTGACTTCCCTGGTGGTCCAGTGGTTAAGACTCCATGTTCCCAATGCAGGGGGCCCGGGTTCAATCCCTGGTCAGGGAACTAGATCCCTTATGCCGCAACTAAAGGTTCTGCATGTCTCAAAGAAGTTCTTGCATGCCTCAACTAAGACCCGGCGCAGCCAAATTTAAAAAATATTAATTATCCTGGCACAGCCATTTTAGGAAACTATAAATAATATCTTAAAAATAACTATAAATATAACTATTATAATAATTATAATAACTATAAACAGAGTAGCTTTGACTTCAATTCTGAAGATAATACCAGGTAGTAGATATTTATATAACTTACGAAGAATGTAGACCGAACAGAAAGTATGAAACAAAAATGTGGTTTTCTTATAGGCAGCGTTATAAGCTTAAATACATATAAAGAATTTAAAATATAATCATTAATCTTTACAAGAACCTTATGATATAAATAGTATTTGTATTTTACAGATAATGAAAATTAAGCTTAGTGAGGTAAGTGACTTTCCCAACGTCACATAAACACTAAGTGGCTGGGCTAGATTGTGCAGTAATGACCCTCCCCCAAAGCATTTCTCCTTATACCAGGGATGCCCAGTTCAGCTATTTTTCCTTTTGTTGCTTGTGCTCTTGATGTTGTATCTAAGGAATCATTGCCTAATCCAAGGACACAAAGATTTAGTCCTATCTTTCCTTCTAAGAGTTTTATAGTTTTAGCTCTTACATTTAGGTCTTTGATCCATTTGGAGTTAATTTTTGTATATGGTGTGAATTCAGGGTTCAACTTCATTCTTATGCATGTGGATATCCTCTATCAGTTACTTTTGGATGCACAACCAACCAAAACTTAGTGTTTTAAAACAATAAGCATTTACTGTTCCTCACAAGTCTATGGACCTGCTGGGCAGTTCTGATCCAGGCTGGCTCACCTGATCTCTGCAATCAGCTAGAGGCTCTGTTGAAACTGAAACTGGATGGTCTTCACTCATATGTCTGTGGGTTGTCAGGCTAGTTCAAGTAGCGAGGCTCAGCTGGGATGGCTCACTTCTGTAACATGTTTCTCCACATGGTTTCCATCTTCCAAGAGACTAGCCTCAGTTTCTTCATGTGGTTGACTTGGGGTTGCAAATAGCAGCAAGAGAAGATAAGCTCCAATGAACAAGCACCTTTCAAACCTCTGCTGTGCCCTGTTTGCTTATATGCCATAGGAAGCTGCAAGACACATGCCCAAGCCTCAGAGCCAGTGTTTATACAAACATCGCTGCTACAACCCTGGGTACCACACAGTCATACCCCAAATTCTGGTGTTACCAGTGCTTATCTCCACAGCTACCACTGTTATTCTTTAGCACCAGATACAAAATAATGTTTAGGAAAGCAGTTCCTCATATCAGTACCACCTGCTATGTCTTGTTCTCAGCTACATGTCTAGCACCTACTACTGAGTGCCACAGTGTAGACACTAAATGAATATCTATTGAGTGAATGAAAGTACAAGAAAATTGAGGGAGCAAAACTGGGGTCCAGTTTTCATATACTGAGTGGCATAGTTTAAGGCTATGCCATGTACTTATACCAAGTGCACATTGTTCCTATTTACTTCATGAGTTAAAGTTTTAAAATAGATGCCGGATAATCCAGTCTATCACACATATTTTTGTAGCCTTCCCTTTTACATTGGCAATATTTCCTCTAATTTTATTATAATCACCTTTAGTGATAAGTTTTTCATCATTTACCTTGTGGCTACATCCTACCATATAATAAAATGTGATTTAGGAAACAATTTTGCCACACCATACAGTGAGGCTTCTTTTCTCTGTTACAGTCACTTCAAAGGTTCAGCTAACACTCTGGTGGCATTAAGCATCAATGTAAGGAAGGGAAATGTTAAGATCCTCGTTTCAGATCTTTAAAATGTGCACTCTGGCTAGGAGAATTGGAGAATTAGAAAATTTGAAGGCACTTAAAACATTTGGTCCAATTTTCTGATTTCACCTCATACTCTATTCTACCCAGACCAAAAGGGGATGAGCCCAAGAAAAAAACAAGGTGGGGCATGACCCTGTGTAGATAATCACCTCTTTATCCCTGTTACTCTGAGATATGACAGTACATTGGATATTCAGGCAATTTACACTTGAAGGGTATACTGAGGATCAACCACAGTACATCCCTATAAATAAAAGGAAATAATTCAGGAACGGCAAACTTCCCAGAATGCTGCAGCTATCAATGATAAGGTGGCTCAGCTGGACATTATCTAACATTATAAAGGAAAGTAGTCCAAAGCTTAGGTGAAGTCTTTGAACCTGATAATTCACAATTATAGCCAGCACCGATTTTTTGTAGCACTATGCAGTGTTCAAAGCATTTTCATGTGCATCATCCCAAACTTGGATTATAATAGCCACCTAATATGACATTGCTTTCTGGAGATTTTCCTTTCATGTGCTATAACCTTGCTTCTTGATGTTCTTCATAGACGGTTCAGTCCTTTTCACCCAATAGATATCTGGGTATCAAGGATTCTCAACAATATTTGGTATGATGCTTTCAGAATCTTTTGGAAGCAAATGCCTTGGGCTAGTCATCATTTCACAGCTATCTTAGATCCATCCTAACACATAACTTAGAAAGGCATTCTGTTATAGTTCTCAAATTATTGTTGTTTAATATCTTGCTTGTATCAGCACCACCTGTGCCTTACCCACACCAACAGCACCCACAGATCAAAAATCTGAATGATAAAGAAATTACTTCTAAGGTTCTGTTCTACACATTCAAAAGAATGTTCCTTATATTTGTAGGGTACTTTACAACTTAAAAGTGGTTTCACATATATTACCTCATTGGGCATATCTTCTCTGAGAAACATACAGCTGGAAATACATTATGAATTGCATCACTTTCCCAGCCCTCTCAGGGTCTCCCGGTGTAGCTTCCTAAAACTACTGAGGATCTCATTTATATTATTTAGGTTATATTATATAAGGTACTACACTATATTATTAAGAAGATGATTTGATCTTTAAGTATGTGATTATTCTGTTATAAAATGTGGTATTCCAAATAGCTACTTGCAATATACCAATAATTTTAAAAGTGTGGATCCTGGAACAGCTGTATCAATACCTTAAGAATAACTATTTATGTTATGGTTGCAAATGCAGATTCCTGGGCCTATCCCCAAACCTAATAAATCAGAATCTCTGGAAGTGAGGTCATGGAATCTAAACTTTTAGACACCTGAGGGTTGCTATACACACCCCAACTCTGAGAATTATTGCCTAACAATGAGCTTGATTTTCTTAGCGTTCTCACTGCAACTTAGAAGAAAGTTCTGTGCCTTTAGAAACTGCAAGAACTCTTTAAGGCAATTAGCATACCATTTAGCAAGTAATTCAAATTTAAGGAAAAAGAACAATGGGATTTAAATTATCATCAAAACATACTTCTGTGCAGTGCCCTGTACTTGGTGCTGTAAAAACTGTAGAAATTGATACAATTTTATAATAAATATTCAATCTGCAATGATGAGCTCTGTCAATCCTAGAAAAGATAAATGTAGAGTTTAATCAGAAAATAGATGTCTCTCTGAATGTGAGGTGAAAGCTGGATAAAATGCATTCCTGTCTGCTTCATAAGGTACTATTCAAAAAATGTCATTGTTATAATTTGAAAAGTATTATTCAGAAAGAAGACAGATTTCAGTTCAGTAGCTTTGACTATACGAAAACCAAGAAATAAAAGCCAAATGGATGAAAGCTAAGTCATGGATGAGTGAATTTAAAAATTATTACATATCTTTAAAGTTAGCTAAAAAATTATAGCCAAATCCCAATTTGCCTCTCAACAGAATGATAGGCCAGGAGATCTTTACAATATGAGATATTTCTCATGATGTAAATTGAAGTAAGGAAATTTATTATTCCATGGTACTTGGCTTGTGTTGCTTCTTTATGAATTATGTTCTGATATTTTTAGATTACTGAGGATGTCAAAATAATATTGAGTTAGATGTATGGTCATGTCTTTCATGAGTTTAAAACAGCCCATTCTCTAGAATGGTAATCAGCTGACATCAATCTGACTCTGAAGGGAAAGCATTTTGTTCCAGGGAGTTCCAGGAACAGTATTGCAGAAATTACATGTAAATATAGCATGCAAGGTTAAGTCAAACCACGACAGCTGGAGGTGGTAAGAAGCAGATATTTGGACCAAGTTTGGGGAAGCCTGGACCAGACAACTGCAGAAGTTTAGATTTCTTAATTCACTGTACGTACATAAATAGCAGTTAGTTCTTTGCCACAATAACACTTCATAACAAACACCACAAAATCTCAGTAGCCTACAACAGTAAGAGTTCATTATTCACATGTCTGGAGTTACCTGCTGACCTTGTCTGAGGATCAATTGGCTATCAGTTGATCTAAACTCTTCCCAATTCGGATGACTGGAGGAACTAGGCCTAGTCTACATGTCTCTCAACATCCAGAAGGTTAATCCAGGCATATTCTTATGGCAATGGCTAAGGTACAAAAGAGAGCAAATGGAAATATGCAAAGGCTCTAGAGACTTAACCTCAGGACTGGTACACAATCACTTTCGCCATATACTATGGGTTGAAGCAAGTCAGAAAATCAGTACAGATTCAAGGGGTGGGAAATAGACTATGCATCTTTAATAAGAGGAACTGCAAGGTCTCATGGTAACGGGCATGAACATAAGGGGGGAATGAAAAATAGAAGTCAGCATTGCAATTTCCCATTGTATGTATTATTGAGTTCCTCATCTCTGTAGATGTCATGCTGTGCAATGTGGGTAATAAGAAGCATAAGACCTATCAGTGATTTCTAAACATGGAGGGCTTGTTAAAATATAAATTGCTGGACCCGCCCCCAGGAAGTTGGTTAGAGGGGACCTGAGAATGTGCATTTCTAGTGAGTACCCAGATGATACTGATGCTGCTCATCCAGGGACCATACTTTGAGAGCTATCGTTCTATGGATTTGGAATTAATAAGGACTTTTAGGGATACTAAGACAACTGAAGAGCATTGATATTTATAGGAAAGGCAATTTGAAGTGAAGTAGGAGAATTTGGGTGAGATCATTCCCAAGACATTCAAACAGCTCATTCAGAATAGAAGGTTAATCAGGGGCCTTTGCTGCCATCTTAACATTCTCTGATTTAACTGCCCCAGGTAGCCAAGTGAACAGCATGGAGCTGGGAATGACTGCTCCTCTAATGCCTGAAGAAACTCACACACAAAACTGTACGTCGGCAAACAAATTTTGCAAGCATCACTTTCTTGGAAAAATTAAAGAAAATAAAGGTTTGAGACACTAATCACACTTCAAGTAAATCAGTAAAAGCACCCAACTTTTTCTAAGATCAAATTAGCCGCAGGTTGTGGGACAGAGATAAGCAAGCATTGAGAAGTGAGATTCTGTGTGAGCTTTCCCTATTTAAGCCCTGATCTCTGCTGGGACATGATAATAATAAGTTAAGGGGTTATTTCTGAGGGAAGAGAAATCACAATGAAGCAATGAATAAATGAGACCTTAATTTGGGGGAGAGCAGGAAAATACTGTTAAACTACTTTCAGGGGATCAGTGAACTACAACCAGGAAAGATAATGTGGTAAAATGTGAAGTTTTTTTATATTGAGACCTATGTGAGACTTAGCTTAGCCTGACACCATGGTTAAGTACTGAGCAGAAAGAAAGGGCTCATAAGCTATTATTAGGCAAATAAAAAGCAGATTACATTTTACCAAAAAAAAAAAAAAAGAATGCTATTTCTAAAAGTGTGCAGGCAAATATCAAAGGTGAATCAGTATTTCCAGATCCCTACCTTTGGAGGCATCTTTAACTAGTACTCATTGCAACAAAAAAATGAGAAGGTATAAAGAGCATTTGAACTCATTCATTATCAATTTTATTAGTGTCTCTAAATGCTCATTTCAAAATTGAACTTAATAGAGAAGGAACCAAAAAAGAGAGGCATGTTTTCAAGTTTTAAACATTTTCTTTATTGATTCCCCAGTCCTTCTATTTAACCTTAATGAAAAAAAATATTTATATAACTGAACTAAAGGGCAAAAACTTTTTTTTTGGAATAAATATACATCTGCTATGCTAATACAGATTTGAATGAAACATTTTGCAAATTTATTTAATAAATTATATTATGTGAGCATGAATTTAATAATATAATGATCACTAGTGGTATTTATGTTATCATAAATATCCATTTACATTCTTTAGTTCAAACATGAACTAAAATCTTGGAAAATAGTGGTTTTGCCACCGAGAGAGATGTCTCTCTCTTTATCATTATTAATTACCTAGACCACACAGACACACTGAGAATTGAATTCCAATTTGACTGAAATGATAAAAGGATATTATAATTTCACACTGAGGTTATTTTTATCTTTTTATCTATTTGAGTGTTTTCCCTATGAAGTTCCCTACCTCCACCTCCATCCACTACCACATACAGTGAAAATGTTCCCTAAAACCCAGGAGAATTAATAGATTATTTTCTTCATAGTGGTTATCACACAGTCATAGCTCCTCATTTATTTTTTTGTGTTCACTAAAAAGAAAAGCTGCATGAGAGCATCTCTAAAGATAGCAAGAGGTTTTTTAGTTATCTGTGAAAACTTGCTTTAAATATAAAGGGAAGGAAATCATTGAAAGTTAGGGAAAGAAAATGTGCAGAGAAAAAGACCTATCAATTGAGAAATACACACACACACACACACACACACACACACACATATCATGTCCTTCTCATCTACCAGAATAGGAAGATGAATTTAATTTGGGCTGGGCATGGGGGTTAGAGGCAGAAATGCTAATAAAGGAAACAAAATTCAGCTAAGTTTCTTAAGTATCTTTTCCCCATGATTTAACAATATTAGTTTTCAGATAAATACAGAATCTTACTAAAGGGTAAAGATAATGCTGCTTTTTATTACACTTTTCATAAAACTCACTTTCTTTCCTAAATTCTTTTGACCTCAGCAACAAGAATTTCAAGAAGTGGTGGGATTAAGCCCTAGGGTTAAGTTGCTGATGTCTAGACAACTTGGAATTGGATTCAAATAGAAATTGGAGCCCTTGCATGGATGAAAAATTTATCAAACTGGTTCCATTTTTAAAAAGACTATTAGAGTCATATAACTAAATGCACTTTTGCTTCCAAAGAAGATAAATTACCTATTTGTAGCATATAAATTCCAGAGTGCAGTGCCTTGATTTAATGCATCCAGCATACCAGTGAGCCAAATTTCACCAAAATCCGACAGAAATCTAAGTGAAGTGAGAAGAATGTTTCTCCTGAGTATTCAGTCCAGAATCTATTTAAATCTAGCCCCAAGTGTGCCACACTTCTCCGGGTAGATTAATTTGATTCTATCAGAAAGAAGCTGACCCCAAATTCTCCCCTAGATATTCGGCTGTACTGCAGACTTATACTATCATTGAAAACACCTAGGACTCTATTCCCAATTTCTTGTCAATGGTCATTAAGCGTTGTCATTAGCATTGTTAACTCCCTCTTGTGGCCACTTAGACAAGAGTAGACCCTCTTGAGCCCACCAAGGATGCAGCTATGTTCTAGGGGTTCCAGGCTGAACATCTGACATCAAGGAGATGTTGATAACAGAGGCCAGTTCAGCCTGGGACCACTCAGAGAACATATTTTCATCTGACACTAATTCCAGATTCAAACTTCATTTTCCACTACTTTTACGTAACAGAAAAGTAGAATAGTGCACTTTTTGCAGGAATGCTTTGAAGCTTATAAGCAGGGCAGATCAATTAAATCTCTGAAGAAACATAAATAGAGTGATTGACAACAGTCTTTCCCCAGTAATAATAATGGTGAAGGTTTATTGCCAGTTCACTATGCCCCTGGTGTTGTAAACTTTACTTGCATATTTCATTCAATTCTCACAAAAACTCCATGACATAGGTTCTCTTACTATCTTCATTTCACAAAAGTTACTGATGATTAGAGAAAATAAGTAAATTTCCTAGCCATCCCTAATAAGTAAATAAATCCAAGAACATGGGTGCTTTTCCTTTCCAAAAATGTGTCATATTTTCCTTAAAGCTGTCAATGAAAGAGATGGGGAGAGAGGATAAAAAGGAGGGGGGAAGGAAAAGAAGAAGGGAGAGATGGAGAGAGACAGAAAAAAATGGATTTGGCTAAAGGCTGAGTTGCTTTGCCCTCTGTCTCTTCTATAAGACAATACTTGAGGAGAATCCTGATGCCAGATATTGAAAGCAAAAAAAAATTTTAAAAACTGAGAGCAAGAGTCTTTTCTTGGTCACTAGTGTGCCCCCCAAAGCCCATCTTCTCTGGGTCTTGCAATTATCCTACTGAAAAAAAGTGATACGAAGTATTTTAGAACTCTAGAGACCATCCTTTTTAACATTCTACCACGTGAGGGGAGAAAACTGGTTTAAATATATCATCTAAATATATTCCAAGTATGGTATGTTTGTCAAGCATTTAGATATTTTTCTCTATATACATTATATGTATTATGCAATGGACCCTTATTCTTGCATTACTGAAGAATTTTATTATAACTAAACTGGAACTAGAACATATATAGTATTTTTATCACTTGAATCAGCTCCAAATTAGTAGCGCTAGATTTATTTGCACCTGATAGGAATGAATTTGACCAAATGAACCATTTTTAACAAGACTGTTTGGTAGGGGAAGAAATGTTATGCTGTTCAGTTTCTGAAATATTCACCTTCTTTTTTCTTACAACTTCATGGTCAGCTTAATGTTTTTCATCAGAAACATTAAACTTTCTAATGCCTCAGGGAAGTTAAAAACACCAGAGCATCCCCACAAACAATCCACACAGCATATGCAATTGGATTGGCTCATGTAAAATATTTTGCCTCTTCAATGAGAATGAAGACAAAAAGACACTCAATAATCTTTTCTTGTATAAGCCCCCTTACATGTAAAATCTACATACTAAGAATATTCCACTGCTCCCCAAAACTTGTCAAGTTGAGCAATTTGCCCCATTGCAGTAGAATAAGGTCTTGGAAATACTGTACTCTATGGTAATTTTTTTCTTAGTCTGAACTTCTTCATGATGTACAGATATCACTTTTTTTCTTTAATGTGTGCAGACTAATAGGTCTCATCCATCTAGGATTAGTACTTCCCAGAGTACTAATCTAGGATTCTACTGCTCCCTGTTTTAGTCTCAACTCTAGTACTGTGTTTATGACTTGTCTATGACCTCAGTCGCCTCATCCAGAAAATGAGGCAATCAGAGTTCCTCTGTTTGTCTTTAAGAGCTATTGTGAGAATGACAAAGCACTGGATGGAGGAAAGGAAGTGTTCATATCATAATTTCCTATGACTCCATTTCCCTTTGTTCCTAAGTCACTTATCCAGCCAGCCACCCACACCCCATACCCTCTCATATTATTTCCTCCCCTACTGGCTTCAGTCTTGCCCTTTCTCTTTTTACTTCCCTTTCTCTTTATTATTTTCCTATTCTTTCTCTGTTTGATTTTCTTTCCTCTTTGGCCCTAAAATTGCTCGTTTTCCTCTCCTTGGGGTCATCAGAACAAGCAGCCATAGGGCCTCTATGGTCAGTTAGGTCTTCTGGAGAATCACATGCTATCAATATTCACTTGCATTATACCCACTCATCCCCCACCCCTCACCCCTAGAATTGACCTGATGGGACGTTCAAGAATTATGAGTTTATTAGGTATTTTAAGAAAAAAGAATTCAACTGAACCCCGAATTGTGCCTAGGGCACACTGTAATGTATGTCAGTGACAGGAGGAAGACATTTTCCTCTGCCCTTCTAGGTTCTTCAGGCTGGCCTAAGAATTAAATTGACATGAGACAGATTAACAGGAGAAAATCACACAAAAGTTTATAACATGTATGCATGGGAGAGACCTGAAACCAAGCAGGACCCTGTGGGGCTCCTGGGCACGGAAGGCTTTCTATCCTGCATTTCTTGACTCCAGCCTCCATGACCTTCCCTGAGTTCTTAAGGGCAGATTCCAACAGTTGCTAATCAGGGAAGGGAGGAGGAGCAGAGACAAGGGAGGGGCAGCCAAGAAACAATAGTGCAGCCCTGGGGCAGGGTCCTGGTTCCACCTCAAGGGACACACAGAACAATGTCTTTAAGCTCTTTAAGATGTCAGCATTCTTCATACCAGAGAAAGACAACCTGAGGCTAAATTAAAAGTACTAGAGAAGCTCACCAAGATTACCTGAGACTAGATTAGAGGTGCAGCCTCTGTACACAACCTAATCTTGTCAGCAACCCCATCCTTGAACCACTGCTATAAAACTCCCCATCAAATCCTCCCGGTTTGGGACACATAGTTTTTCAGGGCAGGAGCCTGCTGTGTCCCCCTTTGCCTGGCAAAGCAGTAAAGCTATTCTTTTGTACTTCACCCAAAACTCTGTCCCTGAGATTCGATTTGGCCCCTGTGCACGGAGGCCGAGTTTTCGTCATCAGACCCAGGAGAACTGAGTGACTCGCCAAAATGGCTGAAGCTCTCACCTTAAATGCCATCTTCAGCTAAAGACAGAAGATGTTGGGAATAGTGGTTTGGGACTTGAAAGGGGAGGAAGGCAATTGACATGGAGATGGAAAAGCAAATGTTTGGTAAACAAGTATTTGCTGGGCCCTGCAGAGACAATGGGACACAGAGTGGACTCTGATCTCCAGGCCCTGCTAGGTTTCCTGCACCTCAACTAGCTCATATTCTTTTCAAATATCTATGATGATAACTCTTTTCTGGAACAGGTCCTCTAACTAAATTCATTAGGCAGTTTAGGGGGAAGGTCAAAGCTTCCTCCTGAGTCTTTTGGACATTGATTGTTTTCAGCTGCAAAAAATCTGCATGCCAAAGAAACATTTTGTGGTGGCAAGTTTTGCTTCCCCACATCAGTTTTTTTTTTTTTTTAAGTATTCTCTGGGTGATTATTAAGAATGTACTATAACATTAAAATGTCCTTATATTTTATTATATGGATTAGTAGTGTGAAATAAATTCACATTTTATAGCTAGACATGAAAAATTTTTTTAAAAATGTTCTCTGCCCTTTGGCCTCCTCTCTCCCAGCACTGTGCATTGTGTATCTGCATTATGCATTGACCAATCCTCCCCCATCTCAACCAGAAAGAGCAACATTCTCCAAGCATCAATAAGATAACTCCTTAAAGATAACATTCCTTCTTGATCTTGTAATGGGCCATGATGACCCACAATCCACTACTCACTAGATTGTGTAGCCTGTCAATAACACATCATTTAATGTTCAGCCCTCTGTCTCAAAACTGATATAACTGTGCGTTGACCCCCAACCAGTGGAACAGTTCTCAGAGCTTTCTGAGCGGCTGTTTCCGGGTTATAATCCTCAATTTGGCTCGAATAAAATTTCCATTTCTTGCTTAGATCAACTGATTCATTTTTTCACAGACAGTACTATATTTTAAGCTTTTTTAAACATCTCTTTAAAAAATTAAACCTCCAGTATGTGTGAAGCTGAAGACTTTACTTAAACTTTTGTTTAAGTTGTGCCCAATTTAACAGCCTATTTCGATGAATACCTGGGGTAAAACAGCCCATGGCGGGTAGGGGATGTAGAATGTTTTGTGTTCTATTAATAGAATTCATGGAAAAGAGATTTTTTTGCTGCTACCAATTCTCTCATAAATGGAACCTTTATATATTTTAGTTGAACACACTGGTATACCTTATATATCTCTATTAAAACATTTATATTGCGAAAGTTTTGTCAGTATTTCCAATTTCATATATTGAATCATCCTGTACCAATTCCTTGTGGTAGCAGGGGGGCAACTGTCCAAGCAAATGTAGAAGGCAGCTGGAGATTGTGTTTTACCAGCAAAGCCTTCATAAAAAGCTAGCCAGCGCCCAATTTTGTGACTTGAACAGTTAAAAATAATCTAAGTACAAAGAATGTACAAATTTTAAGATGTATTTATTTTAAAAAGTGAAGTAAAGTGCCTCTAGCAAGTTACACACAAGCAGCACAGAAGAGTCAGTGAGTTAAAAATGACTGGCTGCTAGTGAGGTGGATGGACCTAGAGTCTGTCATACAGAGTAAAGTAAGTCAGAAAGAGAAAAACAAATACCGTATGCTAACACATATATAGAGAATCTAAAAAAAAAAAAAGGTCATGAAGAACCTAGGGGCAGGACAGGAATAAACATGCAGACCTACTAGAGAATGAACTTGAGGACACGGGGAGGGGGAAGGGTAAGCTGGGACCAAGTGAGAGAGTGGCATGGACATATATACACTACCAAATGTGAAATAGATAGCTAGTGGGAAGCAGCCGCATAGCACAGGGAGATCGGCTCGGTGCTTTGTGACCACCTAGAGGGGTGGGATAGGGAGGGTGGGAGGGAGACGCAAGAGGGAGGGGATATGGGGATATATGTATATGTATAGCTGATTCACTTTGTTATAAAGCAGAAACTAACACACCATCGTAAAGCAATTATACTCCAATAAAGATGTTAAAAAAAATGACTGGCTGATACAATCCCTTCCTTATATATGGACTAGTTCTATGTATTTCAAATATAACCTAAAATTGAAAGTAAGCACTGTTATATACATTATACATTATATATTATATATTATATTTGAGGAAACCTAGGATCTGCAGGCATGAGTATTAGGCTAAGGGTCACATGGTGGGGGGCATGGTGGTTCTGATTGTTGGAAAGGCATCTATAATAAACTAAAGCGTATCCCATACAAATTCACTCTTGTTTTCACTTGTTAAAGAGTTTCACCACTCTCCTGTCATCTCAGGAAAGCAATATTGGTTAATATTGGTTTCCCTCAGCACCTCCCAGTACAAATAGGAGAAGGGCTCCTCTGGATGTTCTAGGCTCCATGCTAAAACGTTCCTGGACATTTAATGGTTTCTGGACCTTTAAAAAGGAGGATGCCCTCCTAGGACTGATCAAATACTTGACTAGCTGCTATAGGTGTGTAACCATGAGGAGGGGAACAAGAACTAGGGGTACAGTCTGCAAATGCCAGTTCTGCCTCCTACTAGTGAAGGTACCTTTTATCTGGTGCCCCACCAATCTTTCCCTCAAAACATTTATACCCTCACTAATCCTTCCCCCTCTGGATCCCAGGCGTCTTCCTAAGGATGAAGTAACCTAGCTCTTTCATCTTTGCTCTTATCCATGATGCTAAAATAAATTTAAGCCCTTACTTATTTGGGTCTTTGGCTTTTGTTGTCTGATGCCAAGCTTCTGGATGTAAGACAAAGCAAAACAAAACAACAAAATCCTCATGTTTCTCTTTCAAAAAACTCAGGTTTTAAAAATCAAGAGTCCATGCCTTGGCATCAAGCTTACTGATATAAATCAGACAGAAAAAGACAAATGCTGCATGATTTCATTCATATGAAATCTAAAAAACAAACAAACAAACAAAACAAAACAAAACCTAGACTCACAATACAGAAAATAATTAGTGGTTGGCAGAGGGAAGGGGGTAGGGGCGAACTGATAGAAGGGAATCAGGAAGTACAGACTTCCTGTTATATAATAAATAAGTCATGGAGCTATAAAGTAAAGCACGGGGAATACAGTCAATAATATTGTATTAACTTTGTATGGTGACAGATGGTAATTAGACTTATTGTGGTGATCATTTTGCAATGTATACAGGTGTCAAGTCACTTTGTTATACACTAAAACTAATATAATATTGTATGTCAACTATACCTCAAGTTAAAAAAAAGTCTGTGCCTTTAAAACCCCACATATATTAAGAGTTTTAAAAACTTATCTAGGAACTCAATTGATTCTTTTGTTGTTTCTGAGGTCTTTTGTATCCTACATTCCTTGGAGCAAATAATTAAATGCCTCACTAAACTCAGAAGACTCAATGGGAGCAGAAGAATGTTGAAGAGTTAGGGGAAAGGTGGAGAAGAAAATTAATATTGGTTAGTGTCATCCAAATGTCATCCCCCCACACATAAATATCTATTCAAATGGTCCTCTAGGCTGACCTGAATTAGTGATGAAGATCTGACTCAGTAATAGTCACCTAATAATTTACCAATAGCCAACAGTGACAAGGCACAAAGACTCCACTTAATATTAGTCCCCACTATACCTGGTGAATATTGGAGTTCATCCGAGTATCACTCCAAGCTATAAACAGTTGATTGACAGTATCAAGGAAACAATAGCTGAATCACAAAAGTGTCAGAGAACTAGAGAAGGGAAAATAACATAGTATAGTCACTAGTGATTTGTCTTATCCAGAATTATCTTCCAATTATTTACCAGTATGTCTAAGCAGATATTGCCACTACTTCCTCCTTTCTTGACCCCAAATGTTTATAATAATACTCCATTAACAAAGTTTACCTGAGTGAATCTCTACATTTTCCAACATGAAAGAGTTTAAATAATTCAGGCTGACTCTGAATCCATTATTCTAACACAATACTTCAGTGAACCTTATGTTCACATTCCACATGACATACCATAGGTAGATTGTTAAAAATGGCTGATGATTTGTTCACGTCTCCCTGTATCCACCACCTCAAAAGCCTAACATCCATTTTTAAAAGTTCAAAAATAATCAAAACTAAATACTATATATTTAAGCTATTATGTTTAAAGTAAGAGTATAATAAATACCAAGTTCAGGATAGTGGATACCTGAGGGTAGGAGGGGAGTGATGGAAGCAGGGGAATGCAATAGAGAAGGAGCTTATGAATAATAAGCTAACTTTAAGGATCTCTTCTTGGATTGGATTGGGTAGTGGGTTCCTGGGTATTTATTCTGTAATAAACCAACCAACAAATGAAGGCCAAGCATGAATCAGTGATGATAATGCAACATAAACCAATAATTATGTTTAATTGATCTGTTCAACTGAGGCTCCACAAAATTAACTAACTAATAAATGGATGGCAAAGTTATATAAATAAATGAAAACAAAAAAGGAATCAGGATACTATTCTTAATATATTAGTTTAAATGGAATTTAGGTCATAAGTTTTAAAGGAGACAAAGAAAGCCATTTTATAAAAATAAATGGTAAAATTCACAATGAAGTTGTAATACTTATAAATACCTGTACATCAGATAACAGCAAAAACATCCATAAGGCAAATACTACAAATCATAAAAGAAAAAAGAGACAGAATAACACTGGTGATGGGAGATAATAATTTACATTTCTTGGGCCATAAAAGATCAAAAAGATAAAAAAAACCTCTAAGGAAACAGTATATGAAAATAGAATATTTAACAAAATATAGTATAAAGTGAAACAAATATTGTACTACTAAAGAACAGAATACAAGTTCTTTTCAAATACCCATTCTTAAAAATCTTAAAATATTCTTAAAAATCGATAATACGTTAGTCACTGTAGAAAACAAACTTATGGTTACCAAGGGGAAAAGGGCAGGGGATAAATTGGGAGATTGGGATTGACATACGCACACTACTATATATAAAATATAACTAAAAAGAACTTACTGTACATCACAGGGAACTCTATTCAGTGCTCTGTATTGACCTACATGGGAATGGAGTCTAGAAGAGAGTGGATATATGTATATCCACTGATATACATATTCACTTTGCTGATTCACTTTGCTGTACAGCAGAAATGGATACAACATTGTATATCAACTATACTCCAAACAAAAATTTATTAAAAAATAATATGTTAGTCACAAAGAAAATGTCAACAAACTGCAAAATGTAGAAATAGAACAAATAATATAACATTCTCTGATGAGAATACATTTAGATGTTAACAACAAAACCAAAAAAGAAAAAGCTCTTATCTACTAAAAGTTTTGAAATACTTTCATATACTAGTTGAGTCAAAGAGGAAATACTAAATAATATTGCAAAGTATCTAAAAAATAATCATTAAAAATTAGGTAACAAGACTCATGGGATATAACTGGAAGGAATACAAATAAATAATTTAAATATTTGATTTATCTTGCTTAACATATGAGAAAGAAATCACAACAAACAAAAGAAGGGAATAGGAAGGATAAGAAAAAGAAAATAAGAACAAAAGCAGATGGTGGGGCTTCCCTGGTGGTGCAGTGGTTAAGAGTCACTTGCCAATGCAGGGGACACGGGTTCGAGCCCTGGTCCAGGAAGACCCCACATGCCGCAGAGCAACTAATCCCGTGCGCCACAACTACTGAGCCTGTGCTCTAGAGCCCGCAAGCCACAACTACTGAGCCCACATGCCACAACTACTGAAGACTGCACACCTAGAGCCCGTGCTCCGCAACAAGAGAAGCCACAGCAATGAGAAGCCTGCGCACCTCAACAAAGAGTAGCCCCCACTCGCCGCAACTAGAGAAAGCCCACGCACAGCAACAAAGACCCAACTCAGCCAAAAATAAATAAATAAATAAATAAATTAATTAATTAAAAAAAAATCCAAAACCTAAAAATAGAACTACCATATGATCCAGCAATCCCACCTCTGGGAATATATGCAGAAAAGATGTATAATTTGAAAAGAGACATGCACCCTGGTGTTCATAGCAGCACTATTTACAATAGCCAAGACATGGAAGCAACCTAAGTGTCCAACAACAGATGAATGGATAAAGAAGATGTGATAAATCTACACAATGGAATATTACTCAGCCATAAAAAATGAAATATTGCCCTTTGCAGGAAAATAGATGGACCTAGAGAATATCATACTAAGTGAATTGTCAGAGAAAGACAAATATTATATGATATCACTCTATATGTGGAATCTAAAAAATAATACAAATGAATTTATTTACAAAACAGAAACAAACTCACAGACCTAGAAAACAAACTTGTTAACCAAAAAGGAAAGGCAGGGGGGATGGATAAAATAGGAGTATGAGATTAACATACACACACTACTATATATAAAATATATACACAACAAAGATTTACTGTATAGCACAGGGAACTATATTCAATATATTGTAACAACCTATAATGGAAAAGAATCTGAAAAAATATATATACATACAACTTAATCACTTTGCTGTATACTGAAACTAACACAATAGTATAAATCAACTATACTTTGATTTTTTAAACTCTCTCTTTATTAAGAATAGTTAAATAGATAACCTTGAGTTAACCAAATCAAGAAAAGGGGGGAAACCACAAATAAATAAACAAGCAAGGAAATTAAAAGAATCATAAGAGGCTATTTTGCTCAACTACACAAAAATAAATTCAAAATTTGGAATGAAATAAATAATTTGCTAGAAAAATGTAATTTACCAAACTAATGTAAAAGAAAGAAAGCATACGTAATATTGGATTTCTGTAGAAGAATTGGGAAAATTTGTATCTAATGGCTATTTCATGAAGCACTATTGAAGATAACTCCAAAAGGTGAGTCAATCTGGGCTCTCCAAGAAGCACATATCAAGACAAGATCTGAAGTGCATAAGATCTTTTGGAGAACTGCACGTGAAAGATCAAGTGTGACTGAGCAAGAGAAGTCTAGGAAAGACTTTCAGACCTCAGTGCAGATCTGACACCTCTGAAAGTGGAAGGAGGAGGGAGAATTGAGTAAGAGCCTCAGTACAGTTGTGAGAGCTGTCTCAGCCAGCTCGATGGGAAATCCAGCAGCCGTGGCCTCTCAGAGGAATCCCACATCTGTCAGAAATGGCCAGTTTCAAGCATACCTCTCACCTCCTCAAAAACATTTTTCCAGAAATTATCTTCAATCTAGCCTACATCATCAGTTTTTCCTCCCTTTACCAGATCATTCTGATCAGACTACAAACATGCTGTATTATCTCTCATCTCATAAAAATGTTTCCCTGATCCTCTTTCCCAGAGTAGCTACTAACACATTTCTATGCTCTCTTTCACGGCAAAACTTCTCCAAATAGGTTGCCTGTGCTCACTGTACTTACCTCTCCTCCAATTTTCTCTTAAAACTAATTCATTTGATTTTATAACTCCACCACTCCAAGAAAAACGTATCTGTCAAGTTCACCAGAGACCTCCAATATCTCTAAAACCAGTGGTCAGTTCTCAGTCCTCATCTTAGCTGACCTATCTGCACAGGTGTTTTATTTCCCTTCCTCTTCTTCTTCATAGATATACGTAAAGGCTGAGCTATCTTAAAGTAACACATCTATAGATCAATAGTTACAGAATAGCAGCAATTTTGCATAGTTCAACTGGGTGTGTACATATATATGCTATATATACATGCATGTATATATATTTGTGTGTAGTTGTATGTACATATATATGTTATATATACATATATGTATATACGTGTGTGTAATTGCAAAATAACAATATCAATTTTAATGTTAACAATAAGTCTACTAAATTAAATTTAAGATGTCTTTGGTATTGTTTTTGTCTTTGGAATATAGCCCACCAGAGTTATTCAGCCAAAATATTGTTTCCAAGTCACTTGAAATAATTCCTCTCCCTGTGGTTATGCCTCCAAGTTGATGCATGGGTCATTTGTTTCAATTTCATATGTATTTTTTTAAACTTTTTAATTCAATTTTGTTTTTAAATTTACCTGGTTCCTAAGTTAAAATTATAAAATGTCATACATTCAGAGAGGTCTAGTTTTCATTTCAGTCTCTTCATCCAGTCTATCCTTTCCCCTTTTATACTCATGTTAATTGCTTATAAAACAAAACTTTAGGGCTTCCCTGGTGGCACAGTGGTTGAGAGTCCACCTGCTGATGCAGGGGACGCGGGTTCATGCCCCGGTCCGGGAAGATCCCACATGCTGCGGAGCGGCTGGGCCCGTGAGCCACGGCCACTGAGCCTGCGCGTCCGGAGCCTGTGCTCCGCAATGGGAGAGGCCACAACAGTGAGAGGCCCGCATACCGCAAAAAAAAAACACAAAACTTTATTTTTGAAAATATAAGTAGATAAATATTCATATTTCATTCAATTTCTTATAAAATATTTATGTAGTAAACATTCTCTTCTGATCTTTCCTTCCATCTTCCTTTCCTTCCTTCCTTCCTTCCTCTCTTTCCCTCTCTCATACAACAAGTTTTATGAATAGTTAGCAGAAATGTATAGCAATCAGATTTTCTCATCACCTCTCTCCCCATATCTCCAAACTGCTACAGAGCAGCTGTATAGATGTATAGATGTTCCATGTTTATGAAAACAGTGCACATTTGATGGACTTTTGAGTGATTTTGGTCTCTTTCTCTTACACAGAGTGCTACAATAAATAACACTGTGCTAGGAAAATCAGTCCTCTCAATTTACCTGGAACTGATGGGTTTCCTGAAAATTTAAGACTTTTGGTGCTAACATCAGGAAAATCCTGAGCAAAATCAGGACAAGTTGGCTCACCCTACCATATACCCTCATCTTCTTTTTTTTAACATCTTTATTGGAGTATAATTGTTTACAATGGTGTGTTAGTTTCTGCTTTATAACAAAGTGAATCAGCTATACATATACATATATCCCCATATTTCCTCCCTCTTGCGTCTCCCTCCCACCCTCCCTATCCCACCTCTCTAGGTAGTCACAAAGCACGGAGCTGATCTCCCTGTGCTATGCGGCTGCTTCCCACTAGCTATCTATTTTACATTTCATATACCCTCATATTTTCAGAGCAGACTGATATCCTATGACTTTTTTTTTTTTTTTTTTTTTTTTTTTCCGTACGTGGGCCTCTCACTGTTGTGGCCTCTCCCGTTGCGGAGCACAGGCTCCGGACGCGCAGGCTCAGCGGCCATGGCTCACGGGCCCAGCCGCTCCGCGGCATATGGGATCCTCCCAGACCGGGGCACGAACCCGCATCCCCTGCATCGGCAGGCGGACTCTCAACCACTGCGCCACCAGGGAGGCCCCTATGACTTTTTTTAACATAAGTACATGGTAAGTCTTTCTGTTGGTTCATACACACTTTTTTTGTCCTTCAAGTGTGCTTTAAGGTTATTCTTTCATATTGGTCTTGAACATTTTTCATTAGGTTTAATTCCTAGGTCATTTTTCTTTTTTGACACTACTGTAAATGAGATCTTTTCTACCATTACATATTTAATTGATTGTTGTTTTCATAGATTCTATGAAAACCATTGATTTCTATATATTTAATCTTACTTTCCACCTCCAAGTGCTGACCAAGCATCCAGGCTCCTTCCTCTTATAAGATTACTTTCTGCCAGGGCATCCATGGAATCCCTGATTGAGCCCCTCTACTTGGCCTTCCAATGAGTGAAGACAAAGAGAGTGGTAGGGCTTACAAGTGATGCAAGTCACTTCTGCTCGCATTCTATTAGCTGCAATTCAGCAAATGCCCCTGCCTAACTGCAGGGATGCTGGGAAATACAGCCCTCACTTGTGCCTAGGATGGAGAGGAGAACATTAAGTCTCCACCTCAGTACTCCACTGGAGTATAAGTACCACAAGTGCAGTACTTTTAGTTCTTTAAAGAATCTCAAACACCTTGAACAGCACCTAGTATATATTAGGTGCTCAAGGAAAATGTGTTGACTAAGTAATGAATATGTCCTTAACATGAAAACGTTTCTCTATTGCAGCCCACTGTGCTGAGCAGTGAGTACACATTAAAGGCATTCACACTAAATTCAGGATCCAGGTAGAGATGCTCACTCTCATATTCCTTATTTAACACTCTGTGGGAGAGAGTCACCAATACAATTAAACAAGAGAAAGTACTTCAGGTAAAATTATCACTATTTTCAGATGATATGATATTATAGCTGGAAAGTCCAAGAGAAACCATTTTAAAACTAGTATAAACAATGAGAAAATTCAGTAGGATTATTTTGGGGAGTGGGAAATAAGACAAATTTTATATAATGTAAATTAAAAGAATATATAGAAAAACTCTGAAAAAAAGGAAAAGCGATGTAGGGGAACTATTCCCACCAGATATATACCCAAAAGATTCAGTAATTTAAACTATGCAATATTGCCATAGGAATAGAAAGACAGGAATAAGAATTTTAGAAATAGACACGATTCATACAGAACTTTAGAACATGAAAAGAGTGACATCATAAACCAACTGTGAGAAAAAAATATATTCTAAGAATGGCATTGGGAAAATTAGACAGCAATCTGGGGGGGAAAAAGAAAGTTTCATCCACAGTATGTACTGCACATAAGGGTTAATTGCAAACAGATCAAAATTTAATGTGCAAAATATGAAAGCACAAAAGTATCAGCAGAAAACATGGGATAATCTTCACTGAACCACTATATAAGGAAAGATTCTCTAACTATAAGACAATATATAGAAATGATGGATATTTCAGATAATCAAAATCAAAACCCCTGCCGCAAAAAAACCAAAATCAATGGATGAATTAAAAATGTGAAAAATATTTGTATCTTCTATCACCAAGTTCGCTAGGGCTACCATAACAAAATACCACAGACTGAGTGACTTAAAGAACAGAAAATTATTTTCTTACAGTTCTGGAGGCTAGAAGTCCAAGATCAAGATGTGAGCAGGTTTGGTTTCTTCTTGGGCCTCTCTCTTTGGCTTACAGACGGCTGCCTTCTCACTGTGTCCTCACAGGTCCACCTATCCATCTCTGTGTTGTCTGTATTCTAATCTCCTCTTCTTATAAGGACACCAGTCATTTCATTAGTGCCCACCCATATGACCTCATTTACTTCCATTATCTCTATAAAGGCCCTATTTCTGAATACAGTCACATTCTGAGGTACTGGGGGTTAGGACTTCAGTATATGAATTGTGAGGGAACACAATTCAGTCCATAACACAAAGAAAGGGTTCTTACCAATATATAAAGAACCCCCTCCATGAATTCACAGATCATCCTCTTTTCCCTCCCCTTTATATGGTCTCAGGTTTCAAAACTATGTCCTCAGGCCAAATCCACTTGGGGCCTTACTAGATAGAACACAGCCACACCATTTGTTTATAAATTGTATAAAGTGGAGCGTTTAAGATAGAGGCTGCATGGCCCACAATGTCTAAAACATTTACTATCTAGTCCTTTATGGAAAAAGTTTGCCAACCTGTGGTCTAGAGCACAGACTGGAAGTTAGGGAATGTGTAGGATGAATAGGGGGATAAGAGCTGGAGACATGAGCCAGGTTGTATGATGGGCAGGATGATCATACATCCCAGTGTGCCTGGGACAGTGCCAGGTTACAACTATTATCATTCCCCATGTGCCCGGGACAGTGCCAGCTTACAACAGCATATATCCTTTGACTCTCAAAAGTGCCCTGAATTGAACATGATATAGTCACTGTCATGGGTTGAATTTCAACCTCCCAAAATACATGCTGAAGTCCTTACCCTGGGTACCCGTGAATGTGATCTTAGTTGGAAATGAGGTCTTTGCAGGTGTATTCAAGTTAACATGAGGTAATTAGTGTGTGCCCTAATCCTATATGATTGTGTCCCTATAAGAAAAAAAAATTGGACACAGAGAGGAGAACACCGTGTAAAGACACAGAGACACACAGACACAGAAGAAAGATGGCCATGTGACAACAGAAGCAGAGATTGGAGTGATGCATCTATAAGCCAAGGAGTGCTGAAGATTGCCAACAAACACCAGAAGCTAGAAGAGGTAAGGAAGAATTCTCCCCTACAGGTTTCAGAGGGAGCATGGCCCTGCCAACAGCTTGATTCTGGACTTCTAGCCTCCAGAACTGTGAGAGAATAAATTTCTGTTGTTTTAAGCCACCCAGTTTGTGGTACTTTGTCTTGGCAGTCCTAGGAAATTAATCTAGTCACCATCCCAATTAATGAGGAAAATAAGTTAGCATTCAGGGATCATTATTAGAATATTCTAATAATAATGATATAATATGTTAACTGGTTAGGACACCAGTTAAGAGGCTATAAAAAATAGGAGCCATCAGAATTAATTAAGGCCTTCCTGAAACAGACTCAAGCCAATTTAGTGGGTTTTTTAAATTGTTAGGTATATTGCTAGTGATGGGTAGCCTCCATATACCACAAGATTTTTTAAATAAATGATTTCATGTTATTCTCTTGTAAATTATTATTATGTGCATTTTGGGGCGATATTTATATCAACCTATGGACAAGATGTGAAATCCAAATAAAAATGGAAGGCTTGGAAATCCAAAAAAGAGAGGATATATGTGTACATATAGCTGATTCACTTTGCTGTACAGCAGAAACTAACATAGCATTGTAAAGCAGCTATACTCCAATAAAAATTAATTTTTAACCATGGAAACCTTAAGCAAAGGAAGAAGGCTGATGTCATTCCTTCCTTGACAACAGCTTTTCTCTTCTGCATCATCATTTCCAGGTGGCATCTTACAATTAAAGTCTCAAACCAAATTCTGCCAAACATGCAAACATTTAGTAGCACACAAACATGGCCTGTCCTTCCAAATTCATGAAGTTCTACCCCTCTGCCTTTTTTGTCTCTCTGACAAGAAGCCTGCATAAAAAAATTCACTTGAGGCACATGATCTACATTTAGTAGCCAGGTTCAGCTAAATTTGGGAGTGACACCACAGAATCTTTGTTGAACCCAAGTGTGCTAAATAGAACCCTAGATAAAGATGGCCACTCAGAGGGTTTTACCTGCTCATGCAGGGTCAGAGGTGCCAGTTCATTCTTTCTAACCAGTATCTATATATTGAAATACCATTCTTTCACCAATGAAAAATAATTTCCAATAGCTAATATGCAAATTATTCAACCTTCTTGCATTGCTGTGATATGAGACAACTGAAGCCAAAACAGGAAAGCATACTCTAATTAATCTGTTCCAGTGCTAACTTACCACACCTGAAGTATGAATGCTTAATTAGGGCATTTCAAAGTTAACCAATAGTATAGGATTAAATATCACTTTCTATGCAAAGATATTTGAAAGTCAACTAGAGACAATGTCGCAGGTCTGAACCAAGGTTGTAAGAAGGTAGCTTTTTCTACCTGACCTCAATTCTCTGAAAGCAGGGCAGAGGAATGGGCTTAAACTGCGATTTCACTGATCTAGGTAAAACTCAAATAAGTGCCCGATAGGCTCTGATGTTTGCTATAATTATGGGAACCATCTGTCTGAGTGTGTTTATGAGATCCTACCTGAAAGTGGGGGCTTAGTGGCTTCCAATTCCAATGGTAGCTTATTGATAATGTACATGTGGCAATCATTTTTGGATTTTCAAAATTATTGTTATCGGGAATTCCCTAGCAGTCCAGTGGTTAGGACTCCATGCTTTCACTGCTGAGGGCGCAGGTTCAATCCCTGGTCGGGTAACTAACACCCCGCAAGCTGCATGGCACAGACAAAAAAACAAAAACAAAAACAAAATTATTGTTACTGATTTCTGTCCGCTATGTGTATGTGTATACGCACATACACATAGATATATATGTATAAAGTTACATGTGTTTCTCTGTGTTGGTGTTTTGTGTGATCATACTTATCAAAATAACTATTCTGAACTTTCTCCTATTTTCTGCTACTGAAAATAGGAATCTGTGAAAATATATAAAACTTCTATTTCATACCAGACATAACTTGAGATGTGATCATTTTATAAATTCCTCTCTTCTACTATAGCATGCTGTGAAATTTCCGCACTCCATTTAAATTCCATAGGCATCTGTTCTCATGTAAATAACTCCCAGGATACCTAACTTTCTTTGATGATTTACCCCAATTTGAAGCTAATTATTATACATTCTTTATTGTGAAAAGATGGTTTGCCTGATTTTAATTCAGGACTTGTATCATCTGTAATTCAATACAGAGCAATGTCCTATATCACATCTGATACAACAGAGTGATTATTACTATCAATTTACTAGTGTGTTGACCAGTGAATATCCAGACCAAATTTAAGAAACATCTTTTTTTTTTTTTTTTTTTTGCGGTACACGGGCCTCTCACTGTTGTGGCCTCTCCCACTGCGGAGCACAGGCTCCGGACGCGCAGGCTCAGCGGCCATGGCTCACGGGCCCAGCCGCTCCGCAGCATGTGGGATCTTCCCGGACTGGGGCACGAACCCGTGTCCCCTGAATCGGCAGGCGGACTCTCAACCACTGTGCCACCAGGGAAGCCCAAGAAACATCTTTAAGTGTTGAGTGTTTGGTTTTAATTTGGGGATTTTAGATGGGACCAAGTTGCAGCAACAACTCTTATGGGAATGATTTTAAGTTCCAGAAGGCAGACATATTTCCAGGAGAGAGGAGATTATACTTTTAGCATGGTGGCCTCAGGGGAGATGGCAAAGATGTTGAAGAAGAAATGAAGGGACTTCCCTCCATTGGTGGTCCAGTGGTTAAGACTCCGTGCTCCCAATGCAGGGGGCCCGAGTTGGATCCCTGGTCAGGGAACTAGATCCCACATGCCGCAATGAAGATGCCGACTGCCGCAGCTAAAAGATGCCCGCACGCTGCAACTAAAAAAGGAAAGATCCCACATGCCACAACAAAGATCTTGCACACAGCCACGTAGACCCCACGTGCCACAACTAAGGCCCAGCACAGCCAAATAAATAATTTTTTTAAAAAGAAGAAATGGAGTATAGGAGGAAAAAAAACCCTCAGTGAGAATTAGACCTTCACTGCTATTAACTGTTTAAGCTCAGGCAATTCACTTGGCTTCTTTGAAACTCAGCTTCCTTTTATTTAAGGATGGGGTAATTATACCTTACAAAGCTCACAGGATTGTTGTGAGGTACAATGAGATAGTATATGTAACATCAGTTCCATTCCTTCTTTACTGTTTCCTCCATATTTCCAGCTCAACGTTCAACTCCTAATGATTACTTTGTTATTCTCCCTCCTTATCTTGCAGGAAAGAAAAGTAGGAGATTAATTCACACACACACACACACACACACACACACACACACGAAAAAAAGGACTGATTTTAAGTCCTTAAGCAAGAGTATTTGCATTTTAAAATATTTTGCCTAAATTGGGCAAGTCTATAGTGGTAGATTCCTCAAATTCTACCAGAAAAGGGGTCACCTCTTCTGGAACAAGCATGTGCTTCAAATCATACCACAAAAGGAGTCATGAACTCAAAAGCATTGCTCTCACCTCAGGCAAACAGAAGCCAGTCATTTAAATTTTCACTTACTTATTTATTTTTATTTTAAATCAATACTCAAAATTCAGGATTAAAAAAAAATTCCATGGATCTAGTATTCCAGGAGTCAGCAAACTTTTTCTGTTAAGGGCCATAGAGTAAGTACTTGAGGCTTTGTGGGCCATAGGATCTCTGTCACAACCTTTCAGCTAAGCATCGTAGCTCCAAAGAAGCCAAGGACAATATGGAAATGGATGGACATGACTGTGTTCCATTTAAAGTTTATTTACAAAACCAGGCTGTGAGTTGGATTTGACTGACAGGTCATAGTTTTCTGACACCTATTGTATTCCATCCACTCCTACATTCTTCTTTTTTTTTTTTCTGTTACACAAAAAGTAGAAGGTTTCAGGCGAGAAGAGATATTGAACACCATTAGTTCCCACTTTGCATTTGGCCCCAAATATTATGCAGAATTTTCCTGGCTTTGTCTTCCCTGTGTTCAGCCCCTAAGGCAAGCATGATGCCCAAGAGCTGTCCTACAACCAACTAAAATAATGATCAGGGACAAACGCTAATAAATCTTTTCCTCTACCTCTGTTCAGTGAAAGGGGAGCACTTGTAAAACCTTACTTGAAAACTTGATAGCTCCATTCTTTCTCTGGCTAAAATGAAGGTATCGACAAGTAAATGCTTCCTGTGCATTTGAAACCTCAGAGTTTAGGGCACCAAGACTTAGGGAGAACCAACTGCCCGCAGAACTGTATGGGAATACAAAATAAGAGATATTCCCCAACAGTCTAGTTGGGGAAGCAGAACACATACACATAAGAAAAATGCTAAACAACACAAAGCCAAATGACAGATTAGTACCACTTTATAAAGTAGAAGCTGACAGCATCAGTGCTGAAGGAGACTCTATAGAGCAGGGGTTCCCAGCCCCTGGGCCATGGACCGCTATGCGGCCTGTTAGGAACTGGGCTGCACAGCAGGAGGTGAGTGGCGGGCAAGTGAGCAAAGCTTCATCTATATTTACACCGCTCCCATTGCCGCCTGAGCTCTGCCTCCTGTCAGATCAGTGGTGGCTTTACATTCTTTTAGGAGCGTGAACCCTACTGTGAACTGCCTATACGAGGGATCTAGGTTGTGCGCTCCTTATGAGAATCCAATGCCTGATGATCTGAGGTGGAGCTGAGGCAGTGATGCTAGCGCTGGGGAGCAGCTGCAAATACAGATTATCACTAGCAGAGAGGTGTGACTGCACAGAGACCATAATAAATCAATTGCTTGCAGACTCATATCAAAACCTGATCAGTGAGTGGCAAGGGACAATTAAGCTGCATCTTACGGAGTAGACTGGACATAAGCCACACACTTGGGGTGTCACTGTCTCCCCTCACCCCCAGATGGGACCATCTAGTTGCAGGAAAACAAGCTCAGGGCTCCCACTGTTTCTGCATTATGGTGAGTTGTACAATTATTTCATTATATATTACAATGTAATAATAATAGAAATGAAGTGCACAATAAATGTAACACACTTGAATCATCCCGAAACCATCCCCCCACCCCGTCCATGGAAAAATTATCTTCCACGAAACTGGTCCCTGGTGCCAAAAAGGTTGGGGACTGCTGCTCTAGAGGAATGGTCAACTAGGCAAGAGATTCTGGAGGAAGCAAGACGGAATGACATTTTTCTCCCTCCCGTAATTTCTCCCAAAACAAGAGAAGAGAAAAATCTTTCAGGAGAGAGGAATGCCAATTTCCTTTGCTAATAATACTTCCCTTAAGTCCAAGGGTGGTTAAAACCCTGAACTACAGAAAAAGAGGTAAAATATCATCATCCTTCATCTTTTAGGGACACATTATCTTGCTGCTACTGTAATTGTAATTTACCACCCCCATTTCACATTCTACCCAGTTCTGCCCTAAGCTCCAACGTGTTCTTGTTCCAAAGTCACCCACCTCCTCAATCAAAATTCTCCTCCCAAGGGGCTGATCTTATCAAGATAAGGAGCGAGACTTTACTGATCCATTCAACACTGATATGTAAATTACTGATAGACAGTAACCATAGACATCTATATGATGCATACCTTTTTGCATCTCAGACTTCTCCCAGAATTTTGAAAAAACAGAAAGATGCAACAGCTCCAATAGATACTACAGTATTTCCCTTTACTTTCAGTAATGACAATCCAGCTTAAAATTCATGACTTCCACTCAAGAACGAGAGAATTTAAAGAAAGAATTTCTAGTGGTCAGGGGAATCATAAACATCTGAACCAACACAGAACAGAAATGTAACCAAAGATTGTGTTTTAAAATGCAATTTAATATTTAATAACAGTTCACTACAAAGAATACAGGAATAAAATATAAAGTTAGCACAATTATTTCCCTTACAAGAGATGAGATGGGGCTTCCCTGGTGGCGCAGTGGTTGAGAGTCCACCTGCTGATGCAGGGGACACAGGTTCGTGCCCCGGTCTGGGAAGATCCCACATGCTGCGGAGCGGTTAGGCCCGTGAGCCATGGCCGCTGAGCCTGCACGTCCGGAGCCTGTGCTCCGCAACAGGAGAGGCCACAACAGTGACAGGCCCGCGTATGGCAAAAAAAAAAAAAAAAAAAAAAAAAGAAATGAGATGCATTTTATCTTTGTGTTTAGGCTTCATAATCAATGCAAGAATTGTAACTGTAATGTATCAATGTTATTATGTTTAAAAAGTAGCTGGGCTTTAAGAAAGACTAATATCCATAAATAAATGTAAAAAACACCAAGCCCACAAGAATAATAATAAAAATAATCCCTTATAATACATAAATTAGATAGCTATTAAAAATTCCAGAAAATAATTTCAGCAGTGGCTTCCTTAAATAATACTCTTGCTTGGTGCATTTTAAGATTTATTTCTAACACAATCGAAAAACAGAACAGAGGTTCCTTAAAAAACTAAAACTAGAGCTACCATATGATCCAGCAATCCCACTCCTGGGCATATATCTGGAGAAAACCATAATTTGAAAAGATACATGCACCCCAATGTTCATTGCAGCACTATTTATAATAGCCAAGACATGGAAGCAACCTAAATGTCCATTGACAGAGGAATGGATAAAGAAGACGTGGTGTATATATACACAATGGAATACTACTTATCCATAAAAGGAATGAAATAATGCCATTTGCAGCAACATGGATGGACTTAGAGATTATCATATTAAGTGAAGTAAGTCAGACAAAGACAAATATCATATGATATCACTTATTTGTAGAATCTAAAAAATATGATACAAATGCACTTATTTACAAAACATAAACAGATTCACAGACTTCAAAAACAAACTTATGATTACCAAAGGGGAAAGTTGGGGGGAGGGATAAATTTGGAGTTTGGGATTGACATATACACATACAGAATAGATAATCAACAAGGATCTACTGTATAGCACAGGGAACTCTACTCAATATTTTGTAGTAACCTATTTGGGAAAAGAATCTGAAAAAGAATTGATATATGTATACATATAACTGAATCACTTTGCTCTACACCTGAAACTAACACAATGTTGTAAATCAACTATACCCCAATATAAAATAAAAATTAAATTAAGAAAAAAGCCAAAACAACAACAAGAAAAGATTTGTTTTTACTAAAATCTGATTAATAATTTATTGCATCAAGTGAGATTCACTTATCTATATACTTTTAAATAAAATCTAACTAAAAGACTCATGAAATCCTTTTTTACTAGTTAGTGGATGCTATACAACAATAGATATGAAACTTCGTGAGTCTGATCATCTTTTTCAAGCATTTCAAATACTATTATCTGTTAATCTGTTAACAAATCTGTGCTACATTCCTTCAAAGGGTTGAGGATGTGGATGAATGTGGCTAAAGTACTAGCGTTTGGGGCTGTGAATCAGGAGACCTGGATTCTAAGGCTTACTAAACCATTAACCAGCTGTTAAAACTTTTGGGGAGCTTGGTTTCTATAAAAATGAGTGATTTGGATGACCCCTAATGTCCCTTCTTATTAATAAAATCTAAATGAAATAATCAGGTTGAATCCTGTATGGTGAAGGCAATAGGCTGTGAATACAGATGAGGATTTAGAAGACACCATCCTGACCACAAGAAACACTGATTAGCTATGTGGCAGACCCTGCTACCAATCTGCCTATATGCCCTCAGGTCTTCCCATGGAGGTCCACCCAGGCCTGGCTTCCAAATGCCCGCTTGTGCATCTCCGTGCCTGAGGGCTTACTTTGGATACTAGAGTCCACTGAGTCCTCCACAACACTAGGCTAGAAGCACTAAGAATTAGCACACATTCTGCAATCCTGGACCCATAACTGATAAGATTTAGTGTATAAATATCCCAGCTCTCCTAACCCTTGGATAGATTAACCACCCTTAAAGAAGGTTAGCTTGGGCTAACACCTAGACCCACTGTACCCTGGATCACAGAATTCCTCCAGCATGGTTAATCCCCAGTTACTCACAGTGGTACTTAACAATACACCTTTTATTGGCTGCCCGCCCTCCCTCCCAGTGTTTCTTGGGGACACCTAACAGATATACTACTTGCAATCAAATCCTTACTTCAGGTTATGCTTCTGGAGAAGCCAAAACTAAGTGATGATTACATATATGATCCTGGCCTCACTCCTTCCTGAAACTGAGCAGGACCCTGTGTGGCTCCTGAGAACAAAAACCTTTCTGTGTCCCCTTCCCTGAGTTCTAAAGGGCAAGTTCAAACAGTTGCTAATCAGGGAAGGGAGGGGATATGAAGACAAGGGAGGAGCAGCCAAGAAACAATAGTGCAGCCTTGGGGCAGGTCCTGGTTCTGCCGCAAGGGATACACATAAGAATATCTTTGAGCTCTTCTGCAGAACTAAAACCCCACCAAATGGAAGATGTTCCAGAGAGAAGGTCACAGTTCAATAACCTTGAGAACTACAGATCGTGAGACCACCCAACGGCAGAAGTTCTCTGGACTGAAGGAATGCAGGCCCTTCACGCACCCTGATCCTTATCAGCAACCCTGCCCGTTGACTATAACACTCCTCAATCCTCCCCCTCTCCCCCGGGGTTGGGACACACAGTTTTGAGGGCATTAGCCCGCTGTGGTCCCCTTTGCCTGACAAAGCAATAAAGCTATTCTTTTCTACTTCACCCAAAACTCTGTCTCCGAGATTCAATTCAGTACCGGTGTACAGAGGCTGAATTGCAGCTGCCATCTCTGCCCCAAAAACTTGTCTGCATACTTTGTCTTCCCAAGCCCCATCCTGTGATTGGGGTTCCCTGGCCCACTCTGTCTTCAGATTCGCTGCTAGGCCCAGCCAAGTGAGCTATGCTCTTATTACCATCTTGCAGGTATTTTGTTTACATATATATTTGTCTTTATCCCTAACTTTACCAAAGCTGTGCATACCTTAAATTCTGAAATTGCATCATCTTTGTCTTTATACCTCTAGTGCTTAACACCATATCCAGCACATAAGGATTTTAATGTTATGACTTCTCTTCCTTGGAAGACTTTTCCTTCCACCATTCTTCCAAGCAATCCCCTATATTTATGATTTGAGTCAGCGTGCTGTCTCCTTAGTGAAATTGTTCCCAAATGCCACACACTGAAGGATGCACTCCCTGCCACGGGACCCTGTGAAGACACTGGGGATATGTACTTCTTGAATATCACATCATATCATCAGGGACTGACTTCTCTACTTTTCCATTTTCTATATTCTCTATATTAGCTTCTCTGCTTTTCTATAAACTTCTTGAAGAGAGGGATTTTGCTGTATTCCTTCTTTTTTTTTTTTTTTTCTTTTTGCGGTATGCGGGCCTCTCACTGTTGTGGCCTCTCCCGTTGCGGAGCACAGGCTCCGGATGCGCAGGCCCAGCGGCCATGGCTCACGGGCCCAGCCGCTCCGCGGCATATGGGATCCTCCCAGACCGGGGCACGAACCCGTATCCCCTGCATCGGCAGGCGGACTCTCAACCACTGCGCCACCAGGGAGGCCCTGTATTCCTTCTTGTTTATCCCAGCCCCTAGCACAATGCCTTACACACAACAGATATTGTTGAGTGTGTAAAGGGAGCAGAAGGTCATTTTTGGTTTTGTTGGGAGTTCATGCCTGCTGCGACTCCCACATTAAATAAATATGTGCAATCACCATTAGGGACAAAAGAAGTAGCAACCACAAAACAAAATATGTAGAGTGGCTGAGATCTGTATATTTGGGGCAGAAAGCCTCTTGCTTTGATCTTACCTTTGAGGAGCTACAAACCAATGGCTCTCTGCAATTAGCCTGCTAAACCTGTGTTGAGTTATGAGCTGCTATGATTACTATAAACTCAAATGCATTTCTTTCCATATTATTTCAGAAAAAAAATAGATAGGTATGTAAAACCAAAAAGATTTGGTGACCACAATTTTAAATTCTTTAGGTGAGGCCCACTGGTCACATCATAATGTCCTTCCATATATCTTTCCCTCTATACACAGAACTTTTAATACTGTCTCCATAAAATATGCTTAAATAATATAAAGCAAGTCAGAAATTTGTCTTGAAATTACTGACGACTCATCTCTTCAAGTTTTTCAAGGACAGATTTATACTTGGCACATACTATAAATAACAGCTGGTAATTTTGCCACAAGCATTTTTCACTCACTTCTACTTTTTCCCACATTTATTCTTATTCCCATATTCAGGCTCATTTAAACTCAAGTACCAGTTTACAGTTTGCACTGGATTGTGCATTGACTTGTTCTGTGTTTTAAATCCTCTTTCTAACACTTTATGAAAGGAGTTATATATGGCTGCTTTCATAAAATTAATATTTTATAAGAACATAATAGTCTTAAACAAAAATGCCAATAGTTTACAGTAAAACCAAAGGCATGGATTTGGGACCTATAGACCCCGAGAAAAAGTAGAAGTTCTAGTTTTAGCAAAATAACTTCCAAAATAACCACGAAGTCTGTAGAGATGAACAAACAAAAAACATTCACCACGCTTTGGAAACTTGCAATCTTGTGAAATGAGCAGAAAAATGTAAAGTTAAATATGAGAGCTTGGAGTCTGGGAGGAGTACAGCAACAAGGTATGAGCTAAGAGTAAAGGAGTAAAGAAAAAGGCAGTGTAAATGCTGATAGGGAGCTTCGGTGGAAATTCCATGTAAAAAGTGACATTTTAGTAGGGTGCAAAGGCATCTCAGAGGGCAGGAAAAGCCCAGGCTATGCAACTGTGGCATGAAAGTTGTAGGAATGAGGAGTCACGGTGCTCACTCATTTTGCTCCTCTCCTTCTGCTTCCTCCATCCCTTGTTCATTCCTAGCCAGGTAGCCCAGGACACTATTTCTCTAGTGTTTGTACAACATGTTGTGCATTATTTATTTATGGTTGTTAATGCATGATTTTTTTTTCCTTTATGAGTCTATCTTACATCTCTATGAGGGCAGGAACCAGGTCTTTTTATTTTGTATACCCCAAACCTAGCCTAAGACAAACAGTCAATAAATAAATATTACAACAAGAGCTGGAGTATTAGGTTAATGTGATGGAATGGGTTGAGAAATAGAAAGAAAATTTGATGACATAATCCGAAGTCTCTGAATACTTAGTCTAAAATTGACCTTATTCTAACAACAACAGGAAGATACAGTAATAACAGCTTCTGTTGATGTACCAGAACCTTTACATTAGTTATCTCATTCAATCCTCACAACTACCTGCTTAGGTGAGCACTATGATCTCCATTTTGCAGATTACAAAACCAAGGCTAGGGAAGTTAAGGTTAACCAAGGTCATTGAGAACTTAGTATGTGACAGGCACTCCTCTAAATGCTGCAAATAAATTGGCACCAAGACAAACCAGGTCCTCACACTCCTGAGCTTATGTTTTGGTTGAGTGAGACTGACTTTAAACAAAACCCCACAAAAATAAATAAGAAAATTCATAAATGATGACAAATGGCCTAAAGGAGAGTAAAACAAGCTGATATGCTTGGGAGTGACTGGGGGTGATGCAGAAGAGTCTGCCTTACTCAACAGATCATGTTACTCCCAATATAACACTCTGATCTTACGTTATTCAGAGGACAGAAGTGATCAAATATGAATTTTGGAAGGAAAGCTAGCGGTAACGTAAAGGATTATTACACAACAGTATCAATTAGGAGAGAATAAATGTCTACCCAAAATAAAGCTTTAGAAGGTGAATGAGGAGAAGCAATAGCTGTAAGAGAAACCACTGATAAGTTCTATGAATAGTAAAGTTGATTTGAGATAAAGAATGTGGAGGAGGGTGGAGATGATGATGATGATGATATGATGGTACTGATCATAACAGCAATAAAGGTATGTCTTGAACATTTACTCAGTACGTGTCCAAGGTTACACAGTTCTCTTAGATGGAAAGCTAATTTTTAGTCACTCTAAGAACGTTTTGCAAAGTGTGGGACTCTCACCACAAGGTATCCAGGATGATTTCGGGTGTTATTTAAATTGCAGTGGAAAAGGCATTAAAGAATGTAACTATCACATAGGAAAAATGTTATTTCCATTTTAAATCTCTTTCAATCCCTCTAATTATGTCAAGAAGAAATTCTCAGTTTGAGCTATTTGAGCTATTTCGACTTAACACCTCTCTAACATTTGCTAATCTCCTTTTTTAAACAAAGAGTGAGCAGGCCTTATGTTCAGAGCCTTCAGCAGCCAGCAGTATCTAGCTGAAATTTAAGTTTATTTTCATTGTATTTATTTTTACAGTTACCCTCTATTTATGGTCAATGATACTAGTTTGCCATTTATGGTAGTGATATATCCTTAACTTTTAACATAAATGCACTTAAGTAAAAGAATGAGTGGATATAAAGAAAAATATTAAGGAAATAGCAATGCAGTTAATTTTAGTATGTAGCAAAAATGCTGAAGGTGATAGAAGACTGGAGTTTAACAATACTACAGTAAATTACAAAAGCCACCTGGAATTGGGTGAAAACTCAGAGGTTTTGAATCACACTTACTGAAAAGATTGTGGGGTCACTTAGGAATCCCCTGAGGATGAGTTAGTAGGTCATAGACCATGACAGATTCTGCTTTATGCATATTCAGTTTTAGGTGACAATAAATATCCTCAAGAATTCTGGTGCTCAGGGGCCCATTCAAGACAGAAGCTTGAGCCTAGTTCTAGATGAGGCTTATAGGTTTAGAAGTCATATTAGTTTTCTATTGCTGTGTAACAGCTTACCACAAAGTTAGTGCCTTGAAATGACACAAATTTTTACCTCACAGTTCTGATCATCAGAAGTCCAGGTAGATTTTTCTGCAGGGGGTGTCAGAAGGCCAAAATCAATGCCGGGCTCTCTTCTGGAGGCTCTGGGGGAAGGATCTGCTTCCAGCATCATTCCTGTTGTCGGCAGAATACAATTCCTTGAGGTTATAGGACTGAAATCCCTGCTTTCTTGCTGGCTGTTAGCCAGGGATTGCTCTCAGCAACCAAAGGACACTCTTGGGTCCTTGCCCTCTGGCCATGTCCATCTCAAAGCCAACAACAGAGAACCTCCCTCACATGAATCCCTCTCATATATATATATATATATATTTTTTTTTTTTTTTTGCGATATGCGGGCCTCTCGCTGCTGTGGCCTCTCCCGTTGCGGCGCACAGGCTCCTAACGTGCAGGCTCAGCGGCCATGGCTCACGGGCCCAGCCACTCCACAGCATGTGGGTTCCTCCCGGACCGGGGCACGAACCCGTGTCCCCTGCATCGGCAGGCAGACTCTCAACCACTGCGCCACCAGGGAAGCCCCCCTCTCATATTTTTAATCTCTCTGATTTCTGTACTGCTATCAGCCAGAGAAAACTCTGCTTTTAAAGGGCCAACATGACTACATTAGGCCCGCCCACATAATCTCTCTATATTAAGGTCAACTCATTAATAACCTTAATCACGTCTACAAAATTCCTTTTGCTTGCCAAAAGGTGATGTAACCTAACATCACCACAGGAGTAACATGAGGAGATAACGGGCATAAGAGGAGGCATCTTATAATTCTGCTGACCGCAGAAGTCATCTGTATAATAACACATCCTTTGTATCTATTAACCAATTCAGCAAACATTTACTGAGTATCTATTATACCACCAAGCAGTTTTGTAGTCATTTGTGTATTTTACCATGGAATCATGTTTCTTATACATTTGATGTGGAACATAACATTCAAACAAACACTCTTTGCCAAGGGGATGTGAGTGGGGTGCTGAGAGTGTCTGCTGTCATCCACCCCTTGCACCACTCAGATCCACTTGTGCCCACATTGTTTTTTTCTGTCCCGGCACGGCTTCTTCAAGAGGATGGCCAGTCATCATTTCCTTAAAAAAATTACGAATAAAGTTTTTTGACACAAGCATCACACTGCTGTAGGTGATCTTGAAGCCAGAAGCAAGATTTATCATTTCCCTCATCTATCAACCAATCCTGATTCTCATCACTCTGGCCAGCACTTGTGCTGGTCTAGGTTTCTTTCCCTGTGGAATCTGGGGTCCTGCTTACCTTGTCCTTTTCAGGCCATGATTGAGGCAATTGCCTGTTCAAGGTTATCAGCTGGCAGGGAAGCACCAAGAGCCACTCTGGTGAGTCTCCTGAGTTCCAGAAATACTCTTCTCTGCTTCTATTAGGTAGCAATAATCCTATCTGCTCATGCTCATCAGGGTCAATCACTCATGACCATATAGTAAATCCTCTCTTTGCCTGATGATCTACTGACATGAGGAACTCAAAACAGTCACTCAGTACCTTTACTTTAGCTTTTGTGGCACTTCACTCTGTCCCCTGGTAGATTTGACACCCACACCCAGGAGCTACAATTTCTAGTTCAACTCAACCTAAATTTGGAGGAATGGGAAGCACAAATTCCCCAAGTGGGCCCTTGGGAGTAAAAATGAGATAGTTAACTCCTAATTCCACTTTTTTTGTTCCCAAATCTGTATTTTCTACCTATGGAGAATACAGTAACCTATATAATGGCTATTGATTCACACATATCTTGAATCTTGAACACTGTCCCAAACTTATAGGCTGTCACCCCTAAGGTCCCCTTTAGACAGTTAAACATGAAAATAGACCAAGTGATAAGGTATACGGTAGGAACAGGGGATCCCATGGGCCTGTGCATATAGCTCCCAATTTCACCAGAAGGTGGATCCCTGGGTCTGAGGCTATGTTCTGTGGCATTCTACAATGGTAAATCAGACACTCACTCTGTGAGTCTTCAGATATTAGCGTCAGCAGTACCATCACAGGCAGGAAAGCCAAACCCACGCCAGAAACACATGTCAACCCCAGTAAGAATGGATTTCTGCTTCATCCTGAGTGGAAGGTATGTAGTGGTCTGAATACAAAGATCAGGTTCTAATCCCTGGAAACTGTGTTACATTATATGGGAAAATGTCTTTGTGGGTGTGATTAAATTAAGGATCTTGACATGGGGAGATTATCTTGAATTATCCCAGTTTGCCCTAAATGCAATCATGCGTGATAAGAGAGGGGACACATCTGACACACAGAGAAGGCAGTGGGACCAAAGAGGCAGATTGGAGTGATGGGGCCACAAACCAAGGAATGCCAGCAGCCACCAAAAGCTGGAAGGATTTTCCCCTAGAGCCTCCAGAGGAAGCACAGCCCTACCAATACTTTGAATTTGACTCAAAGACTTAAGGACTTCAGAACTGTGAGAGAATAAATTTCTGTTGTCCTAAGCCACCAAGTTTGTGGTAACTTGTTACAGCAGCCATAAGAAACTAGTACAGGGATCCAATGTAATCTACTTGTCACTAGTGGTTATTCTCCTTTAAAGGTGGCACCACACTGACGGTTCATCATTGTTCTCTGCTGCTGACAAGTTGGATGTGCAGATATGGCAGTAGATAGATCAGTGTAGATTAAGAGGGGCCCAGGCTGCTGCATCCATGTGTGACCTTCATGCTGCCACCATGGCTATGTCATTCAGGGGGTTGTTGTGCCATAGTGAATCCCCTAGGGAGCTGAGGATAGAGGTTGGCTGATGTCCACTGGACAATCATCCTGTTCACTTTATAATTCTGTGCCTTTTCTGTGCTGAATGATACCCAATAGACATGGACATGCAAACCAAAAATTCACAGACTTTATATATGCTCACTCCCATAGATACAGCCACATGCCTTTTCACCTGACCCTCTTATCTCTGTTCTTCCCATCTCGCTCCTTATAGGAGCCTTGGCCAGCAAGCCAAGCCATTTACCACTGCCAAGGACTCCACATAGTCTTAGCTGAGACCTCATATCCCTCCACACAAGTTGATAAGCAGGTGTACTACCCAAAGCTACAGAACATTTTCACCAACACCTCTGTCATTTAAGGCCACCCCTCAGTGGGGTTTTGATGTGGGAGCAGTTCATTTCTGCTTGTACTAACATATTGAGACACATATGTACCAGGACAGAATTTTAACTCTTTCATCAGCTCATCACTGGGAATATCCTATGAAGTCATAGGTGAAAGCATAGTGAGAAATGTCAGCACAGAGGTGGGTGGCATGGGTGTTTGGACTACTTGTTTATGTAACTTACAGCTACCTACTTGGGAAACATCGTGCACTAGAGAATTCTCTAGCTTTCCAAAATGAATCCATTTAACAATGCTCACTTCTTGAAGTAAGTCAGAAAGAGAAAGGCAAATACCATATGATGTCACTTATATGTGGAATCTAAAATATGACACAAAGGAACCTATGTTTCTATGAAACAGAAACAGACTCACGGACGTAGAGAACAGACTTGTTGTTGCCACGGGGGAGGGGGTTGGGGGAGGGATGGAGTGGGAGGTTCGGGTGAGCAGATGTAAGCTATTATAGGTAGAATGAATGAACAACAAGGTCCTATTGTATGGCACAGAGAACTATATTCAGTATCTTATGATAAACCATAATGGAAAAGGATATTTAGAAAAGAGAATGTATATATATTTGTATAACTGAATCACTTTGCTGTACAGCAGAAATTAACACAACATTGGAAATCAACTATATTTCAATAAAAAATATTAAAACTGGAAAAAAAACAATGCTCACTTCTCTCAACTTTTTGATGATACTCTCAGTATTCTGCTAAGGATGTTTGCCAGCCACCTCACCTGTTTCCTATAGGTTCTCATTTCCAAACTTTAAAGAACCATCTCAACTGTGTTTTAAGATTAGCGCCAATGTCCTTGCCAGGATGTTAAGTTCTGATTCAAGAGAGGGACTCAATAAAATCTCCTCTATCCAGCTTTAAGCTCAGTGACCCTCACCCCAATCCAGCGCCCACAAGATCTTTCCCAGGTGTGTTTTCTCATTTCCTACTGCTACATATCTGTCTGGTATAGCCGGAAGAGAACTCCCCAGCTCAGGTCATGCTGAGACTCGACTCTAGTTATTGGCAGAAGCCATGAGTGTAAAAGAGAGTAGATCTGTTGGATCAAGGTTTCTCAAGTGCTTATTTTCAAATGTCCCCATCCCATTTCTTAGCATTCTACTCTTTCCCCATCAGGGCTTACCTTTAGCATAGGAGTTTTGCTGGGGCTGTATATTCGGCCTTTTTTGTAACTCTACCACTTTTACAACCAGACCTTGGTAGTGATTCTCAGCACATTCTGCCCTGTGGCTCTAGGATATGAGAATCTCCTTCAATAGCTGCTGAGTAGCTTTCTGACTTTCACACCACACCGTGCTTGAGGTTGATCATTGGCTGACCTCAGCTTGCAATTTTCCTTCTTCAGGGTTCCAATCAGAGTTAACAACAGCCAGCCAAATCCAATTCTTATCATTGCCTTTTCCCCCAAAGCTCTAGGATACTGGGGCTAGCGCACCCATATTCCATCCCAGTTTAACCACACCTGAAAGTCTTAGTAATCATGATGCTACAACAGGCCAAGAATCATCAGCAATCCTCCTCTCACCACCATCAGTAGATCTTTGTTACCATTTACACGGCAAATGATCTAATTCCAGGATTCCTTTCTGAAGTTCTGCTTCCTAGGATCACTTCTGATACTAACTATCTTAGTTTGCGATTTCCAAGAAGCAGATGCTGAGACAAAGATTTAAAAGAAAGTCATTTATTTAGGAGACGATTTCCAGGAAACATCAGCAGAATAAAATATGAGAATGAGAAGGAAGAAAGCCAATAAAAGGTGTATGAACAAGCAGGTAACACTGTACCTCAATCCTGAGCTGGATCGCTGGGAGACAGTACTAAACGTGTCTGAGATCTAGCCCCCTTGAGAGTGGAGGAAGCTGGAGTGTCTTCCGACTCCCATCCCCTATTGGCTGAAGATTTCTGGAAACCCAGCACTCCCAGCTAGCCCCTTCCATATAAGGGCTGACATAAAGTCCAGGCACAGAGTCACAGATGTTTGCAAGAGGACACTGTCAAAATGTACTGGAACTCTAACAGAGTATGATGGGTTCTAATTGGGATATTCAGATTACTATGAGAACATGGATTCATTCTGCTGGGGAAAATTCCAAGAAGGTTTCAGAAACGTGGTAACATTCCCCATGGTAGCTGATGTCATGAAGTAGCTGCAATTTCCAAAGAGAAAAAAAAAAAACATAATGTGCAAGAAGGGCTAAGACCAGTGTCAGAGGAAAGCCTACATCCGAGGAATGGCTTGAGAAAGAGTAGACAGACGTCAAGTTCAATGTTAGTAAAGGTCAGTCTTATGGGTGGCAGCCAGTTTTCAGACTTTCATTGTCTCTAAGCTCTTAACTATTGAAAATTTTAATCAGGGGGGAAATATTTTTTAATTATTGAATTTGTTCAGTAGGTGACATTATAAAACAAAGGAGATAACAAAAGAAAATACCAAATATTAATGTCTCATGCCATGCATAATTTTCTTCTCTTTGTAAGGATTCACACAACACAGCAAGCTATTCAGAGGTTTTGAACACAAGCATGAATTTTATTTTGTTCTGACTTTTGTAACTGAAATAACTAAGTGATTTTCAATTCAGTAGCTATAAATCTTTCTATAAAAGCATGCACACAATTTTTATTCCCACATTGTCACCCTCTTTGCCACTTGCAGATGAATTATTAGAACAAAGTTATAAACCTCCAGATATTGGATATCTGTAGTAGAAAATACTGACACAACCATAAAAAATGCTTTCGTTTTTGTCTAGCTTTGCTCTCTTCTTCAACCTTTGTTCATCCCCATTTCCCCTGGCCCTCTAAATATACAAGCCAGTAGCATTTGCTTTGCTTTGCTTTGCTTTTTTCCTCTTGCCTTACTGCCTTTTCAAAAGGGGATGACTTGGGCTAGAGATATGCCTTAACTCTGTAAGGTTGCTGAGGGAAATATTAATGTTTGCTGAAATTTACTTAATTTCTGCAGGCTAATGTTTTGTACTGTTTGTTTGTTTGTTTCAAAGAAGCAGTGAATAAAGCCAGAGCCTCCATTTTTTAAATTAACAAAAGGATAAAATGAGTTGATGGGGGGATTCCCTGGTGGCGCAGTGGTTGGGAGTCCGCTTGCCGCTGCAGGGGACACGGGTTCGTGCCCCGGTCTGGGAGGATCCCACATGCCGCGGAGCGGCTGGACCCATGAGCCATGGCTGCTGAGCCTGTGTGTCCAGAGCCTGTGCTCCGCAACGGGAGAGGCCACAAGAGTGAGAGGCCCGTGTACCGCAAAAAAAAAAAAGAGTTGATGGTTATAAACAGCCATGATTAATTATTTTTAATATCCCAAGGAAATTTCTAGCAATTTTTCTTTAATTCTTCACTGTTAAAAATCTGTTTACTGCTTATATTGGTTAATTCATGGAAACATGCATCTTAAAACAGTTTCTTTGACATTTACATCAAAGATATGTCTTGATAACTCAGGACAGACGTAGCAATGTCACCATTTCTTTCTTTCAATTCACATTATATCTAGAAGTGAAAATATGTTTTACCATATTTTGTTGTTTCTTTAAAAATTGTCTTCTATGTAAATATTAAATGTTTAAAGTTATGTTGATATTTTTGTAAATAAAAATGTTTTCAGTATTTTAACCTGGCATGGAGGCCACCATTTGCACAGTGGTCAATGAGTATTCACATTACATAATCTCAAGGACACTATAGAGGATTCTCTAATGGATGGTAGGGGAAGAAAAGTCATCAAAAATATTTTGAATAAATACTAGGAGTAGGATATTGTATGATATTCAAGCTGAGGTAAATTCTTGAGTTTCCTTATGGGTAAATAATGTTTTCATTCCATGATTATAAATGAAGTTAAGGTGAAGATGATAATTATGATTAATAATATCTAGAATCTATTAAATGCTTACTATTGGCCTAGCAGCTTGCCAAAATCTTTACATAATTATCTTGTTTTATCCTCATAACAACCCTGACTTAAAGATGTTAACATCTTCATTTTATTTATGAGAAAACCATGCTCAGAAATGTGAAGTACTCCTTCAAGTCACATATAGCAAGCAAGTAACAAACCTGATATTTAAACTAAGCCTGTAACTAAAGTACATTACCTCTCCAAATATTCTCTGGGAGCCAAGAAATATTGACTTAATTTTAAAGTGACATAAATGATTAAAATTAGATCCATTTTTGAAAGCAGGATATAAATGGGAGAAATGAGCAGAAAAGCACTGGATACTTGAAAATGGGAAGGAATGTGGGATACACCAAAAATAAATGATCTGCAGGATAGAAGGTTACAAAAACAAAGACAAGTTAAAGTCACCCAATTTCATAATTTTGCTAAAGGCTAACCCTGGAAGCAGGGACTATTAAAACCAAAAATATATATCAAGACTAAAAATAATCCTATTATTTGACAGAGTAATTCCAAATCTAATACATGGTTCTTTATACATAATTCAAAATTCTAACCCATAAAAAATAAAACAACTGCAACAAAGATGTTTATCATTATTTTAATATTAAAAATAAAGCAAAACTTCTGAAAAGAATAAAATAGATCAAACTTGGGGAAAAGGTTAAATAAATTATAGAAAATCATCTCAATGGAATATTTAGCAACCATAAAAATTATGTTTTGAAAGAGCATGAAGTAAAATGGTAAATATTTTTTGAGATTATTGTAAAGAAAAAAGTAGGGCTTAAAATTTTATCTGCATTATGATTACAACTATATAAAACAAGTGACACTATGATTGGGGGAAATTGTGGGAAATAGACTAAAACTACTGAATACGTTGAATGATGGAACTACTAACGTTCTTTTATAGGGGTAATATAAACAAAAGTATTCTAAAGTAAAGGGGAGAATACTCTCAGAGAGGAATGTACCTGATTTTCCCCTTATTGCATTTTTCTCTCTGAGGACCAAGAGCCAAATCCTATAACATCTAATGGAAAAAACCTGAACGACCTTTATGGCCAACCCAATACTTCTCTATTGAGAGGTACTGCTAATTACCTACACATTCCTCCCCTTTAACTTAGTAAAAGAACTTCCATTTGTTTCGCAGTTGGAGTGGGCAACGTGTCCAAGACTCTTGCAGGTAGGAATGGTCTGGCCATAAGCAGGTTTTGTGTGACATGTAAAGAGTGTTGCTATATTTTATAAACCAAAATACAGGATGCCCAATTACATTTCAATTTCAAGTAAACAATGCATAATTTTTTTAGTATAAGAATATTGAAAATATTACATGAGACATACTTACATGAGACTACCAAAGTTATTCATTGTTTATCTGAACTTCAAATGTAACTGTGTGTCCTGTATTTTATCCAGCAACCCTTTGTAAAGAACTTGGAAAACTAAAGTTTCTTGATACAGTTTTTATTGAAAATATATAGCCATATTAGTTTGGATTGTGTTTCACTGCATGTAACAGAAACCAGGCTATAACCGTGTAATAAAGTAAGATCTTACTTTTCGCATATGACAAGATGTTGGAAAGGAAGAAATCCAGAGAGGGTGCACTTGCCCAAGGAAATGAAGGAATGAGGCTCCTTCAAGCTTCCGGCTCCACCTCCAAAGCCTGTGTCTTTGGTCCTAAGAGTGGCAATAGGTGGCTCCACCTCCAGGCATCTTGTGTGGATCCTGGAGAAAAAAAGAGAATAAAGGTGATGAGCAAAAGGTGCCTGCCAATTTAGTCTGCGTTTTTGTCCTTTCCTTATTATTATTATCATTTTTAATCAGGAAAACTGGTTTGGGTGGAAGCTTCACCTAGTAACTTATTGGCTTTCTGTCACATTATTCCTTATTTCTTATTAGAAAGCACCCTCCTCCCACCAAAAACAACAACATCTACTCATTATTACTCTGCTTAAACTCCAGTCCCTTCCCCAAACATGCTCTGTGTACATGAGTCCTCTGTGATGCCTGAACATGGAAGCATGTGGGTATGTTCCTTAGAGTTTTAGTTCTAAATTAAACTCTTGTTTGTATTGGTCCTTCTGCTTGATGTAATTGTGTTATCTTTATAAGTGGACAGTATGGTCCTTGAGAGAGGGGACTATGCCTTCTTCACAATATGCCTGCAATTTACCAGGCTCCCAATAAATGTTTGTTGATGGGTTTACCACCAACGGTCACAAAATCTTACCAAAATGCCATAAGAAACCTCTAAGTATAAGCCTTTTAAAGCTGTAAATAGAAAGGTTGAAGTGAAGCAGAATGCCTTTTATTTTTACTTTATTTATTTAATGCTTCATTGCATGTGCAATACATTTACATGGTTTAAAATTCCAAAGATATAAAAGACTATACAGTGTGAAATATCTCCCTCCTGCATTCTTCCCCTAGCACCTAGCTTCTCTCCCTCATGCAGCCAACCTCATCAATTTCTTGTATTCTCCAGAGAGAACTTTTGTATTTACAAGCAAATATGCATATTTTAAAATTCATTTTGAATATTAAACATTCATTATGCACTGAGATTCATGCCAGGTACTGTGCTAACTGCTTTACATTTAGTCCTCCCAACAACTCAATGAGGCAGGTTTTTCTTCTTATTTCCCAGTGTATTGAGGTACAATTGACAAAAATTATATATATTTATGGGGTAAAACGTGATGATTTGATATACGTATACACTGTGAAATAATTACCACGATTAAGCTAATTAACACATTCATTACTTCACATAGTTACCTTTTTTTGCATGTAGTGAGGACACAAGATCTAGTCTCTTAGCAAGTTTCAAGTATATAATACAGTATTATTAACTATAGTTATCAAATCATCAGAGAAATACAAATCAAAACCATGATATATTACCTCACACCTATTAGAATGGCTGTCATCAAAAAGACAAGAGATGACAGGTGTTGGAGAGGATGAGGAGAAAAGGGAACCCTTGTGCACTGTTGGTAGGAATTTAAACTGGTGCAGCCATTATGGAAAACCATATGGGGGGGTCCTAAAAAAATTAAAACTAGAACACCATATGTTCCAGCAATTCTACTTCTGGATGTTTACCCAAAGGAGATGAAATCACTATCTCAAAGAGATATGTGCACTCCCATGTTCATTGCAGCATTATTCACAATAGCCAAGACATGGAAGCAACCTAAGTGTTCACTGACAGAAGATGGATAAATAAAATGTTACATATGATATATATATAAGAATATTATTCAGCCATAAAAAAGAAGGAAATCTTGCCATTTGTGACAACATGGATAAAACTAGAGGATATTATGCTAAGTGAAATAAGCAAGACATAGAAAGACAAATATAGTATGATCTCATTTAAATGTGGAATCTAAAAATGTCGAACTCACAGAGGAAGGTTTACCTATTATCTGCATTTTGCAGAGGAGGAAATTGAGGCATACAGTCACCCAGCTGCACAAACCACAGCTGATATTTGAACCTAGGGAGTCTGAGTCCAGACTCCATGCTCTTAACCACAAATATATATTTCTTCTCCATGAGGAATAGTTTTAAAAGAATTATACCAAATAAATCAAGTCTCAAAAGGTTAGATAGCCCACATAGGGGAAAAATTATCTCCCTATATCTGGAAAGAAGTAGATACAGATACGTACGTGTATATTTCTTAATTAAGGAAGTGTAGTTGTGAAATCTGAACATTTCAGACTTGAGCCTTTATCTCAAGACAGAATTTGTCCCTATGGTCACAGGACTACACCTGAGCATGAACACCATCCGTCCCCGTATGGTGTTGTAAAAAGAGTACAAGTGTGTAACGACTGGACATATTTCTCTCACTGCAAGGAAGATCATTCATTTTGTCAGTGCCTCTTAACCAGAATTCTTGTCCCTTTGCCTTTATTTCAGACTTCTCCACTCTCCTCTGATCTTCATCCTGCTTCCCATCCTTCCCTTTCCTGATTCGTCTGTCTCGACAGCTCCTCTCTGCTTACCCCTTTACATTTGTCAATCAGCCCTATGATTTCAGCTCTGCTCTGCTGTTCTGATTCCTTTTCCAGGAAGCTGCTGGCCACTTCCATGTAATAGAGGGAAAAGATAACGGGTGAAACAAATGGATGTTTTATACATAAAGCAAAAATAAACAATTTGACTTATAGTTAACTTTATGCTAAAAATGCACAACCAGGCTACAGAAACTCTTAGTAAATTCTAACTAGTTAATGAACATAATTTAAAATTTTTGAAAAATTACAGAACTTTGCCAACTTACACAAAAGTAAAAAAAAAAAACAACTCTAATGTACCCAATGAAACAACCATCTCTGCTTGAAATTATGTTAAAACAGGAGTTCTTGTTAATCTTTGAGTGCTAATTTAAATAAAATAGTTGGGTTTTCATACAGATGGTATTCACGAATAATGCATGATAATCAAATGCCCCATAAAGTGATTAAGTTCAAAATAGCTTCTATTACAGACATTTGGGGAAACGTTTAAGCTATTAGTAATACAAGATATGTTATAAAGGAGCGGTTCTTTTTCTAAGTGGGAGGAGGAAATTGGTGCTCTCAAACATAGTTGGTGGCAGTTTACCTTGAGAAAAGGCAAGTTGCCGACTACCAAACTGCTTTCTCTAGGCCAAAGTGATTTGTCCAGCCCCCAGTTACAGAGGCCTATACAATACTTGGCCAACACATAGCTTCTCATGAAGTTAGTCTGGGGCGGACCTGAAATTCTGCTTTTCTAACAAACTCCCAGTTAATACCAGTCCTGCTGATCCCTGGGCCAGTATCAGAGCAGAAAGGTTCTAGATACTTCTTTCAGTCCAAGGACTTCTTTACCTGGAATAATTATCTGAGGTCTAAGTGGTAAATAGCAAGGGTGAGGGAGACTGGTTAGTACCCAACAGGGAAGGGGGCTGGAAATATATGGCTCCTCTTATTTGACTGGAGGTGGGGGGCAATAATCATTTGTATGGGCTGCAAATATTTTTATAGACTAGGAAAAAGCCAGATTTTAAGAAGCAAGCTACACGGGCTTCCCTGGTGGCGCAGTGGTTGAGAGTCCGCCTGCCGATGCAGGGGACACGGGTTCGTGCCCCGATCCCGGAAGATCCCACATGCCGCGGAGCGGCCGGGCCCGCGAGCCATGGCCGCGGAGCCTGTGTGTCCAGAGCCTGTGCTCCGCAACGGGAGAGGCCACAGCAGTGAGAGGCCCGCGTACAGCAAAAAAAAAAAAAAAAAAAAAAAAAAAAAAAAAAGAAGCAAGCTACAGAACCACATTTGAAAGAGTGATGGGGTGGGGCTTGTTCTAGGATAGGAGAGGAATTCCTGCTTAAGAATTTGATAAAGTCCTAAATTCACAGTTTCTGTCAATGATTTATTTATTTTTTCTCCTAAATGTCAGAGAGAGGGAGTAAATTGGACTTTATTTCACAGATCACTTTAAGCTGTTTTGGAATATATAAATATAAGCTATCATCATAATTTAGTTAGGGTTAGGAGTAGCGAGCTGAATATTTTCAGATTAGAAGCTGAAAGAGAATTGGGGTTGGGGGCTTTTAAACAGAGAAGGGGAAAAAATGTTCTTAAGGAAGAAAGAGCCTGGAAGGTGTTGACAGGCTGGGACCTGAGAGAAAAGAGGGGCAAGTAAAAATGTTCCTTTCCTCGGGTTTCTGTTTCTAGCAAGATGCTGAAGGGGCATCCCTGCTGGCTCCCCAGAGAGTTGCCCCAGGGAGGAAGCCTAAGGGAAAATCATCAAAAAAAGAACAAAAGTGTGAGAACCCCCTGTGGTGATAGACGGGGAGTGGGGATAGACTTTTCTGAAGTGATATTGGGGGGTGGACAGGGATTTGGGCTTTGGCCTGGGGCTGGAAGCCACCAGACTTCTTTGCTTGATGGGGTGCGCGCGCGCGTGTGTGTGTGTGTGTGTGTGTGTGTGTGATGGAGGGGTGCTGTAGGAATACTTCTCTTGATTCTTCTTAGCTCTTGCCTTATGCCTTCTCCACATCTTTAGCAATTCAGAGCTTGGGTTGAAGAGTTATCAAAGATAAACAAAACCAGACATTAGTTAAAGAGGTAAAAACAGATTTTATTCAATAACTACTGTGCTAGGGGAAAGAGCTGAGCTCAATTCCTGATTTGCTCAGAGAGTGAGAGTGGGAGTTTTAAAGGGGGAATGTGGGACTGGGGCGGGGGAGGGCTCAAGCTGAGTCAGGAAAGTGAAAAATTACAAAAGGGGAGTAAGAGGGCTGGTCAATGTAAAAGATTAGGTCACCACGTCTGCTAACTGACATTTATCAAAGTTAGGCTTCTAGGGCTTCCCTGGTGGCACAGTGGTTAAGAATCCACCTGCCAATGCAGGGGACACGGGGTTGAGCCCTGGTCCGGGAAGATCCCACATGCCGTGGAGCAACTAAGCCCATGCGCCACAACTACTGAGGCCACGTGCCACAACTACTGAAGCCAGCATGCCTAGAGCCTGTGCTCTGCAGCAAAGACAAGCCACCGCAATGAGAAGCCCGTGCACCGCAACGAAGAGTAGCCCCTGCTAGCCACAACTATTTATAATAAATAAATTTATTTTTTAAAAAAGTTAGGCTTCTACACTCCCATATAAACTGAGAGACAGAGGCTCTATCCTTCCTGATGATTACATTTCAAAAGAATGGCGTTGAGGTCCTTGAGAAAGACACTCCTGGGTTGTAGGAGATACATATATATATCTTTTTTTTAAAACAATGATTTAAAAGAGGGAAGTCAGGGGCCAATCTTTGGGGTGTTAGCTGAAACAAAGAGTAAATTCTTTTGGCAGCCTTGAGCTTTTCCAGATAGGAATTCAAGAGGTGACTGGGTTGTCCCAGGGATGTGACCTTGGGCTGTCAGAAGTTATGCTAAAGTTTGCTCAAGTCTCTTACAGGAGGGATTTGGATGGAGTCATGTGAGCAGAGAGTTTTTAGTGTCCACAGGAATAAATCAAGGCTGCTCACAAGCCCTGTGCTCTTGGAGCACTGAGAAAAGTAGGAGGAGAGAACTGAAACTCTGATACTCACTTCTCCACACCCAGACGCCCAAACACTCAAGCTGAAAGTTTACAACCTGAAAAGTGTCTCCTCCCAATGTTACCTTTTCCTGAGTGGGTAGAAGGGATGCAAATTAACGCTATGACCTGAGGGAGCAAAGGGTAACTGGGCTTGGCTATAGTTTGGGGAGGCCTGTTGCTATCACCTTAGGGCTTATCCACTCCTCCCCACTACACTCTGAATGAATGGGCCTGAATGAATGAATGATGCCCTTCTCCTAATGTATTGCCTTACAGAGTAATTAGTATCCTGGAGTGGGAAGGGGATGAGCTCACAAGACATTCTGAAGATTTCACAAGGAAAACATATCCTGGATTCCAGATTCCAGTTGGAAGCAAAAGATATTAGAGCAAACAAAGCGAGCGTTTAAATTTATCTTAAAAAATAGTGTGTAAAAAAGAAATGATTGAAACAGAAAATGATAGAATAAAGAGCAGAATATTGAAATGAGGAATAAACTGATGAATTTGAAGGCCAGATTGAGGAAATCCTCCAGAAGTTAGAAGGATAGAAAGGAGACTGTAAAAGACAAGCCAAGAGGAATGGAAGATGGGCACAAAAGGGCTGACACCCAGAATAACAAGACAGAGAAAGAGAAAAAAAATGAGGATGAGAAAAATATTTGAAGACATATACAGAATGAACTAAACATTTTTAACTGCTTCACATTGAAAGGGCCCGGAAAGTGCCAAAAGAAGAGAGATTTTTTAAAAAAATCCATACCTGCACATATTATCGTGAAATATAAGAATACAAAGACAAAATTCTAAACAGAGGGAAAAAAAGCAGATGTCATACAAAGGAAGAAGAATCAGACTGATGTCAGAATTTTCAACAGCACTGGACGCAAATGGGTGTTTTCAAAGAATTGAAGGAAAATAACTTTGAACATAGTATTTTATATCCAACAAGGTATATAAGAGGACATGATAAAAAATCTTCTCAGGCATACAATATTTTTTAATAGATCTTTATTGGAGTATAATTGCTCCACAATAGTGTGTTAGTTTCTGTTGCACAAAAAAGAGAATCAGCCATATGCATGCACATGTCCCCATATCCCTTCCCTCTTGAGCCTCCCTTCCATCCTCCCTATTCCACCCCTCTAGGTCATCACAAAGCACCAAGCCGATCTCCCTGTGCTATGCGGCTGCTTCCCACTAGCTATCTATTTTACGTTTGGTAGTGTATATGTGTCAATGCTACTCTCTCACTTCGTCCCAGCTTACCCTTCCCCCTCCCCATGTCCTCAAGTCCATTCTCTGTGTCTGCATCTTTATTCCTGTCCTGCCCCTAGGTTCTTCAGAACCATTTTTTTTTTAGATTCCATATATATGTGTTAGCATACTGTATATGTTTTTCTCTTTCTGACTTACTTCACTCTGTATGACAGTCTCTAGGTCCATCCACCTCACTACAAATAACTCAATTTCATTTCTTTTTATGGCTGAGTAATACTCCACTGTATATATGTGCCACATCTTCTTTATCCATTCATCTGTCAGTGGACACTTAGGCTGCTTCCATGTCCTGGCTATTGTAAATAAAGCTGCAATGAACATTTTGGTACATGACTCTTTTTGAATTATGCTTTTCTCAGGGTATATGCCCAGGAGTGGGATTGCTGGGTCATATGGTAGTTCTATTGGTAGTTTTTTAAGGAACCTCCATACTGTTCTCCATAGTGGCTGTATCAATTTACATTCCCACCAACAGTGCAAGAGTGTTCCCGTTTCTCCACACCCTCTCCAGCATTTATTGTTTATAGATTTTAAAATAAAATTACAGAATTAAGTTGTTTGTTTTTTTGATATTCAGCTGCATGAGCCAAAAATGGGCAGAAGACCTAAATAGACATTTCTCCAAAGAAGATATAGATTGCCAACAAACACCTGAAAGGATGTTCAACATCACTAATCATTAGAGAAATGCAAATCAAAACTACAATGAGGTATCACCTCACTCCAGTCAGAACGGCCATCATCAAAAAACCTAGAAACAATATTTGAGATGTTTCTTGTTTCTTAAGGTAGGCTTGTATAGCTATAAACTTCCCTCTTAGAACTGCTTTTGCTGCATCCCATAGGTTTTGGGTCATGGTGTTTTCATTGCCATTTGTGTCTAGGTATTTTTTGACTTCCTCTTTGATTTCTTCAGTGATCTGTTGGTTATTAAGTAGTGTGTTGCTTAGCCTCCATGTGTTTGTATTTCTTACAGATTTTTTTTCCTGTAATTGATATCTAGTCTCAAAGTGTTGTGGTCAGAAAATATACTTGATATGATTTCAATTTTCTTAAATTTACCAAGGCTTGATTTGTGACCCAAGATATGATCTGTCCTGGAGAATGTTCCATGAGCACTTGAGAAGAATGTTTATTCTGTTGTTTTTGGATGGAATGTCCTATAAATATCAATTAAGTCCATCTTGTTTAATGTATCATTTAAAGCTTGTTTTTCCTTATTTATTTTCATTTTGGATGATCTGTCCATTGGTGAAAGTGGGGTGTTAAAGTCTCCTACTATGATTGTGTTACTGTCCATTACCCCTTTTATGGCTGTTAGTATTTGCCTTATGTATTGAGGTGCTCCTATGTTGGGTGCATAACTATTTACAATTGTTATATCTTCTTCTTGGATTGATTCCTTGATCATTATGTAGTATCCTTCTTTGTCTCTAGTAATAGTCTTTGTTTTAAAGTCTATTTTGTCTGACATGAGAATTGCTACTCCAGCTTTCTTTTGATTTCCATTTGCATGGAATATCTTTTTCCATCCCCTCACTTTCAGTCTGTATGTGTCCCTAGGTCTGAAGTGGGTCTCTTGTAGACAGCATATATACGGGTCTTGTTTTTCTATCCATTCAGCCCGTCGCTGTCTTTTGGTTGGAGCATTTAATCCATTTACATTTAAGGTAATTATTGATATGTATATTCCTATTACCATTTTCTTAATTGTTTGGGGTTTATTATTGTAGGTCTTTTCCTTCTCTTGTGTTTCCTGCCTAGAGAAGTTCCTTCAGAATTTGTTGTAAAGCTGGTTTGGTGGTGCTGAATTCTCTTAGCTTTTGCTTGTCTGTAAAGCTTTTAATTTCTCCGTCAAATCTGAATGAGATCCTTGCTGGGTAGAGTAATCTTGGTTGTAGGTTTTTCTCTTTCATCACTTTAAATATGTCCTAACACTCACTTCTGGCTTGCAGAGTTTCCGGTGAAAGATCAGGTGTTAACCTCATGGGGATTCCCTTATGTGTTACTTGTTGTTTTTCCCTTGCTGCTTTTAATATTTTTTCTTTGTATTTAATTTTTGATAGTTTAAATAATATGTGTCTTGGCATGTTTCTCCTTGGATTTAACCTGTATGGGACTCTCTGTGCTTCCTGGACTTGATTAACTATTTCCTTTCCCATATTAGGGAAGTTTTCAATGATAATCTCTTGAAATATTTTCTCAGTCCCTTTCTTTTCCTCTTCTTCTTCTGGGACCCCTATAATTCGAATGCTGGTGTCCCAGAGGTCTCTGAGAATGTCCTCAATTCTTTTCATTCTTTTTTCTTTATTTGGCTCTGCAGTAGTTATTTCTACTATTTTATCATCCAGGTCACTTATCCGTTCTTCTGCCTCAGTTATTCTGCTATTGATCCCTTCTAGAGAATTTTTAATTTCATTTATTGTGTTGTTCATCGCTGTTTGTTTCCTCTTTAGTTCTTCCAGGTCCTTGTTAAACGTTTCTTGTATTTTCTCCATTCTGTTTCCAATATTTTAGATCATCTTTACTATCATTATTCTGAATTCTTTTTCAGGTAGACTGCCTATTTCCTCTTCATTTGTTAGGTCTGGTGGGTTTTTGCCTTGCTCCTTCATCTGCTGTGTGTTTCTCTGTCTTCTCATTTTGCTTAACTTACTGTGTTTGGGGTCTCCTTTTCACAGGCTGCAGGTTCGTAGTTCCCGTTGTTTTTGGTGTCTGTCCCCAGTGGCTAAGGTTGGTTCAGTGGGTTGTGTAGGCTTCCTGGTGGAGGAGACTAGTGCCTGTGTTCTGGTGGATGAGGCTGGATCTTGTCTTTCTGGTGGGCAGGTCCACGTCTGGTGGTGTGTTTTGGGGTGTCTGTGGCCTTATTATGATTTTCAGCAGCCTCTGTGCCAATGGATGGGGTTGTGTTCCTGTCTTGCTAGTTGTTTGGCATAGGGTGTCCAGCACTGTAGCTTGCTGGTCGTTGAGTGGAGCTGGGTCTTCGCGTTGAGATGGAGATCTCTGTGAGATTTTTGCCGTTTGATATAACGTGGAGCTGGGAGGTCTCTTGTGGACCAGTGTCCTGAACTTGGCTCTCCCACCTCAGTGGCACAGCCCTGACACCTGGCCTGAGCACCAAGAGCCTGTCCTCCACACGGCTCAGAATATAAGGGAGGAAAAAAAGAAAGAAGAAGATAAAATAAAGTAAATTAAAATAAAATAAAGTTATTAAAATTAAAAATTATTAAGAAAAAAATTTTTTAAGTAGTAAAAAGAATAAAAAACGGACAGACAGAACCCTAGGACAAATGGTAAGAGCAAATCTATATAGAGAAAATCACACACAGAAGCATACACATACACCCTCAGAAAAAAGAGAAAAAGGGAAAAAAAAAAAAAATATATATATATATATATATCATTGCTCCCAAAGTCCACCTCCTCAATTTGGGATGATTCGTTGTCTATTCAGATATTCCGCAGATGCAGGGTACATCAAGTTGATTGTGGAGATTTAATCCGCTGCTCCTGAGGCTGCTGGGAGAGATTTCCCTCTCGCTTCTTTGTTCGCACAGCTCCCGGGGTTCAGTTTTGGATTTGGCCCCGCCTCTGCGTGTAGGTCGCCTGAGGGCGTCTGTTCTTCGCTCAGACCGGGCGGGGTTAAATGAGCCGCTGATTCGCGGGCTCTGGCTCAGTCAGGCCGGGGGGAGGGAGGGGGAGGGAGGGGGGGCGAGCCTGTGGCGGCAGAGGCCGGCGTGACGTTGCACCAGCCTGAGGCGCACCGTGGGTTCTCCCGGGTAAGTTGTCCCTGTAATACAGGACCCTGGCAGTGGCGGGCTGCACAGGCTACCCGGAAGGGAGGTGTGGAGAGTGACCTGTGCTCGCACACAGGCTTCTTGGTGGCGGCAGCAGCGGCCTTAGCGTCTCATGCCCGTCTCTGGTGTCCGCGCTTTTACCCGCGGCTCACGCCCGTCTCTGGAGCTCCTTTAAGCAGCGCTCTTGGGCTTCCCTGGTGGCGCAGTGGCTGAGAGTCCGCCTGCCGATGCAGGGGACATGGGTTCCTGCCCCGGTCCGGGAAGATCCCACATGCCGCGGAGCAGCTGGGCCCGTGAGCCATGGCCACTGAGCCTGCGCGTCCGGAGCCTGTGCTCCGCAACGCGAGAGGCCACAACAGTGAGAGGCCCGCATACCGCAAAAAAAAAAAAAAAAAAAAGCAGCGCTCTTAATCCCCTCTCCTCGCGCACCAGGAAACAAAGAGGCAAGAAAAAGTCTCTTACCTCTTCGGCAGGTCCATACTTTTCCCGGACTCCCTCCCGGCTAGCCGTGACGCACTAACCCCTTCAGGCTGTGTTCACGCCGCCAGTCCTCTCTCTCCCTGCGCTCCGACCGAAGCCCGAGCCTCAGCTCCCAGCCCCGCCTGCCCTGGCGGGTGAGCAGACAAGCCTCTCAGGCTGGTGAGTGCCGGTCGGCACCGAGCCTCCTCTGTGCGGGAATCTCTCCGCTTTGCCCTCCGCATCCCTGTTGCTGCGCTCTCCTCCGCGGCCCAGAAGCTTCCCCCCTCCGCCGCCCGCAGTCTCCGCCCGCGAGGGGGCTCCTAGTGTGTGGAAACCTTTCCTCCTTCACGGCTCCCTCCCACTGGTGCAGGTCCCGTCCCTATTCTTTGTCTCTGTTTTTTCTTTTTTCCTTTGCCCTACCCAGGTACGTGGGGGAGTTTCTTGCCTTTTGGGAGGTCTGAGGTCTTCTGCCAGCGTTCAGTAGGTGTTCTGTAGGAGTTGTTCCACATGTAGATGTATCTCTGATGTATTTGCAGGGAGGAAGGTGATCTCCGCATCTTTTCCGCCATCTTGAAGCTCCTCCTTTCTTCTGGTTTTAAAACAAACTTCTTTTTTTAAAAAACTTTTTTTTGAAATATAAAATATATTTCAAAAGTGCACACACTATATACATGCTCAGTGAATTATCACAGTATGAATACACTCGAATAGCCAACATCAGGGTAAAAAAAACCCAGAATATTACCAGCACCTCCAAAGCTCTCCTTAAACATACCTCTGGTCACTGCTCTCACTAAGGGTAGTTACTCTCCTGATGTTTTACAATGTAGATTAGATTAGTGTTGTTTTTTCTACAAATGCTGTCTTACAGGATGTATTCTTTTATGTCTGCCTTCTTTTTCTCAACATTATGTTTGTGGGATTGAAATATATTGTTGCTAGTAGCCATGACTGTTCTCATTCCTGTACAGTAGCCTGCAGTAAGAATATCCTGCAATATATTTATCCATTCTACCGTTCATGAGCATTTGGGTCGTTTCCAGTTTAGAACTTTTTGAATAAAGCTGCTGTGAACTTTCTTTTTTTCTTAATAAGATTTTAAAAAAAAATTATTTATTTTTGGCTGCATTGGGTCTTCATTGCTGTGCACAGGCTTTCTCTAGTTGCGGCGAGTGGGGGCTACGGCTTTCTTTAGTTGCGGCGAGTGGGGGCTACTCTTCTTTGTGGTGCGTGAGCTTCTCATTGTGGTGGCAGAGCACGGGCTCTAGGCACGTGGGCCTCAGTAGTCGTGGCACACGGGCTCAGTAGCTGTGGTTCGTGGGCTCTAGAGTGCAGGCTCAGTAGTTGTGGCGCACGGGCTTAGTTGCTCCGCGGCATGTGGGATCTTCCTGGACCAGGGATCGAACCCGTGTCCCCTGCATTGGCAGGTGGATTCTTAACCACTGCGCCACAAGGGAAGCCCCTGCTGTGAACTTTCTAATACATGTTTTTGGTGAACATATGTATCTGTTTCTTTTTGGCCTATACCTAGAATGGAACTGATGGCATCATAGGTTATACACATGTTTAGAATTAATAGGCACTACTGAAAAGTGTTCCAAGGTTATTGAAACAATTTTTACTTTCACCAGGAGTAAATGCAAGTTGCAGTTGCTCCAACTCTTCACCCATGTTTTCTATTGTCCATTATTAAAAATTCTGGTGAATGTGTCATGATATTGCATTGTGCTTTAAATTTACATCGCTGTTATGTCTTATGAAGTTACTTACCTTTTCATACATTTATTTGCCGTTTGGTTATCCTTTTTTGCAATATGTGTAAAATAGACTTCTTCAATTGGCAAATATATTTGTCAGTATTGTTTATTATTATTATAACTAGCTGGTTAAAAGAAGCGGACTCACCTACATAGCTTGCACTGAACAAAGTTTGACTGGTCCTGAAATGATCTATCAATAAAACCATGAGTTTCAGTCAGAGACAGGGTAAGTCCTAACCAAAAACAACATCTATTTATTTATTTTTTTATAAAGAGGAAAACTATCTTACTTAATGTTTGGTTCTCTTCAACTCTATAGCTAGTATATTAAAAAAAAAACCACAGAAACAAAAATTAAAACATCCTCGTCTCCATTTACACCACTGTAACATTCTCTGATTGGGAAAGAAAAGAAATGAAAAGAAACTAAAGACAAAATGAAACAAAACATGCTTCTCTCCTACATCCTATGTCCTAGGCACTCTGATAGTTTCATGTGGTACAATACCCCCAGGAGAAGATTATCCTATTAAGTTCATTTTTTATAGGAGGACACTCAGAGAAGGCAAGGAATTTTCTCAAGGCCATATAGTGATAGGGCAGGATTCAGATCAGATCTTATTATATCAGATATCTCTATTATGTCCTCAATCTATCTTTTTCAAGAAAAGGCTGACAGGCAATATGGCTGAGTCATGCTAGAAGAGAACTCCTACCACTTCCTAGCTTTGTGAGCTTAAATAACTGTGTCGTTCGGCCGAGTGAGACTCAATTTCCTCTGACTAAAATAAAGAGATTATTCAAGGTTATCTCTAGAGCCCCCTTCAAAAATGGATTCTATAACTTTAAACACTTGATTTCTACTACCAGAACCAGTGCTATTTCCATCTAGGTAGAAGAAAATTGGTCTACTTAGAGGTTACTGTTTATTCCTGGTCTTCACTCATTTTTGTGATTTTATTTTTGTTCATCCCTCAAGGTCACTGAAATAACACCTTTGTTCAGTCTTCCCTGACTCTTTTTGGCTGAATTCAGATCTCGCTTACAGAACTCATCACACTGTATATCACATGTGATGTTTATTTGTTTTTCTTCACTGCTAGACTTGAGTCCCTTAAGGACAGGGACTGTGCCTTACTCATCCTTAGAGCTCCAACACCCCACAATGTCTGGCACATAGGATGTAATGGATAAACCGTAGACAAATGGGTAAATGAATGATCTGTTTCCAGTTATACAGCTTGACAATTTAAAAGCTAGAGATGGGACCTCTATGATTATTTCTCATTACCCTCTGTCTTATGTTCCCAGACAACAAACAGAGTGTGATTACAGGCAAATCCTAGCTTCAGCCTGATTTCAGAGGGGACCTCTACATTGTAAATTATGCCTCAAAGTTTTTCTGAAGGCAAAAGAGCTAGGGTTTCATACTCCAATTGATGTCAGTCATTGGCTAAGGCGGAGGAGGGTTGTACACTCAGTAAAGGCAAGTCAAGGTGCCCCAGTAGCCCAAGAGCAATAGTTAAAGAGGATGCAGGGGCTGGCCTTTAGATGCAAACACAGAGAGCCGAGTGATGGCTGTGAGCACACAGGGGTCTGGGCTCAACTTTGGCAGTGCCTGCTTCACCCTTTTTGCCTGTTCTACTTCCATTGGAAAAATATTATAAATCTAGTAAAGTTAAGAGACACTGGTATTTGATTCCGTATTTTATGCTCTGAAACATTAGCTCACACTGCTCTCTTCCTTTACTAAACTATTTTATATGCCTTAATTACCATGAAGTGCCCTGAATCATTTCAGTGGAAGCGGTCTTCCACATGTATATAGTAATACCATTTCATTTAATTTCCCAAACCCGGAAGACTTTTATTTATTTATTTTTTTTTCTTTTTGCGGTATGCGGGCCTCTCACTGCTGCGGCCTCTCCCGTCGCGGAGCACAGGCCCCGGACGCGCAGGCCCAGCGGCCATGGCTCACGGGCCCAGCCGCTCCCAGCCGCTCCGCGGCACATGGGATCCTCCCAGACCGGGGCACGAACCCGCATCCCCCGCATCGGCAGGCGGACCCTCAACCACTGCGCCACCAGGGAGGCCCCCCAGAAGACTTTTAATTCTGCCCTACCTCTTCCAAATCATTCAATGCAGGAAGTGTTATTGTCCTTTTTACCTGCTTCAACCATGATATCTGAAGCTATTTTTTTGTGCGTGATCAATTGGATGTAGAATACATTGCCACAGGTTGTGTGTCCTGGATATCATGAAGTCTGATGAAAATATATTATAAAAAGTAGCAAGTGGTCTGTTTCAGTAGAACCATAGGCAGGGATCAGAAATTCACCAAGAAATAGGGCTTTTAACTCCTGAGTTCTGGTCATATTTCAGTAAAATGTAAGCTTTAGGAGAGCAGGAAACTTGACCATATATATCCATAATGCTACCCTCGGTACCTTGAACTGTGCCTGGCACATAGTGGATTTTCAATGTACATTTCCTGAATCAATTACAATTTTGTCCACCTGAAATATTGTTCTGTGGTTTTATTTAAACTAGTTGTCAGCATGGAATGACTTCTGCATTCTCTCCTGGAAGTGGGTGAATTTCCATGGTGAGCAATTCCTCTATATACAGTTTGCAAATCATTTTGGGAACCTTCCAAATGAAAGGCACTGTATAAATATACCCTCCCACCAGCAGCCAGCCGGCTTTCCACCGGGATGCATTTGCATTGCTTATGTACATAGTGTTTCATTTGGGGCATTGCTTTTATTTTTATGACCATAAAAGTAATATTCACAGTATGAACAATAATGTAAACTGCATTCAAGAAGATATATATTTGTATATTTCTATGATTCAAAACTTAGAAATCTGAGAGAAAAGCAGGCATGGCCTTTTTCTTTCCTCTTGCTGTTTGCTTTTTCATAACATTCTTTATTACTTCTGAACTTTATGGTGGAATTCTGCTGAAATGCTCAAGTCTTTGTCTGTATATCATGTGAGAATATGTGGTGGTGGGTTCAGATGAATGCTGCTGGCAAAAGGCCTGAAAATGAAGGGTGCTTGATTTTGCATTTCTTCATGTCAGTAATAATAGTTTGCTTTAGCACTGCCTTTTTGTGGATGGAGTCCTCTTTAAGGAGAGAAAGAGAAAAGTAAGCAACCTTAGGTATAAAATACTTTCTAAGTAACTTAGCATGATAATGGGGACTTTCACAGATGGAAGAGACTTTGAAGAGATGTATTTTAGCCTCTATAACAAAAGGGGGACTGATTTCATAGAACATTACCAGGGAGCTAGACTTTGAATTTATATCATACAAAAAATGTTTAATGAACTTTGAAATAAATTGCCAACAGAGCTAAATCAAAACCTCTATAAATTATGTATTTACCTACACAGAATCATTTGCATACAAAAGATGGCTTGAATTATAACTCCTTAATTTATACATTTCTATAATTAATTAAATTGAAGTGGAATGAAATATCCCAGTCCCGACATACTTTCTAGATATTCTAGCCTTAAGGATTTCATTAAAAAGGGGAACTACTGTGACAATTCAGAGTGTTTTTGTATAACAAAACATCTAAAAAGGTAGACTAAATAAAACTCTGGCTCACTTCATTGAGGAATGATGTGAAGTGTGAAATATTAAATGTAGGCTACCAGTAGTTAAAGGTTCCTGTGTCCACATTACTCTTTAAGAAATACTAAAACAATAAAAGTGGCTTTGGAAACCTTAGCTATAGAATACAAACATTAGGAAATAGCTCACTCAGGTTATTTGGGGCTTATAAAGTAGATGTTATTGCATTCTCCATCTCCTCAGTTAGAATATTATTTTAGTTAAACTCTAATTTCATACTCCCAGTAATAGCAACTTTGTTTCATTAAAATGAATTTCTTATTTAAAATATATTGATATTCTTCTTTTTTATTATTAGAAAATAAAACAGCAGTCCCTTCAACTGAGAAAAGCTAGAAGCATGGAATTGATCTGCAGCCAGTTTTTACTACAAACCCCATAATGCTTTGGATTATAGCCTACAATCCCCATACTGCAGCACAAAACTTACTGTTAACCATCCTGTTACTGGGGGAAAGAAAAGAACAGAAATTTGAGAAGAACTATGTAACATGCAGAGATTCAGCTAGAATAGTAAATTATTGATTTTCATAGTATTCTGAGATTTATTTGCCTTTTACTTCAGTAAAAAAGGCATATATATGGATATACACACTAGTTTTTCATCCTGAATAAAATACCACTTTAATCGCAAACAATGAGCCAAGGTATATACTTCCCATGTCAAAGCCTTTTTTTTATACCCATCATTGAGTTGTGTAGTTTTTTAACACCCACCCCGCTTGGGAGGTAGGTCAGCTTTACTCAGATTTTAAAATAAAATCACAATACATTGTTTAATGCTCTAAACATCTGCAAATGAGAATTCGGTGAAGTAATTAAAATTCTTAATTAGATGCACCTTGCAGCTGCTGTTAGTCTTATTGGCAATAATGCAGCTACATTTTGTTCTGACACATATCTTCAGAAGAGTTAGAGAGAGAACTGTAGGGAGGCAAGAGGAAAATGTTCCCACACAGTTCAAGACAGTTCGCACAAAGAGGATCCCATGGCAACAAACAGGGAGGCCCACAGTTGGCTCTGTAAGATCCAGGAATAGACAATGCTTCACCTCAGATTCAAACAAACACTTCCCTTCCTGGATCTGAAAAGAAAGCGTTTCAAATTATCTCTTGCAAGAGGATTGAAATGGTCAAATGTTCACCCGTGTCTTCACCACACTTTTCAAAGCTTCTGGATCCTCTGTGCAGCCCATGTCAAGGTAATCATTAGAACTCTTGCTCTGTGTAGAATAACAAACTGACTAGCAAAAGCCTTGCAAATAGAGGACTTGATTTTGGTACCATATGGAACTAGAGTAGACCTTGGCAACCGGTTCATTTCAACCTGTCATTTTACAGACAAGGAAACTGAGGCCAAGAGAAATTAAAGTGAATCCCTTGGGTAATTACGGCTACTTAGGAGTAGAAATCAGGCTCAAATCTAGGATTTGAGCCTACAGCTCAGGACTTTTACTTCTAAAGTTTGCTTGAAGCAATTAAATTTGTTAATTGTGGCCCCCTCTCAGTCCATCTGAAGTCAAGTTCATCGCTTAAATGGGTCAGCCAAAGGACCATAACAAGAGAAGGTGCTAAGAATGTGGATCACCTGTATAAGAAGAGGAGAATATATTTCCCCTTCACCCCTGATTCTCAGTTTACTCTGGATGGGAGCCTGTGGGGAAGGAGCAGGGAAAGGAGAGTGGCTGGCATGTAGGAGGTTAATCCGGGTGAGTTAACTCCTGGGAAACCGCATAACACTTGCCTACACACTTTAACCAGATCTTCCTTCAGCTTGGACTGGGAAGTTCATTATACTGCTCCTTCCTTTTTAAAACTACAGATTGACCTCCCTATCCAGTCTCCCAGCCCTCATTCAATCTCACCTGTGACCTGAGTTTAGTTTGCATTAGTTTAGCTCGCATTTGACCGAATATTTGCAAGGCTTTCCTTTATCTTCAATTGGGTTTTATTCCCCACATTAAATGAAGGTATACTTCTCTAGGGTCAAGGCTGCTTTGCCTATTTATTGTTCTATTTGGGATTTATCCTGTTAAACCTTACATTACAAAAGCTTGTGAAATACATTGTAGAATGGGTTGTTTTTGAGAACGGGGGCTACAGGTGGTGTGTGGGAAAACTTGAAGGGCAGGGAGAGGGAGGGGTGGCGATTGGAAAAGTGTTTCTCAGCCTCTAGCTGCCTTGCCCACCTCACTGTCAGAACCTGACGTGGTTGCAGTGCAGATATTAACTCTTCTGTAGAGTCTTGCTACTCCAAGTGTGGACCATAGACCAGCAGCATTATTATGGTCCATGGACCAGCTTATTATAAATGCAGACTGTCAGGCCTCACTCCAGACTTACTGAATCCGAATCTGCATTTTAACAAGCCACCCAGGTGATCATGCCTATGTTCCAGATTGAGAAGTACAGAACCACATGTATTATATTATCCCAAGGTAATATAAAGGGCACACATCTTAAACTGAGCAAATATCCTAATTTATTTGACCACTACCTACTTTCTCCCCCTTTTCCCATCACGACTCCGTCTCAGATTCTCATCCCGCAGCGAACCCTGTGACACGGCGGCTGGGAGGAGGATCCTCTTCAATCTCCTCCTCTTTGCGCCCCGTCCCTCACCCCCTCCCAGAGAGCCTGCCACTGGCACCCTTCTCCCGAGCCCCGCTCACTCAGGGAAGATTTTGCTCCTCCCCAAACAGAAAGAGCGGCAGGGTGGAGAGTACTGCCTCCTGCACTCACAATTTATATACCAATACCGGCAGAAGCACTTTGCAAAACTGCCCTTTAGGAACAGTTATCACCGTGCCGCCGGAGGTTTGGAGCAACCGCCTCGCAACCAGGCTCCCGTTTGAAATCCGGCTTATAGTGATTTAGAGAATGGTCGTGTGTGGGGTGTGTGTGTGTGTGTGTGTGTGTGTGTGTGTGTGTGACAGAGAGTGTGAGGGAGAGAGAGAGAGGTCGCTCGCAATAACAAATCAGCTCTAAAGAGAAGAGATGAAAAGGAGGTTATTATGAGCATGTCAGTTTAGGAATCGCTCTCTGTACCTTTCTGCCTCCTAGAGAAATGGAACCGTAATTCTAAGGTGGCTAACGCTGGACTGGGTGAAGCGTCCCCAGTTGCCGGTCCACTTTTGCCTGGAAGGACAGATTCTCGTTATTCGAGGCCTCTCAGGGTCCTTTCCCAGAGATTCCCAGGCTACACTCCTCCCTCTTAAGTCTTTGAAAACTAAAACTCGCAAAGCGGTGGCGTTCTGTGGATTGGCTAGTACTAAAATATCCATTGGGTGGCAGTAACACTATCCTCTTTATGACTTGCAGCAAACCAGAGAATGCATTCAATCAAATGAACCGATCTTGTAGAAACACTGGAATCATTTATGCATTGCAGTTTCTCTTGTTTTCGCTCCTTCTTCCCTGGGATATTTTGAGTGGATTGTGGCTATTAATCAAGATCTCGTGCTAGTCGTGGTTTCCTTGTCGTTTTTGCTCGGGATTAGCATCATTCAAGGCAAACGCAAAGCTGCTTTTTTTCCCCCACTCTTTTTTGAAAAATCGTTTTTGGGGGCTGCTGAAGAGAGCTAGGACCCAGGAGACACCTTCCCAAACAGCAGGGGTTGTGTGCTTTCACATAGCAGTACTGTACAAGGAAAGCCCCGTTGGATCTGTTATTGCGGGATACTTGTGAAATATACATAGGATTCTTTCTTATGGCTGCATCCCGGATCTGGAAATTTTACTTGGGGACCAAGGGGATCTGAAAGGCTACGTGGATACAGAAGATTTGCAAAAGGCAAGACTCCGATTCTTGTCATAGGGCTCACAGACTTCCTCACTTACCGGCCTTTTCTTTCCTTATTTTTAAAAAAATTCTTCCCTTTTTTTCTGCCCTCTCCTCTATCAGTCTCTCCTTTTCTATCTGCCTCTTCTTTTTTTCTCCCAGTTTTCTTTTTTTTCCCCTGCTCTGCACCTGGATTGTATCTTCACCGAACAATCGGGCACTTTGAGAACTAACTGGAGGCAGTCTTGTAGGGAAGAGCTGTATGGAATTATCTGCTTTTATGGTGAACTTGGCATTTGTGAATGGGTATCTTGTTCACGATATTAATTGCTAGCAAAAACAAGAAAAAGAGCACAGGAGTAAAACGTGGATTTTTCTGAATACGCATTGTGATGACCAGCAGTTACCTTACTGACTGATATCCAGAGGAGAATAATTTGGAAGACTCTTGTGGGTAAGGTCATTTTATATATGCAAACCCATCAGTGGCATGAGCAAACTTGGGCGTTTGTAATGGAATGGGTGACTTGGATGATTGCTGCATCGCCTAGATGGCTGTGATGTGGCCGTTATTGGCACTGAATGGAATAACTGCAGTTGGGTGTGTTGGTGTGTGTGCGTGTGTGTGTGTGTGTGTGTATGTGGGACTGTGTATTCTGAGTGTAATTGAAAATAAATCAAAGCATCACTCCCCCCTCCAATTATTTTGATGTGGGAGAGTGTCTTGAATTAATTCTGGGTAGACACTCTTTGTTTGGATGCAATATTTGTGGCTCTTGTGTTCTGGAAGGGATAGCAGCCGTGAAAGGACACTTACTGAAGAGCCCTATTTAAAATGAAACGAGCCACTCTTTATTCATTAAAAGAAATATGTTTTCAACTCAGTGCAGCATTCTGCTGCATTTCACAGCCGCAATGGGACCAGGGACATCCCACTTGTCAAGTTCTTAAACTTTAAGGTGATAATCATTGTTAATTGTTCTCTAGGTTGTCATTATTGGAGATTATTAAGTACCCTAGGCTACTTTTTTATCTACTGGATTATCATTCAGAATTTAAAAAGAAAAAGCTGAAAACGATGACTGAAATAGAGAACAGTGCAATATTATTTTCAGTGTCACCATAATGCTTTCTTTCTTAAGTTCAGTTTGTCCAATAATATAATTATTTACCCAATATCCTGTATAGCTGAGGCTGCGACCCACGTGCAGGGGAGTCGAAGGTCTGGAAGCAGAGACCATCCTTTTATTGCAGTGCAGCCAGCTTTGGAAATGTAGGCAGTTACACACTTCCCTTAACCTTAAGTTGAGGATGTGTTCTATCTGTTACATCTATTTTACCCTTTCGGTAAAAAGTTAGAGACAAGAGCACGAAGGATGCTTAAGCATACTCTGCCTGGGAAAGAGGATTTAAAAAATCAATATTGATGACGTGGTTCAGTGCACTGTACTGCAATGCTAAAGTCCCATATTCAGTTCCAATGATGAGAGAATGGAGCATTTACATGTGTTATAAATTTCACCTGGTAGATTGATCTGAAGGGGAGGGGAGAAGATATGTGGATATGAAGGAAGATGGATGGAAGTCGTGCATAATCGGTGATTATGTAACTTCATTACATCAGCGAGCTTCAGTCAACGATAGTGAGATGAAATGATTGTATATAGAGAGGCTTCATCACCCCTGTTAACTTTTGAAGGCTTGTAACAGCTAACGGAGGAAGAGGAGGGGGAGGAGGAGGAGGAGGAAGGGGAGGAAGACAGACAGAGATTAGCTCCAAGGGTCCTGTAAACCCTGATCTCTGTGGCGAATTTAGCATGAGTTTTCTCATAGTGAGTTTCTGGGGGACAGCAGATCATGTAAGCTTTAGGGCCAGGCAGGAGCAATTTTAGCCACACCCGTGGAGAGTCAAATTGAGTCCGCAATGTTTCACAAGTGCCCCATTGAGTAATTGGGGCTGCTGATCCCAGCCAAGGTCATAGTTCTGTACCCTATGATTGAAATACATGACCCTAAGTGAGTAGAAAGTTAAATCCATTGAAATGAAGACTGTGAATGGAATGACTATTTGAGATCCTCTCTTGCATTTTTCCTGGTAGAGCTTGATGCAGATTTCAGTCTGGTGGTTCCCTCAATAAAAATGATTGCTTCCACAGTGTGTCAGAAATGAGTGTTTTGTACCTTTATCTCTGCTTTGACAGCCTCTTTCTGGGCCATTTTAACCCTCTGGGAAAAGAGAAGTAAAAACCTTCAGAGGTAATGTTATCCTGATAAATTAAAGAAATAAATGGTAATGAATTCATTATTAATACCAATCCCAGGAAAAAAAAGAGCAATCCTTTTTCAAGTTTTACTTATTGCATGGCTTAAAGGACATGTTGCAGCCGCCTGTGAGTTTTACCATGAGACGAGAGAAATGTGCTTTGCTCAGGGTACAGAGGAATACTGCAGAATAAAATGTCAATTTCCCTGATGTTTTATTTGGAGCCATGATTTTCTTTAAAAGAAGGGGCACATCTCCTTTCGGCCTTCTACTGTTTTAGAATCTGTTTTTCCCTCAGTAGATTATGTATTCCCTCAAAATGAAACTGCTGAAATCCTAACCCTGTTGAATTAAATCACCTTATCATCTAGTTGTGCTATTTCCTATTTCCCTTTACATTTATTCTACAAAAAAAAAAGAAAGGCTAAATGACTTTTCTATCATAGAGATGAGATGATTCTTTCTGGTTTTCCAATGGAGTCGGTGCAAGATCTAGACATCCACTAAGTAACTTTGAAAAGATCTGCTTACCCCAAATCAGAATGGTGGAATGGTGGAATGAAATTTTGAGCTCTGATATTAGAGATGACTTTCTTATTTCTGCAGGACATGCCCAAACACTGATAAATTGTGCCAGTGGATTTGGAGGTTTGGTGTTCACATTGTAGGAAACTGGATGTGAAGTTAACTCCTGATTCCTTCCTTCAGGGGTCAGGGTAACACTACGGCTGCTTCTAGGATGTTAGTCTCCAACTATGTGCAGAAAATACAGTCTGCAGTGAGTCTTCCTGTACTCCTTATTCTAATATTCTGTAAATGATTTTCTCAGTTGTTTTCTGACATAATCCACACATATGTTACCAAACAGGGCATATTCTAGAGGTTTTAGAAGCTCAGTAGTAGATGGAAATAATACTAGAAAGGAAAAGAAGTCTTAAAAAACGACACTGGCTGTGAAACATACATACACGCATGAAATTGCTATCCTTTTACTTGAAGACTGCATATATTCACATTAGGAAAGATAGTTTCAATAATTTTAATGGTACTTTATAACCTGTTACTTTCTTTTGGACGAGGATTATGTAACCAAGGCAGGTTACGGCATTTTTCTTAAGTAACTCACAAATCAATAATAAAAAGCTTTGCTTTTATTAGGAAAGCATTTAAACATGAAGGCAGTGAATACTTTTTAAAATATAATATCTATTTCTCTATTTTATTGCCATTTTGTCAGCCCAGGGTATGTAGTTAGATTAGGAAGTATTCAAAAATAGAAGAAATATCATTTATAAATGTAGAAAGCACTAATTTTGTTTCCTGACCAGTTGCTTCAGCAAAGTCAGGAGATTTAGCTGATAAGTAATCAGCTAAATTTAGAGAACAAATTTAAAATGAATGTGTATTACATTTGCAATGCATGTGAACAAATCATATTATTGTTAAAATGACAGATAAAACATTTTTAAAAACAACTGAACTTCTAGGATTACGATTTCTATTTCAGAATCTTTTAGTCTCTTTAATATATATATTGGGATATACTTTGTCTTAAAACAGATAAAATCTGGTGTTTGGCAAGTCACATGTTTTGATAAAGCAGACTACTGTATAATTTGTGGCAACGGAAGCTCCCAAGTGTTGATTAATAATATTTAAAAGTAGCAAGTTTTCTGGTAATGCTCAATTTATAAAGCATAATTATACTGGCACCGTTTGGGCAGCTATAGATCAGGCCATGTCAGCATTTTTATTATTAAATTCCAATCCTTTTTCCATTAGTTGTCTCAGGAATCTCAACGAGGAAGGAGCTCAGCTCTCTGAGACATCCAGGTATTAGAGGATTCCGTGCTGAGTGAGAGGCCCTGAGTTGCACTTCAGGCTCTGTCATTTACTAGCCTTGGGACTTCTGACCCGGCATTTTCCCTCATTTAATCATTTAATAATTTAAAAACAATAGAATAGTTACATATTGCACTAAAGAAACAAGACGTGTGTCTAAGTGCTTACCGTCATGCCGTGGCTTAGAGATATATGGAATTATTATTTTTAAGGGTTCCCCAAAGTCATATGAATTTAACAGTGCATTTTTTTTTCTCACGCCCTTATTGTAAATCTTTATAGGCACTTCCTTGTATCAGTTACAGTTATCTGGTAGGTAACATCGTTCAGTGAGTAGATAATACAGACAAATTAAACGCTTTGGTTGCTACCTTTCACTCAGTACTCAATTTTTTTCTGCAGTACTCATATGGGAATATAATTGTCTTGAGTAACTAAAAAAAAAAAGTTGCTTTTGAAAATCATTCAAAAATTGGTAACCAAGGGTTTTGTGTGAGTGTTTTAAGCTGATTGCTTTTGTTGTTGTTGTTGTTAATGCTCCTGAGTACTTAGGTGTTTTTGTTTTTGGTACCAAGAATAAATCAAGGTTCACCAACAAACTTGATGCTACCACTTAAATTGGGTCAGTTGACCAAAAGGCTACTCTCATGTATCACTTTATTAACAAAAGCATAATGCGTTTGAGTACTAAGCATAATAGAGGACATAAGAATATAAAGATAATAGTTCTGTTCTGGAATTTGCTAGTTGCAATAATTACTAATGTTCTTTAGGGGGAGGCAATCCCCCATGTGTCACTACTAACACCGCATTTCTTCACTGTTTGTGTATCTTAACATAAATATATTTACATATATGAAAATAGGGCATAGTTAGTGATATGACCTTCCATATATGTTTTTAAGTGGCGATAATCAGGTTAAAGAGTAAGTTTTTATGTTTTTGGTCAAGGTAGAGTTGGAAAGTAGAAAATTAACCCTGTAAATAAAAATAAATATACATGCACTTAAGGAACTTTCCTGCTAGAGAACAACCTCCTTTTCCTAACTTTCCAGTGTCTTGCTTTTTGCGTTAAGGATCTCCAATATTTCTTTCAGACGAATTTGATCATGCCTGTTTATCCAACTTCATTGATGCCTATAAATAACAAGCATTTTCTTGGTTTCCTATATTTTAAAAATGCATATTCCTTATGTCTTCTGGAAACGCTTCAGATTTGCTCAAGCAGATTTACAAAGGAATATTATAAGATTGTAGACAGGCTTGTTTATTTGACAGATTCGGCTAATCACCTTACAAATATGCTTTTAATTTTCACCCAGAGAATGCTACCCTGGAGTATCTTCCAGTGCAGAGAGCATTCCATTACAGGCCAACCACATGGCTCAAAGGAAGGATATACCCTTGTTGCTTCCCCTGGCCATTGACTTATAATGAAAGATCCTTAACTTTGGTTAACTTTGGTTCCCCTGTGTAGAAACAATATACAGGTACCAAAACTCGAAGACTCCTAAGGCTGTTAGCTTTACACAAGGGGTGACTGACCGGCTTGGTGTTGCTCTCCTATCACACCATCTGAAATTGCCAGGCAGCGAACTGTGAATAAAGCAGAGGGAAAAAGCAAAGCACTTTAATATTTTTCTCCTGAAAATCTGCTCTTTCCTGTTTTCGTATTACAGCATTAAAAGTAATCTTTTTCATGACAAGCTATTCCAAAGGTATGTTATAGTTACCATGTTCATATATATATATATATATAATACAGTAAATGGCACTAAATGAGCTATTTTGTTCATACAAGAGATATGCCTAAGAATATATATTTACGAGTAAAATTAGATTGTATTTTGTAATACTTCCTAAGTCAGGAAATTGTGTGTGGAGTTTGAACTCAAAAAAAAAAAAATGAAATGGACTGTGAATTGTGATCATATAATTATAGACTTTCACTCTTTTCAATATGTTTGTTAATTATGTAGCTTATACTTTATATGAATTAATTATAATAAATCACTGTATGAATAATCATAAAATTATTCATAGTGGTTTATTTTCACATGGCCTGATCAAAGTGAGTTAATTGGTAGGTTCTTACCCTGTCAATGTTTACATGTAATACAACTGTGATTTAGCATAATGATCTTCATCATTTTCTGGTATAAAGTTCCCCTTTTTAATTGCAAAAAATTGGAAGACCACTTAATCATAGTTGTACTTTCAGTATCAGTTGATTGAGAAAATGCATAATAATAACAACAATAAATTATTACGAATATAATGTCTTTAAAAAATGAATTTATGTATAGTCACAACAGGGTCTACTTAAATCTTTGAAATATATTTATCTACATAGGAAGATTGGTATCTATGACAATTCTAGATCCCTTGGAATAATTCCTGTGGTCCTAGTAAATAAAAGCCGTATATGTCCAAAGCCAAAATACTTGCATTGAATATGCACATGAATTATGTTTATCTTACATACAAAAAGAAAGGAAGGTGAACATGGTGGTGGAATGAGGATCAAAGGAGTTGGATTTTTGGATGGATGGACTTGGAGTATCTAATTTCTTAAAAAACATACATTTAAAGTTCCAACACAGGTAAATTCACATTCAAATTTTAGTGTTCATCTATTATAATGTAAAATTGTCTAATATTACAAAAACATTTGCATTAAAATAATCTTTATTTCAGTCAAAATGAAAATGAATGATTATAAATATAGCCAGAGGTGATTACTATGGCTTCATAAAAATCTAATGAAATTATATACAGTGTAGGAATAAAGGATTCCCCATTATATCATTTTAGCCAACAAGGAAATTTTGAACCAGAGGAATGAAATTAAGTTTCCAAGGTCTCACAATTCTTTGGCTCTCCCATGATGCGTGATTCCGGTTTCTTGATATGACACAAGCCTTCAATTGAGTATTTTAATTTCATAACAGGATGTCCTGGCATATGATTTTTTTTAGTAGTGTGTGGCATAAGAAAAGTAGTTGTTCTTGTTGAGGCTAATTTTATTTTATTTTATTTTATTATTATTATTTTTTTTTTGCGGTACGCGGGCCTCTCACTGTTGTGGCCTCTCCCGTTGCGGAGCACAGGCTCTGGACGCGCAGGCTCAGCGGCCATGGCTCACAGGCCCAGCCGCTCCGCGGCATGCGGGATCCTCCCGGACCTGGGCACGAACCCGTGTCCCCTGCATCGGCAGGCGGACTCCCAACCACTGCGCCACCAGGGAAGCCCGAGGCTAATTTTAGTGCGTCTAATCTTTTAGCTCACTTTATTGACTTGTTATTACTCACATGGCACCCCCTCTCAGAATTTGTGGACTTTATGCACGCTCTGCCATTCTTGACCTCATTCGATCTCTAGAAACACAATACAGAAAGAATTGAGAAAATAGGTCACTGGTGGGGCCTCCTTGCCTTTTCCGTACTATCCTCTTTCTTATTAGCAGGGAACTGCTCTTCTTTGGAGCCTCTCCTTTTTCCTGACTCCTGCACATCTGCTCTGGACATCCCTGGCATCTAGGACTGCCATCATTCTTTCAGTACTGCATGTCGCCTTCTGGTTTTCAAAGTCCTCCACCAAGGGGTCTTATCAAAATATCTTTTAGCCACATTTTATCTTACTTTGAAGAGATGGAATTTCTTACTTAATTTCTTCATCGACAGGGTCCCTCTGCTTCCATAGACCATAATGAACCAACTTGGGAATAATGAAGACAGTATTATTTTTATCAAGTTTGCCAAGTTACCACCACACAGCTACTAAGGGAAGGAGATACAGGTGTGTGTGTGTGTGTGTTTGTGATATTTGTCAAGATGTTTAACATGTGAATCCTATGCTAGAGAGAAAAGTTTGGAATAATAGGCTTCTCCCCTTCGTATTATAATAGTGACATTTGGAGAGAATATGCCATTAATTTTTTTCCAACCCAGAAAAAATGGCTTCAATAGACTGCATTTTAGATGATAAGGTGGGGAGGGGGCTGTGGAAGACATACTTTTATTCAGGTTGGATCTTGCAGTGCCTTCCAGCCACCCATCCTACTTGTTTGAAGAAATGATACTGGCTATGAATGCTGCGATGTTCCCAGCCTCTCCATCAACTTTATTTCAGAAGGAATACAGGCAGGGGAGCTAAACACAGCAGTAAAAATGGAAAACTGAGAAACTTCAAATGGTATCAAGTATTTTGTGTAAACAAAGCTTCACGTGGCCAGGGGAGAAAATTTGAATGTAACAAATGAATCTGGTGGCTCTCAGTGCTTGGCTTTTGAATACCCCTGTTAAAGCCCCTAATTGTTCTCACCATGACAGAACTTCTGAATGGTACTCAAGAGGCTCCCAGCTCCATAGTGTGCAGAGTAAATGCATTCAGGGGGTCTCCAGGGGGTTTGGACTCTGCTGCTTTCCCTTGTCGGGGTTCTCCTCCAGGGCCCGTAATAGCACAGTCACAGAGCAAGGCGCTCTGTGTGCTCCTCACCATGAGGGAAGGGCTTAGCTTAGCTCCAGGAGGCTGGGCTCTGTCTGTTTCATATTTCCAGGGCTCAGTGCTGTGCATGGCATATAGTAGGTCATCAGTACATCAGTGTTACATGGATGAATGCTAAAGCATTTAGTGACAGCAGATCCATTTTAGATCAGTGTTCTCCCAAACTCACGTTGCATTGTCAACTGAGACAAAAACTGTGGATTGAGGAAAGTAAAAGAAGTTGAGTAATAAGGGAGTGATGGTTAATATTAAGTAGTTTGTAACCTACAAATAGGGGGAGAAGAAATGGCTCACCCTTCCTTCCTAATTTCCTCCCTCCCTTCTTCCTTACCTCCCTCCTTCCCTTCCTTCCATCACTTCCTTCTCCATCCTTCCCTTCTCCCTTCCTTCATACCACTCCTACTATAGATATTTGAGTGCCTTCTGTGTGCAGTGCACTATAAGAGGGCCTGCAACGAACGATATCGGAATGAGTGATGTCATATGTCTGGGCCCAAATAAGGTCAGTCAGGGGTAGAGGTGATAAACAAAATCCTACATAACTATAATTCAAGGTTGTCTACTGTGTATACTTCTAAGAGAGGTGTCAAGTGTGGTACAGGCTTGGGAAAGCGTCGGAACACACGCACTTGGGGGGATTACAAGAGGCTTGTTAAAGGAGGTAAGGTTGGGGCTTCCCTGGTGGCGCAGTGGTTGAGAGTCCGCCTGCTGATGCAGGGGATGCGGGTTCGTGTCCCGGTCCGGGAAGAGATCCCACATGCCGCGAGCCATGGCTGCTGAGCCTGTGCGTCCAGAGCCTGTGCTCCGCAATGGGAGAGGCCACAATAGTGAGAGGCCCGCGTACCGCAAAAAAAAAAAAAAAAAAAAAAAAAAAAAATAGGTAAGGTTGGCGTTAGACTTTGAAGTGTTCCCATTGGTGTGGAGAAGATATCACATTCCAGGTAGAGGGAGGATCAAGAACACAGTTGTTGTAAGCAGGAGCTGATTCTTCTTTCCTCAGGGAATGCGGTGTGCGATGCAGAATGTAAGAAGATAAGGCAGGAGCCCCAAGTCCCCAGGTGTGGCAGTCAGGAGCTAATGGATCGAGGTTTCATGAGCATAAGGAAAATATAACATTTTATGACCTACTCAGATTTGTGCTTTAGGAAGAAGAGGAACAATTTAAGAGTCTGTATCTCCAGGGTACCTTTGATTCCCAGTTTTGTGAATCTCCCAAGGACTCCTCCTGAATTCCATCTTCATTCCAAACATCTTCATGTTCAACTTCTGCTCTCAAACAGCCATCCTGGGCTCTCTTCATTTCCTTGCTTCTTTCCTCCTAAGACTAAACCACTGTTGGCACTGCTAGATAAATACAGAGGCCGAAGTTTAAAATTACCACAGAAGGCAACATTCTATAATGGGGCTTACCTGTTCAAACCACCTTTGCTTAGTAGTGTTAGAAAGTTGCCACCCACCCTAAGAAAAATGCTGTGGTTTAAACGTAACTCTTCAGTGAGAATGTTTAAAGTTTCTTTCTTTACAATGAGGGCAACAGCAAAGTGACCCAAAAGGGGCAATCTGTTTGGGAGGAAGGGGAACTTGGAGAAGGCAGCTGGGCAGAAAAGGATAAAGGAAAGTGTTATATATAATTTAATGGCAAGGTAGAAATATAAATTCCAAAATGACTTTATACTAAGATCCCATGGAAAAAGAATATTGCTTTAGAATATAATATACTTTCAATAATAAGAAAATAGGATCTATCCCTAGCATGTGTGAACTGTTTTGTTAACTACCAGTAAATATAAAAATTTGGAATTATAGATGGAAATCAAAAGTGAGCATCCTAAAACAAAAAAACCCCTCGTTTTAGCTGAGTTTGCATTCTCTCCCTCATCAAATACTTCTACATTTCTAATAAGTAGAAGAAAAGAAACCAGTAGGGATTGTTTTTTCCATACTTTTTCTGATCACTTCATATTGGAAATTTTAGTAAGTTGGGAAATGGCCAAACATTGAAGATAAAATGAAAAGGAATGCAATTTACTTAGGCACAAGCTAAATATTATGTGCTTGATCATTAGAATTCAGCTAAAATAAAAAGTAACATAATCTAGCTGTTGTCAAAACTCACCCCCTTAGCCCTGAAGATTCTGATTCAGTGGTGGAATGGAGCACAGGAATTTATAAATTTAAAAGATTTTGAGGTCAGTGGGAGCACTAGAGTGTGCCTGAGGAGGGCTTCAGCATAACACGTGCAGTCTCTGTCAGTATTTCCTTCCCCTTCCTACCCTATCTTACTATGGACATTGGATGCTTTCTCAATATTCTCCAAAGTGCCCTACCATTTCAGCTTCCACTTTTGAGTTTGAAGCCCCTTTCAGCCACAGTGACACAAGTTAAGATCTTCCTATGCTGAAATTCTGGTGCTGCCACAGCCATGTCTCAGATGATTTTTGTGCAGGAAGTATGGCTTATGCTAGCCCTTGGTAACCAGTGTCCTTCAATCCTATTAAATTAGCAGAATTGCTACTTCCAATATGCATTTTAATTGATTAACTCCTTCATGTAAATGAATAAGAAATACTATTTCAGGGCCCCTGGCTGTTGTAAGGATCGTGCTTAGCATGGACTGAAGATGCTAAATGGAGTTCTTGCCTTCAAAAGCGTATGGGCTAGTGGGGAAGACACAGTGTTCTGTTGGGTTCCCTGGAAAAAGAAGGTTTAGTTGCTTCTGAAATTGATGGCAGCGTGCTTGCAACTCTTCCCTTAGCAGATCCTATGGGTCCTTGAAAATTGTCTGAAATTGAGTCAAGGGTAGGAACTTTCTATTCTCACATCAGGCAGGCACTGGCTATGGGCTGCCCATTGGAAGGGGGTATAATCTTTAACAAGACAGTTTTCCTGCAGCCCCTGAGGGCAGTGCCCAGTGAAGGACTCAGCCGTGAGCTGTCAGCTGCCGGATGGGTACCTAGGCCATGAAGAGGGGAATGGAAGGAATTTGGAAACTCTTACCAAGACATTTTATTCCTTTGCCCCTTGAAGCATGCTGCAATGAGTCCTTAGGAAATTACTTAGGAAATAATGGGAAATCTTAAATATTTGTTTAAAGGGGTAAAGACACTAAATATTTTTGAGTACAAGGCCTTGCTCTGTGTAGTTAAGTTTCAGAGAATGCGGTTTTCTGAGGAATGTTCTTGAATCCATATTATAATTACTCCTGTTGTAAGTTATCAGACCATCAGTATTTAATGAGCATCTCCTATGTGCCCTGGATTTCCATAGGGAGAAAGGAAGGAGTCAAAAATCGAGGCCCAGAGTGTTTACATAGGCCCGATTTTTCTTCAGTGGTTTGTGTTTGATTCTAAAGTTAAGGGGAGGAGTTGGTGAGAGGTCAAGGAAAGGGCAAGAAAATGGAGCAGAGTAGTGTAGGGCCGAGTTCTCTGAATTCCAAAGATAATAAGACAGCTGTTTGGGTTGTACTGGACAAGGCTTAAGAGAGACTCTGAAAGTTGGCAGAAGGCAAGACTTGATGAACTGAGTGGTAGTGGAATGAGTTGAACTTAGTTTTACTGGCACAGAACAGAAGGAGTGAAAGCAGTGGTTCATTAGCATTAGTCAGTCTGTGACTTGGACTAGTGGGGGCGGGGGGTGTGCTAATTTTGAATATGATGTATTTGAAATCATATTCAAAATAGAGTTCAATTTCCACTAAAAGGAATAGTTTCATATAATACTATTCATTTTTATATTATTGAAAATTATTAATTTCTTTCCTTAATGTGAAGGGAGTAATACCATTCCTTTAGATTTTTTCATGCTTTCTTCAGCCCTAGTGAGGTGATAGGAGCACCTTCTGTTTTTTATTTCCTATAAATGTATTCAATCAAGTTAAATACGGTGAGACCAATTGTGCCAGTAATTTTTTTTTTTTTTTTTTTTTTTGCGGTATGCAAGCCTCTCACTTGTGGCCTCTCCCGCTGCGGAGTACAGGCTTCTGACGCGCAGGCCCAGCGGCCACGGCCCACGGGCCCAGCCGCTCCGCAGTATGTGGGACCCCCCCGGACTGGGGCACGAACCCGCGTCCCCTGCATCGGCAGGCAGACTCCCAACCACTGCGCCACCAGGGAAGCCCCTGTGCCAGTAATTTTTTAAAACCAATGGCTGTGTCTAAAGGGGCAACCATTCATCAAATTGTAGAAAACTTGAATAGGAATGAACTTAGTCTACCTCCTTGCAGATATATAAAATCTCTCTACTGTAACTGAAATAATTATTCATTAACTTATGTTCACTTTAATAAACAACCACTTTGACTGTTTTTCCCTTCACTTGACCTGACATTTGACTAGATGGTCAGCTCAATTCAGTTCAGCAAGTACTTCCAGATTGTCTAGCTTCTCGATGTTAAATGCAAGCACTAGGCTAGAAAGAGGAAGTTACTCATTGCCAAAGCAATTAAAGATGCATGCTACTAAGTATTTTTAAAGATTTGTTTTTTTTTTTTTTTTAAATGTAGTTCATAGCACCACTACTGGGCCTACTCTAAAATATTTGAACCATTCCTTCTCTGGTCCTGGAATGACTTTTGTATTAAAAAAAGTTTATGGTATTTTTAAAAAACTGAGAACTCAATGAAGATACTATTCCTTTTCTATCACGTTACTCCCTTTGTGTTTATGGATGTATATGTTTTATTTTTTCAAATACATATTATTAAGCTTATTAAAGAGATTTCAACATCTCTATATATTCACTTTGTATTTTTTCATTCAATATAACTTCACATCTTCAGGCTCATAAGTGGTTCTGTTTTTACTGTTTGCATCATGCTATTTGTGCCCAGCACACTTTTCTTTTATCCTCATAGACTTGAGTAGATTGATTTCAGCTTTGCCACACAGAGTGTCCCATCCTTTAAAGTAGGTAAGTCATGTTAAATTTCCTACACAAGAGATTATGCAGGTGGTATTGGAGATGAGTGATGCCTATTGGAACAGACTGTGCATCAGAAGTTATTTAACCTCATCTATACTTGCAGGTAAAAAAAAAAAAAGAATTACTATTTCCTGTTTCCAAGGTAAAATTAGCTTTAATTTCTTAAGATTGTAATCAGAGAAGGTGTGGGTTATTGCTCTAAGTATCTTCCTTGGACTCTCCCAATTTCCTGGAATCAGAGCTTCAAATCCTAGTAGATCTAAACTCATCCTTTATTAGTTCTGAAACTTCTGCTTACCCAGTCTTATTAGTTTTATTGTTAGTTTCAATGTTACTATGGCTATGAGTACAAAAATATAAAAAGAATACATATGATAAAGCCTCATTATGTGGCTTCAGTCCAGATTTTGGAACCTGAAGGATATTAAGAAAATTAAGAATTCAGTTTAATGTAACTGGAATCATTAGTTAAGTCACAGATGTTAAATAGACTTAGCTATTATAATTGTCTCTAGCACCCCAAGAGAGAAATACAGCACCTAAAATATGTATTTACCTATACACAAATTTCCATTTTGAGAATCTCAAAGGGTAATTGGAAATTATTTAATACTGAAGGATAAATTTATTTGTATGAGACCTAGTCTAATTTTATATTGAGAATATTAAAGTGTGGGATAACTTAGGGCAATGAACAAAATGTGGTGAATTCTTACCTCAGTGTCCAATCAAACAAGAGCCACATAGACCAGGACACTGACCACTGAATATAATAAACTTAAACCAAGGACTCTGAGGCTCCTGGCAATCCTGCCTATGATGTATTTCTGCCACAAGCTTAAGCAACTCTCCTCTTCACTTGCCTTCCAAGTGCTAACTGAAATAACTTTGATTTCTGAATGCTGAGTGTTCCCCACCACAGAAAAGACTGTTTTCCTAAGAACATTATGTGCTCCTAAGCCATGACTGGCCATGTCTTTTTTCTCATCAAATTTACCATTTTAAACTTACTTGTGTGTGTCTTCCTCACTTGAATATAAGGGTGAGAGGACAGGACTTCATCTGTCTGGTTCACCACGTATCGTTGGTGCTTAGGAGACTGCCTGGCCATAATACGACTCAATAAATTATCAAAGAAAGGAGGGAGGAAGGCGGGGAGGGAGGCAGGATCTCCCAAGGTGTCCTGGTCTCAGCAAGATAATAGCAGAAAAAGGAGTTTAATGAAATAACACAGTTAGCCAAGCTTGGTAGATATAAGGCATTAGCATTGCAAAGGTTTTGTTCATGATGAAATGTTATTTATATAGTAAAGGTAATGTCTATCCCATCCCTCAGGTCAGAACATAGACCCATCACATGCCGTAAACTAACAGGTCAGTTAATAAAATACCCAGAATGCCAAGCTGGGAGCTTAGAACCTATAGCCAAAGGTTTTGGTTACATCAATAATGTAAAAAACAATGTTTTAAGACCATCAGTCTGACAATAATTTTTAAGGTGAGCAAAGCAAGAATAGACTGGAACATATATTTAGGCAGCTACTATAGTTTTTATAAATTACAAGGTGATAAAACATAATTTTTAGCTTTGTGGCTCTTCTTTCTTTCAATTTTTTGCCTACATATGTCTCCATTAAGAAGAAGCTTTTTTTTTTCTTCTTACATTTTGCCATACCACGCAGCATGCAGGATCCTAGTTCCCTGACCAGGGATTGAACCCGCACCCCCGGCAATGGAAGGACGAAGTCCTAATCACTGGACCACCAGGGAAGTCCCAAGAAGAAGCTTTTAAAAAACCATTGCATTTTCATTTTTACTCTCCTTCCTAGTATTAATATATCCTCTCCTGATTGCAGAAGATATCATGGTATACTAGAATTGACTTTAGGACCAAGGCAAGCCTGAGTTCCAATTTTGGCTTTAACATTTATTAGCTGTGTAATATTTGACAGGTCACTTAGTGGTTCAGAGTTTTGGTTTCCAGATCTCTAAAGAGGAAAGAATGCCTACCTTTAGGATTATTGGGAAAGGTAAAAATAACATTTGTAAATCATATAATGCAGTGCTTGACAAATAGTAGTTACACAATCAATGGTAATCTTTATTATTACTTTAACGTGTTATATTGTTAAAATATAGCAGTTAAGAACATTCCTTCATTTTCTCACTATAGTCAATGGTCAATTTTCCATCCTTATCTCAATCTGTGAGCAGCATTTGTAAAATGGATCATTCCTTCTCCTTGGTCCATTTTCTTCACTTGGCTTTTAGAATAGCATCATCTCTCGGTTTAACTTCTGTTTCATTGCTCCTTTTCAGTCTCCTTTGCTGGTCTCACCTTTTCTCTTCTTCATATTGGAATGTCCTTGGTTCAACTCTAGATCATCTTCTCAGTCTACTCTCACCCCTTAGTGATTTCATCCCCTTGCCTGGCTATAAATGCCATTTCTGTCACCTCCTCCTAAATTTATTTCCCCATCTTGGTCTCTCTCCTGAACTCCAAACACATATGTCTAACTGGACATTTGTCACTTACCTTGTCTAAAACTGAATTTCTCTTTTCCCATCCAAACCTACTCTACTCAGTTTTCCCATCTGTTGTTAGTTTCATCCCTTCATTTGTTCAGTCCAAAAATCTTGGAATCGTCCATCATTCCTCACCCTCTCTTGCACAACTCATCCGATGTGTCATCAAGCCCCGTTGGTACCATCTTCACACATATCCAAAATTTAACCACTTCTCACCACCTCTACTACTATTGCCTTTGTCAGAGCCTCCTTCATCTCTTTCCTCCTAACTGCCTCTGCCTCTGACATTTCCGTCTATAACTTGCTATCCATACAGCAGCTACAGTTGTCCTTTGACACTGGACATCAGGTCATATCACTTTGTTGCTCAAAGCACTGCAAAGGTTGCTGATTTTATGCACAGTAAAAGCAAAATACTTTCAATGGCCTAGAGATACTGTCTTACGTTGCTTCTTTGACTTCACTTCCTCTACTCATCCAGCCATTTCTCAATTTCTTATTTCCCTCCACCCCCAACTTGCTATTCCTTGAACATGATAGGTAAATTCTTACCTTAGGACCTTTGCACTGGCTGTTCTCTTGATCTGGAGCATCATTTCCCAGAAGGCTCAAGGCTGACTTTCTCACCTCCATCATCTTTGGATTTATGTGTCATTTTGGCATGTATGTGTCATCTCCATGAGACCTACTCTGACCACACTCCCTAAAATGGCAACACCCCCACCTCCACACTCCTGAACTCCTTGTTCACCTCCACTTTTTAATTTTTTTTAGGCACCTCCTACCTTGTAACACTTTTCCTAGGTTATTTATTTATTATGCTTATTGGTTATTGCTAGAGTTTTAGCTCCACAAGAGCAGGGATCTTTGTTTAGTTCACTGAGGTATCCCAAGCACCAAGAAGGGTGTAAATTTGGTGAAAAGATGTTAAATTAATAAATATTTTTAACATAGAGATAATAATCATCCATATCTAATGATACTGTTGTAAAGATTTAAATAAGATGATACAGTTAAAATATTTTATCACAGGGCCTGACATGTATTAGGGTTCAATAAATGGTGGCTGTTATTGAGTGTGTCATGGCACATAACTCACATGATGTGTAACAGAAATCAAAAGTATTACAACATGAACCCTTTCTTCCAAATTAAAATTTGACTAATTAGCACCATGGGAAGAGAATATCTGCTCTAGGTATAGGCAAACATACCCCGTTTTATTAGGTTCATCTAGTAAAGGACAAAGATACACAAATATTCAGCAGTAGTTGATAGCTCATGTGTCAGTAAAATCAATTGACACTGTTTTTCTTTACTTTATACCAGTTAAACTTCACATAATTTTAAAAGTTACTGACAATTGAATATTCTCTAACATGGGAAATTTTTTAAATATTGCAATAAGATGATTTACACGATTACTGAGAACTCCTCAAGAGTTAAAGAGCTGACAAAACATAATATTCCCACTATGCATTTTAATGAATAACCAGTTTTCTTTCTTTTTTTTTTTTTGCATTTCCAATGACAGTTTGGATTATTCAACATATTTAAATTTTTTGGTTCTTTTTCACATTTTATAAATAGAAAAAATAATAATTATAATGAGGTATTCTTATGTGCATCACAAATGTAGGTTTTAGTGTGGGAGATTCAATAGAAAATAGATACTTTATTCTTCTATCTTTATTTGTGAAAACACTGAAAAACAGTTATAACTGGAAACCTTTTGTAACTCAAAACAAAAAGTATTATTTCTGACTATTGAATGGATGTTTTCATTTTGTCTCTTTCCCAATCATCAGTTGCCTATTCTAATAAAATACATTCATTCTTCTATATTTCATTCATATAGCTTAGTCTTTTCCAGAGAATTTACAAATGTTTTACTGCCTGCCAAGCCTGGTGTAATTAAACTGGATGACAGAATATCCCCATAGTTTATTCTGTGGATCTCTGGCTATAGATGCAGAGGCTTACATTAAGTCAGGGGTGGATGGTGCATATATATTTTTCTTCTTCCACTAAAAATATTTTAAAGATGTTGACGTTGGAATTCACTAAACAGGCAATTTGTGAAGAAATCTGTTGCCATTTCTTCTCACTGTTTCATTCTCTTGGGTGTTCTTCATACAGCATCATTTCCTTTCTCCTAGCTTGATATGTTCAGATATTCACCTCTTTCTTCTAAAGGTCATTAATTTTTTTACCACCAGAAAAAAAAGGTGAGAAATGGAAGAGGGAGTGGAGAAGAGAAGAATGGAAAACTTCCCATTGTTGCCTGGGTACTACCTTAGATTGAAACATTGTAAGTTTTCTTCTAACTATTTTGGAAAGAACCACTTTTTCTAACGTTTTTATTGCCACTCGTGCCTACTTCACTTTGTTACTCCTCTGCTAGTTGTGGGTGGATGGAGTTAGATTATTTCAGAATAGTTACTGGTGGGTGGGTTCAAGAATCTCTAGTGGGTTGAGAAAAAAGCCATGTTTATATAGATAGTGATCCTTCTATTAAAATCCTGAGAGTGAGTAATAGTTAATGGCTATGTTCACCACGCACGTAGCAGAGTCCATCTGTACAGGAACTGCTGACAGTATCTGAAGAGAGTTCCATGGGGGCTTTGGATTTCTGTAAAGAGTTTGCATGCAGGGGTTCTCATCTCCAAAATGTGATTTTGTTACTTAGTAGACAGAGTTTCTCTCTTGAGGGTATGACATAGGCCTGGGTGCCTACCGGTCTATACAAGTATAAGATGCTACGAATCTGTTAAGACTTAGCTTTCCTACTGAAGCACATCAAAGCATACAGCTTTAGGGCCTTGGGTATACTGCTTTGACTAAATATGTATTACATTTATGTTGATTGGCTTCATATTAAGAGTAGCCGTGGTAGTCACATGATCTACTTAGATGCCAAGAGAGTGCATTCTCTTCTTGGAAGTACAGTACTTTTATATTTTGAAATATGGAGCTGGTAGAGACAGACCAGTGATGCTTTGTATACATTGAAAGCATTAAATTTAGAGAACACTTCCTATGGGGCCGGGCCATCAGAAACAACAAGGCTTTCAAAATAAGATTGTTGCTGGTTATTCTTGAAAGACCACTTCACTTAAAGTGATATTTAGACTACAATAAATTCTAAAGAGATATCATTATGTTCTCATTTTCTGTTTCTCTCTGTACTCAAGAAAATGTCTTACCTTAATCTTTACCACTTACCTTAATCTTCAGAGATTGAGTAATCATTGCTATTCATGACCCACTGTATTAAAACAATACTACTATCAAAGCATGAGATTTGGTAGCTACAAAATGTATACAATTGAATCATAACTTTCGTAAGCAAAGAGCTCGGTAGTCAAGTCACATATATTGTTTTGTAATTATCGTTCAAAAACTCAACATATGAGGACAATTAAAAGTCTAAATGATTTGAGGTAGAGAGCCCATTTAAAAGAACATTTACTTTCATTTTATTGGCAAGTTTTAAGACCAACATTTAAAAGCCCAAAATGGACATAATTTAGGATGTGCATTTTAATGAAGTAGAGCAAATGCTAAATCATTTGGAAATATATATATATATATATATATATATATATATATATATATATATATATAATCTTCCATAACTTCTACAAATGATGCAACTTCTGTAAGTGCTGATTTTTTTTCCTGTTCTTTAAAGAATGAAATAAAGTTAAATGTAATGGACAGTACCAAATTCACACTGGCATTAAAATGTAAATGTTTTAAATAAGTGACATATTTTAATTTGAAATTTTGAATCTAATATAAAATGCAAATTGCAATAGCCCTTAATGTAGGAAAGGGGAAAAATGTAGTGATTGAGTTTGGCGAAATTGTAAATTGGGCAGATCTAGCCAGCTGCAATGATGAACAAGGCTTCCTTTATTATTGCTTCAAGAAAAGCTATTGAGTGGCTAGCACAAAGTAGCTGCTTGAATGCGCGAATATCCAATATCCCTTTGAGAGGCGTATTTGATTATACATCTTCCCTTTACCCTCTTGTTTCTAACTCTCCAAGTTCCACAAAAAGTCCCCATGATCACTGTTGTTGTTATCCTTGGTGGTTTTGGTTTTTTTTCATCCTTAGGTGATGCTACTGACAACTACTGTTATCTATGTAAAGTGATCTTTATCAACGTTTAATTTTATACCTGATCCTGTTGTTCCTTTGTTTAAAATTCTCCCATAAGTCCTAGGTGCTTACAGGATTAACTGCAAAAGGGTTAGCCTGACAGTCATTTTTTTTAACAATGTGGCTCAAGAATCCTTTTTTAGCTTCATTTCATACTCCAGTCAAAATGACTTCTCAGCATGCATATTCTTTCACAATGCTGAATACACAGACACACAGACACACACACACACAGACCTCTTGAGAATAGCCTTCCCACTAATTTCTGCCTGGAAAACTCTTACTCATCCTTCAATACCCATCTCAGTTGTCTCCTTTGTTAAGCCTTCCTCAACTTCTCCAATGCATCTCATCACCCCCAATGATCAGAATACAAATTCCTGCTAAAGCACTTATTTTACTGTAATTAGTTTATCTGTATCTCTCTCCTGTTAGAATGAAAGCTTCAGAAAGCCCTGAGGCATCTCTGAAAAGACTAACCCAGCATACAGCACTCATCATAATAGATCCCAATGAATAGTGGTTGATTGAATGAACAGATCTTCACTTGTGGATTTTGCACAACCTACATTGTGGGTGCCAATTCAATGTGCAGAGTTGGAAGCTGTTTGCAGCTCTTCCAGTCAGTTTTTTTGGTCTGTCAACACATTCTTGGTTGTTGTATACTCCTCACTGATAGGATTTTTCCCAACAGTACTTGGCTTGATTCCAGTGTTCAAAATTGTTTTTCACCATGTCTGGGTTTTTTTTTTTCCTCTGTTCAACTTCATTCTCTTAGTTTCTGTATATCTGGCTGCTAGGACATCCTGTTGTTACCCATTCCCCTCCTGTGCCTTGCCCATCGAAGTAACTTTGTGACAAGAAAGGCCAGGAGACTGGCCAGTTTCCAGCATCTTGTTGCTGGTGATCCTGTATTACAGTAGGCATTTGAGTGGCAAACCTGGGCATGCTGCCACAGCCAGCAGTGAAGGTAAATGCATTGCAGTGCTAATAAAGACAAAGGCATGGAAGTAAGTCCATGCAGAATTGACTTTGTCAGTGCTTTCTAGTAAAGGAGGAGATTATACATGCAAAGTGCACTGGTAGCAGTGGGCATAACTTTGTTACTTGCAGTTCTAGATGAAAGAACACCAATATTCTTCACCTTAATTGCTGTTTTAGCAAGAAGCTGATGTTAATGGAAACAACTCTATGCTCGTTGCCTGTGTTGTCTTGCTTTGCTCAGGGATAGAGAGCTGAATGGTATGTGGTCTTACACGTCAATGCTTCTCCAACTTGAATTGCATCAGGATCACCCAGGGGATTTTGATTCCATAGATCTAAGATAGAGCCAAGATTCTGTATTTCTAACAAACTCCCAGGTGATACTGTGATGACGATATTGTTGGTCTGAGGACCTCATGTTGAGCCTCAAGGATGCAGAGGGAAGAGTGAGCTCTTCAAAAAGCAGTGCTGGGGACTTCCTTGGCAGTCCAGTGGTTAGGATTCTGCACGTCCGGTGCAGGGGGTGCAGGTTCCATCCATGGTCAGGGAACTAAAATCCCACATGCCGTGCAGCCAAAAAATTAAAAAATAAATAAATACATTTTTAAAAAAAGCAGTGCTGGCTACTGGGCATGCCCTGTAAATGTTGGGCACCTCAACAGTGCCACAGGGTGACAAGCACATGCCCTAACACAAAATAAACCAGTTCCCCCATCACCACGCCATGTTAGTGCAGATGGTTACTGACAGTGGAAGCATCCCTGAGTTAGTATTCTCCCTCATACAGGGCTCTTTAAGTTCTTTGTGGAGAAGAGAAGAGGTTGGCTACACCACCACTTCTTTGATTAAAATGATTTAGTACATGAAAAGGACAAATCACTCATGGTTTGAATGTCTTTGCTGCAGAGGAAGTGAAATTCACTGGCCAAGAACTTAGGGGTCTGGTGAATTTCCACAGGGTCACCTTTTTCACCTCTCTGAGAGGGCAGTAATAGAAGTATCATTTAGTGAGCTCCTGCTGTATGGGGGCACTGTGTCTCAGGTGCTGGAGGTATGAGGCATGACACATAATCTCTTCCCGGAGGGAGTATACAAATTATTCCATGAAAGGGTCAGCTTTTTGAAGGCAAGGTTGTGCCTTATTTGTCTTTATATTTCCAGAAGTACACACTTAGTAACTGCTTAAAGTGTTGCTAAGACACTAACATAAGGAGAATATATATATGTATTATATATATATATATAATATATTTTTTTTAATTTTTGCCCACACCACGTGGCATGCAGGAACTTTTTTCCCCAACCAGGGATCCAACCCACACCCCCTGCAATGGAAGCGTGGAGTTCTAACCACTGGACCGCCAGGGAAGTCCCAGGAGAATATATTTTTAAAGGTAAATCAGGACACAGATTTACCACATGGTTAGCAGAGTTACAAGTGACATTTACATGCCACCTCTAGTCTGTAAATCAGAGTTGCCTAGTCCTGCTTTAAAAACAAAATGTGGCCTTGGGTTAAATGCTGTATTAGCAGCAGTAGTACTGTGCTTGTCAAACCACCAAGGGCACCCTGGATTTTAATTCTGTTTCTGTGTGTAATATGATATACTCTTTGGATAGCTACTGAATTTGGCCATGCAGCCAAACTTCTCATAATAGAAATGAGAGAGGGAAGCAGATCACTGTAGAACATGAGACAGAATGCTGTAAGGGCTAGAAAAGAGAAACAGAGATAATGGAGTGGTCAGCAAACAGCCCATGGCCCAAATCCAGCCCACCACCTGTTTTCTTAAATAACGTTTTATTGCAACTCAACCATGCCCATTCGTATTAGCTATGGCAGCTTTCATGCTACAACTGCAGAGCTGAGGAGTTGTACAACTTGTGGAACCTAAAATCTATCCCTGTGAGAAGAAGTTTGCTGACCCCCTTAGAATCTAAAAAATAGGCTCATTTCTTTCGGGTTTTTTTTTCCCAGCTTTATTGAGATATAGTTGACACACACATTGTGTAAGTTTAAGGTGTACTAATATTTGTGGGGTCACCTCCACAGGTCAGAACAGGAAGAGGCCTTTCATACACATCCCGTTCATATCCATGTTCCAGCCACCCTCCCCACATCCCTGTCTCACAAACACCTGTACCTTGACCTACCTTCAAGGGTAGGGGTGCACACACAAGCACCCTGGGGTCTGTCCTCAGGAAGTCAACCAAAGAAGAGACCCATCAAGTCCCTAGTAGTGGGCCCAGGGCCTGCTGGGCAGTACATTTTAAGTTTGGGGGTACCAGATATGTTCTGGAAGGTGGGAGACAAGGGCTTTGACTGTGTACACACCTCCCTCGTTCCCCTAGATTCTTTACTCCATGGGCAATGGCATGGCAGGAACAGGGCTAGAGATAGACCCTCTCAAGGGAAGGATGGGGCAGGGACCTCTCTGCCTGGTCTAAGGCTGATAGTGCTAAGGAGTGTCATTTAAATTGGAAGCTGGACAAGCGGAATATTAGGAAAGTCTCTTAGTTAAGTGTGATATTGTGACTTATAATAAGAAATATATAAGTAGTCTTTGTCCCCTCTTCCAGCACAGAGTTCCTAAAACCCTTGAAACTTCCTAAGTGAGGAGAGTGATAAATGTCTTTTGTTGTGTTAATGAGGTAACTGTTAGAAAGTACCTAGGGCTGTGTAGCAAGGGGAGCAACCACGTGATTAGAAGGTGGGACCTATCAGTCCCACCCCCCAACCTCAGAGGAGGGGAGAGCCCCTGGAGGTTGAATTAATCACCAGTGGTCAGTGAGTTAATCAATCATGCCTTTGTGATGAAGCCTCCTTAAAACCCCTAAAGGATGGAGTTCAGAGAGCTTGCAGGTTGGTGAACTATGGGGATTGGGGAGAGTGGAAGCTCCACGCCCTTTCCCACATACCTTGCCCTCTGCATCTCTTCCATCTGGCTGTTCCTGAGTTCTATCCATTTATAATAAACTGGTGATCTGGTAAGTAAAATGTTTCTCTGAGTTTTGTGAGCCTCTGTAGCAAATTAAATGAACCCAAGGAAGGGTCATTGGAACCTCTGATCTATAGCCAGTCACTCATAAGCACAACTTGGACTTGGCAGTTGGTGTCGGGAGTGCCGAGTGGGGGGTGTTAATGAGGTAACTGTTGGAAAGTATGTAGGGCTGTGTAGTAAGGGGAGCAACCACGTGATTAGAAGGCGGGGACTTTCAAACCCACCCGAGACTGTAGGATTAAAGACTGGGCCCTTTACCGGTGGAGTCTGATACTTTCTCCAGGTAGGTAGTGTCAGAATTAAGTTGAATTGTAGGACACCCAGCTGGTGTCCAAGAATTGCTTGGTGGTGTGGGGGAAACCCGCCCTCCCCACGTTGATTTTGGGTGTGCAGAACCCAAAGATTAGGCCTTGATGATTGTGAGAATTTTGTTATGTATATATGGCAAAGAGAGGTATTCCAAGGAACGAAAACTCTATGAGCAAAGTCATGAAGATGCAAAAGCTTTAAGCACTAGTGGGAAATGGGTACTTTTTACCTATGAAAATACAATACATAATATCTCATTTTGTCCTCACAGCTGTTTCTTATGGTCAGTATAGGCATTGTTCTCTTCAGGGAGTAAGAAGTTGAATTATATATTACTTAAAATCAGAACCTAAAAACCTGAATGTTTCAATGCCAATACTAGCAACTACACCTTGGGCAAGTCTCAATATTTCTACCTGTCAGTTTGGAAGATCAGGGGCTGTTCTAGTCTAGGTCTATGACTCTTAAGTGTGTGGAGGGTATCACTGTTAAAAATAGGAACTTGTATGCTTTCGATGTCTTGGAGTGGGATTTGGGAGAGAAGGGAAAGAAGAACCAGCTGTAAGTGGAGAACCAGTGCTCAGTCTAGAAAATGGCTCAAAGTTTTTATTTTAAGGTTAGACTTAAATAAATTGACATAGTTAATTAGTGTCTGAGCTGGAATTAGAAAATAATCCTTCATGACTTTGGGCCCTGTGTTGCTTGTCCTCTATACCAGATTCGATAATCAGCAATGTGGCACCAGATACATTCTGAAAATTGATTTTATCAGTGGGAAATAAGGAATGTGTTAGACCACAGGTTTTCAAATCTTGGCGAAAACAACAGTCCCCTGGTCAGCTTTCTAAAATGCTGATTCCTTGACCAAATGTGAGGGACTCTGATTCAGAAGGTCTTCTTAGAGCCTGGGAACCTGCATTTAAAACACCAGTGGAAATGTGAATAAAGGTGGTCCTTGGGATTCATTTAGAAAAGCAGCGGCTTCGGTGTACTTTCTTTCCTTTTGGACTGTAGCTCTCTACCGAAGTGCCTGTAGTACATTGGTTGAAGACCTCACCTATTTCCAGCTGTTTCTCCAGAGATGACTGACTTGTGCTGACACGTTCACATTATCTTGCCCGGTTCCACTGAGGTCTGAGGAGTGCCGATAAACGAGACTGGAGCTGGGGAGTCAACTCTGGCAAGGGACAGAAGGCAGTTCTCTGACCTTCTCTGATTTTATCATTGCCGTACTCTTAACTCGCTGAGCTAACCAGCCACAGTTCTATTGGAACTCACCATGGAGACAGATTAATTTTAACTCCGAGAGAACATGGGCTTTTCAACACAAGTTAAATTTAGGCTGGCACAGAACATTACAGAAGCGTTAGGTCCTCAGAAATTTATTTTAGCTCCCAAACTTTGAGCTGCTACTAATGTATGCTCCTCATACTTGCTCCTGGTCACTCTCACCTTTTCTTCTTCCTCTGATCACCGAAATAGAGAAGGTAGGACTTCATCAGCGGGAAACACAGGTCATCTATGGGCAAGTTTCTCCTAAAAGATCACATTGAAAGTTAATGGAAAAATTAGGCCATATGTCTTGGGTTCTTAGGTAGACCCTAAGTTTTTGTGCTTGTTTGTGTTTTTTTTGGATGAAAGATTCTTACCTTAAAGGAATATCAAATATATTTTGAAATAAATTTGCACAAAACAAATGCTCTGAAACTTGACCAAATGGAAAAATTTAGTGGTGAAAATACTGCATGGTTCCATCTGTAATAGTTTTTATTTTTCCTGGAAATAAAGCGAGTATACACACATACACACAACTCCCACTTTTAGCAGATATTTCCTTAAAATCCTACACAATTTAAATGTCGATGGGACTTTTTCAAATAGAGAAATTAAAATGATACCTTATTCTCTTTCATTGTAAGACTACTAGTTGGCACTGATAATTTTTTGTACTTATGATTAGAATATAGTTTTTTTAAATTAATGATTTTCAATGATGGAATCATGTCTGGCATAAGTGGGTTTGTGATATTGTGATTTATAAGAAATACATGTTTAGTTATTTGGATGGCTAAAATTTATTTCTCATATAGATTTGGTTTTCTTCCACAGTTCCTGGCTCACAGGTCCTAAAACCCTTGGCATTTCCTAAGTGATAAGGGCAATAAAGGTCTTTTTTATGTTAATGAAGTGACTATTGCAAAGCACCTGAGGATGGGGGCTGGTTGCCAGGGGAGACAACCTTGTGATTAGAGGGTTGGAACTTTAAGTTCCACCCTTGTCCCTGGGGAGAGAATGGAGGGAAAGGCCTGAGGTTGAATCTACCAACAAAGGCAATCATGCCTTTGTAAGGAAGCCGCCTTAAAAGCCCAAAAGGACGGGGTTCTGGAGAGCTTCTGGGTTGGTGCATGTGTGGAGAGTGCCCCCACTAGAAGAAGGCATAGAAACTCCATACCCTTTCCCCATGCCTCTCTCTATGCATCCCATCCACCTGGCTGTTCTGAATTATATCCTTTTATAATAAAATGGTTGTCTAGAGAGTAAAGGGGTTTCCTGAGTTCTGTGAGCTGCTCTAGCAAATAAATCGAATCCAAGGAGGGGAGTCATGGAAACCTCTGGTTTATAGTCAGTTGGTCAGAAATACAGGTAACAATTACAATTGGCATCTGAAGTGTGGGTTTCGGGGGTAGTCTTATAGGACTGAACCCTTAACCTGTGGAATCTGATGCTATCTCTGGGTAGATAGTGTCAGAATTGAGTTGAATTATAGGACATCCAGCTAGTGTCTGTAGAATTTCTTGGTGATGTAGGGGGAAACACAACTCCCAACCTTGGTATTAGTACCAGAATCCCTTTTTAGGGTTCTACAACAGTATTGGGAAATAGAAGATGAAATGTAAAAGGCTGATGATAATGGGCCAAGTATGATCCATATGGCAATATGCATTAATGTTTCAAAAATACTAATAAATTAATTTGTAATAAATTACGAGTACTAAATAAATTACAAATACTAATAAATCTGAATTAAGATAGAAAATTTTAGTGTTTGGAAGATTGCCCTCTTTAAGCTACATTACAATATTAATTGTAGTTAGTTAAGGTCAAAGGCATGAGAAGCCATTGCTTGAGCTCTCATCCCAGCTCTGTGACTTTGGGCACCTTACATAAACTCTGCTGTCTGTCTTCTCATCTAAAAAATGAGTGAAACTACTCGTAGGGTTGATATGAGGATTCAAGCAGAGCATATATGTAAAGGGCTTAGTGCAGTGTAGTATACAGCAAGTGGTTAATAAAAGATATTAGCAATATTTTAGATATAGTTTCATAATTTTCTTTCTAAAAACCATTTCAAATGCATTCCTTTAAGGAAATACCTTATCTCCATTGTGCATATAAACATATGCATTAATTTGTTAAAGTCAATTAATAAAAGTAAGTAGAACTACATTTTCGAAGCAACCCTATAAATAATAAACACACTTCCAAGTTCTCCACAGAATGATAAAAGCCATCAATAGGCCCTTGCCCTGCTGAGTTTCCCTATGAAGCCAGCAGCTCAGCCAGCCTCTCAAAGGCCACGGAAGCTTGAAGGTCAGACACTACGTGTAGGGGTCACCTCCAGATTTAACTCTTAAATGCAAGCCACTTAGATCCGTAGCTATATCCATTGCTGTGAGATATGAGACGTCTACGTTTGAAACATTGACAATAGGAGAAAGGTAGTAATCATACCCAGATCTGCCAAATTAAAGGCAGAAATGAGGGTGACACAAGTATCAACTCTTAGTGATAGAAATTTGACTGTGAGGCCCCAGCCAGCTCTTTTCCACTGGCCTTCAAGCTGAATTATACTTAAAATATCTAAAACACTTAAAATAATAATCATAGCAACAATAATAATAATTCTGTATTAAGGTCATATTTATCTATCAGTGGTCCTTTATTGACCTAAATCTTTATGAAAGTAGAACTCCTAAGTGGCATTTCTTCCTTCCATTTCCTTGTTTTTACTCTTTGAGAAAGGAGTACCCCCAGGAGATTTGACAGATTCACATATGGAGTTTGAGATGGTTGATACCCACATCAGGCGGAAATACGTTAGAAGCACTATGGACTCTCGGACAGATTCCATTTAAGGTTTTCCTGATGTCTATTAGGTTTCTCATTTTGTCATAAAATGAAATTAGAAGGTTCTGATAGGGTTGATCTCTCACAAGCTCTATTGGTTACCACCTCCATTTTTGGTAGGTGTTTGTTTACAAATTGATTTGTATCTAGATCTTTCTACAGATCACAGCAGCCTGACTGATAGTTATTTTCTAGAATTTACATTAAAAAGCTGCATGGTTGGGCGTCCCTGGTGGCGCAGTGGTTGAGAGTCCGCCTGCTGATGCAGGGCATGCGGGTTCGTGCCCCGGTCCGGGAGGATCCCACATGCCGCGGAGCGGTTGGGCCCGTGAGCCATGGCCGCTGAGCCTGGGCGTCCGGAGCCTGTGCTCCGCAACGGGAGACGCCACAACAGTGAGAGGCCCGCGTACCGCAAAAAAAAAAAAAAAAAAAAAGCTGCATGGTTTTCTATTTTTTCTCTAAGTAGGTAAGCGTTTTTCATAAGCCTCTACTCCTTTCTCGCTGTAGAAAAATATCTAACTTTAATTGAAATGGATTTCAATGTAAAGTAGTTTAAACAATTGTGTAAAAAAAAGAGAAATATCTATAACTAATCCACAATGGAAGGAAATGGATGAGAATGCATAGAGAGCTGAAAAATATAAAACTGCATTGGTCATAGAGAAGTGCTCATAAATTGTGAAACTTTGCAATTTTCTTTCTTTTCTTCACTTGAAATTTGCATTGCTTTTCTCCCAGGGGATTTCAAGACATGCTTCAGAAAACTTTAAAACTTTCGATAATGTTTTAACTACCTGGGGAATTAAAAAAAAAAAAGCACCAAGAGTAATAATGTTGGAGGAGAAGGCAGTAGAAAGGAACAGAGAACAGGAGCAAAAGGCAAAGCAAAGATGACTGGACAAAAAAGGTCACATCCTCAGGTGCTACAGTGCCTGATTCATCCATAGTCTGCTTTTATAAAATCTTATTTGGATTTGGCAGTAAGCCCCATGCTACCACTTGCCACCTCTAACACTAGTTATAAACTCCTTTTGGACAGGGGCTATCAATGACAAATCCTTACTATTTACCATACTGTTATCTATAGTTACTTTCCAAATTCTATTGAATAAATGAATATATGATAATTCTGTTAATATTCTTTATTCTTGAAATGTTTCAGCTCTGCCGTCTATTACCATTATGTCCTTATCTTTACAATAAGGATAATAGTGGTACTGACATCAAAGGCTTGCTTTAAGAATCAAAAGAGTTGCCTCAGATAAAGGACCTTCCGCAGAGGCTAGCTCATAGAAGGTGCTCCGTAAATGACAGTTGTTTTTGTTTAGAGAGCTCTTTCAATGGCATCATTTATTTTTAAACCATAGTTTAACCAGATATGGGCTCTTACTATCCAATTGAACTTCAGAAATACAAAGGACTATAGGCAGAGCCTTTCTTCTGCTCTGTCTGGAGTAGTTATAGAAATGAACTAATATTTTGAAATTTCATTTGTTAATAGATTCATGTAATTTGTGGGGGGAAGTAGGCAGTGGATAAAACATTTTTCTGTTCCACTCTGGAAATTTTGCAAAGCATTTTAATAGAATTCTCAAAATGGGGAGGCAAGTTAGTATCATGTTTATCGATTCTCTCTATATATCTCTGTATCACTAGCAATTTTTATGCCCTTCAACCATCCAGTCCACTTGGGAGGCTACTTTAAAGATGTTAGATTACAAAGTGGTTTAGGTCACCCTACCATGTTTTGACATCTCCATTTTTCTGGAACCTACAGGCCAATACTCCAAGAATAGTTTTTTTTTTTTTCACACCTTTCTCTTCTAGTGTATGATTTTACTTATCTCTTTGAGACATTTCAGTGGTACAGTTTTTACAAACATGATTTTGTCAGGACTTTGTTTTATGCTTTAGACTTGAAAGTGAATTTCTTTGGGGATAGTTACATCTTACTTGTTCAAGATGGGAAACATATAGCTATTTGATTTTTCCGTGCTGCAGAGATACACAATGATTCTAAATTGAAGTAATACAGTACCGTGGTCCGTCCTTTATCTTAAATAGTGAGAGAATGAGAATTGAATATTTGGAGTAGGTTAACATATACAATTCGTGGGCTACTAAAGTTATATTTTTAATGTATTAGAGTACAGTTAGATATTTTAACAAAAAAACTCTTAGGAGACTCACAGTGCAGGGAAGTTATCTTTACCACAGTGATCATTATGTGGTACTCCAACATGACTTTGATTTAACTGCAAAGTTGGTGATCTGAGTAACAAAAGTTGCTCTAATTAGATTGGACCAAATGAATATTTGATCAAGAGCAAATTTCATTTTCAGCAAAATTACAAGGGAAACTTAATTGTAAAAATATTTTTATAGACTTTTAATTTCATATTCTGAGATCATAAATTTAATGTTTCAGTTTCTTATTAACAGAATTTGGAAGCCAGATTCCACATAAAGCCACTGAAAGACTCTCTGGGTAGACTACAACAGGGGCGGAAGGATCCCATGTTTCTGTAGATAGTTCAAGATTATATTGTGGGTGGTGAAGGGAAAGGTATTTACAGTACGTGGAGTCAGGGACTCAGCGAGAATGTAACCCTGCTGGCCACACCTTCTTTTCCCCCCAGGGAATCCCAGCAAAGCAAGAAGGGGTGAAGTGGCTGAGAAGGGCCAGTGTGTATGTGACTCTAGGATCTACTCAGATAAGTTTGCAGGTCCATTTGTAGATCTTGATGTACAGATAAGTGACTCAATAGTTAATTTTACTCACTAAAATACAGGTTTTATTTATCTGATTTTAACAGATGCAATAAAAGTTATTTAAATTAGTCTTTACCATATGACTCTCTTATCCTTTATATTATTTCATACATTTAAAAGTCTGTAAAAATGGTGGTGGTAAATAGAGAACATGATGTAAAATGTCAACCCTTATCTCTTTTAAAGAGGTTAGAGTAGATGATGGTGTTGTTTAACTGAGTGGTACCACATCAATACCAATAGCTGAGTGTGGCATATAATATTCATGGAATAATTCTGATTGTATGACCTTCTCTTTGTATGATCGATGCATAATTTACAATAAGGACTAGCCTATTGAGCTAAACAAGGTTTAACGTTCTTTTGCAGTGGGTACCTGACTTATAAGTTAACTTGCGTTGTTTTATTAACTTGTCTCCATTGTCCACATCTCTTCTCACATTTTAGTTGCTGATCCAGTCTAGTGCAGATCCAGTCTGCACTTACATACCAGTGCATTTTTCTTGGAAGATTAATTCTAGGAAATATTATGAGGGAAAAAAGAAAAAGTTCTTTGATCAATTGAGTTTGGAAAACGCTGAATTCTGTGTCTCCTACTTGGATATTTGTAAGGGACATAAGCATAACTAAAGGCTCTGAGAAGTCCTGCACTTAAAACAACAACAACAACACTGAAGAGTTTTTAACCCAATGTTTCCTGGATGTGTTTGACCATGGGGCACGCTTTCTTTTTCCATAATGCTTTGTTATATGCCACTGAATTTTGGGAAATGCCAATTTAGACATTCAACATGATAGTACAAACTTGAATTTGCCTATGTATTTTTACTGAAATAAATCTAATTACGTAAAGTAAAGTTTGTAAGAAATATGTTGCATTTCTGTGTTTTCTTAGGTAGAGTTCATTCCATCTTACCTTATCACTTGGGAGGACCTCTTGTCCCCCAGTATAGTTACAAGTTAGTCTTCCTCTCTGCATTCCTGCCTTCTTTCCAAGGAACAGGCCTACATCTCTGGTTCTCCAGACTTTTTGCCTCACCTCAAGTCCATCACCTCAAGGTCAATCTCTTTCTCCTCTGAGGGGAAGGTAAGGAGCAGTCCATGATGAGCTGTTTGTGGTCTCAAACCCATGGGAATTCTTGCTTTCTAAGCTACTCTGCCTCTTCCCTCTTCCCTCAAACCTTCCTTCTATTTATTTTACCATAGTCTTTGATGGCTCATTTAACCAAAAGCTGAATTCATTCCCCTTTTCTTTGTGTTCAGAGAGGGCTTAATCCTACAAAGCTCCAAGTTGGTAAGAGAACAGATTTCCATTCCTTCTTTCCAGTTTAGTACAGAGGGAAGGAAAAACAAGTTAAATTTCTATATTAAAAGAGTATGGGGAATTCCCTGGCAGTCCAGTGGTTAGATCTCCATGCTTCCACTGCAGGGGGCAGGGGTTCGATCCCTGGGTGGGGAACTAAGATCCCACATGCTGCGTGGCAAAAAAAAAAAAAAAAAGAGTCTGAAAATATTTAGACCATCATATAATTGAAAAGGCATTACCTTCATTTATCTTTTGCTTTTACATGACTTTGTCCTGGGCCCTATCTGTCAAGTCATAGCCCTCTCCCCCTTGCCCACTAAGTTCCAGCCAATCAGGCTTTCAATTCACTTTCTATCTCTGGGTCTTTGCTGCCCTAACTGTCCCCTCTTTCAGCGTCTTTCCTGTTCTTCACAGTGACTGTTTCTTGAAATACAAGTTCTCAGATTAAATGTCAACTCCTTGGAGAAGCCTTCCCTAACTACCAGACCAAAGTGTAAACCTAGACCCTCACTGCATCACCCTATCTTAATTCTCTGCATTGCACCTATTATTATTTGATATTTTATTATTTATCTTTTTGTCTCTCCCCACAAGAATCAAAATTCCATGAGAGCTGGGACGTTATCTGTATTGTTCTTCATTGCTTTCCCAGTGCCTAATACAGAGCCAGGAAATAATACAGATGCCACAGATAATTACTGAATGAATGAATGTTTGCCTTTTCATGTCTATTATATTCTTGGCTTTTTCTTGGCCTTTTTTACTGGAAACTTCAGCCACCCTTTGCAGTCATCCCCTGCACTGTCTCATCCCCTTCTTCCTCCACTCCAACCACTCTCAAGCCATTCCAACCATTCCATATAATAGTCCACCTTCCTTTTTTCTTTCTTTCTTTTTTTTTTTTTTTTTTTGTGGTACATGGGCCTCTCACTGTTGTGGCCCCTCCCGTTGCGGAGCACAGGCTCCCGACGTGCAGGCTCAGCAGCCATGGCTCACGGGCCTATCCGCTCTGCAGCATGTGGGATCTTCCTGGACCGGGGCACGAACCCGCGTCCCCTGCGTCGGCAGGCGGACTCTCAACCACTGCACCACCAGGGAAGCCCCTGTGTCATTCTTTTAAAGGTTGTGCCCTAACCCCCTTCCCTCCTGTCTCACTATTGCTCACTTCTCTGCTTTGCTGTTGCAATGCTAGCCAAAACTGCCAGCTAATCCTTGTTTTCTTACCGTTCAATGTGTATTGCGTCATTAAGCAGGTGAGGAACATCTTGAGGGCAGGAGCCATGCCATATCCTTCTTTAATTAATTTATTTTTTAATAGCATCCAAGACATTTCTTGAATTTATCATATTTCATCTGTTCAATAAATACATGCATGTCCATAGATAGACAATATATACTGAAAGACACAGCATCAGTATTAATGATCTTAGATGAGCCATTTATATTACTTACTCATATTACTAAAATTAAGAAGGAAGTGGAAGGTGGCGGATCTCTGTATGATACCCCTTTCTTGCTTTCATGTCTTTCTTTGGACAGGGCTGCTTCCTATTACGGTTTTCCCCACAATTAAGGCATTTAAATACATACCTTTAAATTATAAAAGTACTATAAGAATACTAAACCAAGTTGAGAAAATAAAGAGATTAAAAAACATAATCCATGGGTAAATCATCTTCTTAAATATTTTTCCATCTTTAGAGTTCTGAAATTAGGATGTATTACTTTCCTCTAGGAAAAAAACAATTTTCCTAACATATTTTGCATATGGTATTCTGTTCTGGCCTTTCTTCAGATACAAAAATCATATAAAGTTATTATTACCCTAAGAAGTTCATGTTTGTGGTCATAAATTCAAATCATACCAAATCGTACCAAATAAAAAAATGAAATGATCTTTTCCTATGTAACACATTTATTTCTCTAAACTACAAAGATTTTATTCATGGACTGTTTAAAAATAAAAAGAAAACAAATGGAATCCAATGGCAGCAATATATATTTCTCACTAAAATTTTATCTACATGATCATAAAATTAATTTATGCTTTTTATTAATCAGTCAGAAAAGTAATCCTGTCGGCAAAAGTGGATTATAGCTTTATCACAAAGTTTATAAAAGGAACCATAGAACCTATAAGTTTTTTTTTGATGTTTTTGGTGAACATTACCTGGGGGGTAAAAAATGCTATTGTGCAGACAAGTGAATTGCTTCTCATCACAGTTGTTTTCTGTGAATTAAATCACCAACAAAATTTAATCACTAGCCAAAGCCAAAGACTTTTAAAGGATAAAATTACATTTGTGGTCGAAGATCAAATCTAAGCACACTACTGGCTCTTGGTTTGTTTTTTCACATTCAATTTTTGACTCTGACTCTCAGTTTCTTAAACAATAATTAAGTCATTTTGAAAAGGCTATCACTTTCATATACAAAGATTTAATATCTCCCCAAACTAATATCTAGTGTGTAATGGGCTTATAACTTAGCATTGAGAGTTCAGTACTTACGTGTAGAAAAAAATGGGATCTAACATGATTAGATTTTTCACCCATGAAAAAATAGGCAGAGTAGCCAAATTATCAGCTTTCATTCCTTTCCTATTCCAGAAACACACACACCCTTAACTTCATCGGTTACCTAGGGGTGTGTGTGTGTGTGTGTGTGTGTGTGTGTGTAAAAAGACACCTTTGCTTTTTTGCTAATTGTATCCCCTGGGTTTCCTTATATGGGTCATGCCATAAAAATATCCATTTCAGAGCTAGTCAGGTCAGAATGTCTGAGAGCCATTATATTGTCTATGCATCCTTCGTCCTTATGAAATTATGATGTTGTCATCCTTTCTCCTTATACAGATCAAGGAGAGAACTGTTAAGTATGGATAAAGTTACAAATTGTGTTGTACCAGCTACTAAACTCGAGGAATTTATTGCAAGGTATTCCATACTGTCCTGGCCCTAGGTCGGAAGCTGTTTTCGGTAAATTGATTGATTTTACTCAGTGTACCTTGCAGCCAGATGGACAACGTCAGGCTGGAGACTTTGAGAAGTCTAAAACCTTTTCAACACTAGTGATATATAAAGTGTGGCTTTATCACCTGCATACATTGCACTATGCTGGTGGAAAGGAGAATGGAAGAAAAAGGGGAGATTGGATTACTGGTTAAGGAATGGCTTTTTACTCCTTCCTTCATACCTTTTGTCTCAAAACTTGAAAAGTCTGGCTTTGGGGGATTGTGCCCTTGTGTCTAAATGACACAGCAGAACAGCAAATGCAAAGTTCTCTGTTTAAACAAATCCTAAATATATGTATCTGTTTCTTTGTCATGGATCTTACCAGTTACTGGAGTGATTTTACATATCCTTTAAGTTAACAGCAGTACCAAAAAAAAATACCTTTGAGGCTGCATTTAGAAATTCTTTAGTGTCAACTAGCACAGAGGACGTTTGGTACTTCTTTCATTTCTTGCTGTGATGCCCTGTTACCACAAAGACACAGGCTTAAGCTGTTTCCCTTCAAGTGTGTAAAGGAAAAAATCATTTGAACATTTCATATATTTTAGGAAGAGTTTAGATAACAGGGTCAAATTTTTCAAATTTGTACATGTCACTTACTCCTCGTCCTTGCTTTTCCCTCTCCTCAATTTTGTTCTCCTTTAGTATTTTTTTCAGTTAATTGTGAATATTTACAGTAGAATTAGTGATAAGATGATCCTTTTACTTTTTTCTTCCATTACTACACCTGAGACAAGTGGGGAAACCACACATGATACTGCATGTTTAATTTCTTCTCTTTCCAACTATCCATTTTATTTATCAAGAGGTGAAGACATTCCCCCAATTTACATCTCCTTGTTTCCTATAGCATTCCTTTGGTTGAAAGTCCACTGTACTTTTAGCCAAAACTTCCTTAGACAAACTATGAGTCAGTCATGTTGACCCTCAGACATCAATCCGCCCTCCTCCCTTTTCCACTACACACAACTATGCAACACACACACACACACACACACACACACACAAGCTCATTTCATCTTCAATGCCTCTTGGTTATGCCCCTTTTCTTCCTACCACCCATTTAATTCCCACCATTAGACCTATTCCCATTTTACTGAACCCTTTCTTGGTACTCACATCAAACTTCAAATCTTTTGCCATCAACTCCGTGAAGCTTTTGTCCATGTGCCCCTGAATAATCTCTCCCTTATTGAATTTATAGTCTGTAAGATAGCACAAAGTGCTAACCAGTATACTTGCTTTTATTATTTGTTTAGCTGTTTTGTATATGTTTACTCCCCCCGCCAATTCCTTACACTGTTATGGTTCCCAGTGTATCTAACCTAACAGTTTGTATTTAGTTTTTAAATATTAACAGTATTTGCAGATTAATTCATGTATACTTTCTAACCTTTCTTTAGAATAACTGTCACCATGAATGAAGTAAGATTCCTCATCTTGGCTGTGGAGCATGGCACAGTGTTTTAGTTGGGACATAAATAAATGCCCTGATAGAGGATGGGGTCACTGGGAAGTCCTGCTTGCAGGTGAGCAAGAAACAGAGCCTCTATAATGTAACTTATTACTTGGATAGCTCTGAGGATATTAATGATGAAAAGGAGTGGCCAGAGAAAGACTTTCCCCTTCTCAATTGCCGCACTGTAACTAAGTGACTTCTGGTAGATCAAATAGACTATTTTGGGGATTCCTGTTCATCCATCTCCTCTGTGTTTTCAGAGCTGCTGTAGAGCTGTTAGAACAGTGAACTGATGCTTTTTGACTTGCCAAACAGTGGGAGCTTTCTATTTAAATAGTTATCCCTTAGAAGAGCTATATTAGGGAGCTTAAAGGAAAGGATTTAAGGGCCCACACAGAGTAGAGAGGCAGCAGATCAGCCACCTACTGGGCCCTTGTTCCTTCGAATGCTTCAAACTACATATTTGTAAGGCAGCTGGCCTCTTGCTCACTGAACTGTGTGCTCCCTCACCTGCCCTTTTGTGTTTAGCAAACACAGGGGAGGGGTAGCTCTTCACTGCTTTCTAACTTGTCTCTCATTGTTCTAGGTGAGCAATACCACACAGCCAAGTGGGCACAGAGCCAGGTGTACTGCTGGCACCCAGGGGATGTGAGCATAGGAAGAGATCCTTTAGGGGCAAGGAGACCAAATATCCAGATTTAGCACGCGGTCATTTTCCAAGTAACAAATATGTCAAATGTCAGTAGAGTAAGAAACCAAAAGAAGTTATCCAAATGTCTGTTTTTCACTAAGCATCTATATAGATGCTTTCATATACCTTTATTAAGAGGATTCATTCAAATTCCAATTAGTCATACTACCAATTGTTCATTTTTTTTTTTTTTTCTTTTTGCGGTATGTGGGCCTCTCACTGCTGTGGCCCCTCCCGTTGCGGAGCACAGGCTCCGGATGCGCAGGCCCAGCGGCCATGGCTCACGGGCCCAGCCGCTCCGCGGCATATGGGATCCTCCCAGACCGGGGCACGAACCCGCATCCCCTGCATCGGCAGGCGGACTCTCAACCACTGCGCCACCAGGGAGGCCCTGTTCATTTTTATAATAAGGGAATCAACTACTTCAGCTAGAGAAATTGGGATTATTTCCCTAGCTTTTAAGCACATAAGAACTTTATTATATCCAGAGAATGATTTATGCTCTAATGTTGCTCTTATAATTTATTGTTGTTATAACCATACCATGGAAAACAGACCCATACCAAAGAAGACACAGAAAATATGAGTTAGAGTTAAGAGATTCACCATCCTGCTAGATAAAGGGTTTTTTTTTTCCTAAATCTCATTGAAACCTGGCATTCAGAAGTAGGCCAGAAAATAGGCCTACCTATCCACTCAGATACCTCTTTTTGTATTATCATTAAACATCTCCTAGGAGACAGCTAGTTCTATTGTGGGCCGACATAGATTATTCCACTTCATTTTGTTTCTTTTTTATTATATGTACACTGTTATGAACTATTTTAAACATAATTAAAAGGTAGAAAAATAAGAAAAAACTCAACACCCAGATTTAAGAGATGTTATGTGTTGTTGAATCTTCTCCAGCTTGCTTTCTTTCTTTCTTTCTTTTCTTTTTTTTTTTTTTAGTGAATGGATGTTAGATACTGCTGTAGCCTCTCTTTTCAGCCCCTCTCTTTGCTACAGTGTTTCTAATATGCTTATTACATACAGGGTTTATAATCCTTTCAGAAGCTGATTTCTTCCTTAACTCCAGGACCAGCTCCTGACCTTCTTAGGCAGTCTGCAACACGGCAGCTCAGACCACTACTACTGTAATGGGTGTCAAACTTAATTGCCCCCCTTATCTGATGTCAGTGGTGTGCAAAGACTTTCCCCCTTGGGGAGGATAGCTAGGGTTGCCTATTCTAAAGGCCAGTGATTGCTAACATAACAGCTTCAAAGTGTGAAGGAGCCACTTATGTACCACCTGAACCCATACACAACTGTCCTTCAGACCTTAGCCTTTTGTTCTGAGGTGCCCTGATGATCATTCATTTTGCACTATATCTTTTTTTTAAGCACCCTGCTGTTAATACCTTGATTGACTTTTCTCATCTCTTGGCTTATGGATCTACAGAATAATTTAATAAAATGAAGTAAGTTAGACTAATAACAGGCTTAAGACCACACTTTAGACTACCCCTGTAATGGTTGCTATACTGTCCCTCTCCCTGGGATACATCATGCTCTCTTAGCTTTGTGTCTTCCCAAATCAAAATACAGAACAAAGGTAAAGAAGTGGAAGTTGGCAGCTATGTGGTTTGGGTATTGAATTGTTCCCACATCAAAAGATTTATGAACTGTGCATTTTAAACAGTTCTCGATTCATGAGTCTCTTTAACTGAATTGAAAAAGCAGGTGGGGAGGGTGAGGCAAATGGTAAAGAGAATGGCCTTGATTGTTCAGTCTAGTGTTAAAGAATTGAACTCAGGTAGCTTTAAGACTTATTATCTTAAATGTCGAAAACCTCAATTTTAAAGGACAAAATGGGAGGTTAGGGAGTAAATCCAAGATGGCAAGTTTACCCAGGTCTCCTCCTCTGCTGCTCGCTAATGCAGCTCTTCTGAGGGATAGCAATTTAAATAGAAAGCTCTCACTGATTGGGAAGAAAAAACATTAAGACATTGTTTTAACAGCTTTACAGAATCTGCCATTTCATCCTGAATACAGTCTAAGAAGTGAACAGTAATCTCTGGGGTGGGAGCGTGACCCACAGTCAACACCTATGCTCAGCCTGTGCTTTTTACACTTTCAGTTTCCATTTTCCTTAATCAATATTTACCAGGTGACAATCACAGCTTCAGTGGTTTCTGTTTTCTACCAATCTTTCTGTTGCTGGTACTTCAGACTTTCAATCATTTCCCTGCCTCATAATTACTATGCTAACTCTTTTTTATTTATGAATAGCCACATCAATTGTCTCTAATTTCTAGGATCAGTTGCATTTGGAAAATTGGGATTTGTTATTGAATTTTGGCATTAAAAAAATCCTCCAGCATTACCTTACTTTACTGGATTGTGTCTTTTTTAAAAAAAATAAATTTATTTATTTATTTATTTTTGGCTGCGTTGGGTCTTCGTTGCTGCGTGCGGGCTTTCTCTAGTTGAGGCGAGCGAGGGCTACTCTTCGTTGTGGTGCGCGGGCTTCTTGTTGCGATGGCTTCTCTCGTTGCGGAGCACAGGCTCTAGGTGTGAGGGCACGTGGGCTCAGTAGTTGTGGCTCGCGGGCTGTAGAACGCAGGCTCAGTAGCTGTGGCACACGGGCTTAGTTGCTCTGCGGCATGTGGGGTCCTCCCAGACCAGGGCTCAAACCCGTGTCCCCTGCATTGGCAGGCTGATTCTTAACCACTGCGCCACCAGGGGAGTCCTTGTGTCGTTTTTCTGTTGCCTATTTTAAGTGACACTCCTTCAGAAAATTGTCATTTATAGGTTATCTACTGCTGTGTAACAAACTATCACAAAATATAGTGGATAAAACAATAAGCTTACGAGTCTGGGCAGTTATTCTGGTTTGGGAGGCTAAACTGATCTCTCTGGGGCTTGCCTATGTGTCTGTGGTCAGTTACAGGTTGTCTGGGGGTGCTGGCTGACCTGGGATGATTTCACTCACGTGTCTAGGAGTTGGCTGGCTGTTGGCTGGGTCAGGTGTCTCATAATCCAGCAGGCTAGCCTGAGTTTGTTTTCCTGATGGTCACCAGGTTCTGAGAAAGAGCAGAAATGAGCATGCAAGGTCTCTTGAGGCCTAGGCTCAGAACTGGCATGCTGTGACTTCTCTTGCAATATACTGGCCAAAATAAGTCACAAGGCCAGTCCAGATTCAAGGGGAAGGGGAATGGACTCTGCCTCTTTAGTGAGAAGAATTGCAAAATCACATTGCAAAGGGTGTGTTTACAGGGAAGGGTGAAAAATTATGGTCTTTTTGCCATCTACCACATGTACTTGGTTTCTCCTATGATAATTTTCTTTCTGAGAACAGCTGTTTTGATATACAGGGAATATTGATGCATCATACTAATGGAGAAAACTGCACCCCAGAAAGGATTATTTAAGCATCATAGGTGTTCATGAGAATAAGAAATGCTGAAGCTTTAAGTAGATGAACCTTTAAGTTCTTAAGTGAAGCATTTTTACTCTTCCAAGAATCAACCATAGTATTGTTTTCACCAGATTAAAGCAATTTCAAGTCAAATGCATGAAATTGCACTAAAAATGTGATGCTTTTGCTTATTCTGCATCACATGTGGACAAAATAAATACCTTGATATGAAGTGCAGATCATACCTAACCCTCTGAATTCATAGCTATGCAAACAGATCTCTCTGGTTGATGTTTTATTTTTTATAAACTTTAATTAAGTTGACCTTTAGCCTTGTATTATCTGGTCTAAAAAACCTTTAACCTTTCCTTTTCACTGTTATTTTCTAACTCTTTAAAGATTTTTGGAGGTAATTGGAAGACAACTCTGTTGCTGGTGCCATTTCATCATAGAAAGAAGACCAGCAAAATAAATGTAGATATTAAATAATACTTATTCTCATTTTGCACAATCAAAATACTTTACATGAGATTACTAAATAGCAAGCACATTATATTTGAGAGAAGACAATATTGCCTACGAGATATAATTCTTTCCTAACACAAATTTAGTGAGTATATGCCATAAGCACAGGGCTTATTATAACCCGACACAGCACACTGAATAGGAGAGTAGTGGATTTAATACTGTAGATAAGGGAAATGTATGCAAAGAGAACGTGCCCTTGTTTTTTGACTTTGCTGTAAAAGTAGGGAAACATAAAGTTTGTGACTTGAAGGGTCTTTAGGGATTTCCTAGTCCAGCCCTGCCTGAAACCTCCAGTGATGGGAAGCTCACTATATCTAAAGAAGCCAAATCCGTTTCTAAGTGGCTTATTGAGCTGTCATGCCATGAGGTGTTTGAGCAAAAGCTGATTGACTATGGGAGATCTTACTGTGTGCCACTGTTTTGATCTTCATGAAAGATGTGGTATATTAAAGAGATGGGCATGTCAATAATCACAACAAAATATGATGAGTGCTAAAATACAATGCACACATACCTTGGAGACACAGAGTATATTTGTTATTCAGTTTAATGGCCATAACTTGGTGATTGTCTACGTAGCTGGAATAGTGGAGGTGGAGAAGCTAAAGATGGTAGTTGCTCTTAATTGAAATTGGGAATATCTGATCATCAGAGTAACTGGCCACATGCCAGAACACTGTACATCTGCAGTTTTCCAAGACTAAATCCACATCCATTTTCTGAGATCAAGTTCCATCCCTGGCCCATTATGGAAATACCACCTGGACCTCAATGAGCGACTGCCAAGAAACCCTTTAACGATAGGCATGGATGGCAAAGAGAGGCTTTAATTTGGCCACAGTGCTTCCTCTGCAGTCATCTTATCCAACTTGTGGCAGGTCTGAACAGCATGGCTAAGTATTATTTTAATATTACACATAAACTTTATTCTCCTCCTCAGCAAATTGCCTCCTAAATGTTTTCAGTTATCTGATGTGTTAAAAATAGACAAAACTTAGTTTGTTACTTCTACAGAAATTACTATCACAGGAGGGAGTCATACCAAGGAAGTTTAAAAAACAATGACAGCAATACTCGAAACTGGAGGGAAAAAAGACAGAAAAAATAGATTTCCAGGCACACTTTTCTATCTTCCTTTTCATTACTGATTTGCAGTCAGTGATAGTTCTGCTTTTTTATTTCATTTATCCTCCTCCTCTTGCTAATCTTGGTTTTATTTTTATTTCAGTTTTCCCTAGCTTTCTCCCCAGATAGTATCTATTTCCTTCTCCCAAGCCTCAATCCACTGCACTCTCTTTATCATTCTCTTACTGGTGTAGTTTTCACAACGGTCCAATCAGTACACTTCTGATCAGTTTCTTCCTGGGGCTTCTTTGATCATCTTCAACAAGAAGATAATTGTTTGTCCTTAGAGACAGGGTATATAAAAGGGCAAAGCAGGATGTGCACACATGCAAGCCTTTGCTTTATCTCTCCCTAGACTTCCAGATACACCTGTGTGCACTAGCTCTGCCTCCAACCCCTGCAGGCCACCCTGGTTGCCCTTCCTCAGAGTCACCCTGCTCTGGTTTGCAAACCGGACCCTGTATAAGGAGAGACTGAAGGGGTACGCAGCCACTCCAGATTGGTAGGTGGCAGGTTTAAATAGCAAGGAAACTTACCACAAAGCATGTCTTGGGCACCACAAGACGAGTAGATCTCCTCACCCACCCGTCAGAATCTTAAACATCTATATAGAGGCCTCAATGGGATTCAGTCTCATATACTGTTCAGTTGGTCTCAAGAAAACATTGCTCTCTCAAGGCTACGTCCTTGAAATGGCTCCCACTGTGAGAACGGTGGGCGGAACATACATACATTCCTAGGACACGGGAGGGGATGAGGGGTCTCTGATTGCCCGGGTTCAGCTTGAGGATCAACTAGCGATCACATTCTCTTGATGACCTCCTCGAACACCCTGCTCCTAATTTATTCCTCTTTTCTCACTCTTCATCCTTGCCCAGTTCAGGTTTCCCATTCTTCTAGTACAGCTAATCTGTTCTAGGAATTTTAAGGGAGATAAAAATAATTCCTGATTGAAAGAATTCATTCTAGGCCAGAGTGAATGACATCAGATCTATGGGAGGTGTTTTACTGAATGATTCACTAAATGTAAAGAAGTTCTTAATGGAACTATACATGGAAATATTATGTGGAGGCTTAGGTGCTTCTGTGAATGAACTTACAAATGTTTATTAAATGTCCACTTTCTGCTAATGGCAAGGAAGCCAAACATATTCCTTCTTTTCATGGAGCTTACCACCGAATGGGCAAGATAGGTAGTCCCTTAGCCTGGATTGCCCTATAAGTAGGGCTGAGACAAGGGTTTAGATGCAGGTTTATTTTGGGAGCAGAAACCCAAGGATCAGGAGTAGTGGATGGATAAGAGTAAGAGAAACAGAAGGAAAGAAGAGTGTGTCATTGGGCTGGACTCAATCCTTTCAAAGCCTCCTGAGAAGCCATATGGAATGTACCTCAGACTTGCTGCCTTGGACATCCAACTGGCTGGCTCCATCCCCCATGGGTCTCGGGCTGCTTCACATGTTGTTCCCTCCCTTGTGACTCCACTTTTTGGAATGGGTCAGCTGGTTCCTGAAATCATCCCACTAAGTGGTAGTAGAGAAAGCAATACTAGATAAATAGTGCATCTGAGGACAGGTGCTTGCAGGCCACACCTGCACACAGCCGGTTGCTGCATCAACAGCTAGAGTAAAAAGGTGAGCTGAAAAGATACAAAAAGGGCTCAGGCAGTGTCTGGTACAGAGAGTAATAAACTAAAACAAACAAATATACAATTGCAAACTGTGATACATGCTGAAGGGTAAATGGTGCCGCAAGAGCACATGCACAATGCACTCCAAAATAGTGCCACAGACCATGGGGTGAAAAAACTCCTTCAAACTGTCATGGTTCCTTGATATGACCAAATATTTGAGTGCTACTAAAGCAAAAGATGCTGAAGATTAAAGCCAATTTTTCATTTTACTATTTAACTATCCTACTCTTGATAGACACTGAATCTGTAAAATCTTTAAGGTTTTTGCCAAAGTAATATTCCAAAAATAAGCAATTTGTCTCTAAAATTTTTTTTTCAGAAACAGTGTTATGACACTATTTTATTTTATTTTATTTTTTATTTATTTATTTTTTTTAGCTGTACGCGGGCCTCTCACCGCCGTGGCCTCTCCCGTTGTGGAGTGCAGGCTCAGCGGCCACGGCCCACGGGCCCAGCTGCTCCGCGGCACGCGGGATGCTCCCAGACCGGGGCACGAACCCGCGCCCCCCGTATCGGCAGGCGGACTCCCAACCACTGCGCCACCAGGGAAGCCCTATGACACTATTTTAGACAAGGGGCTTCTGACTGTCTTAGGCCTCCCCAAACTACTATACTGGAGGCCATATTGGGAGGCCTAGGTACTCATGGGTTTGTTTAAAGTAAGTGACAGGATTCATAGCAGCACTATTACAATAGCCAAGGCATGGAAGCAACCTAAATAACAGAGGAATGGATAACGTAGATGTGGTACATATACACTATGGAATATTACTTAGCCATAAAAAAGAATGAAATAATGCCATTTGCAGCAACTCGGCTGGACCTAGAGATTATCATGCTAAGAGAAGTAAGTCAGACAGAGAAGGACAAATATCATATGATATCACTTATATGTGGAATCTAAAAAAGTGATACAAATGAACTTATTTACAAAACAGAAAAAGACTCACAGACAGAGAAAAAAAACTTATGGTTACCAAAGAGGATAGCAGAGTGGGGGATAAATTAGGAATTTAGGATTAACAGATACACACTACTGTATATAAAATAGGTAAACAATAAAGACCTACTGTATAGCACAGGGAACTATCTTGTAATAACCTATAATGGAAAAGAATCTGAAAAAGAATACATATATGTATTATATATATATGTATGTATAACTGAATCACTTTGCTGTACACTTGAAACTAACACAACATTGTAAATTAACTATATGTCAATTAAAAAAGTAAGTGGCAAGAGAGGTAGTGTAGGGACTTCCCTGGTGGTGCAGTGGTTAAGAATCCGCCTGCCAGTACAGGGGAAACGAGTTCGAGCCCTGGCCCGGGAAGATCCCACATGCCGCGGAGCAACTAAGCCCGTGCACCACAACTACTGAACCTGCTCTCTGGAGCCCGCGAGCCACAACTACTGAGCCCACGTGCCACAACTACTGAAGCCCGTGCACCTAGAGCCCGTGCTCCTCAACAAGAGAAGCCACCACAATGAGAAGCCTGCACACCACAACAAAGACCCAATGCAGCCAAAAATAAATAAAAATGAATAAATTAATTAATTAATTTTAAAAGAAAGAGAGAGGCAGTATAGGTTAGAGGTCAAGAGCATGTGCTGGAAAGTCTCTCATTTAATACAGGCAGACCTCAGAGATATTGCGAGTTCAGTTCCAGACCACTGCAATAAAGTGAATATCGCAATAAAGTGAGTCCCACAAAGTTTTTGGTTTCTCAGTGCATATAAAATTATGTTTACACTATACCACAGTTTATTAAGTGTTCAATAGCATTATATCTAAAAAAATGTACATACATACCTTAATTAAAAAATAGTTCGTCCTTTCTCAAGTAATTTAATTTACTTTTTAATGACTATTTTTGTTCCCAGTTGTTAAATTCTCTTTATTGTATTCTGGCCTTGCTACCTACTTTTTCTCCAGATATTTTCAAATGATTGCTGGGAAACAATTCTCCATGTGCCTTGACCTTTCCACATTTCTTGTGAGAAGAGGCACTGACTGCGTTTTTTCTGAACTATCTTCTCTGGATTATCTTGGAAGATAGAAACAGTTTCTGTCTTTAGAGCCAAGGGCAAACATGCTTATTGCTCACTATCAAAGATTTAAGTTCCCTAAGATCAAAGTTCCCTTCCTATCTCGTACCCCATTTCATGTGCAGGTATCATCTGGCCCTCTTCGTGTCAGTAGTAAGTAGGGCTCAGGGAACTGGCACAACATGTGCTAATGCTTTTGCTGTGATAAGAAATCGTTCTTTATTTGTGACCCGGGAGCCTTGTGTCTTATGTCAACATCCATGAAACTGTGGCAGGCTAAATTGTTAGCTTGCAAATAGGGTAAAATCTCAGTTCCTTCACAGTTTTTGACAATGATTTTTCATAAATGTGTATTATACATTTACGTGGATTAGAATTTGCAGCTAATCTTCCAGACTACTTTTATCCCATAGCCATTTTGTCATTTGTCTGTGTATGTGTGTGTGTGTGTGTGTGTGTGTGTGTGTGTGTGTGTCTGTAGCTTCGCAGGCATGGTCATCCACTGATATTTTGTCTTGAATTATAATTGTTCTTGTTTTTCATATCACACGGGCAAATTTCCCTCTCAGGTACAGTATTTTCTTGGTGTTTTTCTACAAGGACCTTTTATTCTCTTCTCATTGTCAGATCTCATTATAAGGTTTACGAGATCCATTAAAAATTATTTTTAGTATATTCATCTAATCTAATCAAGTGTATCCATATTCTTCCCCTTAGCTCCAAAAGCATCAGCATGGCCATTCTTACCCACAAAATAATGCTCACCAACTGATGTTTAAATGTGCCATTCTTTTCCTACTTAGAATGTTATCTCTTTCTTCCATCCATATATTATCTTTATTTCTTTCAAAACTTACTTTTTCTTCAAAGACTGCTGTGAGTAATCCAAAATTACTTTAGTCATAACACATTTATATAGTTTGTTAATTCAGTTACTAATATTTATTGAGTGCCTACTGTAAATTCCAGGCATGGTGAGCAATCAGCACAGGTACCATAATGAAAGTTGATATTTTCTAAATTAACATATACTCAAGTAGATATATGTGTATTTGGATTTGGAGATATATCACATTTTAATTTTTTCACATTGCCTCCCTGATTGCATTGTAAATTCTTCCAAGGCAGGTCACTGTGTTTTTTAATTTCTCAATGAATAACAGTTTAAGCACAGAAGGGCTTTTCTCTGTCTTCAAGCAAAAAAAACAGGGCAGTAGTGTAATGATTCCATCAGGGACTTAGGAACCATCTGGTTTTCTGTTCCACCATGGTTAGTGTGTGGCTTTCATCCTCATGATTGTAAGTGGCCTAATCCACCTCTGGGTATCATGGCCATTTTCAAGGCAGGACAAAGTTAGTCAAATGCTCTGATCCTCAGATTCTTCCTTTGTAAAGTGGAACTCCTTTCCTTAAGACTGTGAGTGTGAAGATTGAAAGGTACATAAAACATTTTAACATATTGCCTGACATGGAACCAGTGCTCACTATGTATTAATTTCCCTCTCATTCTTCCCATGGGAGCAGTGAGTGATTCAGAGTTTGTAATTTAGTTGAGAAGAAATTTCAGAATTGTCTAAAATGCAGTATTGCTTTTATATTCATTCATTAGTCCCTTTATTATCACTGAGTATGTTATTTGCATTACATAGTTTAGCCACGGTGTACATAATTTGAATTTAACTAGAAACAATATTCCTCTCACCAGTGTTGCTTCCAACTCAATTACCTGACTGTCAGCTAGGCTGGAAGCAGTGGCATTTCTAGTAATTTTAAACTTGCAAGGAGGTAACCCCCTTAACCCTATGCTAATTTCCAAATAATCACATCAACAATTGAATTGACTCCGGGTTGATCAGTCACATTTATTCCTAAAGACAGAAAATAAAAGTGTCTATGAGAGGACAGGTCCACCTTCAGTTCTCTGTCTTAGCTTGGACACCCTCAGAAGCACACCTTGAGCCAAGGATTCTAGTGCAAGTGATTTAGGAAGGACTCCCAGGAACTAGAAGCGAGGGATCGGGAAAGGAAAAGAAGAAAGAGGACAAAGCCAAGCAAGGGTTTAATTTCAAGTGAAGCCCCAGACTCAGCTTGATCCTATGATGAACCCTGGAGCATACATTTTACCTCCAAATTTGTCCTGTCTCAAGGTATAGGAACCATCCTTTTGTAATCCAGGACCAGTCAGTCTTGGACTACAGGCTGCTGCAAGGAACATAAACGCTCAGGAACTTCCGGTTCTAACTTAGGGTAAGACAGCTCCAGTACTCAAGCTCACTCCTTACAAGAAGTTGCACTTGTTTCGCCTCGTCACACAATACAGAGCAAGTGTGGGTTGGAGACGGAGGGGATCAGGGCAGATCACTAATTGTGTTCAATACACACTTCATGACTTCTTGTGGTTTGTGAATGAGGATCATACAAGGGCCATCAGAGCATTATTCCCAATAATGTTGGTTATTGTAGTAAGTGGACAGTGCCCAAATATTGTAGGACTTACCTGAATTGAATGTTGCATAGTGTGAATAGGCCATTTCATTGTACCTTAAGGGTTTTCAATAACAATGTAAATATATCAACAATGAGTATTGTTTTACTAGACAGTATTTATTAAACATATGTAGGATGTGCGAAGCTATGTGCTAGGTGGTTTATTTAGCTTATTGTCTTATCAAACATCACAAGCCTCATTTTAGTTATGAGGAAACTGGGCCTCAGAAAATTTAAAAATCCTGTAGCTAGTAAGTGGCTAAACTAGAACGGGACTCAGGGTATAAATCCAAAACCCTTCCTCCTTCCAATGAGCTAAATTTTGCCCTTTGACCACCGTAATGGACCCTGTGAGATGGTAGGAAGCCACCAGTATTGGTTATCTACTGCTGCATGACAGATTATTCTCAAACTGAAAACAACAAGCATTTATCATCCTTACAGTTTCTGTGGGTCAGGGATTCAGGAACAGTTTATCTGGGTAGTTCTGACTTTGCTGTCTCTCATGAGGCTGCCATCAAGATGTTGGCTATGGCTTTAGTCACCTGAGGCTTGACTGGAAATGGAGGAGGATCTGCTACTAAAGGGGCTCACTCACAATCATTGGCAAGTTAGTGCTGGCTCTTGGCAGGAAGCCTCAATTTCTAGAGGACATGGACCTCACATGGACCTCCTCATAGGACTGCTTGAGTGTCCTCACATAATGGCAGTTGGTTTCTCCCAGATTGAGTGCTTCAAGACAGGGAAAGTAGGAAGTTGCAACCTCTTTTGTGACAGCCTTGGAAGTCACATAACATCATATTCACCACATCCTGTTGATTACAAGATCAACCCTATTCAATGTGTGAGTGTGAGAAAATGACACAAGGGCATGAATACCAGGAAGTGAGGATCATTGGGGACCATCTTGGAGACTGTTGACCACACTGCCATTCCTTTCTTCTTTAACCTTAGTGTGACACTCCTGCTATATCCCTTGCAGATTTGCTAAGCACTTTGTTGCACCCACCCAATTAATTAAAAGTAGCTAAGTTAAAAAAATTTTAAGCACAGTAGTAAGAAATGTAGATATTACTGAATATTTAGAAAAAAGATCAAGCAGAGGATTTATATCCCACTCCAGTCAATAGAAACAAAATGAAATTTTCTTTTAGATCTGACTTTTTTCCTTTCCCAACGTCCTGCTTTTCAGTTGTCAGCTATCTTATTTCTCTTTTCTAAAAAAAATTTATTTATTATTTTTTGCTACATTAGGTCTTTATTGCTGTGCACGGGCTTTCTCTAGCTGTGGCGAGCGGGGGCTACTCTTTGTTGCAGTTTGCGGGCTTCTCATTGCAGTGGCTTCTTTTGCACGGAGCACGGGCTCTAGGTGCGCAGGCTTCAGTAGTTGCAGCACGCGGGCTCAGTAGTTGTAGCTCTCTGGCTCTAGAGCACAGGCTCAGTAGTTGTGGTGCACGGGCTTAGTTGCTCCGTGACATGTGGGATCTTCCTGGACCAGGGCTTGAACCCATGTCCCCTGCATTGGCAGGCAGATTCTTAACCACTGCTCCACCGGGGAAGCCCCCTTATTTCTCTTTATCTCTTTCCCACATAGCCTCCAAAATCTTCTCTGTTGTGCCAGATAATTCAGCTCTGGTCCTGAGCTTACTAACACATTCTTGGCAAAACAAAATCCTGGCAGTCATTCTCTCTTTCTTTAGGATGTACGTCTCTCTGCCCTATCATGGAAAATAGAGGTCAAAGTGGCTTATTGCTATTTACTCAACAAAAAGGCCCATTTCCTGGGGTGGAAGGAGAGAGGCAAATATGTTCTCTTGTCCAGAAAATAGGGTATTTTCCCCTAAATATTTTATATATGTTTTGCTCTTACAGCTTCCAGATCCAGGGAGGGTGGTGATCCTTGAGCCTCTTGCTGATTAGTAGCTATACCTATTCGAAGTTACAGCTCTCAAGCTTTTGCCATTGAGTTTGTTGCATCCCTTCTTGTCTTGTCACTGAGTTCTCAACCACCTAGCCAACATCTTATCTTATTTAGAAATATTCTCATGACCGCTGTTTTTCAGTTCACCTGATTCCAGAAGGGAGAGGACATTTTTGCCCCTGAAGAACACAGGCAATTATAAGTGGATGCCACTCAAGGCTCTAGCCTTGTTGCGCTCATTGATGTACACCCTGGCCAGTGACCTGCACTGGGCAGAGACGGTTCCCAGGTCTGTTAATTGACTCTAATAGACTGAGGTTCCCTGGATGAGAGTAGCAATGAGAATAGAGGCTGGTCTGTCTGCAGAATCTGTACTAGTGAGCTCGACTCTGACACTCATCTCAATTTTCTTAAACTGAAAAAACTTTTTGGCAAAGTCTATAGGAGACCGTCATTGAAGTCTTGCTAAGTGCAAGCTATAATATAAGTTTGTGGGCATTAAAAAAAATAAATCAATGATGTCTTTGCCCTATAACTGCTCACATTTTTTATTTGAAGAAGACCAATGAGTTATGACTATAGAATGTTGATACTGCTAGTTTTAAAGGGATAGGTTTAATAAAGTATATTTTATGCTGTATTTTCATACAAATCTATAAAATATGAGATACATGGGTTACGTAGTAAGTAAAGGCTGGAACAAAGGCTCAGACAAAGGCTATTATGAGCTGGGAAGAATGGCAAGGAATTTGGTCTTGAGGGTAGTGTAATCTCTTTGGGGAAAAATTATGAGTAAAAAAGGGAGGTAGATATGGGAGGATCTATTCAGAGGGGGTTGCAGAGAAAAATCCGAATGTAATAGAGGGAGAAGTAGTGAGAGGGAAGGCTGGAAATGGAGATTCCTTTGGATTGTGGAGGGCCTTAAGTTGCAGGTCAAACTTTAGATTTGATGCTACAGGCAGTGAGGAGCCATTGTTGACTCCAAGGACATATAATGAAAATAGCGCTTTTGGGAAAGTGAACCCAGTCACCATGTCTATGATAGGTTATGGCAAAGAGAAACTGGACGCAGAAAGAGTGAGTTAGAGAAATCTCAGAAATTTGGAAATGAGAGAGAAAAGTTGAGCCCATGAATATTCCAATGCAAATTAATGTTCTATTTTTCCTTTGCAGTTCTTAAATCTAGGTTTTGTGCAAGATGCTTTGAAAATATGAAGATGATATTGATTTGTAGAATCACTGATACCTCTTCTCCCTCACTGGTGTTTGTAAGGCACATTTTGAACATTTCACCAACTATATGTTTTTGTAAGGCTGTCAAACACTGAAGATCTTAATGGCCTGGGTGAATGCACATAACCTGAGTGTGTATTGTGCTTGAAATTATTATAAAAATGATTTTTTAAAAAATTAACTGAGACAAACCAATTAGACAAACAAATACAAAGAAGGATCCTAACTAATATGATGTTATGGTTTAATTAATTTCAGATGATAGCACAATCACAGGGTGATACTTATCCTTTCTAAAATAATTCCAGTTGTAGATCTGTTCAACTCAGTACTGTATCTTTTACCTCTCTAGAGAGCAGAGCATTGTGGCAATGCTGAATATACATGTGCTTGCTGAAAGCGATAAACTGGGGATTTTTCTCCTCTGTGGGACAGAAACGAGTCAGATGGATATAAAGAGAAATTCCTACAAGTAATGCTTTCAGGGCACTTCTTAGTAGTAATTTCAATTCGTCTCTAGTGCTATATATATTCCCAATTGTTATTCCCTTCATTCTATAATTTTTATTCTAGGATCTCTCCATTTCGTATCCCAAGGATAACATTTGCTCAAACATAAAAATAACATTTAGCTACCTTTGCATGACCCTTGCGAATTTATCTCTTACTTCTTGTTTCACTTTGCTCCCCAGTAGCCTTGAAAAACACCCAAGTTAGCTGAATTCTAAACTGAAAGACTGTGATACCTCCACAGTAGCATAATTCCAAACGCCTATTTGATAGCGCCAATTGATGGCTAATAGGCTTTTCAAATTTAACATACCTAAAAGGGAATTCTTGTTTATCCCTCCACTCTCAGACTTGATCTCCCTCCAGCTTCTCCACTTAGTTCATGGTAATACCATTACATGGGTACTCGGGTGAAATTTAACATAAATAATACAAAATAAAAACCTAGATATCCCTTTTTATTCTTCTCATTCCCTAAACTTCTGTATCCTCTAAGTCTTCAGAAAGTTCTAACTGCAACCAAGTCTAATCACTTCTCTCCTTTTCTGCAGCCCCCCGCCTCAGTTTATCCCTGTCTCTCTAGCACTGCTGAAGAGGAGTCTCCTCACTGATCTCTGTTCTCTTGTCTGCTGTTTGGTGTGTCAACTGCCGATTCCCCAAAAGAACCCCAGAAAAATCTGTCAATCATGCAAATTAAAAATGTTGGGCTTTTGGACTTCCCTGGTGGCGCAGTGGTTGAGAGTCCGCCTGCCGATGCAGGGGACACGGGTTCGTGTCCCGGTCCGGGAAGATCCCGCATGCCACGGAGCGGCTAGGCCCGTGAGCCATGGCCGCTGAGCCTGCGCTCCACAACGGGAGAGGCCACAGCAATGACAGGCCCGCGTACCGCAAAAAAAAAAAAAAAAAAATGTTGGGCTTGTTACAGGAAGGGAGAACATAACTCGACAGAGTCTTAGTAGGAGCTCAAAATCGAGCAATTAGGGTAGGGTACTTACTGTATTTTAGGGCTTGGCCTAGGTGATTTTTAAGGTGGGTCTTGCTGGGCTGAGACTGGTTGAGAGGGACAGTTTATGACATAGTGGTTTGGGGCTGGTGGGTACCATAAGAAAAGGGTCTTGAAGTGAATCTTGATAAGTATGTTGCTGAGTTAGTTCCCAGTCATCTTTTAGGAACAGGTGTTTCTTAGATCAAGCATCTAGGTTATTTTTGCTTGGAATAAGTACTGTTTAATATAGAGGCAGAAAGTATGCCTGGTTCTAATTTCATAGGGAGGAAGAATTATGTTTCATAAGTATTTAAACTTAAAACAGCTTCTCATATCCATGCTTATAATCCTTGGAAAGCCTCCTGCTGTAATCAGAGCAAAATCCAAACTCAGATTAGAAGATCACAGATAAGCTGTTCCTTGCCTTCCCCCTGACTTCAGTTCATACCTCTTTCCCCCTTACTCTCCATTCCAGTCACACTGGCCTTTCTCCTCTTTGGGTAAAGCCCAGCTTGTTCCTGCACTTCCTGGTTTCCTCTGCCTGGAATGAGTCTGTCTTTCCTTTCTCAGCATTCATGTCTCCCTCAAATATCATCTCCTCACAGAAGATTTCCTAGACTACTCATTTATATCTGCTCACTATTCAACATCATTTCAGAGTTCATGGCAATCATCCCTATACAAAGTATGGCCTTGACAGTTAGATAGCCTGGGTTCAAATCTTTGCTCTGCTCTTTACTAGCTATAGAACCTTGGGCATGTCACTTTGACTACCTGTGCCTTAAGTTCCCCATCCATAAGAAAGGAAGACAATGATATTTACACTTTACTTACTAGATTGCTTGTTTATTATAAAAGGATATAACTGAGAAAGAGATGCATAGGGCAGTGTATGGGGAAAGGGCACGGAGCTTCCCTGTTCTCTCCAGGCACACCACTCTCCTCAAATCTCCACGTGTTCACCAACCCAGAAGCTCTCTGGACCCAGTCCTTTTGGATTTTTATGGAGGCTTCATTACAGAGGCCGGATTGATTAAATCATTGGCTACTGGAGACTGATTCAACCACCAGCCCTTCTCCCCTCCCTGGAGTTTAGGGGTTGGACTGAAATTTCCAACCCTCTAATTACAGGGTTGTTTCCCCAGGCAACCAGCCCCCAAAAGTCACCATTAACATAACAAAAGACACCTTTTGGGCTTTCATCACCTTAGGAATTTCCAAGGTTTTAGGAGCTGCAAGCCAGGAACTGTGGAGGAAGACCAAATATATATGAGAAATATATGTTTGTCATCTGAGTGACCAGGCGTATATTTTTTTTACAAATCACAATATTGAAAGTTCCCAGCATGTAGAACACATAGAACAGTGCCTGGCATATAATAAGAGCTTTAAAAAGGTGAGTTTTATCATCCATTTATTATCTTCATGTATGGTAAACCACAGGGTAGGTATTTGTCTGAATCTCTGGGTCCTAGAACAGTGCACTGACACAAAGTAGGTACTCAGTAAATCATGGTGGAATGGATGATTTTATTTATTTGCCTGTTAATTATGTCTCCCTAACTATGATACAGACTCCATGAGAGCAGAAAACATGTCTATCTAGTTCACCACAGTATTGCAAGGGCCTGGAGCAGTACCTGACACACAGTAAGCACTCAACTTATATATGTTGACTAAATTAATAAATTCTTGAATATGACAAAACTACCTTGAGTATAAAACTAGCTCCCAGTTTCTTTCACCTCCACTGAAAGATGGAGGTCCAAAGAAAGAACACAAAACAGAACAAAGGAAGAATAAAATCAGTTCCATTTTAATATACATCGGGGAAATGCCAGTTAAATAGCATTAAACAGGATTATTTCCTGTGAGACTTCTCAGATCCTTTAATCTGCTAATGTGCATTGTGATTACTAATAGGGGAATAGTATACACTCGTTTAATCAAGGAAACTTTTTTTTTCCTTTTTGTTCTGGGAACACTATTTTGCATGTCTGGAAACATGACATTACTGTTATTTGGGATGTATTTTGGGAAATGTTGTACTAAGCAGTTTTACCCCAAGGTCAGGGATGCCGTCATTGGAAGAAGAATGGGACCTGGTGGTGGTGATCTGATATTGAGTCACTTCAGGATAATGGGAGAAGCATAGATGGAGGCAGTACCATTTTGTCGTTTTTTTTGTGTGTGTGTGGTACGCGGGCCTCTCACTGTTGTGGCCTCTCCCGTTGCGGAGCACAGGCTCCGGACGCGCAGGCTCAGCGGCCATGGCTCACGGGCCCAGCCGTTCCGCGGCATGTGGGATTCTCCCGGACTGGGGCACGAACCCGCGTCCCCTGCATCGGCAGGCGGACTCTCAACCACTGCGCCACCAGGGAAGCCCGGCAGTACCATTTTGATAAGGATAGGGCTCCTCCAGATCCTGTACGTAAGCATCCCATTTGCTACCAGAAAGCACTTAGACAAGGGGGAGAATCTGGTTTAATGACTCCCTAGTTGGTGAACACCCTCCAGTCTCAATCAGGAATCCATCTTGTGTCTTGGACATGTAGCATCATTGAGAGGAGAGTTTTCTACTAAATAACCAAGCATTTTCTTCTTTTATTTGGCCATCACACATAACTTCAACTTGGATTTTACCCCTAAAAAGTTGTGCTGTTGGGTTGTCGGGAAACTAAAACTAGGACACCAGAAGGAGGTCATGTTCTGGCACTTGTTCGCTTAAAACTACTTGCATGCTTTAGGAGAGTTATTTCATCTTTGCTTGCCTTAGATTCTTCAAGAGGAATTTGAGTGGCTTGAATGAAAGTCATGGATTCTGCATTACGCTCTGAGGAACTTTAGTCTTAACCTCTGGGGCAAAGCAGGGAGCTATAGGTAGGCCTTTTTTTTTTTTAATTGCACAAATCATAAGTTTTCAATATTTACATAGAAAAACATTTCTGAAACTTCAAACAGAATGTGAGGGCAGTGAAACAATGACGACCTCCCATTGAATACAGGGAGGGGCAAATAGGCTAGGTTAGTGCCCTGGAGTTAATGTAATCCTGCTCTTTTTTGCTCTGTCTGTATATTATCATTTGAAGAGAGCAATCTCCTACTGAAGGGTAGTTTGAAAACCAGTGGACTAAAAAAATCAAGTTCTCTGCCTGTTTTTGTGTGGCTTGCAAGCTAAGAATGGTTTTAACATTTTTAATGGTTAAAAAAATAAAGAGTATTTCATATTATTATTTTGTATAAAATATACGAGATTCCAGTTTCAGTATCCATAAATAAATTGTTATTGGAACACAGCCACCCCCATTCGTTTACATATTGTCTGTGGCTGTTTTTGCGCTTCAGCAGCGGAGCTGAGTACAGTAAGTCCCCTGCATATGAACCTTCAAGTTGCGAACTTTCAAAGATGCGAACGTGCGTTCCATCATGTCAGGGGTGAGTGAAACTGCAGCTTGCCCTCCGTCTCTTATTGCTGACGATCCTTCAGCTCCACCATCTCCCACCTCCCCTCCCTCCTCCAGTCAGTAACTCTTCTTGCCTGTTCACTTGATGCCAGCCCCCGTATGCCAGCTGTCGTACTGTACTACTGTACTTTTCAAGGTACTGTGCTGTAAGACTAAAAAGGTTTTCTTTATTTTTTGTGTTTGTTTGTTTTTTATGTATTATTTGTGTGAAAAGTATTATAAACCTGTTACAGTACAGTACTATATAGCCGATTGTGTTCGTTGGGTACCTAGGCTAACTTTGTTGCACTTAACGAACAAACTGGACTTGCAGACGTGCTCTTGGAACGGAACTCGTTCGTATGTAGGGGACTTACTCTATTTGCCTTGGTGACCGTATGGCCCACAGAGCCTAAAATGTTTACTATCTGGCCCTTTGCATGAAAAGTTTGCTGACTTCTCACCCAGATGATCACTAAGATCCCTTTCTACCAGCACCATGAGATTTTTGTTCATCGTTGTGGAACCAAATTGGCCAGCTGCATTAAGATCCCACTCAAAGCAAATTGAACCAGGCCAGGACCCTTTGACTGTGTTATAAAATTCATTTATTTTTGGTTACCAAGATACTTCTTGCTTGAGAACATATACTACCTAACTAATCCATGTCTTATCATCAGCCCTCATCTTCATTCCAAATGGTGTTTGGTATTTTCTACTTTCTATTATGTTGAATACTTCTTTTTTCAGTCATATTTAAACTGAGTAACATAAAATAGCATGGCTCCCCTGCACTGTAAGCATGTTAGCATGACAGAGTTATAGGGTTGTAAGGAAGCTTGAGTTGCCATCTAACCTCTCCTACTCCTCTGGACAGAACTGCCCTCAAAGCATCCTGGAGAGGTTTTGGTCTACTGTAGTGTTTAAAATCCCCAAGAGAAGAGCATTTTCAAACACTCACTTTATAGTGCAGCAGCTGTCAAATGATTTGTACCTTGCATTCCTATGTCTGACCAAAAGGTTATTTAGAGTTGTTCCATTTAAAGCCTTTAAAATAGTTTATTAACGGGGCAGTACTTCCAGCTACTCAAATCTTGATTTTTCATCTTAAAATCTGGGGTCTTAAATTCAGAGAACTACAGCTTCTCAGGTATGGTACCTTCTCAGGGCAGTGATTAAGGAGCAGGACCTGGGAGGCTACCCTTGTCACATGCCCTGTTCTTCTCTCCATGCTGTGAAATCCTCGTGGATAGGAGCAAGATTTCCTTTTTTTTTCCTAACTCTCATAGCATACGCAGAGTTTATTGAAGAATGTTCTTCCCAAACTCTTTGCAAGCACCTCTATTTCAAAAGATGAAGAGAGGGTGGATCTAATCGAACACTTTAGATTGGGATGCAACCAAGCCTCTCTGGGCATGCAGTTTTCCATGCGATCGATAATAAATTAGCATTTCATTTATACTGTATAATTCGGTTCTTTTCAGAAGTCTGATCTCGAAGCTAAGTAGTGTTTGTGTTCTCCAGAGTGGTTTTTGATGGAGTGCTAATTACGTTCCACCTCAAGTGCAATGCTGAGGGGGAACCACAATCGCCTTATTGCACAAGGAAGGTCCAGCTAATGAATCTCTGAGGATAGTGTCATGCTTTGTTCCAGTGGCGGGGGGCAAGTAAATGTAAAAATACATTTTTGGCCAAGGAAATGATACCATTTATAAAGCAGCGACAAGGCTTAGGCTTTATGAAACAGCTGTATAACTGTGACATACATTTCTCTCAGTAGAGAAAAAAAATATGTTGATTCATCACATTGTCTGAATTTGGGGTTTGGTGGTTCATAGGGGGAACTGTATTTTGGAGTAAAACTACCTTGAATGGATTTTTGTTTCAGATAGAAGATGAACTTAATAAATTAGTCCTAAGTAAAGAAGTATATCACCTTTAGTAAAAGAGGACAATAAACAAAAGGAGAGCCAATCTTTTCACTTGTCCCAACCTAATTGTGTCACATGAGTTTTTGCACTTGTATTGTAGCTCAGCTCTAGGAAGCTGGTCCAGATATATATTTTTTCAATATAGCATATTAGTTCAATATAGCATAATAAAGGTTGGAGCATACTTGAACTCCACAATCCTTTCTATAAAGCCTTCTATGGATCAGGCTGCCCTCTGCAGCTCCATTTTTACCACCACCATCCTTGCAGCTTATACACCAGGCTTTAATGTGTGTTTATGTATTTCAATGGTAGTACTCTGGCATTGCTAGAGAAGAGTGGGACTCTCTGCATGATTTGGGATTTAGTAAGTGTTTAAAAGTGAAGGGAGTTGGCAATAATGACCCATCAATTATCCTACATCCACCAGAGCGCACTTCTATGCCTGGTCCTGTGCTAGGAACTAAGGAAAGACCTGCTTTTTAGTGTCATGAGACTTCTCAGGTACGGCATCTTGATAATCAGACCTTTAAATCCAAACTCCTTTGTCAGGCAGCTAAAGTGTGAGCCTTTTTTTTTTTTTTTTTGGCTGCGCCCCGAGACATGTGGGATACTAGTTCCCGAACCTGTGACCCCCCCCCCGCCTCCCTGGAAGTGCGCAGTCTCAACAACTGGATCGCCAGGGAAGTCCAGAGCCCATTTTATAACGAGGTCTCTCCAAGACACAGGAAACAATTTGTTTGGATGGTGTTTTAGAATGTACAGATCACTTTTATATCTGCCATCATATTAAAGTTCACTGTGCTTGGCCTGCAGTATGTGCTCAGTAAACATTTCGTGAATGCTGAAATGAATCATCCTAGGGGTTAACAGGAAGAATGGAGGCTCAGATTGCCCAAGGTCATTGAGCTAGTGTGGGGCAAAGGCAGGAGTGAATGGTTCCTGTTTCAGATAGTTGGTTAAAACGGAAACTTTCTTCTCTCTCACTCTTTCTCTCTCCATCTCGCTCTGTCTCTCTCTTGTGCTTACGATCTCTGTTGTTTTTTCAAACTGTTACATACTGTATAATTTGGCGTACTTCCTAAATACATAAACTCAAAACCCTTTTAAAAGTAATAATAATCACCTGTTATTGACTTAATTTTGTGTACTACACTGTACTAAATGCTTTACATTTATTAACATATTTATCTTTAGCAATAAATCTATGAGGTAGGTTTATTATCCTCATTTATAAAATACTTCAAGTGAAAAAGAAACATCCTTCCACTGTCTTTCATTATAGTCATATGAAACTTACGGGACAGATTAAATGTTTAGCCTGAAATACACATAAATCATTTCAAATGCATAACTATTTAAAAAATTTTGACTCATAGATAATAATACACTTGGGATACAAAAGTTATTTGGGATATTTGGGGGAGGAGGGCAATTCTGAATGGAACTTGATTGATTCTTACCAAGATTATGCCAGCAATCTGAATTGCTCATCTATCTGTTCCATAGATGGAAAAAAAAAATCAAGCACAGGGAAGCAAAGTGTTAACATTTGTTCAGCAGTTGCTAAGTGCCAGAGACTTGGTGTTTGACATACTTAACAGTCACAAGGACCTTGTGAGAACCTTTTTTTCAAAAAAAATCTTTAAAGGTGAGGTAACTGAGGCTCATAAAAATGAAGGAATCTGTCTAAATACCTTAACTTGACCCAAAAGAAAGTACAAGTAAACCCCTAACACTGGATGAGTCTTAGTTTTTAGGGGTTTATAGGGAGAATTACATTTTACTGTAAATCTGATTGGATGGGTCTTGGGCCCAGACAGAACAGGGCACTCTCCGGTCCTGGGAACAGGGTGGGGTGGGGTAGGGATGGGGCGGGGAGGAGTTGAGATGGAAAATCAGGTCTGTTTTGGACCAAATTTAGTTCCCTTTTAAAACACTGAGCTGCCTCTGAAGAAATTAAACTCATGACCTTGGTCTACATGAAATGAAGCCAGAAAAATTAACCTGACATACACTCTTATATAAGAAATCCTTGAAAAGGAATAGCAGATGAAACTAGGGAATCATATTTCCTGAAAGACAAGTTCAGGTGGTAAAAATACCAGCGAGGTACTTTGGTGTACTGTATTGTAACACTATCAACATCGTAAAGGAAAAGAATAAAAATGGCTAAAAATTGATCCTAGAATAATGTCATCGACAAAGCATGCCAATATTTCTTGATACTACGTCTCCTATTCTAAGCTCTGAAAAAATAAAGACTTGTGATGCTCCCATCAGCCAAAAGAACATCAAACAAATAAACACTTCCTAATGAAGTGTGATGGTGAGTAGATCATTAAAAAAATATATTTCTCTTAATTACAGCATATATGCTAAGCAGAGGTTTGGGAATAAAATTTCTGATGGAAACTGATAAATCAACCAAAGGCTAACACCCTATTTGCTTCATTTGTAACAAGAGTTGGTTGAAGGGTCCGAGTGCTCAGTTAGTGAATCAAGGACGTTACTAAAGAGAAGACCTTAATCATTCTTCCTGAGCAGCAAAATGAAATGTATGTTTTATATTTGAAAGAAAATGAAAGAAAACATGGAATTTTAAAATTCAGTGAATTTCACTGGAATGAATGCTTCTGGAGGCCCAATGACTGCTGAACACTTCTAGAAAAAAAAAAAGGTAGATAACTGAAAAACAAATTGGAAACAAAGAGCACTTGAAGATGAAGGCCAGATGTAAACTTCGATTAAATTGGATCATGTAAAAAGTTCCTTATTTCTTTGAAACAGACACATGACCATGATGTGGAATTAGGGTTCTGTTAAAACCCTACAGGAAAAAAATATTAGGCATTTAGAAAAGCAAGTTGTAGGATAAGATGTCAAGCTAGTTACTAATCCAGTTGCTTCTAATGTTGAAAATTTTCTGCTTCCGGTTCAGAATCTTGCTGTTGCTTTCCCTTTCCTCCCTTGTCATTCCCATTCTCCAGGTTTCAACTCAGACACTGCCCACTCCAGCAAGGTCTTCTCCGATCCTGTTCTTCTGACTGCACTGCCCCATTTTGCTACCTCTAGCCCTGCCATGGTACCTGTTGAATTTGCATTTCAGTTGGAGGTTAAATAAATGGATAATATGGGATGTGTAATATTTGTACATTTGAATCTATGTAACTTCTAAAGGTAGAAGTGAACTATTAGTGGTTCACTGTTCAGGATGTTGGCACTTAATTTTTCTTCACTGTAACAAAGATAGATATTGATATTTCACTTTTACCATTTCTTCCCCATTTTGTCTGACTGTAGTGAAATTCACATTTAGTGACCTTGGCCTATATTATTAATTCCACAAATTATTCTAGAAACAGTGGAGCAGATAGGCTGATAGTAGGGGAGAAGAAATGAAACTGAGGGAAAGGGATAGAGATTCCCAGTGTAAAGGACTTAACTGTCTTGCCAAAATGAGTTTCAAAGGGAACTTGAACTAAAGAAGTATTAAATAGATGGACGTTTCTATAGTGTTGAATGAAATATATATAGTGAGTATATATAGAAGCATCTATAGTGATGATGAAAATATTATTGTGTACTTTTGTATGTCCAGCACTGAGCAAAGTGCCTGACACTTAATAGATGCTCGAGAAACATTTGTTGAATGAATGAATTCCTGTGTTTCCCAGATGTCTTATCTTCCTCAATTAGTTTTAAGCATATTTTCTTAAAATTGCTTACCTATTTATATCATGGCTTTGTAAAGATATTTTAAGGTATTGGCAAATGATTTAATCATTTAGGAACCAGAGAAGGGGAAAATGTGGTAGGAAAAAATGAAGAGATGAATCATTGTATGTCAGGTCAGAATCACCTGGGACACTTGGTTAAAATTACAGATTTTGTCTAGGAAAAAATCCATTTAATTTTGAGGATTAGTGTTCTGAATTTTAGATGATGGAGAGATGGGGAGGAGGGGAAATATTCCTACCTGCATTGTTTCAGCTTGGCTTTTTCATATGGATGTGAGGGAACACTACTGTGTAACACCTTACCTGCGAAACCTCTCCTATTCCAAAGCAGAGTGAGGATGACGTATTTCTCTCTGTGTGTGTGTGTGTGTGTGTGTGTGTGTGTGGTGGGGATTATGGAGTTGCAACTAAGTTTTCCTTTTTTAATTTATTTTTGGCTGTGTTGGGTCTTCGTTGCTGCACGCGGGCTTTCTCTAGTTCTGGCGAGCGGGGGTTACTCTTCATTGCGGTGCGCGGGCTTCTCATTGCGGTGGGCTCTTTTGTTGCGGATCATGGGCTCTAGGTGTGCAGGCTTCAGTAGTTGTGGTTCTCGGGCTCAGTAGTGATGGCTCGCAGGCTCTAGAACACAGGCTCAGTAGTTGTGGTGCACGGGCTTAGTTGCTCCGTGGCATGTGGGATCTTCCCGGACCAGGGATCAAACCTGTGTCCCCTGCATTGGCAGGAGGATTCTTAACCACTGCGCCAACAGGGAAGTCCACAACTAAGTTTAATTGATCTTGTTTTTCTATTTTCTCATGGCATGCCCAGGATATATAATGCATCTCTAGTGCATCCAGATACTTTTGATTTCTTTAAAAAAAATCTAGTTGTGTGATGGTTTTATAATAGATTTAAGGACTATTTGCTATTTGTTTTACTCCTCCACTCTTCTAAAAAATTAGCCATTAAATGATAGGTATTTTAGATCAGAAGTAGGAATATTTATTCCTGAAGACCCTGCGATTTTCCCCGAAAATAGAAAAGCCAAGTTTCATTTTAGGGGAAAGATATAAAGGGTGAAGTAAGATATGAAATATTAGATATGAAATATTCAAGTTCAAATTGGTTTATTATAAATTTGTTACTTTAGAAATGACAGACAGGACACTGAGTAACTCAAAGCATGTATATCCAAGAACATAGTTATACAAAAGATATAGGAAATTTCAGAACTAGGTACTTTGAGAATGAAGAGATTAAGAAGGGATTATATCGTATCTACACAGTTCTTAGGGAATAGGTATGACTGGTGATCCTAACTATTTGAGCAGATGTCAACTGCCAGCAGACACCACCAGGTTATATCAAAGAAAACTCACAAAGAAATATAAAGAGATTCATCACACTAGGAGTGGATAACATAGGATAAGTCAGCTAGGCCATCAAAAGAAGAAAGTATTACAAGTATAATTTAAAAATAGTTTTGGCAAGAAGAGGTTGGGGAGAAAGCAGAGTAGGCTGTAATAACATTTATAACTCAAAGATGGGCCAGACCTAAATGTACACCTTGGCCTCTTTCCATCCTAAAATGTTTTATATTACCAAAAAAGGTGCTATGATTTATACTCAGCTCCAAGTCTAGACTGGTTTCAGACTCCTGTGTTTAAGTCTGCTTCTATCTTACAGGAAAATCAGTCATCTAGGTCTTAAGTCAAATAAAGAATTGATACATAAAAATAAATTCAATTGAGGAAGGCAAGTTTATCTTTAAAACAAAATTAAAAATACTAGCATTTCTTTGAAAAAGTCTACATAATCACATACAGCGTCATACATATGTTCAAGATTAATATGCAATTGATGCATGAAAGTAAAATTTAGTAGAGGGTAGCTACTGTGTCATTCAAAATAAAATAGAAAATTAGCATTTCTGTAACAAAGTCTAGCTAAGTATGTGAAAGTTCATATATGTGTGCATTGACAAGTAAATGCTGACGGATTTATTAATTGAGGTCAAGTTCAATTCCAAATATTTTTACATAGTGGGGATTTGTTATATTAAGTATCTTGAAATTAAATGGATCACTGAGAAGGCTTAATAAAATACTTCATACTAAATTAATCACAGTGAAAATATCTTTTAAATAGGCTAGATTTTTATAATTATAATATTCTGTGTTTATATGTAAAAACACCAGTTCCTACTGTACTAGGAGATGGAATATAAAATGAACAATTATTTCTATCATGAAACGATAAGAATTAATAAGAGTGTTAATAGGCAAAAAAGAATACAAATTGATAGTAAGAAAGGAAAACCAGTTCATACAAGATACCCACTGGAAATATAAGAATAAAACATTCTGATGATCAAAGAACGTTCTATATTCTATAATGTTATCAGTTATCCCTGTGCACTTTTGAGTTTGGTGAATGAAAAGCCTGACTTTATCTTCAAATATCGGCTTTATGTTGTAGTCAAATTGTGCTGCATGCTTGTTAGTGTGGCATGTGCTGCCAAAAGGACAGGGAAAAGGACCATAGACACCACTTTTCCTGCTTGGAAAAGGGAAAAGTACTCCAAGGCTAGCTAGTGAAGGACTTAGCAGCAGGAGAGATAGTCAAAATAATTTCCAGCTGGTAAGACTGGGTTATCACCCATCAGGACAGTTCTGTTGGAGGGTGAGAGGTCCCCTCTTCTGCTGGATGATGACAGGATCTGGGGGAGGTGTCCTGGGCGTGCCCTGTGTGGCCTGGATCTAGGGAAGCTGTTTTTTACCAACTAATTTTGGAAGAGTTTATTTAAGAACTGTGACAGCCGTATCAGTCCATATGTTAGGCTTCTGAACTTTTTCCCATAGGTCACAGTGAGTGAGCCTCTGGGGAAAGTTTCAAGGAGGAGATTGACTTGAGGAGGTTTTTATTTTAGAAAGAGCCTTCTGATAGCAATGTTGAAGATGATCGATTGCATGGGTTAGGGAAAAGATGCAGGGGCGATCAGTTTCAAAACCTTGGAAAAGAACTGAAGTAGTGGCTGGGGGGCAAAAGTGAAGAAATGGATGTGACAACCATTTGGGGGGGATAATTTATGGCGTTGGTGACATTTGGAATTGGAGTATGTGTGAGTTTGACTCCTAGCACTCTGGCTTGGGCCACCGTGGAGGATAGGACTGTTACCTGGGAGAGGGAGAAAGATGTAGTAATGTCAGTTGTTTATCTGGTGTGTTGGTTGATTGACTGGCTTTATTTAATTAATTAATTTTCTGAGAAGAGTCATGCTTATAAGCTGCAAGTATAACTGCTAATACATTAACTTTCACATATAATAATGCAGCTTTCTCTGTTAGACCCCAAAAACTCACCAGGAAAGGAAGGAATTGAGGTCATGAGCAGCATTTGATGAGTACCTACTATGCCCTTTTATCTAATTTTAGAATCTCATTTATACTGTATGAAGGATAATATTGTTGCCATTTTACAGATAAGAAATCCTGACTTAGCAGGATTGAATTCCTGGCCTGCCTTCTCATATTCAGAATGTAGCAGTGTCACAATCAAAACCCAGTTCTGCCCATCTCCAAGGTCACGGTTTTTTTAACTGCCTGAAAATGACTCCAAAATGGGAAGAAAAAAGAATGGAAGGAAAGGAAAGGGGAAGAATGGGGAAAATGTATTTAGAGTTATTGAACATGAAAAAAGCAAATTCCAGCAAAGGGGACTGAACAGAGATGCTTATCCATGTGCAGTTCTTACCCCTACCAAGACAAGTTCACAGTCTGGTCCTTCATAAAGGTGGCAGGAGGCTTACAAAGGGTATTAGTTCCTCACTGATGTCCCTAGCCTGCAAGTGACCTGAGCATGCAACCCTTACGTGAATTGGTGTCAGTGTATGACCAAACCACTGCTTCCCAGACTGAGTCCTCACAATATCTTCGGGTCTGTGGGGTAATCTAGGGTAGGCCGTTAGAAACTTGTATAGAAATGTGACTGAGAAATGTTATGTCTGTTGAATCCAGTAATTTAAGAACAGGCTAGTATTTTGTATGTCTTTTGGTTTCATTTTTCAAGTAATTGGTATTGTACTTTACAAAAGAATTTATCTGTGATGAATTGAGAACAAAGGAACAAAAACTGGCCCTTCACTACAGATAATTTGAGAAGCAGTGCTTTAGAACATCCAAAGGAAAAAGGTGAGAAACTGATAGGTGTTTTTGTTCTCTTGGTAACACAGACTTCCTCTTATAAATGTGATGGTTTAGTGAACTGCCTTCACATAACCATCTATTGACATCATACACAAATATAATCAAATGATTTGTGTCACTGGAAGCTGCACAATAGATGAACCTGGTTTTTGCGATTTAACAAAAAATCCAATTTATGTAACATATTAAAAGAAGCATTATCAACTTGTTTTCCCCTCAAAAGACTGTAGCTATTAAACTCCTTAATTACTTCATTTTCACTCTCAGTGTAAAATTAGCAGTTTAGCACTTCAAGTATAAAAATGATTAATGAGCCTGAGAATTCATTCGCATACATATCACTTTGCAGCTTGACATAACCCTGGAGCCTGTTCTCTGTTCTAAGCATAGACATACTTCCCTAGCAAATATCTTATTGCATATTAAATGCCTAATCGTTGCAAAGTATGCATAATTATAGTCATCTTTCCTGTTTTTTCTATACCAGTAGAAAAGACAACAAATCAAATGCATTCAAGTGTAACTAAATTTTTAAAACAGAAGTATAAATACATAGGGAGCACCTTGCTTTTTGCATGGTAACTGTCCCCCTAAACTCAACTGTGCTTTGAGTTGAACTGTCATCCATCTAAAAATGTATCTTTTAACATTTTTGAACATGAAGGAAAATACTTTCAATTTCCATATTTATATCTATGCAAGTACTGTGATTTGGGAAAATATGACGAGAGTAAAGACTGTACTTTGGATTCAGAGAATAAGATTTTATTTGGAGAGACTGTCAAAAATATCTGCAGGGGGCTATTTCTGTCTAACCATCCTTGGCTTGCATTGGTGACATGTGGTTACATGTCTCTTTTAGCTCTTCTGAATTCTCTTTTTGATCTCCCCCAAGGTGATTCCATATTCCTGACTTTGTCCAGTCATTCCTGAGGTTTAATCTTTACTTGTGAACAATGGTACTGTTTGTCTTTGCCGTCCCTTGGTTTTTCTACCCTTTTCTGTGGAGTTCAAGACTGTGTATTGTCCCTGCCTCAAAACCCTCTTTGCCCCACACGCTCATCAGCTGTAAGCTATGTTCCGCCCTGATTCAGCAGTGAATCGGGAAGATTTAAATGAACGTTTGCTCAGAACTCAGAGAACTACACTTGTCAGGCCTGTTGCCATGACACAAGGTTGTAGCTCCTGGAAGGTGAACCAGGCAACTCCCAAGGGCCTCCCGTGTACAAGGGAAGAGCAGAGCTGCAGGCCACTTGCTAGACTCTCAGTCGGTCTTCAGATGGTTTCATTGGTGTCGGCAAAACTATATGTCATGAATGTGTACCTATTTCCATTTGCTTTTTAGAGAAAGACATTTAATTTGGGGACAAAGTATCTATATGAATTTAGAAAACCATGCATGTACTCTGGTAAAGCACAGGTAACACTACCTCACTGCACCAGCCTATATTACAAATACAGGCGTGTGGCAGGGCGTCCACTGACTGACAATCAGACCACTGAGGTTGCAAGGCAATGCGGTCAACAAAGACCGAGACACTGTTCCCAAGCAAGATTTTTTGGTTATGATAGCTATACTTTTTAACAAGACCCTCACTTGATAAGTAGCATTGCCAGATAAAATACAGGACGCCCAGATGAAAAACAAGGGATAATTTTTTTTAGCATAAGTATGCCCCCAATATTAGAGTATGCTTATACGAAACAAATTGTCTTTTACTACCTGAAATACTAATTACACTGGGGGTCCTGTATTGTTATTGCCTAAACCTGGCAACCCTATTTATAAGTGATATTTTATAAGCAACAAAGATCATTTGGAAAAGTACATTTCCTGAGGTTAGTGCCTAAGAAGATTCTTCCCACACCTGCAAATGTCATAGAAGTGGGAGGTAACGTGAAAAAAACAGGTTTACGAGCTGCGGCAGCTGTGGAGCACGCATGCGCTTTTCCGGTGCTTGTCTGCGCTCGCCCAGGCTTGCCGACGCAGGCCCACGCAGGCCGACGCAGGCCGACGCAGCCCCACGCTCTCCCACGTCACCCACGCTCTCCCACGTCGCCCACGCTCTCCCACGTCGCCCACGCTCTCCGACATTCTCGAGTGCTTGCCCCGCAGATGGTTCTTCGATGTGGGAAGAGCCTCTTGTTGTGAGCCTGGCTTCCTGTTCCCCGGTAGGTGCCGGTACCTCAAAAACTGCAAGGCTGCATTACATGCTAAGAAGTCGTTCCTTTACGGTGCGCCAGGATGTACAGTGAAAAGTTCTGTAAAAGTACATCCACGTAGCCCAATCCTTGCCTGTGTGGATTTATTGAGCTTGCTGAAGACAGACAGTGGACCCCACTTATTTGTGAATTGGGTAATGGAAATAATTTATTAGTTTTCTAAATAGAATGGATATGGGGAGGATCTTTTTTGGACATGGTACGACTGTCAAAGAGGAAACCCAAGAAGAAAACGTGGCAAAGAAGAGAGATGAACTGAATTTCTAAGAAGATAATCCGTTACTTCCAAGGTACAAAAGAAAGTTTATTAGTGGGTAGTTTTCAGAGTGTTTTGTGGTTTTGCAAGCTGAATTTATTGTTCTGTACTTAGAGCTATATTGAGGTCAAAAAGAGTAGCAGAGTGTGAATGAATATACAAAAATACACGCGCATGAAACCTTTCTAATTCGGAAAAAAAAACATTTCTTTTGGTCCCATTGCTTTAAGTTTGTTTAAAGAGGGACCCAGTTGAGAAATCAGCTGTTTTGAGTGAAAACTTTCTCTCAAGCAGGCGGTACTGATTTATTTTTGCTCTCACCTGGCTTCATTTGCAATATAACCATAAGAAATTGCTAATTGATGTTGGTAAATGTTTTTGTGACTTTTTCCAGTCAATATGCCTTTCTACGAGAAAGCTTTAATTCCACCATGTATTGGGCTGGGGGCTAAATTTTATTAGTCTTAAGTATGTCGCCGTGGTTTTCTAAGTGTGTTATATGTTAACAATTTGCATCTCGAATTAGTTTTATTGTAGTGTAAAGGTATTTATTTCTAGTGGCATATCGGTTCTACTTTACCTTTAGGCATAATTTGAAATTCAGTATAAATATTGAAGAAATGCGTACCTGTTTTCAAGATGGTCATTGTTTTTAAAAATTCTAAGCTAGTGAATGGAATCATTCTTGGTCTATGATACATATTGAATTACCTATATAAAAAATACATTTGGGAAATATACAGTGCCTACTACCCAAGATAGTTATGGTGACTAATTAGCTTCTTACCTAGATTTGCAATACTGTTACCCTGTAAAATAATCTTTGTAAAATAGGTCACAAACTGGGTCTGCCTGAATCTTAAGTATAAATCTCATGTTTCATGGGTTTGTACTGCAACTCTAAATTAAAACAAATTTCTTGTCAAAGAAAAATAACGCAGCATGGAAACCTTTGTAGGGCTACATTGCCTCACCTATGTTTTTTACTTAGATCTTCATCCACAGCTGCCTACTAGACTTGGACCTTTTGCCCTAATCCTAGTAACTGCACTTCCCTCTTGTTACTGAGAAGTACTTGTTCCCTCCATGTCTGTAATTCCATCCCTTTCTGGTTCCCTTGTACGCCTGGTTCTGAACATTTTTCTGGTGAGTTCAGATCTGACCCCTCCTCTCCTGGTGATTGATATTGTGACCCCAACCTTAAGCAGTGACAGCCTTAGAATTTCTTTGTACGTAGGTGGTGCTTGGGGAGCTGTTTGAACATGGGGTGAAAGCAGCTTGCTTTGAAGAACTGCAGTCACTCTGTTTTTACTTAAATTGCATATTTATTTGGGATGGCTTGAGAGTAGCTGTAGAAATTCTTAAAGAGGGTTCTTTCTAGCTGTTCCTTGGCAGTGCTACTGGATTCCAGGCTGGGTATCCAAAAGAACTGTTTTCTTATTCAGTTTTGTGTCCCCAGCTTTGTCTATGAATTGTAATAGCTGTAGCCAATAAATGTGCCTTGGATGATTGACTTAATGTCATAAATCCCTAGTCTTAGGTTCCAAATAGTCATGTCCATCCAACTCTTGGGGTACACTATTCTTCTAGTTGAAGGTCTCTTTTGGCAAATGCTTGCTTTGGAAACTACTTACTGCCTATCATGATATCCTCTGGTTACCAAGGTCTTCAATATACTGAGGACTAGGGACAGCATGATACAGTCACAGATTTGGAACTGAAGTTCTGTGTGTTATACCAGTGAACTGGTTACTTAACTTCTCTGTGCCTGTTTTGCATATTATAAAATGAGGATAATCATAATATTCATTCTCTCTCACAGTGGTTAAGAAGATTAAGTGAGGAAACTTAAGTGCTTGACACATACTTGACAACCAGGAAACACTCATAAAAATTGCCCTCCTCTATTATGTTGAACAAAGATGGACTTTGTCCAACATACTTCATGTTGTAGATAAATATATATGTTCATAATGCCAAGTCATTCATTCAACAAACTATCTCTTTTTTTAACATCTTTATTAGAGTATAATTGCTTTACAATGGTGTGTTAGTTTGTGCTTCATAACAAAGTGAATCAGTTATACATATACATCTGTTCCCATATCCCCTCCCTCTTGCGTCTCCTTCCCACCCTCCCTATCCCACCCCTCTAGGTGGTCACAAAGCACCGAGCTGATCTCCCTGTGCTATGCGGCTGCTTCCCGCTAGCTATCTACCTTACGTTTGGTAGTGTATATATGTCCATGCCTCTCTCTCTCGCTTTGTCCCAGATTACCCTTCCCCCTCCGCATATCCTCAGGTCCATTCTCTAGTAGGTCTGCGTCTTTATTCCCGTCTTGCCCCTAGGTTCTTCATGACATTTTTTTTTTAGATTCCATATATATGTGTTAGCATACGGTATTTGTTTTTCCCTTTCTGACTTACTTCACTCTGTATGACAGACTCTAGGTCCATCCACCTCACTACAAATAACTCAATCTCGTTTCTTTTTATGGCTGAGTAATATTCCATTGTATATATGTGCCACATCTTCTTTAACCATTCATCTGTCGATGGACACTTAGGTTGCTTCCATGTCCTGGCTATTGTAAGTAGAGCTGCAGTGAACATTTTGGTACATGGCTCTTTTTGAATTATGGTTTTCTCAGGGTGTATGCCCAGTAGTGGGATTGCTGGGTTGTATGGTAGTTCTATTTTTAGTTTTTTAAGGAACCTCCATACTGTTCTCCATAGTGGCTGTACCAATGTACATTCCCACCAACAGTGCAAGAGGGTTCCCTTTTCTCCACACCCTCTCCAGCATTTATTGTTTGTAGATTTTTTGATGATGGCCATTCTGACCAGTGTGAGATGATATGTCATTGTAGTTTTGATTTGCATTTCTCTAATGATTAATGATGTTGAGCATTCTTTCATGTGTTTTCAACAAACTATCTCTTAACTGCTGCTTTATTCCAGGTCTCTGCTAAAGTGAGCTGGCCCAGAAATTTATTAGAAACAGTAATAGGGGATATGATGTGTTAGAGTTAAGGATGGCTGGAAGAGGAAAGGGGATGGTTGCAGGTAGAGCAACATAGCTAAGAATGTAACCTCCCAAATTAAAGAGAATGGAGAAATAACAATGAGTTAATTTCAGTGCAGGAAATTAAAAGGTGAGCTTGCAGACATTGTTGAAACTAGAAAGGGCCTGATTTTAAGACTAACATGGACCCGATGGATTGTCGAACAGTAGTCAGTATCGAGGATGCAAGGAACAAATAGCTTTATTTCGGATCTTAAGAATTGCACACAAAATCAGGTAAAACCAAAAGAGTGTTCTGGGGAACAGAAAAAGGGGCTTATAAAGACAAAAGCCACAAGGTTGTTAAAGTTTCCTGCTGAGAATTGTGATTGACTCTGACAGTAGTCAGGAAATACTTGTAAGGAATCATGAGTTGTTTTAGGGTCAGGGTCTGACGAGTATCTTGAGTAGGACAATGGGTGGTCAAAAGGTCAGATTTTATCCAGGCTTACACGTGTATAAATCACACTTCCTCAGTGGCCTCCTGGCTCCATTTTAGAGAGCTCTCTTAGCAATACTGACCCCATTTTGATTTTCCTTTTACATTTCTCCCTTTTGATGGAGATCTTTCTTTGGAAAGCATCTGTGATCAACCATTTGATTATTTGGCATCAACATTGACTTACTTGGTCCTGGGAAGTCTCATTCCCACAGAGTCATGTTCCATGGAGGAGGGGAAGAGGTGGTTGTGGGAGAGGTATGCTTTTAGAGAGTTTATGGCCACATTTGAGGTACAAGGAGCCATCTAGGAAGTGAGTCTTAGGCAGCGTTCAAGATTGAAGTTCCTGGATCTTCATTAGGAGGGATCAGTATTATAGGAGTGGTCAATCATTTCCAGATGTCAAACTATCCTTATTCCGGTGAAGGGTGTCATAGTACAGCAGTGAGACATACAAAGCACGAACAATTTAAAAACAACAACAGCAAAAATGAATTAGAACAATGATTGGTATAATTAGTTGCAATCAGGATCACCATAAGGCACCAAGTCCAGAGGGGAGCTAGCTGAAGGTTTCTAGATGTCAGGGTCAAAGCATCTTTTGCAGTTTGAAATGTCTCTGATGATGTCATTGGGTGTTCAGGTAAACTTTCCTAGTGGCTTATAAAGAAGCAGGTATGAAAACTGTCTGTAAGTGAGCTGTTATGGTGATTTCTCTGAAGTTTATATCAGGTTGTCCAATTTTAGTTTGCATGGCTTTGGAAAAAGGGCAGTTTTAGTTCTCAGTGATTCCAAGTCAAAAGGATGGGAGATAAACTGGAAATGTTAGTTTGGAGAGTCATAGCCAGAAACTGGAGGAAACTGGAAGAATTCAGGTTCTAATCCAGTTTACAAGTAAATACCAAAACCTCAAAGACAGTGAATAGCACTAGAATCTAATATCCACAAAGATATATTACTGAAACATTTTTCTTTCTAAAATCACCCTCATTTCTACCAAAGATAGCCAAATAAAGACTAATTTGTTTTCAAAATGAGTCTAGCTTCAATAAACTTAGCCTGATTATTTACATATGTGTAACAAGAATCTTATAGGCTCTTTTGAATCTACTTTGCTGGGACTTTTCATAAGGCATCTCAGATTAAACTTTTAAAGGCCCCTCGAGGCCAGGGAAATCATGCTAAGGACTTGCTATTAGACTTCACCTGCAATACCTATATAGATTTGGGTGAATTCCTCTCTTCTTGAGTTCCCCCCAAATATCTTGAGGTTCCTGCACCTGCCAGGAAGTGACCTTCATTACTCACCTGGTAAGGTTGCTGGGAACCCTGTAAGCAAGGTAGTAGGTGGGTTTTCCAAGGGTCTTTAGTGGCTCCATAAAGTCAATCTTGGGTCCTTAGCCCTTTCTGGTCATATCTGAGTCTATGCATGTCTCTCAAATAGGACATTCCAGTCAAAGCCTTGGTAATTATAGGCAATGTTTCCAATTATAAGAACACATTCTTATTGAACTTTTGCAAATAACCATATTGCCATAAAAAATACTAAGTTTCTGAATTGTGGAGGGATCAGTTAGGGAGAAAAAGAAAAATGTTTCATTTTTGTTTACAAAGGTGTACCTTATCAAATTGCTGCAAGCAATTTGCTTGAGAGAAGAGGTTTCCTTAATTTGGGCAGAGCAAAGCATAAAAGAACAGGGAATGTTTAAAACAAAAAGTCTTAAAAGTTATAACCCTCATCAGTTCATTCAGTCCCGTGTAATTAATTATTCATCTTGATCTTTTGTTAGCTATTTATGAAGTTATCAGTTTCTTAGAGTTCTGTAAATTCTTACCCAGTTCAATGGTACAATGTGAAAGTTTATCAGAAACCTGTACTCTAGATTAAGTATTAGAGTCCATTCCATGAAGATGAAACATTTGTAAAAGCATCAGAGTAAAACAATAATAGTCTGTAAATGACAAAAAAACTTTAAAAAATGCCCATTATTGAAGACCTGAGAGTTCATTATAATGGAACTGACAAGGAGATCTGGTGATTTCTGTGACACACAACATTTTAAGATAATAACTAGAATTATGACTAATAACATTATATAAGACATATTTACATTCTAGGAATTGCATACATTTTCTAAAACACTTATATTAATAACATTTACCCATATAAGATAACCTAAGAAGGTTTATCATTATTTATTTGACGGTGCTTCCCATGTAATTTAACATACCGAATAAGCCTAATTAGTTTAGTATCTCTCTTTTATAAGGCCAGGTCAATAAGGCTTCTTTTAGAATTTGATTTTTGGGAATTTTATCAAAAATATCAAAAGTTTCTAAAACTTACATAGGTTACATAGGATCATAGATCACTGTGAAACAATACTTTAGTTATCCATTTAATCAGAGTGACAGAGATTTCAAAAGCAAATACAGAAAGTTAAATAGTTGTGAAAAGTCCTAGCTCTTTCTTTCTTCCAGTTTATTGAGATATATTGACATACAGTACTAAGGTTTTTTTTTTTTTTTTTTGGTTTTGTTTTGTTTTTTTGGCCATGTGACACAGCATGCGGGAACTTAGTTCCCCAACCAGGGATTGAACCTGGGCCCCCTGCAGTGGAACTGCGGACTCTTAACCGCTGGACTGACAGGGAAGTCCCTGAATAAGTTTAAGGTGTACAGCATAATGATTTGTTTTACATATATCATGAAGTCATTATCACAGTAAGTTTAGTGAACATCAATCATCCCATATAGGTACAAAATTAAAGAAACAGGAAAAAAATTTTTTAATGAGAACTCAGGATTTACTCCTTAACTTTCATATATAACATACATCAGTGTTAATTATTTATCTTGTTGTACATTACATTGCCTAGTACGTATTTATCTTATAACTGGACTTTGATACATTTTGAATGCCTTCATCCAGTTCCCCCTCCCCCTGACCTCCATCTGACAACCACAAATTTGGTCAGTTTTTCTATGAGTGAGTTTGTTTTTGAAATAGAATTGACCTACAACACTGTTAGTTCCTGTTACATAACATAGTGATTCAGTATTTCTGTACATTTCAAATTGATGACCACAATAAGTGTAGTTAAAATATGTCACCATACCAAGATACTACATAGTTATTGACTGTATTCCCCACACTGTACATTTTATACCCCTAACTCATTTATTTTCCAACTGGAAGTTTGTACCTCTTAATCTCCCTCACCTATTTCTTTCCTCCCCCTCACCTATTTCTTTCCTCCCCCTCCCCTCTGGAAAACACCTGTTTGTTCTCTGTATGTATAACTGTTATGTTTGTGTATTTGTTTTGTTTTTTGATTCGCTTTGTATAAACAAAGTCACATGGTATTTGTCTTTCTCTGACTTATTTCACTTAGCATAATACCCTTTAGGTCAATCTATGTTGTCATAAATGGCAAGATTTCATTCTTTTTCATGGCTGAGTAATATTCCAGTGTGTGTGTGTGTGTGTGTGTGTGTGTGTGTGTGTGTGTGTGTGTACACATCACATCATTTTTATCTGTTCATCTGTTTTGGGGCACTTAGGTAGCTTCCATATCCTGACTATTGTAAATACTACAATAAACATAGGGGTACATATATCTTTTCTAATTAGTGTTTTTTTTTCCTTTGTATAAATACCCAGGAGTGGGATTGATGGGTCATATGGTAGTTCTATTTTTAATTTTTTGAGAAATATCCTTACTGTTTTCCATAGTGGCTGCACCAATTTACATTCCCATCAACAGTGCAAGAGGGTTCCCTTTTCTCCACACCCTCTCAAATATTTGTTGTTTGTAGATTTTCTGATGATGCCCATTCTAACTGGTGTGAGGTGATGCCTCATTGTAGTTTTGATTTGCATTTCTCTAATGATGACTGATGTTGCGCAGCTTTTCATATGCCTCTTGGCCATCTTGGCATGTTTTTGGAGAAATGTCTGTTTAGGTCTTCTGCCCATTTTTTGATTGGGTTGTTTGTTTTTTTTAGTATTGAGCTGCATGAGCTGCTTGTAAATTTTGGAGATTAATCCTTTGTCAGTTGCTTCATTTGCAAATATTTTCTCCCATTCTGAGGGTTGTCTTTTTGTCTTGTTTATGGTTTCCTTTGCTGTGCAAAAGCTTTGAAGTTTCATTAGGTCCCATTTGTTTATTTTTGTTTTTATTTCCATTACTCTAGGAGGTGGGTCAGAAAAGATCTCATTGTGGTTTTGATTTGCATTTCCCTGATCATTAGTGATGTTGAGCATCCTTTCATGTGCCTGTTGGACATCTGTATGTCTTCCTTGGGAAAATGTCTATTGAGAGGCTCTGTCTGTTTTTTTTTTTTTAGCAGATATTCATTTTTAATTAATTAATTATTTATTTATTTTTGGTTGTGTTGGGTCTTCGCTTCTGTGCGAGAGCTTTCTCCAGTTGTGGCAAGCGGGGGCCACTCTTCATCACGGTGCGCGGGCCTCTCACTATCGTGGCTTCTCTTGTTGTGGAGCACAGGCTCTAGACGCGCAGGCTCAGTAGTTGTGGCTCACGGGCCTAGTTGCTCCGCGGCATGTGGGATCTTCCCAGACCAGGGCTCGAACCCGTGTCGCCTGCATCGGCAGGCGGACTCTCAACCACTGCACCACCAGGGAAGTTCCTGTCTGGTTTTTAATTGGGTTTTTTTTTTTTGATGTTGAGTTGTATGAGTTCTTTGTATATTTTGGATATTCATCCTTTATCAGATATATCATTTGCAGTTATTGTCTCCCATTTGGTAGGTGGCTTTTTCATTTTGTTAATAGTTTATTTTGCTGTGCAAAAGCTTTTTAGTTTGGTGTAGTCTCGTTTGTTTTATTTTTGCTTTTGTTTCCCTCGCCTGAGGAGACATATTCAAAAAAAAAAAATGAGAAAGAGCAATGTCAACTTACTGCCTATATTTTATTCTAGAAGTTTTATGGTTTCAGGTTTTACAATTAAGTCTTTAATCCATTTTGATTTATTTTTGTGCATGGTGTGAGAGAGTAGTCCAGTTTGACTGTTTTACATGTAGCTGTCCAGTTTTCTAAACACCATTGGTTGAAGAGACTTTCTTTTCCCCATTGTATATTCTTGCCTCCTTGTCATAGATTAATTGCCCTTATAAGTGTGGGTTCATTCTGGGTTCTCTATTCTGTTACATTGATCTGTTTGTTTTAGTGCCAGTACCATACTGTTTGGATTACTGTGGCTTTTTAGTATAGTTTGAAATCGGGGAGTGTGACACCTCCAGCTTTGTTTTTCATTTTCAAGATTGTTTTTGCTATCCACGTCTTTTGTGTTTTTGTACAAATTTTAGAATTATTTGTTCCAATTTTGTGACCAATGCCAAGGGTATTTTGATAGGGATTGCATTGAATCTGTAGATTACCTTGGGTAATATGGTCATTTTAACAACATTTTTCTGATCCATGAACACAGTATATCTTTCCATCTGTTTGTGTTGTCTTCAGTTTCTTTCATCAGTGTCTTATAGTTTTCTGAGTACAGGTGTTTTACCTCCTTAGATTTATTCCTAGGTATTTTATTCTTTTTGATGAGATTGTAAATGGGATTGTTTCCTTAATTTCTCTTTTTGATAATTTGATGTTATTGTATAGAAATGCAGTATGTTTCTGTACATTAATTTTGTATCCTGCAAATTTACTGAATTCATTGATGAGCTCTAGTAGTTTTTTGGTGGTGTCTTGAGGATTTTTATGTCTAGTATCATGTCATCTACAGACAGTGACAGTTTTACTTTTTCCTTTCCAGTTTGGATTCCTTGTTTTTCTTTTTCTTGTCAGATTGCTGTGGTTAGGACTTCCCATACTATGTTGAATAAAAGTGGAAAGAGTTAGCATCCTTCTTGTGTTCCTGATCTTAGAGTAAGTGCTTTTAGCTTTCCATCATTGAATATCATGTTAGCTGTGGGCTTATATTACAACCTTTATTATGTTGAGGTATGATCCCTCTATACCCACTTTGTGGAGAGTTTTTATCATAAGTGGATGTTGAATTTTGTCAGAAGCTTTTTTTTGCATCTCTTGAGATGATCGTATGATTTTTATTCTTCAATTTCTTAATGTGGTGTATCACATTGATTGATTTGTGGATATTGAACCATCCTTGAGTCCTTAGGGTAAATCCCACTTGGTCATGGTGTATGGTCCTTTTAATATATTGTTGGATTCACTTTGCTAATATTTTGTTGAGGGTTTTTGCATGTATATTCATCAGTGTTATTAGCTTGTAATTTTGTGTGTGATATCTTTGTCTGGTTTTGGTATCAGGGTGATGCTGGCCTTGAAGTTTGAAAGTGTTCCTTCTGCAATTTTTTGGAATAGTTTGAGAAGGATAGGTGTTCACTCCTCCAAAAGTTTGGTAGAATACACCTATGAAGCCATCTGGTCCTAGGCTTTTGTTTGTTGGAAGTCTTTTAATTACTGATTCAATTTCTTTACTGGTAATAGGTCTGTTCATATTTTTTCTTCATGATTTAGTCTTGGGAGATTGTACATTTTTAGAATTTGTCCATTTCTTCTAGGTTGTCCATTTCATTGGCATATACTTGTTGGTAGTAATCTCTTATGATCTTTTGTATTTCTTTGGTAGTAATTGTAACTTTGGCTTTTTCGTTTCTGATTTTATTGATTTGGGCCCTCTCTTTTTCTTGATGAGACTAGCTAAAGGCTTATCAATTTTGTTTATCTTTTCAGAGAACCAGCTATTAGTTTCGTTGATCTTTTCTATTTTATTTAGTCTTTATTTCATTTAGTTTTGCTCCGATCTTTATGATTTCTTTTGTTCTACTAACTTTGGGTTTTGATTGTTCTTTTTCCAGCTCCTTTAGGTGTAAGGTTATGTTTTTTATTTGAGTTTTTTCTTGTTTCCTGAGGCAGCCTTGTATTGCTGTCAACCTCTTTCTTAGAACTGCTTTTTCTGCCTCCCATAGATTTTGGATTGTTGTGTTTTTGTTTACATTTGTCTCAAGGTATTTTTGAGTTTCTTCCTTGATTTTTTTCCAGTGATCTTTTGGTTATTTAATAGCGTAGTATTTAGCCTCCCATTGATTTTGGATTGTTGTGTTTTTGTTTACATTTGTCTCAAGGTATTTTTGAATTTCTTCCTTGATTTTTTTCCAGTGATCTTTTGGTTATTTAATAGCGTAGTATTTAGCTTCCATCTGTTTGTTCTTTTAGAGTTTTTATTTTGTAGTTGATTTCTAGTCTCATAGCCGTGTGTTTGGAAAAGATGCTTGATATGATTTCAGTTTTCTTAAATTTAGTGAGACTTGTTTTGTGACCTAGCATATGAACTATCCTGGAGAATGTTCCATGTGCACTTGAAAATAATGTGTATTCCACATCTTTGGCTGGAATGTTCTATATATCTATTAATTCCATTTGCTGTAATGTGTCATTTAAGGCCAGATTTTCTGTCCAGATCTATTCATTGATGTAAGTGGGCTGTGAAAGTCCCTTACTATTATTGTGTCACTGTAACTTTTCTCCCTTTATGTTTGTTGATATTTGCTTTACGTATGTAGGTGCTCCTATGTTGATTGTGTATGTGTTTACAATTGTTATCTTTTTCTTGAATTGATCCCTTGATCATTATGTAATGTCCTTCTTTGTCTCTTGTTACAGTCTTTATTTTAAAGATTATTTTGCCTGATAGAAGTATTGCTACTCTGTCATGGAATGCCTCTTCCATCCCCTTACTTTCAGTTTGTGTGTATCTTTAGATCTGAAGTGAGTCTTTTGTAGGCAACATATATATGAATTTTGTTTTTGTATCCATTCATCCACTCTATATCTGTTGATTGGAGCTTTTCGTCTATTAACATTTAAAGTAATCATTGATAGGTATGTAGTTATTGCTATTTTATTAATTGTTTTAAGGTTGTTTTTGTAGTTCATTTTTATTACTTTCTTCTTTTGTTCTCTTCCTTTATGATTTGATGACTATCTTTAGTGTTATGTTTGGATTCCTTTCTTTTTTATTTGCGTGTGTATGTATTCTAGATTTTTGGTTTGTGGTTACCATGAGGTTTACATATGGAAACATGTATGTGTGTATATGTGTGTGTCTATACACACATACATGCATACACATTATTATAAGTTGCTGATCTCTTAGTTTCAAATGCATTTTAACAACATGCATTTTTTTCTCCACTCCATTTTAACAACGTGCATTTTTTTCTCCACTCCCCACACAATTACTGCTTTTGACATCATATTTTACATCCCTTTTTTTGGTGTGTGTATCCCTTAACTACTTACTACAGATATACTGATACATGATTTTATTACTTTTGTCCTTTAACCTTCGTACTAGCTTTATATGTGGTTGATTTACTATGTTTACTATATAGTTGCCTTTACCAATGAGATTTTTCCTTTCATAATTTTCATGTTTCTAGTTGTGGCCCTTTCTTTTTCACTTAGAGAAGTCCCTTTAACATTTCTTGTAAAGCTGGTTTGGTGGTGCTGAACTCTTTTAGGTTTTGCTTGTCTTTAAAACTTTTGATCTTTCCATCAAATCTGAATGGAAGCCTCGCCATATAGAGTATTCTTGGTTGTAGATTTTTTCCCTTTGATCACTTTAAGTATATTGTGCCACTCCCTTCTGGCCTGCAGAGCTTCTGCTGAAAAGTCAGCTGATAGACTTAATGGGAGTTCCCATGTACATGACTTGTTGCTTTTCCCCTGCTGCTTTGAATGTTCACTTAATTTGCGTCATTTTATTTTTATTTTATTTTATTTTTTTGCAGTATGCGGGCCTCTCACTGTTGTGGCCTCTCCCATTGCAGAGCACAGGCTCCGGACGCGCAGGCTCAGCAGCCATGGCTCACGGGCCCAGCTGCTCCGCGGCATGTGGGATCTTCCCGGACCGGGGCACGAACTCGTGTCCTCTGCATCGGCAGGTGGACTCTTAACCACTGCACCACCAGAGAAGCCCTAATTTGCATCATTTTAATTACAGTGTGTTTTAGTGTGGTCCTTTTTGGGATGATCCTGATTCAAACTCTCTGTGCTTTCTGGAGCTGGATGTCTGTTCCCTTTCCCAGGTTAGGGAAGTTTTCAGCTATTATGTTTTCAAGTATGTTCTCTGCCCCTTTCTATCTTTCTTCTCCTTCTGGGACCCCTATAATGTGAATGTTAGTATGCTTAATGTTGTCACAGAGGTCTCTTAAACTGTCCTCATTTTTTTTTAACATCTTTATTGGAGTATAATTGCTTTACAATGGTGTGTTAGTTTCTGCTTTATAACAAAGTGAATCAGTTATACATATACATATGTTCCCATATCTCTTCCCTCTTGCATCTCCCTCCCTCCCACCCTCCCTATCCCACCCCTCTAGGTGGTCACAAAGCACTGAGCTGATCTCCCTGTGCTATGTGGCTGCTTCCCACTAGCTATCTATTTTACGTTTGATAGTGTATATATGTCCACGCCACTCTCTCACTTTGTTTTTATTCTTTTTTCTTTTTTTCTATTCAGCTTCAGTGATTTCTACTCTGTCTTCCAGCTCACTGATCCATTTCTTTGTAACATTTAATCTGTTGTTGGTTCCTTCTAGTATATTTTTTATTTCAGTTGTATTCTTCATCTGTTTGGTTCTTCTTTATAGTTTCCAACTCTGTTAAAATTTTTAAACTTCTCACTCTGCTCATCTAGTCTTCTCCCTTGTTCTTTGATCACCTTTATGATCATTACCTTGAACTCTCTATTGGGCAGATTGCCTATCTCCACTTTGCTCAGTTTTTCTTCTGGAGCTTTATCTTGTTCTTTTGAAACATGTTTCTCGCTTTCTCATTTTGCTTAATTTGCTGTTTTTGTTTCTACATATCTGGTAGGTTGGTTATATTTACTGACCTTGGAGAAGTGGACTTCTGTAGGAGATGTGCTATGTGTCCCAGCAGTGCACTCCCATCTCATCACCCAAGCTGTATGCTCTGAGATGGCCCCTATGTGGGCTGTGTGGTCCCTTCCGTTGTGGTGGGCAGACTATTGTGGGTGGTGTGGTAGGTGTGGCTGGCCCCCAGTCCAGTTGGTTGCCAGGTCATGCCTTGTGTGGAGGCTATCAGCTGCTGTTTGGTGGGGCCGGGTTTTAAGGAGACCAACTGCAGAGCCCTAGGGGGTCCCAGGGCTACTAATTACTGCTTCTACTCTGAGTCCTGTAGTGTGTGAGATTTGTGTGCTCCCTTTAAGAGTGGAGTCTATTTCCCACAGCCCTCTGGCTCTCCTAAAAGTAAACCCCATTGGCCTTCAAAGCCAAATGTTCTGGGGGCTCATCTTCCTGGTGAAGGACCCCCCCCCACCGGGCTGGGGAGCCTGATGGGGGCTTAAGACCCCTCACTTCTTGAGGAGAACTTCTGCAATTGTAATTATCCTCCCATTTGTGGGACTCCCACCCAGGGGTGTCGGTCTTGACTATACAGTGTCTCTGCCCCTTCTACCTGTCTCATTATGGTTCCTTCTTTATGTTTTTTGTTGTAGAAAATCTTTTTTTTGCTAGATTCTGGTCTTTCTCATCAATAGTTGCTCTGTAAATAGCTGTCATTCTGGTGTGCCTGTGGGAGGAGGTGAGCTCAGTGTCTTCCTACTCGGCCATCTTCGCCACAATCAAGCCTTAGCTCTTTTAATATCGAAAAGACTCAGTTTTTTTCCCCCTAAGTGTTGAAAGACCTGATAAAGATAAAATATCTTGTTGTTCTAGATAGGTCATGTTAAAGGTAGAGAGCATCTTTGTTTACAATTTCTCATTAAGACAAGACAAATAATCTAAGGAAACTTTGTTCTTTTAGAAGAGAGGAACACAAAATTTTAGTTTTGCACCAGCTTATTATTGATATTAAAGCTCATGTACTTAATTAAGTTTATTCCTATCATATCCAGCTTGACCACATGTAAAATTCTTTTCTAAAGATTCCTTTTTCATAAATCTTCTTTTACCATGTCATACTTGCCTTGCATACAGAGATGTTTCTCTTATTTATCTACCCCTTATTTATTCCTTATTTAGTATCCCTTATTTATATAGGTTATCCCTTATTTATCTACTTATTTATTTATTGTAGCTTTAATCACATATATCTGTTGAAATCCATAATCCTTTGAAATCTTCATTTTCTAGTGCAAATAAAGAAGTAAACAATTTTGAATTGTATTAAAGTTTTTTGGCTTGGCAAACTTACAAATACATTTTGTAATTTTTAGAAACAGGCTGCTTCATAGTACAGTCTTTGAATAATGCACAAGATACATGTGTTTACTAATAGATGCAAACATGTTTGGTTTCTCTGTAATAAGAGGTTAAAAGTAGGGAAACTTAGACATGTTTAACATTTAGTGTTTCAGTATTTTAACTTATTTGGAAATGATTTAGGTATTCAGTGAATTCCCATCATTTAATTTAAGAAAACTCAAAGGGTGCAAATTACCAAAGAGATTTGGGAAACTATTTTAAGTACAATAGATATATCATAAAATAATTATTGTTAAAAAGTTCACCTAAAAACTGTTATCTCATGTACATTTATTCAATTCATTTATTCTTAACAATCATATTTGGATTATTTAACTAAAAACTTCATTAGAAAATATCAGTCATCATCCTAAGTTATTTTTCCTAGTGAAAAATTTTAACATAATGAACTTATATGAGTTTCAGTAAACCTAGGTACAGTAAAAGTTTATGCTTAATGTTGATAACTCTAAAGACGTCTCTATAAATTAAACCAACAAACTTAAGCTACCTTTAATACCAAATATTTTCCTGTATCCTGTGAACCTGAAATTCATTTGGGTTAGTTTCTATCATATTTCTGAGAATTTTATATATGTACTTGTTTGTTTAACCCAATTAGAGTTCTTTTACAAATTAATTTTGACCATACTGTCTGAAGGTGGAAAAATACTATATCTATTATGTACATATGTAGACATATGTAGACGTGGACAGAGGTCTCATAAATTTGCTTTAAAACTTTAGTCATAAATCAAATATAATACACAACTCACTAGTTTATAATAACAGTTGCTATAAATTAAGTGTACTCACTCAGATGGCTAAGGTCTTTTATTATTTGTGGAGAAGATTTTAAGATCTGTATTTGCCCTTGGCAAGCAATTTTCAGGAGGCTGTTTGGGTAGGACAGTCCTTTTAGCAGTTCCTGTTTAAAAGGTCTCTTTTTTCCCTTTCAGTCTTAGGAATTAGAGATGATAAGAGTCTAGATAAGAGTTTCTGGAGAAGACCAGGTAGAAGACCAGATATACATCTCAAAGGCACAGGGAAAGAAATGCATGCTCCTCCTAGAAGGACTTTAGTTCCTTTAAGGTAAGAAGTTTGAAAAACTGTTTCAAAATGGCCATGATAATCATAGACCATTGGATGCATGGTTGAATAACATGCCAATCAATATGTGTAGGAAATAGAATGGGAATTTTTGTGTGTGGAGATCTTTAGCCAACTTTTGAGCATCTGCTGGTCCCCTTGTGCCTACTCTGGAAGAATCATCAGAAGGATCTTTCCAACTGACAGCTTCCATTCATTCTTTAGCCATAACATTTCCTACAAGCAGATGTATTAATGGATATAAATCTGAATAGCCAGGCTCATAGGTTTTAGTGAGGAGATCAAATTGTTTGGCAAACTCAATGGAATCCTCTTTGACATTGGGAAAGTCCTTAGCTATGGCGTGTAATTCTGCCTTAGTCCAAGGGGTATATGTGATGGTTCTGGTGCTGTCTTCATTGGACCTGGTTTCAAAAGAGGCTATCATTACTGAAGGGGCAGTATGACTAGCCTTCTGCAGGACGTCAGTCTTGGTGTTATAAAAAGGAAGTTCAGAGAGATGGATAGCAAGGAGGTGAACATTGGACATTCAGGGTCACAGGAGGGAGCAGAGGGAGCTGGGAGAGAGAGAAGAGCTCTCAGAAGCCTCAGAGGATTTTTCCAATTTGGAAGTCCTTTGAGATACTTGTGAGTTAGTTTCTCTGAGGGAAGCAATAAGGGATTCATTATTATATTTGGAAGTCTCAAATTATCCATTGAAATATGCTTCCCATATTTGTTAGCTCATTCTGTAGCTTTTCCTGATTGAGTGTGCACATAGACTAACTTAGGAATCTCACATGAGCCCCAGGTGAGCCAATAAAGTTTCCAGTCATTGCAACAGAAATTTACAAGATGAGGGCCCGTAACTTTTAAAGATAAAATGAGCCAGAGCTGCAGATGGCAGCTGCCCGTAAGAACTGAACTCTTCGTAACCGAGTACTCACCAAGATGAAGGATTCCCTTCCCAGGTAAAGGCTCAGAACCTTGACCAAAATGGGAAATTCAGAAGCTAGGGGACTTAACCTTACAATCTGAGGCTGCCGAGGAGGCAACAGAGTACACAAGAGGCTCCCATAGGCACCTTACTCGTATCTGGCAGCAGTGCTGGAGGTAGAGGTGAGTCACTTCAGATCCTGCTTCCAACACCACGTAATGTAGAACAATACTCAATAGTGAGGCTGCAAGGAACAAAGAGGTTTATTTGGGGTCTTAAGAATTGCAATTCACGGGAGACTGATTGGGATAAAATGGAAAGATTGGGGAAAAGAAAAAGTCAGGGGCTTATAAAGACAAAAGCCAGAAGATTGTTAAAGTTGCCTGGCGAAAATTGTGATTGACACTGATGCAAGTCGGAAATATATGTCCTTAAGGAATCATGAGTTATTTTGGGGTAAGAGTCCGATAAGTATCTTGAGTAGGACAATGAGTGGTCAAAATGACAGATTCCATCCAGGCTGAGACATGCATAAGTCACATTTACTCAGTGGCCTCTTGGCTCATTTTAGAGAGCTCTCTTAGCAAAACCGACTCCATTTTGATTTTCCTTTCACAGGGTAAATGTAAAAGGTTTTACAGGCACATGTAGAGGATGTGTTTCCACTTTTAGTATGTACTTTTAAAAAAAATTAATTAATTATTATTTTTGGCTGCGTTGGGTCTTTGTTCCTGCGCACAGGCTTTCTCTAGTTGCGGTGAGCGGGGCTACTCTTCGTTGCAGAGCACGGGCTCTAGGCGCATGGGCTTCAGTAGTTATGGCACGCGGGCTCAGTAGCTGTGGCTCACGTGCTGTAGAGCGCAGGCTCAGTAGTTGTGTCACACAGGCTTAGTTGCTCCACGGCATGTGGGATCTTCCCGGACCAGGGCTCGAACCCGTGTCCCCTGCATTGGCAGGCGGATTCTTAACCACTGCGTCACCAGGGAAGCCCAGTATGTACTTTTGTAGTATGTCGTCTTTAAACACTTTGGTGTTGTCTACAGTAATTGCATATTTACACGCATGACTCCAATCTAGACCAAAATCTCCTTTGAAAGCAGAGTGACGAACCACCCCCTTTGCCCAAACCTGAGAGGTTTCCTAGGAAGCAGGACTTTCACTGCTAAAATTGGGAATTTCTCAGGCACACCGGCACAAATTGATCAACCTACTATTAAAAGCAAGAATAAGATTGTGTCCTAATCTTCAGGTATCTCAGCATATTGTACAGTTTCTGGTGGAATGAAGAGGCTGTAGGGGAGGAGAAATAATTTTCCCTTTACCCTTCTAGGTTCTTGGCTGAGACCTCCTGTCATAAAAAGATTAGATTAACAGGAGAAAAACAGAAATGTATACTTACTGTATACATGGGCGATACCCAGGAAAACTGAGTAACTCCCAGAAATGGCCTGACCCACCACCTTAAACACTATCTCCAGCTAAAGACTAAGGAGCATTGTGGGTTGGGGGGCAAAGTAAGGGAAGTTATCAGGCAAAGTACAGTTAACAAAGGTATGGTTTTTATGCAGATTTGAGTGATTGTCTTCTCCACTGTTTCTAGAGTTTCTAGATTTAATCATTCTTCTCTTCCTGGTACAGAAAGGGAGATACCCCTACAAATGGAGATTTCCTTTATAAATGTGAATTTCCCTTACAAAAGGGTAACTTCTAATTGGTTTTGAGAGCTGCTCTTGTGTCTGTTGTTTCTTAAAAATACTGAGCTCAAAGTAATCCTTGTGCCAGAGAGGCATATTTTGGGGTGACATATTCTGCTCCCCTTCAAGGCTCAATAAATACTGTGGTCATCCATGACTTTTAGCCAGAGCCTGGGATTTTGTCTGGGTAGTCAACTAGAAGAGACTTTGGTTCCTTAAGGCTGAAAAATTAGGGAAAATAGAGCCTTTTGGATGAAAGTAAAGCTAAGAAGAAAAAAGCCAACCTCATCTGTTATATTGGAAAAAAAAGATGGATTCTGTCCCTGATCTGTACCTGTAATTGTAGGTTACAGGTTTATTTGGACCCTGAGAGTTTTCACAATACAGCAAAATTGTCCCTTTCACTCCATTAAGGAGAAGCATCTCAGGGTAATGAAATCAGAACAGGAGTTGGAATCAGAGTAACTGAATCCCAGCCACCACTCTACCACTCTCTAATAATATAAACTTCAGTAAGTCTCTTAAACTCTCACAGCTTTATTGCCCTAAACCAAAAACATATGTATAATAACATTAACTTCCTTATAGTAAATAGCTCCATATGATAACTTTTATACAATAGATTAAAAAACATTAAAGCATGAGTTAAATTCTAATCTAATTACCAGTCATGCAATAATGATAGTTATATGCTGATTGAGATGATTCAAATCATTATACCAAGGTGTGATACTGAGAAGAACTAAACTGTGAAAGTTAGATTTTTCCATGTGCACATGTAAAGGATAATATCTATAAATATAGGCAGCACACCTCTGTGGTCAAAATTCCCAGCGAATATCATTAAGTAGAATTCAATTCTCTTGAAGTTTAAGTCTGTAGCCTCCTAAAATGCCCACACCGGCTCAATTGCTCCTGAATTACAGTTCCGTTTTTTTCTCAAATCCTTCAAAAGGGCTCTTTTAAAAACCGGAAAAGACATTAATACATAGATCAAAAGGACAAAGGGACATGCTCATTTCAAGTTATGCCTTGAAATTTTAATGAAAATTTAATCTCAGGGGCCCCACATATTTGCTAGCTGCTAAATGGAGTATCCTAGTTATACTTTAGTATCTAAGCAGAACAAAAAATTAAAAAATTCCTTGCAACACTCTTGCTAGCCAGAAGGGTATAAGCATATGTAATAGTAAAAACAATACTATTGATTGCATTCAATAATACATTTTGTATTTTGAAATCTTTCCATTGTGACTGTAGACTGAGCTGGTAGTCCAATGCTCATGTGTTAAACTTAACAGCTACATTAAAATTATTAGAGATTTCCTTAAATGTCTGTGATGGCTCTCAAAAAACTATGATGACAAAGAAGTCTGGCTTTCCAGTCCAGCTGGGCAGCTGGGTAATAAGAATCATCCAGAACCACTCTCTGAGTTAAATTTATTGAGCAAGAAGGGAATCTGCATGAACAAACCATAGAGGCTTAACTTATCTGGTGAGCAAAGACATTTATTTTGGCTGGAGAAATTAAAAACCATTTTTTCCAATAATTTACTCTGCCAGAGGTACTAGACCAGGATCTGAAGCCATTCTACAGATCCTCAACATGTGGGCCTTTTTCAGTAGAAGGAGCATTGCAGTGGCTGAGCTGTTTTCTCTGCCTAGCCAATTTATACAAAATATGATTGAAACCTCTAGGTCTGCACTGGTGTTTATTTACTTTCCAGTGCGTTCCTAAATGAGTTTTATAGTATTCAGAGCATAGTGTTAAATTGATTCACCTTTCTTAGGATGAGAATTGTAAGCAATTTGATTAGCTTTTCTCTGTTTTCATCTTCCGACATGTTCTAACTAAGAAAAATTATAGCCCCTTTTTCTTACTGAAAATAATTTATATTCAGTAGTGTTTTTGCACCCGCATAGAACATAATCTGTACAGGCTTAAATATCAACATTTGTAGCTGTATGGGTATGATGGTATTAAGAACAGTTCCAAAGACAAATTACACTTCTAAATGTTCATGATACTGAGTTTATCCCTCAGACGTTATAATTGAACTTTGTAAACCAAACACATTCCCATGTGTTTTATCTAGTGAAGCAAGGAAGGAATGTTAGAAAAATAAAATGAGGATGGTTTTTATATGACTACTAAACATGGTAAATGAAGGGAGTCTTGTTACCATGAGAGACAACTTTATTGATTGCTCAGTTAAAAGCTGCTAAATGAGTGAGTGAAAAGTTAAAAGCTGAAGGAGGCTGATATCTTTCCTCTCAAATGTTTTGCTCTAACAAAGATTTAATGACCACCTACTAGGAGCAGTGATGCATGAGGAATCCTGGTTCCTCTTTCTTTTCCTTCCACCGCCTTTCACAGTTGAGTTCTCCACTGATGCTCACCCCTAGTTTCACCTGCTTTACTTCTGGCCAGCTTTCATCCTGGAACAGGGGTCTGGCACCCTATCTAACTTCTATTTCCTGGCTCTGGGTCATAGTCCTCATATTTATCCCCCACTTTCTAGTGGGAGTACAACAATTACAGCTAGCTACCTGCCAGTCTCGACATCCCACTTGATAAGAATCCCTTGTTTCCAGTGTCCTGCTTGGACTGCCTCTTTTCAGTCCTTTGAAAAATTATTTGTGCTTGTTGTGTGCTTTCTTACATCCAAGGTCCTTTCTTAAAAGGCGAGTACTCTCTGCATGGATAACACATTCAGTGGCGAATATCTTAGTGTAAAAAGGCTTTTTCCTGATCCCTGTCTTCTGAGGCTAGAGACAGCAGAGCATCGTGTGAGCACTGGGACTCGATAGGGGGAGAGGTGAGATGGAATGTGATAAACCGAGATTGAGGGCATGATCCGTGACTCTTGTTGACCACTGTCAGGAAGGAAGACATTTTCCTCTACCCTTCCTGGTTCTTCTGGCTGGTCTAAGAATTAAATTGACATGAGACAGATTAACAGGAGAAAATAAGCACAAGTTTAATGACATGTACATATGAGACTGACCAGGGAAGTGAGTAACTCACCAAAATGGCCAAAACCCTCACCTTGAGTATCATCTTCAGCTAAAGACAGAAGAAGATGTCGGGAGTAGTAGGTTGGAACTTCAAAGGTGGGGGTAGGCAATTCACATGGACATGGGAAAGCAAATGTTTGCTGTACCACCCAAAAACAACTGGACACAGGGCAGAATTTTAACAAACAGATTTAGCTAGGTGCCTCCCTGTCAGCACACCTCCTTCATATTATACTATAGTTATGTATGGTGTTAGCTCCCTTCCTGGAACGAGTCCCTATCTACATTCTTTTTTTTTTTAAGTTGAAGTAGAGTTGATTTACAATGTTGCATTAGTTTTAGGTGTACAGCAAAGTGATTCAGTTATACATACATATATATCTATTTTTTCAGATTCTTTTCCCTTATAGGCTATTACAAAATATTGAGTATAGTTGTCTGTGCTATACAGTAGGTCCTTGTTGGTTATCTATTTTATATGTAGTAATGTGTATATGTTAATCCCAAACTCCTAATTTATCCCTCCCCTCCCCCCTTTCCCCTTTGGTAACCGTAAGTTTGTTTTCTTTGTCCATGGGTCTATTTCTGTTTTGTATATAGGTTCATTTGTATCATTTTTTTTTAGATTCCACATATAAGCGATATCATATTTGTCTTTCTCTGTCTGACTTCACTTGATGATCTCTAGGTCCATCCACGTTTCTGCAAATGGCATTATCTCATTCTTTTTTATGGCTAACATTCCATTGTATATATGTACCACATCTTCTTTATTCCTCTGTCAGTGTACCTTTAGGTTGTTTCCATGTCTTGGCTGTTGTAAATAGTGCTGCTATGACCATTGGGGTGGATGTATCTTTTTGAGTTAGAGTTTTGTCCGGATATGCACCCAGGAGTGGGATTGCTGGATCATGTGGTAGCTCTATTTTTAGTTTTTTGAGGAACCTCCATACTGTTCTCCATAGTGGCTGTACCAGTTTACATTCCCACCAACAGTGTAGGAGGGTTCCCTTTTCTCCACATCCTCTTCAGCAGTTATTATTTGTAGACTTTTTGATGATGACCATTCTGAGCAGTGTGAGATGATACCTCATTGTAGTTTTGATTCTTTTAGGCAGTTCAGGGGTAAGGTCAAAGTTTCTTCCTGAGTCTTTTGGACCTTGATTGTAATCCACATGCCTAAGGTATTTTGGGGTGGCAAGTTTTGCTCCCCTACTCCACTGTCTTCTCTACCCTTATGTGTGTTTTCGACATTGTAGATCTGTGATGTTGAAGACGTGAATGAGTAAATGAATATACCTGTTTTATAAATTGTCAAAGACTGATATTGTCTGTAAGGATAGAGGTAACTTGTTTCATTGGCCTACTAACTTTAGTTTTAAACTGTGAAAGCCCTGGGTATGGTTACAGTTTTTGAAATTTGTGACAGATCTGCATCTTTAGCTGGGTCTATATAATCGAATAAGAATCTTCATTTTCTGAGACATAACAGAGAAGCACAGGTCTTCTTTCAGTGTACTGCAGGCAGATTAACACTGAACCAAATCATTGCCCTTTGAATTTTGTTTTGAAATCACATAATGTAGCTCTTTATTAAAATTAAATAATTACTTAAAAATCATTTACTCCTCAATCTCAGTAGAAACTTATTTAGCTTAACAGTTGACAGTATACTATTTTTTTCTTTTTAAAAAAATATTTATTTATTTATTTATTTGGCTGCACCAGGTCTTAGTTGCAGCTTGCGGACTTCTTAGTTGGGGCATGCATGCAGGATCTAGTTCCCTGACCAGGGATCGAACCCGGGCCCCCCGCCTTGGGAGCGCAGACTGTTACCCACTGGACCACCAGGGAAGCCCTGACAGTATAATACTTTTCTAACCATATACTTTCTTCTTTACCATTTACTGTATTTGCTTCATTATTTTGGGACTCAGTAAGATAAAATAAATGCCTCCTTTTGGCCAAGGTGCTGCTTTTGTGTTGTGGAAAAATATCTCTCTTCATGTCTCTCTCAAACACATACACACACGCACGCATGCACGCACACACACACACAAACACAATCTCCCTTACCCTCCCCTCCCCTCACATTCATTCAGAGAAACAATATAAATTAAATGTCTGCTATCTGTCAGGTATGGAGATAGACTCTGCAGATATAGTGATGAAAACAACAATCTTGTTTCCTTTTTTTTTTATTATTGACTTTGTGCCAACAGAATATTTTGAGGGAGGACTATTTTGTATGTGAATTGTTTTCGTTACCTAGGTTAAAATAACTGCACTGGCCATTTATCCTAGATTTGTTTTAACTGTCCTGATTTTCAAATAGTCTGAATTACCTACCTACATTTCAAGCTATGTGTCCTAATTTTGGCTTGGGAAAATATGGTCCTCTTGGAGATATAATTATTTTGGGAAAAATAACCACTTCAGAATTTTACTTTTTTTCTTGGGTCAAAGTAAATTTATGTTTTGATAGCTTGAAAAAAAGAAAAATTCAAAACTTGGTTCTTTTAAAGTTGGAGAAATACATAAGTTTATGTGGCATACATGATTCATTAAGAATTTGATTTCTACACCAAAATTAACTCTTTGAATTTGAAAAATATCCACCTCTATTTTTACATCATGTATGCACATTTTATATACTTAAATTCCCAGGTCACTGTGCCTGCAATATGGGTTTAAAACAAGTAAGAAATAAGTATTTCCTCATTTTAATTTTAGTGCACAATACATATATTTAAAAAAATAGCCTGGTTGGTATATGTAGGGAAATTCATAAGTAATGATTGAAGATGATGGGAAGATGGACATTTTTTTTGTGGTAGGTATACATGGGGTATGGCTGGAATTACTAGACACCTAACTGTCATATATGCCACCATTTGGTGAAGATAATTCTTGACCTACAGTATAGCAACAACGAGCAGTTGGTTTCTTGGTGTTTCTTTATACTTTTGGGCTTTAAATGCTGAAAATAGGTCATCTCATTTCTCCTTTCTGTAGCCTACACCGACTGTTGCAGCTTATCTTTCCAAGTTCCATAATGATGTTCAAAGGTACATTTGAGGGCATCCTCAAAGCATCTTTTCTAATCCTCACTGCTTCTCTAGCATGTCATGTAATCGTTGCTTGAGCGTGTCAGCCATTCTGTGTGTGTTTGCCAAGCCCCACTGGGTTGGTGTAAATAGGCATTGCTGTTAGGCTGAGAGACAAGCTGCATGACCAGACCTATTTGCTGCTTATATTGTCTCACTGTTTTAACTGAAGCCAATACATACATTTGAGCATCTGCCAAATATCCAGCATTTTGCTAAGTACTGTGGAGAATATGGGAGAGGAATGGGGAAGGTAGCATCAGATATGAGGATAGTAAGTAGAATTATAAAGAAGGAGACCTGTTGTTGAGGACACAGCCATATTAAAAAATAATTAGAAACCATATAAGGACAACTGTACAGACAATGATGCTTAGATTGTGCTGGTTAAACTCTTCATGATGCAGGATGTCTATCTGGGACGCTGCAAGTCCCAAAACCTTTGTAGAAATTTAATTGGTTGAGGTACATTATGGCAGCTACCTTCCATTCATCAGTTGCATGAGTGCTGCTGACTTCGTGTAAGGTCCTACTACTTTTTGAATCATTAATCATCATTGTTAAAGTACTTTGGTAGAAGGGATCCGTTACAACTCGTCTCCATGATTATTAATGGACATTTTTTTTTTTTTTTTTTTTTTGCGGTACACGGGCCTCTCAACTGTTGTGGCCTCTCCCGTTGCGGAGCACAGGCTCCGGACGCGCAGGCTCAGCGGCCATGTCTCACGGGCCCCGCCACTCCGCGGCATGTGCGATCTTCCCGGACCGGGGCACGAACCCGCGTCCCCTGCATCGGCAGGCGGACTCTCAACCACTGCGCCACCAGGGAAGCCCGCTAATGGACATTTTTGATTGTTGAAATACCCTGAATGATAACAGACCTACCACACTTAATTTTTTTTCCACCACGCTTCATTTTTAATCCACCACATTTTCATTTCATTGCTCTATCCTCTAAATTTACCTGCTAAAATGATTTTAAATCATCCTTAAGTTCTTAAAAACAATCTAAAAATCAGGATTCGACATTAGGAAGAATCCTCATCTGCATTTATCTCTGTACACTTCCCTGATTTTTTTAGAGGATGTCAGCTTCATCACAAATTAAACACCCAGGAAAGGAGAAGGTTTAAAAGTTCACGTGGATGTGCTGCACTGTGCAAGATCCTTTTGTCTTCTGTGTGCATATCAAGAACAGTAACTCTTGGATTTTGACTTTTCTTGAGGGCTAGTATTGTTTTTAGAGGATTTTAGTAGCATTCTCTAGGTCTGAGGACTCAGATTCTGACCTGGTTCCTTTTCTCTTACACATGGTGACAGACTCATATTCTTGTACCAGTTATATAACTCAGCTTTTCACCATTTTGATGTGCAGAGGTTAAGTGATTTCTCAGAAGTCACACAGCTAATAAATGGTGTATTTATTTCTTACAAAGGAAAACTGTGCCCTACAAGCCCTACAAAGAGTTATAAAATCTTATACATCAGAAATAGAGGGGAATGTATTTGTAAGTCAACTAATTTTATACCATTTGATAATGAGAAAGGTATATTAAGAAATTTTCTTCTTTACGTCCTTTTTTCAAAATATGTTTTTATTGACTCTATTACTATAAAAATATCAAAATTTTACCTTTAATACCAGCATTTAAAGATGTTTACATTTTGTGTGTCTGTTCTTATAGTCCTTTTCTCTGTGTGTATGTGATATAAAAAAGATCGTGTGATATAACAAGTTTGAAATTGTCTTCTAGCCCCCCCCACACATTAAATACAAATTATATCATGATTAAAGTGTCTGCATAATAGTCTGTTGAATTGATGTATCTTAATTTACTTAACCAACCTCTTATTGATGAACCATTGATCTTCACATTTTTTCTTTAGTACCAAGAACACTTAGATGTGCATAATATCCAAGTGTGTGTGATGCATACTTTCAGAGATTAAAAGATCGTATTTTCATCTGATTACTTCCTCAGGATAAATTTGTAGCAGTTGCATGGCAATGTTTTGTCTGTCTGTCTTTGTTCTTCTTTTTTTTTAAACTGCTTATTTATGTTTATAAATTGTCATTCTCAAGTCTCAATAGTCTGTAGAGGAGGAAAAAGAGGTCCAGAGAAGGGAAGTCGCATTTTTCTAATAATCTACTCTGCATCAGATACTGTAAATAGAGTATTTCATTTAATCTTCACATTAACTCTGAAAGCTGAGTGGAGAGTTTAAGTAACTTGCCAAAGGCTACATTATAGGTGGCAGGGCCAAAATGGAATTCAGTTCTGTCTAACCACAGAACTTTGTTTTAAAATTGAAGTTCACATAGCATACAATTAACCATTTAAAAATGTACAACTTAGTGTTATTTAGAATACTTACAGTTTTATCTAGTTCCAAAACATTTTCATCACCCCAAAAGGGAAACCTGTATAGCTTTGTCATTCCCATTTCCCTCCCTTCGGTCCCTGGCAACCAGTAGTCTGCTTTCTTCTGTCTCTGTGGATTTACCTACTCTGGATATTTTATGTAAATAGTCTGCTTTCTTCTGTCTCTGTGGATTTACCTACTCTGGATATTTTATGTAAATGGAGTCAAACAATACATGGCCTTTTGTGTCTGGATCCTTTTACTTAGCATGTTTTTGAGGTTCATCCATGTTGGAGCACGTATCAGTACTTCATAATTTTTATGGCTGAGTAATATTCCATTATATGGGTGTACCACATTTGTTTATTCATTCATCTGGTGATGGACATTTGTTTCCACTTTTTGGCTGCTCTGAATAGTGATGCTCTGAACATTCATATACAAGTATTCCAATACTTCTTTTCAGTTTTGGGGGGTAAGTACCTCAGAGTGGAATTACCGGGTCATCTTAGCCATAGAACTTTTGCAGCTTTCTTTCACAAGGATATGAATACTTGTAACATAATGTTTCCTTATTATTTAAAAATAAAAATATCAAGTTGTTACTTTAAAATACTGAATAATCAGTTTATTATAGTGACAAAATTTGATGTTAAAAAAATTAAAGTCTTAACACTCCAGGGTTATTAAGTATTATTCCTGGAATTCAAGACTCCTGTTAAAACTGTTACAATTTAGAGTTGAAGAAAGCACAAATATACTTTTCAGCTTCTGGCTATTGTTATATGTGGTTTATTTGACCCTTTTGGTTCAAGGTCGAATGTGTTGTTAGTAGCCTTATCCAGAGAAACCACAGATTCTTATAAATTCCCTAGCTTATAATTGGGGATGACAAATCATGAATTTCTAAAATCTTAGAGCTGAAGACAGCCTTTAGAGAAATCATCTTGATGAGGACATTTTTACATATAATTGCCCAGGAAACTAACTACTCTCTGGGGACCTTGAGTTCATATTGGATTCCTATGTAACTTCTGCCTGTGTATTTTGAGACCTGGAAAATAGACTGAGGGAAAATTGGAGTGGGCAACAGAAGTTCCCCACTTATTGTCAATGAAGGAAAGCAGCTGACATGGCTTGTCAGGGTAAGTGGGCCTCATTATCCCTCAGCAGCTTCTACCAGACCAGCTAGCACAAGGAATTACCTTCTTCCTAAAGCATAAAATACAACAGAGAGGAAATAGCTCTTTTAATCCAAAGAAGGGAGGAAGCAACAAAGAGAAAGAAAGGAGAAAGTGTGTTTAATTATAGTACTTTTGAGGTGGAGGACATCTGAGAGACCACCTTAATTCAACTTCTATACTTGAAATAGGGAGGGATTGGCTTGAAATAGGGAGGGATTGGCAGCCCTGTGGTTATAGCTCAATGGGTAGAATCTAACTATGCACTCTCCCATGGCATGTATATTTTCCTAGGGCTGCTTTAATAGATTCTCACATGCTTAGCGGGTATAAACAACACAAATATATTATTTTACAGTTCTGGAGGTCAGAAGGCTGATATGGGTCTCACTGGTCTAAAATCAACGTGTTGGTAGGGCTGTTTTCTTTTCTGGAGGCCCTAGGGGAGAATCTGTTTCCTCTTCCAGCTTCTGCCACATTCCTCGGTGTGTGGCCTGCCTTCCATCTTCAAAGCCCCAATCATATCACTTTGACTTCTGCTTCCATCCTCACGTCTACTTCTCTCTCTTGCCCCCCTCTTTTACTTATAAGGATCCTTTTGGGCTCACCCAGAAAATCAAGGATAATCTCAAAATCCTTAATCCCATCTGCAAAATCCTTCTTGCCATGTAAGGTAACACATTCATAGGTTCGGACATGAACATCTTTGGGGGCCCATTGTTTGCTCTACTATACCTTGACAGCTCCTTTACTTTAAGGGAAAAAGAGCAGAAAAAACCAAAATATGCACCGCTCTCCTCAGGACTTTGTAGACTTCTTTACTGACAAGTATTTCCACTCCTGGAAAAATGATACTTTATATTTGTTGTATCTACTGACTACTTTTGCATGTAATATTTCACTGTCATGCTTTTCATAGGGGCAACTAAGACAAAAAATTAACTGAATTTTCAGAAAAAATAGTAGTTCTGGGATATGAATCCCACATGTTTAAGTCTAAATTCAGTGTTCACAACATTCTACTCACTATCTCATGAAAGTGATTTTCAGCACTTTCTCAATTCCTTCAGACTTTGAAGAAATGAAAGGATATGGTATCATATATGGGTTGATTTGTGGACATTCTTCAACATGGTAAACATACCCAGTGCCTTTCAGAAGGCAAAAAAATAGCACTGCTGCTTCTGGATTTATGTTGTAAGATACTGTAACTATGTTACAACTCTATCCGTCCTATTCTGTTGTAAACTCAATCGAATTCTAACATTTCTAGTCTATCAGAAAACAGCAAGGAAACTGATTTTTTAATTTTATTATTTTTTAATTTTTATTGAAGTGTGCTTGATTTACAATGTGTTAATTTCTGCTGTACAGCAAAGTGATTCAGTTATACATTTGTGTGTATATATATATATATTTTTTTTTTTATTTATTTTTTTTTTTGCGTTACGCGGGCCTCTCACTGTTGCGGCCTCTCCCGTTGCGGAGCACAGGCTCTGGACGCGCAGGCTCAGCGGCCATGGCTCACGGGCCCAGCCGCTCCGCGGCATGTGGGATCTTCCTGGACCGGGGCACGAACCCGTGTCCCCTGCATCGGCAGGCAGACTCTCAACCACTGCGCCACCAGGGAAGCCCCCTTATATACTTTTTTATATACTTTTCCATTATGGTTTATTGCAGGATATTGAATATAGTTCCCTGTGCTATACAGTAGGACCTTGTTGTTTATCCATTCTATACAAAATAGTTTGCATCTGCTAACCCCAAACTCCCAATCCATTCTTCCCCCACCCTCCGCCCCCTTGTCAACCATGAGTTTTTTCTCTGTGTGTGAGTCTGTTTCTGTTTCGTAGATAAGTTCATTTGTGTCATATTTTTTTAACATCTTTCTTGGAATATAATTGCTTTACAATCTTGTGTTAGTTTCTGCTGTATAATAAAGTGAATCAGCTATATGTATACATATATCCCCATATCTCCTCCCTCTTGTATCTCTCTCCCACCCTCCCTATCCCACCCCTCTAGGTGGTCACTAGGCACCGAGCTAATCTCCCTGTGCTATGCGGCTGTTTCCCACTAGCTAGCTGTTTTACATTTAGTAGTGTATATATGTCTATGCCACTCTCTCGCTTTGTCACAGCTTACCCTTCCCCCTCCCTGTGTCCTCAAGTCCATTCTGTACATCTGTGTCTTTAGAACCTGTCCCGCCCCTAGGTTCTTCAGAACCTTTTTTTTTTTAGATTCTACATATATGTGTTAGCATATGGTGTTTGTTTTTTTAATCCAATTTTTTAAAAATTGTATCTATCTTTATTTATTTATTTTTGGCTGTGTTGGGTCTTCGTTTCTGTGTGTGGGCTTTCTCTAGTTGCGGCGAGCGGGGGCTGCTCTTCATCGCGGTGCGCAGGCCTCTCACTGTCACGGCCTCTCTTGTTGCGGATCACAGGCTCCAGACGCACAGGCTCAGTAGTTGTGGCCCACAGGCCTAGTTGCTCCGCGGCATGTGGGATCTTCCCAGACCAGGGCTCGAACCCGTGCCCCCTGCATTGGCAGGCAGATTCTCAACCACTGCGCCACCAGGGAAGCCCTATGGTATTTGTTTATCTCTTTTTGACTTACTTCGCTCTGTTTGACAGTCTCTGTGTCCACCCACCTCATTACAAATAACTCAATTTTGTTTCTTTTTATGGCTGAATAATATTCCATTGTATATATGTGCCACATCTTCTGAATCCATTCATCCGTAGATGGACACTTAGGTTGCTTCCGTGTCCTGGCTACTGTAAATACTGCTGCAATGAACATTGTGGTACATGGCTCTTTTTGAATTATGGTTTTCTCAGGGTATACGCCCAGTAGTGGGAATGCTGGGTCGTATGGTAGTTCTATTTTTAGTTTTTTTTTTTTTTTTTTTTTTTTTTTTGCGGTACGCAGGCTTCTCACCGTTGTGGCCTCTCCCGTTGCGGAGCTCAGGCTACGGACGTGCACGCTCAGCGGCCATGGCTCACGGGCCTGGCCACTCCGTGGCATGTGGGATATTCCCGGACCAGGGCATGAACCCGTGTCCCCCGCATTGGCAGGCGGACTCTCAACCACTGTGCCACCAGGGAAGCCCTATTTTTAGTTTTTTAAGGAACCTTCATACTGTTCTTCATAGTGGCTCTATCAATTTACATTCTTACCAACAGTGCAAGAGGGTTCCCTTTTCTCCACACCCTCTCCAGCATTTATTGTTTGTAGATTTTTTGATGATGGCCATTCTGACCAGTGTGAGGTGATGCCTCATTGTAGTTTTGATTTGCAGTTCTCTAATGATGAGTGATGTTAAGCATCCTTTCATGTGTTTGTTGGCAGTCTGTATAGCTTCTTTGGAGAAATGTCTATTTAGGTCTTCTGCCCATTTTTGGATTGGGTTGTTTGTTTTTTTCACATTAAGCTGCACGAGCTTCTTGTATATTTTGGAGATCAATCCTTTGTCAATTGCTTCATTTGCAAATATTTTCTCCCATCCTGAGGGTTGTCTTTTTCATTTTCTTTATGGTTTCCTTTGCTGTGCAAAAGCTTTTAAATTTCATTAGGTCCCATTTGTTTATTTTTGTTTCTATTTCCATTTCTCTAGGAGGTGGGTCAAAAAGGATCTTGCTGTGATTTATGTCATAGAGTGTTCTGCCTATGTTTTCCTTTAAGTGTTTTACAGTATCTGGCCTTACATTTAGGTCTTTAATCCATTTTGAGTTTATTTTTGTGTATGGTGTTAGGGAGTGTTGTAATTTCATTCTTTTACATGTAGCTGTCCAATTTTCCCAGCACCACTTATTGAAGAGGCTGTCTTTTCTCCACTGTATATTCTTGCCTCCTTTGTCAAAGATAAGGTGACCACATGTGTGTGGGTTTATCTCTGGGCTTTCTATCCTGTTCCATTGATCTATATTTCTGTTTTTGTGCCTGTGCCATACTGCCTTGATGACTGTAACTTTGTAGTATAGTCTGGAGTCCGGGAGCCTGATTCCTCCAGCTCCCTTTTTCATTCTCAAGATTGCTTTGGCTATTCGGGGTCTTTTGTGTTTCCATACAAATTGTGAAATTTTTTGTTCTAGTTCTGTGAAAAATGCCGTTGGTAGTTTGATAGGGATTGCATTGAATCTGTAGATTGCTTTGGGTAGTAGAGTCATTTTCACAATGTTGATTCTTCCAATCCAAGAACATGGTATATCTCTCCATCTGTTTGTATCATCTTTAATTTCTTTCATCAGTGTCTTATAATTTTCTGCATACAGGTCTTTTGTCTCCTTAGGTAGGTTTATTCCTAGATATTTTATTCCTTTTGTTGCAATGGTAAATGGGAGTGTTTTCTTAATTCCACTTTCAGATTTTTCATCATTAGTGTATAGGAATGCAGGAGATTTCTGTGCATTAATTTTGTATCCTGCTACTCTACCAAATTCATTGATTAGCTCTAGTAGGTTTCTGGTAGCATCTTTAGGATTCTTTGTGTTTTTGTATAGTATCATGTCATCTGCAAACAGTGACAGTTTTACTTATTTTTTTCCAATTTGGATTCCTTTTATTTCTGTTTCTCGTCTGATTACTGTGGCTAAAACTTCCATAACTCTGTTGAATAAGAGTGGTGAGAGTGGGCAACCTTGTCTTCTTCCTGATCTTAGAGGAAATGCTTTCAGTTTTTCACCATTGAGAACGATGTTGGCTGTGGGTTTGTCATATATGGCCTTTATTATGTTCAGGTAGGTTCCCTCTATGCCTACTTTCTAAAGAGTTTTTATCATAAATGGGTGTTGAACTTTGTCAAAAGCTTTTTCTGCATCTATTGAGATTATCATATGGTTTTTAATCCTTCAGTTTGTTAGTATGGTGTATCAAATTGATTGGTTTGCATATATTGAAGAATCCTTGTATTCCTCGGCTAAACCCCACTTGATCATGGTGTATCATCTTTTTAATGTGCTGTTGGATTCTGTTTGCTAGTATTTTGTTGAGGATTTTTGCATCTATGTTCATCAGTGATATTCACCTGTAGCTTTCTTTTTTTGTGACATCTTTGTCTGGTTTTGGTATAAGGGTGATGGTGGCCTCATAGAATGAGTTTGGGAGTTTTCCTCCCTCTGCTATATTTTGGAAGAGTTTGAGAAGGATAGGTGTTAGCTCTTCTCTAAATGTTTGATAGAATTTGCCTGTGAAGCCATCTGGTCGTGGGCTTTTGTTTGTTGGAAGATTTTTAATCACAGTTTCAACTTCAGTGCTTGTGATTGGTCTGTTTATATTTTCTATTTCTTCCTGGTTCAGTCTCAGAAGGTTGTGCTTTTCTAAGGATTTGTCCATTTCTTCCAGGTTGTCCATTTTATTGGCATATAGTTTCTTGTAGTCTCTCATGATCCTTTGTATTTCTGCAGTGTCAGTTGTTACTTCTCATTTCTCATTTCTAATTCTGTTGATTTGAGTATTCTCCTTTTTTTTCTTGATGGGTGAGGCTAATAGTTTATCAATTTTGTTTATATTCTCAAAGAACCAGCCTTTAGTTTTATTTATCTTTGCTATTGTTTCCTTCATTTGTGTTTCATTTGTTTCTTTTCTAATCTTTATGATTTCTTTCCTTTTGCTAACCTTGGGGTTTTTTGGTTCTTTTTTCTCTAATTGCTTTAGGTGTAAGTTTAGGTTGTTTCTTTGAGATGTTTCTTGTTTCTTGAAGTAGGATTGTATTGCCATAAACTTCCCTCTTAGAACTGCTTTTGCTGCATCCCATAGGTTTCGGGTTGTTGTATTTTCATTGTCATTTATTTCTAGGTATTTTTTGATTTCCTCTTTGATTTCTTCAGTGATCTCTTGGTTATTTAATAACGTATTGTTTAGCCTCCATGTGTTTATAATTTTTACAGTTTTTTTCCCCTGTAATTAATACCTAGTCTGATAGCATTGTAGTGAGGAAAGATAATTTATATGATTTCAATTTTGTTAAATTTGCCAAGCCTTGGTTTGTGACCCAAGATATGATCTATCCTGGAGAATGTTCTATGAGCACTTGAGAAGACAGTGTATTCTGTTGTTTTTGGATGGAATGTCCTATAAATATCAATTAAGTCCATCTGGTTTAGTGTGTCATTTAAAGCTTGTGTTTCCTTTTTTAATTTTCATTTTGCATGATCTCTCCATTGGTGAAAGTGGGGTGTTAAAGTCCCCTCGTATGATTGTGTAACTGTCGATTTCCCCTTTTATGGCTGTTAGCATTTGCCTTATGTATTGAGGTGCTCCTGTGTTGGGTGCAGAAATATTTACAATTGTTATATCTTCTTGGATTGGTCCCTTGATCATTATGTAGTGTCCTTCTTTGTCTCTTGTAACAGTCTTTATTTTAAAGTCTATTTTGTCTGATATGAGAATTGCTACTCCAGCTTTCTTTTGATTTCCATTTGCATGGAATATTTTTTTACATCCCCTCACCTTCAGTCTTTATGTCTCTAGGTCTGAAGTGGGTCTCTTTTAGACAGCATATATATGGGTCTTGTTTTTGTATCCATTCAGCCAGTCTATGTCTTTTGGTTGGGGCATTTAATCCCTTTATATTTAAGGTAATTATTGATATGTATGTTCCTATTACCAATTTCTTAATTGTTTTGGGTTTATTTTTGTAGGTCTTTTCCTTCTCTTGTGTTTCCTGCCTAGAGAAGTTCCTTTAGCTTTTGTTGTAAAGCTGGTTTTCTGGTGCTGAATTCTCTTAACTTTTGCTTTCTGTAAAGTTATTAATTTCTCTGTCGAATCTGAATGAGATCCTTGCTGAGTAGAGTAATCTTTGTTCTAGGTTTTTCCCTTTCATCACTTTATATATGTCCTGCCACTTCCTTCTGGCTTGCAGAGTTTCTGCTGAAAGATCAGCTGTTAACCTTTTGGGGGTTCCCTTGTATGTTATTTGTTGTTTTTCCCTTGCTGCTTTTAATATTTTTTCTTTGTATTTAATGTTTGATAGTTTGATTAATATGTTTCTTGGAGTGTTTCTCCTTGGATTTATCCTGTATGGGACTCTGTGCTCTTCCTGGACTTGATTGACTACTTCCTTTTCTATATTAGAGAAGTTTTCAACTATAATCTCTTCAAATAATTTCTCAGTCCCTTTCTTTTTCTCTTCTTCTTCTGGGACCTGTACAGTTTGAATGTTGGTGCATTTCATGTTGTCCCAGAGGCCTCTGAGTCTGTCCTCAATTCTTTCTTTTTTCTTTTTTCTGCTCTGCAGTAGTTATTTCCACTATTTTATCTTCCAGGTCACTTACCCGTTCTTCTGCCTCAGTTATTCTGCTATTGATCCCTTCTAGAGAACTTTTAATTTCATTTATTGTGTTGTGCAGCATTGTCTGCTTGGTAGTTCTTCTTTGTCCTTGTTAAACATTTCTTGTAGTTTCTCCATTTTGTTTCCAAGATTTTGGATCATCTTTACTATCATTATTCTGAATTCTTTTTCAGGTAGACTGCCTATTTCCTCTTCCTTTGTTAGGCCTGGTGGGTTTTTACCTTGCTCCTTCATCTGCTGCATATTTCTCTGTCTTCTCATTTTGCTTAACTTACTGTGTTTGGGGTCCCTTTTTCACAGGCTGCAGGTCTGTCCTGTTGTTTTTGGTGTCTGCCCCCAGTGGGTGAGGTTGGTTCAGTGGCTTGTGTAGGCTTCCTGGTGGAGGGGACTGGTTCCTGTGTTCTGGTGGGTGGGGCTGGATCTTGTCTTTCTGGTGAGCAGGGCTGCGTCTGGTGGTGTGTTTTGGGGTGTCTCTGAATTTAGTATGATTTAAGCAGCCTCTCTGCTAATGGGTGGGGTTGTGCTCCTGTTGTGCTAGTTGTTTGACATGGGGCGTCCAGTACTGGAGCTTGCTGGCTGTTGGGTGGAATGGGTTCTTATTGTTGAGACAGAGGTCTCTGGGAGAGCTCTTGCTGATTGATATTACGTGGGGCCAGGAGGTCTCTTGTGGACCAATGTCCTGAACTCAGCTCTCCCACCTCAGAGGCTCAGGCCTGGCACCAGGCTGGAACACCAAGACTCTGTCAGCCACATGGCTCAGAAGAAAAGGGAGGAAAAAAGAAAGAAAAAAAGTAATAAATTAAAAAAAATTATTTAAAAAAATAATAATAAAAAGAAAATGAGGAGAGCAACCAAACCAGTAAGTAAATGTACCAGTGAGAACAAGCGCTAAACACTAAGGTACAATAAATGTAAATATCAGAAAGAAATCAGTCGCAGACAGCAAACCCCAAGTCTGCAGTTCCTTCCAAAGTCCACTGCCTCAATTTTGGCATGATTCATTGTCTATTCAGGTATTCCATAGATGCAGCGTACATCAAGTTGATTGTGGGGATTTAATCCACTGCTCTTGAGGCTGCACGGAGAAATTTCCCTTTCTCTTCTTTGTTCGCCCAGCTCCTGGCGTTCAGCTTTAGTTTTAGCCCCACCTCTCCATGTAGGTCACCCGCAGGCATCTGTTCCCCACCCGGACAGGAGGGGGTTAAAGCAGTGGCTGATTGGGGGCTCTTGCTCATTCAGGCTGGGGGGAGGGAAGGGTAGTTATTATTGGAAGGTAGTTATTATTGGAATGCGGGGCGAGCCTGCGGTGGCAGAGCCTGGCATGATGTTGCAACAGCCTGGGGCACACCGTGTGTTCTCCTGGGGGAGTTGTCCCTGGATCACGGGACCCTGGCAATGGCGGGCTGCATAGGCTCCTGGGGTGGGCTGGGGGGTTGTGTGGATAGTGACCAGTGCTTGCACACAGGCTTCTTGGTGGCTGCAGCAGCAGCAGCAGTGTTAGCGTTTCATGCCCATCTCTGGGGTCCGAGCTGATAGCCGTAGCTCGCGCCCATCTCTGAAGCTCGTTTAGATGGAGCTCTGAATCCCCTCTCCTTGCGCAGCCCAAAACAATGGGGTGCCTCTTAGGCAGGTCCAGAGTTTTTCCCGGACTCCCTTCCAGCTAGCTGTGACGCACTAGCCCCCTCCAGGCTGTATTCACGTGGCCAACCCCAGTCCTCTCCCTCCGATCTGACCTCTGAAACCCGAACCTCAGCTCCCAGCCCCGCCCTGCCCCGGTTGCTGAGCATACAAGCCTCTCATGCTGGTGAGTGCTGGTCGGCACAGATCCTCTGTGTGGGAATCTCTCCGCTTTGCCCTCTGCATCCCTGTTGCTGTGCTCTCCTCCGTGGCTCCTAAGCTTCCCCCCCTGCCCATACCCAGTCTCCACCAGTGAAGGGGCTTCCTAGTGTGTGGAAGCTTTTCCTCTCTCACAGCTCCCTCCCCGAGGTGCAGGTCCTGTCCCTATTCTTTTGTCTCTGTTTATTCTTTTTTCTTTTGCCCTACTCAGGTACGTGGGGATTTTCTTGCGTTTTGGGAAGTCTGAGGTCTTCTGCCAGCGTTCAGTAGGTGTTCTGTAGGAGTTGTTCCACATGTAGATGCATTTTTTTTTTTTTTTTTTGCATTACGCGGGCCTCTCACTGTTGTGGCCTCTCCCGTTGCGGAGCACAGGCTCTGGACGCGCAGGCCCAGCGGCCATGGCTCACGGGCCCAGCCGCTCCGCGGCATGTGGGATCCTCCCGGACAGGGGCACGAACCCGCGTCCCGTGCATCGGCAGGCGGACTCTCAACCACTGCGCCACCAGGGAAGCCCCTAGATGCATTTTTGATATTTGTGGGGAGGAAGGTGATCTCCACGTCTTACTCCTCTGCCATCTTGAAGGTCCCTGTGTGTCATATTTTTGATTCCACATATAAGTGATATCATATGATATTTGTCTTTCTCCTTCTGACTTAATTCACTTAGTATGATAATCTCTAGGTCCATTCATGTTGCTGCAAATGGCATTATTTCATTCTTTTTTATGGCTAAGTAGTATTCCATTGTGTATATGTACCACATCTTCTTTATGCATTCATCTGTCAATGGACATTGTTTCCATGTCTTGGCTATTGTGAATAGTGCTGCTATGAACATTGGGGTGCATGTATGTTTTTGAATTATAGTTTTGTCCAGGTATATGCCCAGGAGTGGTATGACTGGATCACATGGTAGTCCTATTTTTAGTTTTCTGAGGAACCTGCATACTGTTTTCCATAGTGGCCGCACCAACTTACATTCCCACCAACAGTTTAGGAGGGTTCCCTTTTCTCTACACCCTCTCTAGCACTTGTTATTTGTAGACTTAAAAAAAAATTTTAATTAAAACATTTTTATATTGAAGTATAGTTGATTTACAATATCGTGTTTCAGGTGTACAGCAGAGTGATTCAGTTATGCACACACACAGGCACACACGTACATACATATATATATTTTCCTTTACAGATTCTTTTCCCTTATAGGTTATTACAAAATATTGAGTATAGTCCCCTGTGCTATAGTATGTATACTATTCTGTTGTAAACTCAATTGAATTCTAACACTTTCTAGTCTATCAGAAAACAGCAAGGAAACTGATTATTTTTTCTGCGTATTTTGAGTTGTTAGAAGCAAAATTATTGGTATAAACTGTATGTAATGCTCCGTATGTGGTTTTTGACCAATCCATAAATTTGGGATTATTCTCGAGGAAAGGAATCATATTTTATTTACTTTATGGTCCTTGGCTATAAGCTGAGTACCTAACACTTTGTAGGATTTTACTAGATTTGTGATGATTTTTACTGTTGACTAAATTTTAAGCAAAGAACTGAAAGTTTTAAATTTGTGGCTTTAATTTAATTTCTAAATTAAAATCACATTGATAAGCATAACTATTAACGATGTTATCATTTTAAAATGAGACATTTCATGAGTCCCCAAAGGCTCTTCCCTTGTCTCTCAAATGAGGAACAAAACAAAACTAAACTAAACAAAATCACAGATAATGGCAGAGGTTTTTACTTTGGGAGACTGGAGAAGTAGTTGGAACAAAGAAAGTTATGATTTTAAATATCAAACTGGTTAACTTTCTACCAACTAACCAATGCACTTTTGGAGTATTTGGCTTTTATAATATTGTAACTAGTTGACAAAAATCAGCTTCTATGACTGCATCAATAATCTCCTTTCCTTTAATTATAACATTAATTGCTTCCGTTCCTTGGTGGAAAACCCAGCCTCCTCTTCGCCCCAGCATCCTGTCTGGTGAGGCCCACCTTCTCAAGCCATCTTTACTTTTTAATATTTTAGCTAACCAGTCAATGCCATCAACCCCCGTGTTTTATTTAGTTGTTTAGGCTGATGTTTACTTAGAATTTACATATCATACCACAGTTGTGGTTATACTTCCCAATAGTCTGTTCTCTGGGATTTAATAGGTGATGTAATAATTGCCTAATCATTTTCTAATTTGTGGAGCTAGTCTGAGTTAAATTACTGAATGAGCTTACTTGTGATGTTTTATGGGGTTAATTTTTAGATGTTCTGTATAAATAGGGTGAGCAAACAAAAAACTACCATATTTCATTGATTCTAAGCACATATTTAACATCTCTGGGATCAGGATTTATTCTGAAAATCTATGATGTGTTATCTTTTAATTAGCAGTGTTTGATTTTTTTCTCTCACTGGTACACAGGAGAGGGTGGTTTGTTTTACATTTATTGGCAACTTGTTATTTTTTTAAATCAGGTCCTTTAGGTGACTCTAAGCAGGAGCATTTTCCATTCTGAGTTGTATAACTCTCCTTTAGGAATGTTTACAAAGTAGGATTTAAAACTTCTTCCTACTTAAGATTCACTTCACTGATATACTTTTGTCTTTAAAGTAGGACTGGTTATTTTCAAATGAAACTAAGATGCAAATGAACCTGCTTGTGTGACATAGCTCAAGGAATCCATTTGATGGAGTTGCATAGATTCAGTGGGATCTTGACACTAACAGTAATAGGGATTTCTCTTTTATAGTTTGCATTTTCCTTGCATTTTCCAGTTATCCTACACCAGTTGAAATTTTGAACTGAATTTACAAAATGAACTGATTTTACATTGCCTGAAATATCTGTGAGATCAGGGGCTGGGCATGTCTTGCTTACTTTTGTTTCTTCCAGTATATTAACTCTTCCTCAGTCATACATCCTCAGTAAATCTGTAACATATTGAATTGAAGTAAACAAAACACATCCTTATGAATTAAAGTTTTTATCCCTGAAGAGTGTTGAAGACATTTAAAACATAAGTAATTTTTATTTTAATAAAGATAAACGATTAAGGAAAACCTTTAGAATTGATTTTCACCCAATTGTTACAGTTTTCTTCTAGACCTGCAACAAGGTAGCTCTTTTATCCTAACCCTTTACAGTTTTCTCTAGAGATTTCTAAGCAAGACTGAACTGAAAATACTGGTGGTCATTTGTGATACTAAAAGTACAGTGTGAATACTTGGAAAAGAAAATGCATCTGGACGTTTGGTAAGCTGCAGAACATTTCTCCTTGTCCCAGACAACACCCACATACTCACTGAACAACATCAAAATTAATGCTGTTTACTATAGTAGAAAATGATCAGAATTATTTTCAGCTTTTAATAAACACCTCAGTAGCCTTAGGGAAATTGGACACATTACTTTGTCATTTTAGAAGTATAATTATATCACCTTAATTATGTAACGAGAATGGAATTACTCATTTTAAATATTAAGAGGTGCTTTTTTTTTTTTTTTTTTTTTTTTTTTTGCGGTACGCGGGCCTCTCACTGTTGTGGCCTCTCCCGTCGCGGAGCGCAGGCTCCGGATGCGCAGGCTCAGCGGCCATGGCTCACGGGCCCAGCCGCTCCACGGCATGTGGGATCTTCCCGGACTGGGGCACGAACCCGTGTCCCCTGCATCGGCAGGCGGACTCTCAACCACTGCGCCACCAGGGAAGCCCTAAGAGGTGCTTTTGACTCTGAGGATTTTCTCTGCTTGTTTACTCACGTCCCTTTGCATTGTGTGTCATCTGAATGGCCTTGCAAGGGACAGTAAAAGGTATTATGGGCAAAGCTGGAGTAATTAATGAATAATGTAATTCTTATTTTTATTTACATTGTGGATTTATATATTTGTAGAAATTAAGAAAGTTTGAGAAATGTAAAACAGCTACTCATAGGCTGGAATCCCATGTTCTCAAACAATAAAATGATTTTCTTTGAAAGAATTTTTAGAATTTTTAAGGAAACAATTTTACTTGTGGGCTTTTTAGGTAATTATTAATATTCCTTTTTAGGTTTTATAGTCATGTGTTTCAAAGTGTCTTTATCTTGAGATGCTGAGGTCAAATGAACCTTCATTGAAATCAATGTCTAATGCCTCTACATTCCAGCATAATTATTCCTCTGGTACCTACAAAAACCGTACACCTTTTTATTTTTCTTCCCAGGATCATTCTCTAAATCTTCCAAGACCATCCTCATTCAATGTATATTTACAGAACTGATAACAATAACAGTATTAAATTTTTATTAGGTAAGGAGAGCTGCTGAATTACAAATTTAGGATATGTCAAAAGTAAATTTAAACTATTTGATTTGTGGTTTGAGTTCCCTTTATTTATTTGAAAAGTTGAGATTTTATTATACTTGTCTTCATATTTTGTAGAGCAACATCATCTTTAACACGGACAAAAACTAATGTTTTCTTTGGCCAGCAAACAACTACTTAGACAAAATACAGTAACAATTATCCATTGCAAGAACTACTCTTTGTACAATATCTATGATGTTATAATACCTCACATATTTATGGAAGTTGACATTATAGCTTTCAAGGTGCTTTTTCATTTTATTCTCATCATGATTCTTTGAATTAAGTGTCATTATTTAATTTGTAACAATAGGGAAAAAAGGCTTAGTAGAGGGGGCTCCGTGGCTTGTCAAAAACAATCATAGTTGTTGTACATTATCAGTACTTTAAGCTACATTTTATGATTTTAAAAGTGCTTCCATTTCCCCATATCAAGCTGCTTATTTGGTTGGTGCTTGGAATTGTGACTACCAACTAAATAAATATAATCTCAACAGAATGAATGATAATAAACATTATCCATGTAACAATAACATTGTAAAGCCATTCTGAGGGCACTTCATGTTTTGGAATTTCAGGGGATGTTTCTCCATTAGGTAGCTTTAGAAAAAATAACCTCTGTAAAATTTTGATAGTCCTGCCCATGGTGAGAGTTATTGACAAAGCCAGGATGTGAACCACATTCTAGGCATGATCTATTTTAAAATTAAATTATCATTTTATATTAGTTGGGATGGTAAAGAAAATAGGAGCCTTTAATTACGAATATGTCCTACATACAAACATGAGACCAGTTGGCACACATGTAAGTTCAGTCAGCAAGTGGTAAATTCGAAAGCATTTAATAGAAAGACAAGAATAAATATTAATAGGAGAATGAGAGGATTTTCCATCCCCATTTATTTATCTCTAAAAATTGTTTTAAATTATTTTTACTGTAGTTATTTTACCCACTGTGTGAGAACTCAGAAGGTCCTTTGAGATAAATAGGTGAAATATTTTAGAAAATAAGACTTTTCACTTATAGAGAGAGTTTCTTTTGCCAATGCTGCATAATCAAGTTCTACTTGAGGGCCTTAATAACAATCTTTATCAGAGTCTAAAACAAATGTCTACCTTCTAGCTCTAGGTAGAATACTTATTTCTAAAATATGCCACACTTTTCACAAAGCTGAATGAAATGCTGTGCCTATTACCTTGACAATCTGGAGGTTGAATATTTGGGTTTGTAATGAAAAATATCCACAATTTTATGTGCAGCACTTTGGTGATCTAGGGGCTTGGTTAGCGTCCTGGCTGGTTCACCTGCTATATGTGTGTTCTTAAACTAGCACACTCTATTTGTGTGTAAAACAGGAACTATAACACCTACCACTTAAGTTTATTGAAAGGATTTGAGCTAAGATATATAATTCACCTAACACTAATTTGGCACATTCGAGGCATTTGATGAAAAGTTGTTGTTGCTATTATTAAACTTCATAGTATTTCCCTTGCTGCCTTTAAATGCAAATGTGTACGTGCAAAGCGGCATACCAGGAATTAAAAGCTGTATGTTCAGTATGAATTTTCATTTGGATAGTGGCTTCTATTTTGTAGGGCTGCAAAAAAATTAAATAGGAGATTATCTAAAATTTTAGGGATTAAACCATTTCATCAGCAACAGGCTGCTAATTAGTTCGTTGGCAATTATACCTTTTGACTGGAAGGGTATCATCAGAAAATAGTGAAAGGGTGTGCAGTGGATGTTCTAAGCACAGAGCTAGGCACTGGGAATATAAGTGAAAAGACCCCAAAATGCTTTTATACAGTAACTTGTCTATTTTTTTGCAACATGGGATCAGTGCAGTCTTTTCTACATATAAACTACATGCTGTGTGGGGACAACACATTTCTGCCGAGAGAACCAAATTTGATCACGATGCAAGCAGCATATGGAAGTCTAAATAATAATGTTACAATCTGCAAGTATCCCATGCAGTTAAGTTTATATGTAAACTTGCAGGTGCGTATATTTCTCTTTATAAAAAAACAAATACAGATCAGGTTTTTAAGAGAATCACAGACACAAAGTGCTTTTGGTTTTACATTAAAGGTGATTGTTATCCCACCTCAGCAATTAGAATTCTAAAAAAATTATACTTTATATGATAGTTTATACCGTTAGAATGACTTGTGTTGGGTGCCAGTCTTAAAAAAACCTGTTTTCAAGATGCATATTTTGGGGCTGTCTCTCATTGCACTGAATCTCTCCTCCATCTAGGCTTTCCAAAGGAGTTGTTTATATTCTTTCTTCATTTCCTCAAACTCCCACTCAGTCCTCAAACCATGCTATTTTGGCCTTTGTCTCCTTCATTCAGTGAAAGACTTCTTGGTGAGCTCATCGTGACCACCTTGTTGCTAAATCCAGTAGAAATTTTCATTCCTCTTTGAAACTTGATCTCTTAGCAGTAGTGGACACTTGACCATTCTTTTCTTCTTGAAGCACTCCCTTCAGATTGCTTCTGAAGCAGAAACTTCTAGGTTTTGTCCTCTTTTTCTTTTCATTCTCTGACTCCATTGAAGGTATATTCTCCTAGAGCACAATCTATTCTCTTTCTAGGCAATCTCATTCATTTTACGTGCCTGGCTTTAATTGCCACTTGTATAAAACAGGATGGACTAGGTTATAGTCATAACAAACAGCCCCACATCTCAGTGGATTAAAACAATAAAGATTATTTCTTACTCATGGCACATGTCCTAGTAGGTCAACTGGGAGCTCTACATCATGTTGTCTTATGAGACCTAGGCTAATGGATTAACTTGTATCTGAAATGTTGCTAGCCTCTGTGTCACAGGGAAAGAAAATTCCAGAATTTTCACACCAGCTATTCCATGATCCCGTGTGGAAGTAACACACGTCACTTCTACTTAGAACTCTTTGGACAAAACTAACGTGACTACCAAAATGCAATCCTATCATGGAGCCAGAATGCAGAGATTGAAAATATTTGATGACCACAGCAGTTAGCTTTTCTGGTTTTCAACTGTTAGGCCTGACAGCAAAAACAAACTTACTTGCTTCCAAAGGGAGACATTTCATAAATCCCATCCAAAAGTCCAAAATCTCTTATGCCAGAAAGAGAGGCGTAAGTTGAGGAAGCAAGGACGTATGGCAAATCTAAGAATTATATCAGGAAAACAGTTATATATTTCTAAGGTATAGTATCTGCATTTTAAACTGTTGTTGACAATTGATTTACCTAATATGTCCCCATTGCGTGATTTAGATAATAATCCTTCTAGCTTTCAGTATCAATTTCATCAGTGACTGCCAGCCAACCCTCTAAAGTTAAGGCGGGGGGCATCACCCCACTTATCAGTTCTAATTTTTGTGTCTCTCGGGATAGGCTAGGTTATACTGCAAGTAGCAAACAATGCCCAAATCTCAAGATTTCAGTGGCTTAAAAGAAAAGAGTTATTGCTCATTCAGGTTATAGGCTACACTTCCTCGTGGTTCAGCTGGGGCCTGTGCTCCCTGCTGTCCTCATTCTCGGACCCGGGGTGATGGAGCAGTTGTTGTCCGGAATGTTACTGGTTACTATGACAGAAGAAGGAGAGCATTAGAGAGTCTCCCATTAGTAGTTAAATGCTCTGTCTCAAAGGGCCATGTTACTGCCTCTCACCACTCATTGAGCAGAACTAGTGAATGCCCACACCGTGCCAGCTTTTTGCCTGTTTGCTCCGAGTCCATTCTCCACCCTTCTCAAAACCTTGCTCTGGTTTGCAAGGGACTGCATTTCCCAAGTGTTCTTGCTCTCTGGCTTCCAGGCGGTTTCGGCCATTGGGAGGCAGTGATGGGAGAATGGAGGATGGGAAGAGTGGAGAAACGAGGTTATTTCATCCTGTTTTGGAGGGAGTCTCTAGCAGCAGCAGCAGCAGCAGCTTCTCTGTGATCTCAGCTCCAAATAGAGACGCATGATGCAATTCCAACTTCCACAGGTCGTTTCTGGGGTCTGGTAATACTACTGCCTGTTTGACTCTCCTCTCCTGAGGATGTAACAGACTCTTCCTCTGTTGCTCTCCATCCTCTATTTGGCCTCTCAGCTCTTTAAACACCTGTGTGAACAGTTCCCTGTATTAAATTCCCTGTGTTTAAATGTCAAAGTGGTTTGTGTTTTAGATGAGCCCCTGACTGATAAATCCAGGTTAGGATATTCAACCTGACCACATACGCAGAGGACAGAGAGCTGGAAATATTTGGCGGGCAGCTCTCATGACTGCCATACTACCTATTTACATTTGACTTGCAGTCTTCCTCTCGCTAGCCAGACCTCCCCTCTGAGCTCCAGGATCATATAGCCACAGAACTATCTAACCGATAACTCCTTTTGAATGTTTCAAAGGCACAGTATAGACTCAACATGTCAAGGTCACAACACATGATCAAGTACCAGCAAACCTCATCCTCTTCTGTCCCCTCCTTCAATGAATAACAGCCCCACATGTTTTGTTAGTGAAGCAAGAAACCTGAGTCATTCTTGAAACCTTCCTCCCCCTCAGCCCATATAACTATACAATAACCATAGCTGTAACCATAATGGTAGCTATAACTGTAACCACAACCCACAAGCATAACCATAGCTACAGTGTCCTACATCTCTTTCAATTCTCTTTGCTTCTCTAAGTTTCCACTGCTATCACTCTAATCCAAGCTCCTGCCCTCGACTGGATGATTGCAGTAGCATCCTAATCTTGCCGTCATTGTCATAGTCTGACAATTGAAGTCAGTCATTTTCAAATACCTTCAAATGTTCAGTGACTTTCAGTGGCTTCCACTTGCTCCTAGGAGAATACAGTACTCCTAAACTCGGACCACCTCTCCAGCTTTGTCTCCCCCCATACTCCATCGCACTCCCTGCACTCCAACCTCACCAGCTGCTTTAAGTCCTTTTTACTTACTGGTCCTCAAGCCCCAGCACAGCCTCAGGCTTTTGAACACACAGTTACCACAGTTACCATTGTCTGAACGTGTCTCCCCTGCCCCCCATGTTAATGTTTATTTAGTAAGGTTTTTCCTTTGTTGTTATATTCTCAGGCAAGCTTACGTTGACTGTGTCACATCCGCCTGTTACCCACTTTCAGTAGTGCCGTGTACTGCTGCCAGGCGGCATTAACAGAGTTGTGATTTTATATTTTGTTGTGTGATTATTTGGTTAATGAAAATCTCCCACACTTGTCTAATAACTCTGTGAAGTGAGAGACGATGAATGATTTTGCCAAACTTTGTATCCAGCTCCTATCAGAGTCTGGGACATAATTAGCACTCAGTAAATATTTGATGAATTAGTGAATTAAAGCACTTTTCTTCTCTCCTTTTCCTTCCCTTCCTCTTTCCCCTCTCCCTTTCTTCCTTCCCCTCCCTCCTTTCCTTCCAGCCTTTTTCACTGTGTATCTACTATTGGGAAATTGCAGGTCACACATACTCATTTAACAGTTAATTCCTAGGCTATAATTATTAATGCCTCATCAGTAATTTTTTGTTGTTGGCGTAGGAATTATTCTGATAGGATGTGAGTGGTGATGGGCAGCTTTTGTAATGGGCAGTGCAGGTTTTGAAATCAGAAGAGGCTTTGAGGGACTTCCCTGGTGGCCCAGTGGTTAAGAATCCACCTGCCAATGCTGGGGACACAGGGTTGATCCCTGGTCCGGGAAGATCCCACATGCCGAGGAGGAACTAAGCTCGTGTGCCACAACTACTGAGCCCGAGTGCCGCAACTACTGAAGCCTGTGCGTCTAGAGCCCCTGCTCTGCAACAAGAGAAGCCACTGCAATGAGAAGCCTGCGCACCTCAACCAAGAGTACGCCCTGCTCGCCACAAATAAAGCTCGTGCGCAGCAACGAAGACCCAACGCAGCCAAAAAAAAGAAGAGGTTTTGAGTCCCAACTTTGCCACTTGCTTGCTATGTGACTCTGGTATACTCTGCTGATCTCTCTGAACTCAGTTTTCTCCTTGGTAACATAAGAGGATAATCATAACTTACTTGTAGGCATTATATTGCAGTAATTATATATCTGATGGAAGAACCTGGCATACAGAAGCTACTCAAAAAATGATAGTCATTTTGGCCTTTGTTCAAAGATAATTAAGTAATTGTAGATTTTATTAATGGCTATTAACCAGCATAGAGGATAAGAAAATCTTTACTGAACGTCCATACTTCATATGTGACATTTAAATCAGAAAAACATAAAAAAGGGATAATGAACTCAGTGTACAATTTTATAGGATTAAAATACAGTTCATACTAAATACTTTATGAGAACAGTGTATATGCATGTGTATATACACAGGTGTGTATGCCTGTATTTCTATTTCTGTCTATATATTCTTTTTTTTGAATGTTTTATTTTTTTATACAGCAGGTTCTTATTAGTTATCTGTTTTATACATATTAGTGTATACATGTCAATCCGAATCTCCCAATTCATCCCACCACCACCGCCCATCCCCCACTTCCCCCCTTGGTGGCCATACGTTTGTTCTCTACATCTGTGTCTCTATTTCTGCTTTGCAGACAAATTCATCTGTACCATTTTTCTAGGTTGCATATATGTGCGTTAATATACGACACCTGATTTTCTCTTTCTGACTGGCTTCACTCTGTATGACAGTGTCTAGATCTATCCACGCCTGTACAAATGAACCAACTTAGTTCCTTTTCCTGGCTGAGTAATATTCCATCGTATATAGGTACCACATCTTCTTTATCCATTCATCAGTCGATGGGCATTTAGGTTGCTTCCATGACCTGGCTATTGTAAACAGAGCTTCAGTGAACATTGTGGTACATGACTCTTTTTGAATTATGGTTTTCTCTGGGTATATGCCCAGTAGTGGGATTGCTGGGTCGTATGGTAGTTCTGTTTTTAGTTTTTTAAGGAACCTCCATACTGTTCTCCATAGTGGCTGTATCAGTTTACATTCCCACCAACAGTGCAATTTTCTTCTGTGAAAATTTTGTAATTGCATCCGTTGCTGTCGTTTTCTTCACCAACTTTTGTATTGTTTAAAACCTTTGTGGGCCTCCCTGGTGGCGCAGTGGTTGAGAGTCCGCCTGCCGATGCAGGGGATACGGGTTCGTGCCCCGGTCTGGGAGGATCCCATGTGCCGCGGAGTGGCTGGGCCCGTGGGCCATGGCCGCTGGGCCTGCGCATCCGGAGCCTGTGCTCCGCGGCGGGAGAGGCCACAACAGTGAGAGGCCCGCATACCGCAAAAAAAAAGAAAAAAAAAAACAACAACAAAAAAAAACCTTTGTGGGTCAAATTTTTTTAAAGTGTTTTTTTAGTCTCTGGAAAGATAATTCCACTGGAACGCCTTGATCTCTTACTCAGAGGAAAAGTAGAGGAAAGAAAAAGTGTGTGCCTCATTAACGGTACCCCTAACAATGTCTGTCTTTGTGGGGGTGAGAATTGATGTCATTTTTGGCAGCTACACAGCTGACACTGTTCTGTGACATTGCAACATATTCAGTACATGCCTAATAGGAAACCCTTTTCCAAGTGGTAAACAACCCTTCACAAGACAGCACTGGCAAAGCTAGGTTTTGCCATCCAAAAGGAAATCAACAGGACGGTCCTTTTCTCTTTACTTAAAAAATGTATATGCCTTTAATGATGTGTTATTCTTTAAGCCATCTGCAGATGTGCTGTCCATCCAAATTGCCAGGGTTAAATTGCTGATTTTTAGAAATTGTTGTGATTATGTCATTATGCTTTTGTCATAAAACGACTCATTTCACGTAGCAGTTAACTCCAGGGAATGTCGTCTCAAGACCCAAAGTGAACCTAGCCTTTTGATGAAGTCCTGCTTTAGAATGGCAATAAACACATTTTGCCCATTTGCAGGTATTTCAAGTATCAAATTGGATGAATCTTTGTAATTTTCTTCTACTGAACTGAGTTCAAGTGAATTTGATAGGATTATTAGGATGGCCACTGTCTGGAATAACAACAGTGACTTACAGAAGGAACAAGCAAGGCCAGTGTAATTGATCAAGAGATGCTCAGACCCTTCATTTTTGAGCATGAAGCCCTGCTCTGTGATCTGACGATTGAGTCCTTCCTTGCATACAGCACCCACCTATTTTACTTTGAAGGTACTAACTGCATCTTTTCAATCAGTATTCAATTATGCAAGACAAGGAATGCTGGCTAAGTAATTGTGTCTACCTGCTTAGGAAATGTATTTCCAGAAAGAATTTGTCAGGGCTCCTGGGTTAGTTCATCTTTCCCACCTCTGGTTGAATACCTGCCCAGCTGCACTTGTTGAACGTGTACCATTACCTTCCTGCAGAGCCTCTCATGTGGTGGCATGTTTCTTGCTTTTCCTCTGGAAGCACCTTTCTCAGCTCCATTCCTTGCCATCTTTGACTCCTGTTACCCAGGAAACCAGAGAACATTCTCCCTAGCTGCACTTCACTTTCCTGCCTTCTCATATAGGCCACTGCCAAACAGCTGCTTTGTTTCAATCCTGCGTTATATGCTTGCATTGATTGGTCTTTGTCCTTTCTCCCTAAGCCTCAGGAGTTTTGATCACGTTCCTTTTTCAGTGAGGCTGACTAGGTGTTGTAATTTCATAAATTAATCATCAATCTTGTTTTGTTTCACTGAAAATTGACTTAACATGTTAGTCACTCTGGCCCAACCTGCTGGGCAGGCATGAGGTTATTGCTTCCTAAACTACCTTCTAATTTTAAAAATAGGAAGATTTCACAGGTCAGCACATAGGCAGTATGAACTGGGGAGCTTTTAGCATATTAATTGGGCTCTGAAGAATTCACTACAGTTAATGAAAATTGTGCTTGTTATCTAAGATGAATGGAGGGTGCAACTGTACCATACTTAGGACAATTCAAAAAACAAAACAACATAAAAGAGGTAAGCAATGAATAAGTGGCTTGTTACTCATATTATGAGAGTTTTTAATCCATTTAATTTCATTCCTATATGTCTCAGCCAATTCAGGGATACCCACAGCCTGGTTTAATTGGCAGATTGACTGTCTTGCTGGCTAGGAGGAAAAAGACAACAGACTTTCTGACTGATCCCAGATTGCCATCAGTAGCAAGTTCCCTTAGGTTTTGGAGCTCACATCTACTGTCCTGATTTTTTCTGTTCTGCTTTTCTGGGTTCTCTGGGTATCATGCTTTGTGGATTCTACTTCTGACCCAGCTGATTTTTAACCACTATTTCGTCCTGATCGTCAGTGTCTCCTTGTCTTTTCATACCCATTACAGTTTTTTTAACTTGACATCTAGTTGAGTGTCTCTTGACTTTTTGCCAGGTTCCCACTTGGGCTCATTCCTGACCCCAGTCCTCAAACTCGGCCTTTGCAAGGTATATCGAGTAACAGAAGTACTCCATATAGACGCTAGTACAGTGTTCCTGCACAAAAGCCTTCGTCATTTGGCAAACAGACAATAAGGAATCTATTACTATTTTTACTTTTCACTTCATTATTACTAGTATTAGAAAATACTTTATTAAGCTTTTGCAACATGTTAGACCTTGTGCTAGGAGTTCTTTATTTCATGTGTCGTTTAAGTCTCATACCATTTTACAGAGGAGGCACAGAGAGGCTACGTTACTTCCCCAAAGTCACACAGTTATTGAGTGAAGGGGCAAGAATTTGAATCTTGGCAGTCTGACTGCCTATTCCATATTTTTATCGTTGACACTGTAACACACTAAATTATACCACATGGATCTGTTCTTAAATTGGACTTGCAGGGTGTTACCTTTGCCCTGTAAGGTAGAACCTTGAAGTTTTTAGAATTTTCTTGGTTTTTATTTGTTTTCTGTTTTTATGGGTCAGTTTTGGTTTAAGAGTATACAAAGTAGAATGATGAAAGTTTGAACTAAATCTTATATAACTTAATCATCTTCAGAAGTCTGATTTCTAATGATACATAAAAATAATCACAAATAGTCATTCATTCCACAAATTCAGCAGTTGTTTGCTATCTGCTCTATGCCAGCAATGATGGAAGGCTCTGGGGAGTCAACAGTGAACAAAAAGGATTCTCCTTTCATAAAGTTTACATATATAAATTGGACATTGACCCAGACATGAAGTGAGGTATACCTTATGTGAATTTATTGATCCTCAAATTAAACTGTTAAAAACAAACAAACTAGCAAGATATATGTAGAATGATTAATGTATCCTGTGGCTCTCAATAAATGGTAGCTTTACAAATAAAGTATAGGTAATTTGATTAAATATTATAAGAGTTTAACAATTAATAAAATACTTTAAAAGAGAGGCTGTGACAAAAAATGATAGATGATTTTTCCCTGAATGGTATTTAAAATTTAATTTAAATATTTAAAAAATTTTCTTTGTTGATAGCTAAATTTACATAAATGCATAACTTAATCATAACACTCTTCTTTTTCCTTTTCCTTGTTTCCTGCTGGGCTTCTCCCTCTTCATTCCTTTACCCCTTGATCCAAATCAGATACCCCTTGCAGCCACTCCCCAACAAAATAAAAACATATTAAAAAGCAAGTGTGTACCCCTCCATTTTCCCTTCTGTGTTCTTATATTTCTATTTAGAAATCACAGACACACAAACAGAGAGCTTAAACGCTTTTTAGAAAAATTGGGTTATACAATATTGGCTTCTCTGCATGTTGCTTTTCTCACTCAATAATAAGTCATGTGAATCTAAGTCAACAGATATAACCCTAATTTTTTCGTCTTGCTAAAGGGTGCACATATAATATTTCATGGCAAAGCGGCACCATTTATTTCGTCTTTACCCTATTTGCTGTAGGCACATTGCTTCTAGGCTTTGGCACTGCAAATGTTGCCGCAGTAAACATCCTTGGATATTTGTTCTTAAATAATTCTGTATCAGTGGAATAGATTCCAAAGTGTAGAAATGATTGGTTAAAGGATATAAGGCTTTACAAATTTTATTTATTTATTTATTTATTTATTTATTTATTTAATTTATTTAATTTAGTTTTGGCTGTGTGGGGTCTTCGTTGCTGCGCACGGGCTTTCTCTAGTTGTGGCGAGCGGGGGCTACTCTTTGTTGCGGTGCATGGGCTTCTCATTGTGGTGGCTTCTTTTATTGTGGAGCATGGGCTTTAGGTGCACAGGCTTCAGTAGTTGCGGCATGTGGGCTCAGTAGTTGTGGCACTTGGGCTCTAGAGCGCAGGCTCAGTAGTTGTGGCACACGGGCTTAGTTGCTCTGCGGTATGTGGGATCTTCCTGGACCAGGGCTCGATCGAACCCGTGTCTCCTGCATTGGCAGGCAGATCCTTAACCACTGCGCCACCAGGGAAGTCCCTTTACAAATTTTAAATAGACGTTGACAGATTGCTTTGAAACAAGAAGGTGTATTATTTTCTGTTTCTACCGGTACATATGTGAGAATATTTCCTTACATTTCCACAAGCAAGAGGTGTGAGAGACTTGTTTAAATTTATGCTAGTGAGATAGTTGGAGAGTGCTGAGTCATTGTTACTTTGAATTTGCCTGATGACTTGTGCTTTTGAACTTCTTTTTTATGTTTGCTGGCCTTTTAGATTTTCTCTTCTGTAAATTATCCAATTCATAGCTCTTTCCATTTTTTTTTTCTGTTGGGTTGGTTGTTCTCTTGTCAATTTGTAAGTACACTGTATATATTGTAGATATTAACCTTTATGTGTCTCTTGCATTTGAAATGATTTTTCAGATCTCTCATTTGCTTTGAATTTGTTTATTATATCTTTGCTCATAAGATAACATTTAAAAAGTTTTGTAGGCTTCCCTGGTGGCGCAGTGGTTGAGAGTCCGCCTGCCGATGCAGGGGACGCGGGTTCGCGCCCCGGTCCGGGAAGATCCCACATGCCGCGGAGCCGCTGGGCCCGTGAGCCATGGCCGCTGAGCCTGCGTGTCCGGAGCCTGTGCTCTGCAACGGGAGAGGCCACAACAGTGAGAGGCCCGCGTACCACAAAAAAAAAAAAAAAAAAAAAAAAAAGTTTTGTAGGGCTTCCCTGGTGGCGCAGTGGTTGAGAGTCCGCCTGCCGATGCGGGGGACACGGGTTCATGCCCTGGTCCGGGAAGATCCCACGTGCCGCGGAGCGGCTGGGCCCGTGAGCCGTGGCTGCTGAGCCTGCGCGTCCGGAGCCTGTGCTCTGCAACGGGAGAGGCCACAGCAGTGAGAGGCCCGCGTACCGCAAAAAGAACAACAACAACAACAAAGTTTTGTATAGTAGATGTCTCTGTTTTCTAGTTCTACAGTCTTGTTTAAGAAAGTCTTTCTTGTCCTTTAGATTTTATATCTTTTAGACTTCTTATAAGGTATGTAAACTTTTAATATTTAAAATATTTTAAGTCTTTGATAGATTATGATCTTAAAAAACATGATTTAAAATGGAGATACCTTTTAAGTTTTTTGCAGGTGGAGGAGCAGTTGTGATAGATGGATTTTAAACATAATTCATCATTTTCCCACAGAATTTAACTGAGGGTGTTTACTAAAAGTGATCTCTCTTTTATAGATACAGAATACCTCCATATCAATATTTGGTCAAGTTGTCATACATTCAACAGATATTGTTTTTCTGGAGTTCTGAAAGGAGTGTGTATGTTTTAGGGGAGCAAAATTTTGACTTGGTCACTGCTTTTTAGAGATGAAGCATTCAATTGTGGTGATGGCAGTGAGACCAGAAATCACAAAAGCCTTAAGTCTGCTGATGGCTCTGTCACTAATAGTATGAAGTGGTTCTGCCACTCAACAGTGTTAGGGTTCGGTTTCCTCTGATATAAAATAAGGAAGTTAAACCCAATGATCTCCAAAGCCCTTGCTTGTCCTCAGACTAGAAAGCAGAAAGTCCTCACACAGTAGCAGGTTGTCCAGTCTCCTGTACTACCCTGCTGTTTCAAGTTATCTTCTGTCAAAACAAACAAAGCCCATTGCTGTAGAGAGGGGGAGAGAGAGAGAATGAATATGAATATGAATGAATGAATATGAATAATTAGGTAGACTGAATTTAGCCAATCTGGAATAAAGGTGAAGGAGAGTTGACAGTCACCCTCTATGTTGTCATAATATCCTTATCTTATCTCACTAATTGAAGGCTCTGACTTGTGTTTTTCTTGCTGTAATTGACATCCCTGCTCTGAATTTCTTACTGACATCTTTCTTCCCTGAATTTTGGAGATGGGACAGGGGTGAAAAAACTCATTTTAATGGAAAAGGTGAACCACATCATAGCTGAAAACGTATCAGATCACTTAAGAACATGGACACCATGATGTTTTGCATTTTCCAAGTAAACAATTAAGAATTCACCTCCCCTGAGCTCTCACCTTGACCCCAAAAGAGGTATTCAGGATTTAATCGTAATATATACAATATGTGTAGGTTAAGTATTATAGCTGGCATTCTTGATTTAATAGTAATTTGCTAAATTATTTGAGGTCAAATCACTTAAATCATTTTAATTTTTAATTTAAAACTACTTTAATAAAAGTAATCAGTATGATCAGAATGATTCATTTTAGTGCTTTTTTGCATTATTAAAAAATATGAAAACTTATTTACCATTTGGAAAACAATTTAAAAGATAGTCCGTCACAAATTAAATGTACAGTCCTTTACAGACATGTATGTCTGGCACAGACATGTATTTGAAACAGAGATTGCCATTGAGATAAAGGAAGAACTTTGTTAGGCAAGACTGTTAAAACACCATACAAAAATAAGTTCCATTTTGTATAAAAGACAGTTTGTGGAAATCTCCTATATTTGAATAAGAAAACAGAAACTGAATTAGCTAAGCAGATAAAGGAAGGGCTTTCCTGTCATGCAAAGCCATAGCCTACCACAAAGAAATAAGTTCAAGCATATAAATTATAGTTCATGGGAATCTCAGAATAGAAATTCTGTCCTCAACCTCTTTTATTCAGTGAGTTTACCAGTTTTAAAGCATTGCCCAAATTCTTTATTTTACTCCTGTTTTTATTGTCTGATGTCTCTTTAGTATAACCCACTGAGTCATTTTCCCATCTTGTTCTGCTAATATTCATAAATAAACAAGAAACAGATAGTCCGTGATAGATCAGGTAATTCCTTGAGCCAGAGAATGGGTTCCTACTTGGGTTCTGTTAGAAATTACCTCACAGCTAACTGTAGCTTAACGTGGTAGCATTCCCTATGTTCTATGTAATCTTTCTAAAGAGTATGCCTTTTGTTTCTCTGGCTGTATAAAAGACGCCTTCAACACCCAGCAGATTGCTGCGTACAAAGTAGGTGTTCAGTAGGTGTCTCTGCTGCCATCTTAAATTTGACTTTTAGGTTTTCTAAGTGTCCCCAAAATAAGAGGTTTTTTTTCCCTAAATTGTTAACACAATAAGAGCATATCTACATAGTGGTAAAAAAATATTTTGAAATGGATAAACTGACACATATGGATGTGGGTGATATTTCTTAAAAGCTTAACTGGATTGACTCAGGCAGACATTTCAGCCAAACATTTTCTTTGAACTGTATCTTCTCTTCTGTAGCAAAGGAGGACTCTGGCCAATGAAGTTAATCAGTGCCAGATTAAGATGGCCTCAGCAGGTGGCTAGTTCAGACTCTTTCTCTTCTGTTTGTCAAAGCCTCCTGGTTGGAGAAGGGCTTGAGTAGTCTTGTCTTACTGACAGCTGTCAACTGTTAATTGACCATATGCAATGATGGGTAAAGTTGCCATCAACTGTTGATGAGCCATATGTAAATGGTGAACAGAGTGACAGATGAACACTTAGAAGGCAACAAAAGGCCTTCATTGCTGGACTGGGAGTCAGAACCTTAAAATGATTTTAAGAAAGAGTAGTTAAAATTGATAGTTAAAACTATGTCACAGTCATCAAACCTTTACTGCAGTCACCCTTTGTCACTCAGTTTGGGAGTATAAAACAGATGTCCCAGTGGACACTGCTTTCTTAGATCATAAGAAAACTGACATGGAAGGCTGTATACCCCCCCCCCCCCCCGCCAGAGACCTGGTTTTTCAGTTGCATGAATGAAAAGACAATTAATAATAGCAAATGTATTGCTCAGCCCAACTATTTTGAAAAATTGTAAGTATTATTTAAGAGGATAGCTTCCTCAATTAGGTTGTATAGGTAGAAGAAATTAGTTATGAAATGAATATGGGAAGACTTTAAAAAATGCTCTTTGACTCTATGGGGATACCTTTTACTACCTAGTAAGAGTATAAAGTTCTGTAAGTTGAGATAGGGAAGAAGCTACATAATTTACAAAAAGATGATTAAAGCTTATATCCAACCTATCTACTCTTAAAGTAATATAATAATGATAATTGTCATTATAGTTGCCAGGCACGTTCCATATGTTACTTCTTTCATCCTTACATCATTCTTATGAAGTAGGAACTGTCATTATCCTTGTTCTGTAGACAAGGAAACTGAAGCCCAAAGATATTAAGTAATATGCCCAGGGTTACAAAGCTGGGGGTTTTAACTAGAGTCTCACAACTAAACTATGTGCTAAACTGGGTATGATTAGTTTAAAAGTGAATTGATTTTGCTCAATTTAGAACCTCTTTCCAATGGTTAGACTAGCTAATCCGTCGACATCCATGGAACATGGTATATGTTTGCTAAATTGTTATTTGCTATAAGAATGATTGAAATATGAATGTGTGAAATCTGTGTGTAAGGAGGCATCACTGTTGCTTTGATATGCCACAGGAGGCAGTTCTTTTTCTGCCATGGTACTGATGAGAGATTAATTTTAATATTTGTAAAATATGATCAATTACAAGAATGCTCCATGGCTGCGTTGGAAAATCCATAAGGCAACATATGTTAAATGTCTTGACCTCAGAAGAAAATTGCTATATAAATGAATTTGATTTTGTCTGATTTTCTCATTCTCATTTTGGAAATAAAACATGTGTAAACCTAAAGAGGTAAATCCTTGAATTTATGTAGGAGTTAGAAATTATGACACTTGGTCATCCTGCCTACAGCCCATATGGGAAGAGACTCAGCACCCAGCTACTTCCTCTGCTTCCATCCTATGGCTTTATCTATGTCTTTCAGGATCAGAACCATGTGTCAAAGTCTTGTGATCTCATTGAGTTACTTTCCTACAGATCAGTTGTACAGCAGAAAATGTGGTTGGGAATCTAAACAGGGTTGAAAGGGAAGATGATTAAAGAACATAGTCTAGTGTTTCAATGAAAAAAGGTACAATTCACAACATGTATTAGACATAAAACACCTTTATACAATAGGGCTTTGGGGGGGAGCTTAATGAGGCACTGATATCTGACAATAAAATGATGCCTTGGATTGTAATTAAGCCTTGGATTGAGAATTTGGAGACTGTGGTGCTGGATTTGCATTTAATATAGCAAGTTGCTTTGTGATACTTATTAAGTCATGTAAAATGTTGGGCATTAGACATTCCTTCTTTGCAACAGTGGTGCAGGCTCCACTATCCATTTTTTGTTTTGTTGTGCTTTGTTTTTGATGCTCTAAAATCCTATGACTCAGGGACAATGGGAACTTCAAATATTTAGTTAATAACTCTTTTTAAGTAAAGACTGTATTCATAAATTACACATAATAGAAAGTAGAAAAAAATCAAGCAATTGAAAAATATTTAAAATGTTTATTCCAAAGGTAATTTTCAAGGTTATTATGGCACAATAGCACAGAATGGAAGAACTCTAATTGGTACTTTAAACTTTAGGAAAACTTTAAATACAACTGATAGGTTTTCAAAAGGAAGAGACTCTAATATATCAAGAAACCACTGGCCTTTTCAAGTAATCATTTCCATGGTAGCATTAACAAAATAAACTTATTTCAGATGAGGTTATCTCATCCTGTAGTTTTTAGAGCATTGCTGCCTTACTAAGTAACTGTTAATGAAAAATAAAAAGTCAGAATGCTTTTAACTTGATGTTGAAATGTGTTAAATTTCAGCAAAGTTTTAAGCACTTTTCCCACTTGTGTTATGGGTTTAAATAAAGTGATCATGGATACATGCTATTCACCAGTTTAATGATATTCCACACAGTTTTTTTCACACTAAACTTATTTATTTCTTCGACTGTTTTACTTCTGTATTGTGGTTTTCTTACCTGAAATGAAGTCTGTAGCTTCAGACATTCAAAATGGAATTGAGACTCAAATAGTATTCTACCTAATTATTGAGACTCAAAGCTGCTATGTATTTGATCTGAATTATCTTAATAACCTTCTCAGTTCTTATCATCATAAGTCTGCCCAAGATTGCAGATTGTAATTGATCACCTTGAAGTCTCTTTATGTCCAGTTCCCTTGCCTCTGTATCAGACAAGCAGAACCTTGGATACTTCTGTACAGCTACATTCTGTTTAGTTGTTTAACTTTTCAAAGAATTAGAAAGGTGGAGCTCTTATGAAAGCAAGATAGGGAGTCACACTTTATACCTGTGTGCCCTTCAGGAAGTTACCAGATTTTAGGACCATTTTCCTCAGTAGGCTTAATAAGTGTACTTGCCTTGTAAAGTTGATGTGAATATTTCAGGAGACAATCCATGTGATTATGGTTAATTCACTGCTTGGCATATAGTAGGTGTTCATTCAGTAAATGTTAGCCATGAGGATGATGATGGTAAAGATGATAATTTCAGAAAATCTCATCTCTGCAGTCCTTGTGGAATCATTTTTAACCTCTCTTGAAAAAGCATAGGTTCCATTGTACAAATATAGATCCTGGGACAGGGGATGCTTTTATAGGGGATGTGCAGTTCTTTTCTCAACACCCCCCCTCCGCCACTGCAGTACATGATATTTAGGAGGTCAAAGCAGCTATTGCCGCAAAGTGGGTCACAACCATGACTGACCAATTACAGTGCCTTTTTCACCACTCCAGTAACTAGAGCAGACATCAGAATCACCTTATTTACCTGTCTGCTCTAAAGTAAACCAATCTGCTAAGCTTCTCACAAGGGACTTCTGAACCATTGTCTGTGTCTACTTCTGTCAGTAAATGTTACTACCACTAGCTTTTCTCCAGTTTTTATTTTCCCTGTGACTTCCCTCCCTACTTCCCATCTTCCCTACTTAGCTTGCTTGCTTGCTTTTCTGTTCACCCAAGCTTCCACATGCTTAAGGGATTCTTAGCAGTGAGTGGTGGAGGCTGTGAAGCCTTACCTAATAGTAGAAGTGGGGAAATGGAGTCTGTAATCAGGTATCTCAAGACGATTGTTGTAACCAAATCTCTCCACGAAATAATAGGCAACACTAAAATGCAATGTATCCTAGTGTCAAATATTCCACACATACAGATTCTTGCATATTGCTTAACATTTACTTTCTTACACCTTGAGATGGCACTAAGCCTTTTTCAATTTATTAAGTATTACTTGTACATTTCTTTTTCTTCAGATTATATGCCTAATTATATACCTTTACCCCCTGCTATTCATTTTCCCCTACCCAATTAATGAAACCTTAAGCAATTATAGTTCCCTTTCTCCTTTCTCTTTCTATTCCAAATCTCAGTATCATTTCCACTTCTGTTTGTCTTCATTCATTCATTTACACGCGCACGCGCACATACACACACAGTCACACACACACACAGCGTCTTAATGTATCAGGGAACTGTTGTAGGTGTTGGGGATCCAGCAGAAAATCCAACAGAAATGTCACTTCTCTCATGGAACTTTCATTCAAGTAGGAAGCTAGTGATAAGGGCTAACAATAAACATTACAAAGAGATTAACATTAAATATGGCAATGTAATGGACGGTGGAGGTCAAATTTGAGCCTTGACCCGAATAAGAAAGAGGTAGACAAGGGAAAAATATAGGGAAGAAATGCAAAGGCCCCATGGTAGGGGTTAATTGTCAGGTTTGAATAACAGAAAGAAGACTGTGTTAATGGTGCATGTCAGGCAAGATTAAGAACACTGGGAATTCAGAGTAACAATATGGGAATGGAGAGGTCTTAGGTCACATCATGTTGGGTGTTGACAATGAGCTTGCGTTTTGTTCTAAATATAAGAGGAATCCATTGGAAGATTGTAAGTAGGATGTGTGGCATGATTTGATTTGTCATTTAAAAGGTCACTTTGATTTCTTTTTGAAAATGTTTGGTAGCAATCCAGAGTGGGTATATTGCAATGTGATGGGAGGTTATTGCAGTTCTCTTGGATTGGTCTAAGATGATGTTGTAATTAGAGAGAATTTGACAAATCCGGGATATATTTTGGTGACAGAGCCAATGGGACTGGCTGATGGTTTTTTCTATTTATAATCCAGTAGAATCATCCTAATTACATTTGATAAATCTAACCACAATGCCAATGACAAATTTGAATCAGCGATAGGGAACTTAAGTATTGAATGGCAGTTCTTACCATACAAAATAAACAAAAACAGTGCAATCTTAAAAACATTTAAAATTGTTAGGTATTCCCTTCGAAATGTCTGCAAGAGTTACTTTCAAACTTTCTAGCATCCTTTGGTTAAATAGGCCATTTTGTAAAGACAGATTATTGGTATTTTGAAAAAAGGAATTCTTATTCAATGACATATTTCCATTTTTAGAAGACATTATTAGATATAGGATGGATAAAGCACCATAATAGACATGTGAATTAGGCACTATTTGAAAAACTCTGTGATATAAATATGAATAATGTACATTCCCTGAACTCAAAGATCTCTTATTCCAATAGAGTGACCAATGTAAAAACAATAATACAAATATTCCAATGTATCTCAGAGAGCAGGGATAACTGCTCATGGGGTCCTGGTAAGGCTCCCTTTCTAGAAGTAGGAATTTATCTCTCATACTGGTGGGCACAGGGATTCTGGAGAAAAAGACCAGCATGTACCACGGCACAGAGGCATGGGATAGATTATAGTGATCCAGTAGCTGCAACTAGTAGAATTTTGATAGAGAAATGAATGAAATGCTGAAAGAGTTGAGATGTGACTTTCTGTGTAGCCAGCAGATGATCTCGAAAAGCCCAGATTCCATGGTAAGCACTTTCCACGTATTTGAACCTGTAAAGTACCATACTGCTTTCTATAGCAGCTGCACCATTTTACATTATCACCAGCAATGCACAAGTGTTCCAGTTCCTCCACATCCTTGCCAACATTTGTTTTCTGTCATTTTGATAATAGCTATCATAATGTTTGTGAAGTGTCAAGTGTTTTAAACCATGCACTAGATTTATAAATGGCATAAGATTTTGGGGGACAAATGCCCAACTCTGAACCAGGATTGATAATACAGGTAGTAGTAGAAGACTTCCTTTCACAAAATAATTTGCTCATGTACAGATATTTTTGAAATGTTATCTTCAGTGTATACATTGGTTAGCAAAACAGACATATCTTGTCAAGTCTAGTGGGGAAGATGGATATTCGTAAATAATTACATAAATAGTTAGTGTGGCAGATGCTCTTGGTGCCCATCCACTTGCTCTTGGCACTTTGTGAAGCAAAGACTGTTTACTTTGAATGCCTGTATATCACTGCCTGAGGGTTTTTGTTTCTAGAAATGAGAGCATATTGGCCCGTGTACCTCGTAAGTCCTAAGTGCTGATGCATTCCTACTCCTGGGAGCAGCCTTCAGGCAATGATGGATGGGGAACTGTGGATAAATACTCTAGTTACCTTACCCCTCATTTGGGATAGTTTTGAGATGTGTTCTTTATTTTGCTCAGACTTTCCCAGTGGGATTAGGCTCTGATTGCCCATGGTGGTAACTTATTTGATAGGATGGACTTTCTTTCCTTCCCTGGCTCATTTCCAATCCCAAATAGCATATCCTGGGATCACTTCCCAAATTAGCGACTTGCACTGAAATTGTCTCAGTGTGCATTCTAGAGAAACTCAAACTAAGACACCTATTAACACATTTTGGTAAATTCTGTGGAGGAAAAAGTAAAGGTTGCTATAAAAATTTGTGACAGGAAGTCAAATTTGTGGGTTCAGTGATGGCTGCTCTGAAGAAGTGTCACTTGAAGATTTTGTAGGAGTATATTAGGGAAAGGCATTCCAGGGTGAAGGAAATAGCAGCATAAAGGCCCTGTGGGTGGGAGAGAGCATGGCATTTCTAAAAAAGGAGGTGCCACTGAAGGGAGTAAGAAAAATAGTGGTGACAGATGAAGCTGTACATATAGGCAGGGTCCTGTTCATACACAGCGTTTTAGATCATATCGAAAACTTGAGTCTTTATCCAAAGGGCAATGGCAAACCAAAAAGACTTTTAAGGAAAGGAGAGACATGCTCAGATTTACCTTTAAAAAGATCACTTGGGGGTCTTACAGAGAGCAGATTGGAGTGGCACAAGGAGGGCAACAAACAAGGAGTCAGTTGCAGTGGTGCAAGCAAGAGACAGTGGCAGTTTGGACTAGTGCAAGATTTCTCAGCCTTGACACTATTGACATATTGGGCCAGATCATTCTTACTGTGTGGGGTTATCCTGAGCATTGTAGGAGATTAAACAGCATCCCTGGTCTCTATACGCTAGATGCTAGTGACACTGCTTCGTCCAGTTGTGACAACCTAAAATGTCACCAGGCATTGCTGAATGTCCCGTTGGGTACACAGTTGCCCCGGGAAAGGGGGAGAGAAGAAATTGGCATTTGTCAGTACCAAAGTGTATTCTTAATCTCACATAGATTGAAAAATGGAATATCAGGAAAATGAAAAGTTCACTCCCTTTTACAGTTCAGCATGTTTCATACCAAACCTTTCTGACCCTCCGAAGTACCTCCCCACCACACCCCTGCCCCTTCCTTATCTGGGTCAACTGGACAATCAATTTTCTACTTACCCACTTCTGAAATCTTTGGCTTTGTCTTCACATCCAATCAAAAATCAAATGCCATTCGCCCTCTCTTTTATGTAGACCCACTGCTACTACCTGGTTGTGGCCTTTGTCTTCTTAATCTTTTTCCCCCACCAATCCTCAAAGCCTAGAAAGATGACCTTTTCCTTCCTTGCTCATGCTTTGCCCAAAGAACTTAGTCCAGTTGGACTCTTCTTCCTCTGGACTCTCACAGCACGTGTTGCTTTTTTGACTTTTTTGGCACTTAATTACTTGAGACAGTTTTCTATAGGATTATCTTTTCTAGCATGTGTATCCTTTCTTCCCACTTCACTTACAAGCAACATGACTTCAAGGCCTGTGTGATGTTTTTGTGTGACTCAGATAGTACCCTGGGCAAACAATGCATATTACGTAGTCTGCTTAATAAGCTTCTATGTCCCTCACATGATTGCTAGATAAGTTAATACTCCAGAAACATCTTTTACCGTATTAAAGGGAGCTCTTCAAACTTATATAGGGTCACCCAGAGTATATAGACCAGATCATACCACTGACTAGCCTTTTTTTCAACTGTTATCATTTCAGAGGGCAAACACCTGAAAATCTACTTTGGTGGCAGTGCTGCCAAGGAGAGATGGTGACATTACTGTGAATGAGCTCGACCCAAATGATGTTAACTACAGTATATTGCTTCACATTTAGTCCAAAGTCCCAGAGAAGGCTTTTTATAAAACTACTAATCTGAGCTGATGACTAAAAGAGAAGTATTTGAAGGTCTTTCCCCCTCTCCATTGACTCAGTATAAATTGGAGTGACATGCACATAGTGAGGGGAGAATGTGGTACCGTGAATAGAGATTTTTGTAGCACATTTTTCATTGACTTTAATGAGGTGTGTGTGGCTAAATTCGTTATTGCAGTTGTCAGAATGTCTTTTTTCAAAGCATCAAGATTTATCCCAAAGTCTCAGTGAATATTTGAAATGGAGCTGGAATTTTAAAAAGTAGTCTTGTTCAGAAAGCCCGTTGACCCAGAGAACACACATGGTCCCTACCAGTTGCAGTAGGAGTGGGATCATCCCGAAACAGGGAGGAACTAAGGCAAGTTGCTGTGGAGTGTGGGCATTGACACACGACTGCAAGGCTAATCACAGTGCAGAGAGCATGTGAGAGGTGTCCCAGCAATGAATCATTTTCGATTGTGTTGATTTTTGCTGGGTAAAAACCCCAGAATTCCCAGATTTCCATAGGAAAAAGCCTTGCTAATTATTCAGGGACTTGGTTGGGTGAGAAAAGGTGTCAGTTTAAGTGTCCTTAAGGCTATTTCCTTAACATGTCCTTATGGCAAGACTCAAAAATAAAGACAGTGTAAATCGGTCAGTTGATCAACAGATAGGCATTAATTGCCTTCTCTGTACAATGAATAGTGTTAGGTGTTCTCAGGCACTTAATTATAAGGCATAATCCCTTCCTTCCCTTGAGGAATTTGCAGTTATCTGAGCAGTTCAAAAAAAAAAATCTGTGAATGAAATTGATAACCTCTGTCAAGTGTGTTGTAATAAAAACGAGCGCATTTAGGATGCACATGCAGAAAATAGACAACCCCAAATGCTTCATATGTGGGAATTCAGTTAATAATCATTACAAATTCAGTGGAAAGTACTGTTGATTGCTATTTAATTAATGAGGAAAATGGGGCATAGAGAGATTAACTAACAAGCACAAGGTCACCGAGTTTAACCACAGAGCAAGAATTTGAACCCAGGTAATCTGACCCCAGAGTTTGCGTGCGAAAAATATTAGTCTGTATTGATGAAGAAGAGAATTACCATTTTTCTCAGAACAGGAAGGAATTTTCCTAACCTTGAATGAGGGATGTGATATAGATGAATGAAAAGGGAACAGGGTGGGGTCTTGGGAGTGTGTGGATCTGGAGGTGGGTTTGTGGGGAGATGGTGAAAAGTGATAATGCTTCAAGCAGCAGCTAGAAGGTGGAAATTAAAATGGCATATTAGGTGTATATGTGGGTGGAAGAATGAGTAGCAATTCTAATCTAGATGATTTTGAGTAGGAGATTAGTTGATGTTATGTAGGAACATAGATTGGTACAGGTTTCTAGGCAAGCAATTTTGCAGCACCTTAAAATTTAAAATATACGTGGCTTTTGACCCAGCCTTTCCGCACATAGAAGGCATTCCACAGAATTACTTGCACTGTATTGTTTGTAAAAGTGAATAAATGACATTCACAAAGAGAATTGTTAAATTTTAGTTTATAATACTATGGAGTATTTTAAAGAATTGAGGCTCATCTATTTTTATTGACACTGAGAGATGGTTGTGATTTATTGTGCATTGAAAAAAAATGATTTGGTGAATGATATATATAATAAGATTTTATTTAAAAGTTAGGTCTAGGGGACTTCCCTAGTGGTGCAGTGGATAAGACTCCACGGTCCCAATGCAGGGGGCCCAGGTTCGATCCCTGGTCAGGGAAATAGATCCCACATGCATGCCGCAACTGGGGAGCCCGCATACCACAACTATGGAGCTGGCAAGCTGCAACTAAGACCCGGCACAACCAAATAAATGAATAAATATTTTTTAAACAAAGTTATGTTTAATCAAGTCAAGAAACACTTATGGAACCATAACTATAGGCTGGGCACTGGTCCAGGTACATGGAATACTGCAGTGAACCAAACAAAGATCCCTGCCCTCCTGAAGCTTATATTTTGGTGGGGAGACAGACAATAAAAAATAAACACCATAAATAAGTAAATAATGTAATATATTAGGTGAAAAGTTCATGGAAAAAAAATAACTGAAAACAACAAAAGGAAAGTGGTAGAGGGAACAGCAGCTGAAACACAGGCCTTAAGTTAGGAACATACCTGGTGTTCAGAGAACACCAAGAAACCTGGTATGGCCAGTGTGGGAGAAGGGAGGGGAAGAGTAGAGTATATATGAGAGGAAGTTGGATAGTTACCTGAGGGTCAGAATTCTATAGAGCAGGACGATCCAAAACAAATAAAATGCAAATCACATCTGTAATTGTAAAATTTCATTAGCCACTTTGAAAAAAACAGAAAAAGAAATGTGAAATTAACACTAATAGTTTATTTTATTCAAAGTATTCTATTCAAAATATTATCGTTTTAACATGTAACTGATATAAAAATAGTAATGGAATATTTTAAATTTCATGTACTAACACTTTGCAGTACGGTGCATGTTTCACACCTATATAGCACGTCTCAATTTGGCCTGGCCACATTTTACATCTTAATAGCCACAGGTGGCTGGTGGATAGCACAGAGATAGGGCCTTGCAAGTCACAGTTAGGATTTGGCTTCTACATGGTGTTAAACTGTCATTGCAGAAGTTGGAGCAGAAGAGTAACTTGATCTGTCTTACATTTTAAATGGATCAGTCTTGATTGGTGTGTTGAGAGACACCCAAGTTGGGGAAGGAGTGATGGAACATGGTTAGAAACAAAGAGACCTTTTAAGAGGCTGTTGTATCAAACCAGGCAAGAGATGATGGTAAGTCAGACTTGGGTGTTAGCAGTGGACATTGGGAGAGGTGGTCAGATTCTAGATGTCTTTTGAAGGTGGAGTCAGCAGGATTTTCTGACAGATGGAATGGTAGGGTGTAAAGGAAAGGGAGGTGTCAAGGATAATATCAAGGCTTTTAGCCTCAGTAACTGGAAGATGGAGTTTCAACTGAAATGGTGATTCTGCAGGTGGGGAAGGTTTGGATGGGAAAACTTAAAATCTGAGGTTTCTATTAGGTGTCAAAGTAGAGATCAGAGCTGGCAGTTGGATTTATGAGTCTGAATTTGGGAGCAAAGTCTAGACTGAAGATATAAATTTGAGAGTTTGTCAGCATAAATAAAAATATTTAAAACTGTGGGACTGGATGAGATCATCAAGGGAGTGAGAGGGTAGATTGAGAAGAGAGGAAGTCTGAAGACTGAGCCTGGAATTCTCTCGTAGTACGCAGTCCAAGACCAGTCTGGATGGATTTACACCATATTGATAATCATCTTTACCACTAGGTAAGGGGAGTTTAAAGGCCTGGCCAAGAAGGTGGACTTTCAGTATCTACTTATTGTTTTTTTATAATAGATGTATAATAGTTTTGTGATTTAAAAATTAACCAGCAGTCCAAGAGGACTTCCAGTTTCAGCTTGGAAATTTAAAGAATCCAAGGAGTCACCAGTCCTACCCTTTAAACAGGAAAAAGCTTGACAAACTAAACTATCAGTGACTTTCTTGGGTCCATCACAGAACTCAGTTGTCAGGGCAGACGTCTATCCCAAATCTTGGAGAGGCAGGTGCCTGCAGGGAGAGACAGACTGAATCATTTGTTTACCTGGGGCCGAAGCCTCCAGAGGCCATATATGCCTGTAAGGAACATTAAATGAGAAATTCTGATGAATTGCTGGAGGCTGAGTGTGGGCTAGGATGAGTGAGTACTGTTCCTTGGGGCCAAAGTCATGGTGGCCGGGAGCCTCACACTTTTTCAGACCTTTACTCCAGGCACCCCGCTAGGCTCTCACTGGGAAGATAGGGGATAATTTGGAGAAGGCTACCCAACCCATTCCCCTCTGCCCTGGTGATGGTAGAAGTTGTTAAAGGATATTTTCTCTGTATATGGGATTCTGGGTTGGTGTTTTTTTCCTTTCATCTCACCAAAGTCCCTGAGTGATTATGAAGAGCTGAGCACCATGCCAACCTGGGATGGACATGCAGTGTGAGTGAGAAATAAGCTTTGTTTTAATTTGCAAAAACAAACAAAAGTTAACGATGCAATCATAGAGATACTTGGAAGTCACCATAATAAAATTTGCTATTTTTTGTTACAAAGAGGTTGAGAACTGTTGGATATTTATGAGAAGAGGAGTAATTTGATTTACCCAATGAAACCATGCTCCTTGTCTGTTACTCGAAGAGCAGTGTGCAGCAAACATACTATGCTGTCTGAACTAATTCTCACCCTTGGCTTCAATATGTGTCTAAAGCTACTTAATAGGAATAATAATAGGAACCCAAACTGAGTAATAATTACCAGAATCCGGTTCATAGTATTATAATAGAATTAGTTGTGTACGTTGTTTGAGGCTATTTTTTTAAAAGCATATTTATAAGTTTTAGACTTTTAGTAGTATTTTAAAGCTTTATATAATTTCCAACAAAATAATATAAAAATACTCATATTCAGTAATTCCATCCATTTATATAATTTCATGCCTATCATTAAAAAGAATATTTATCTGAGAGTGGAGTTCTCTTATTGGCTGTTATCCAAAGAGATTAAAAATTGCTTATTCTATAATGCATTTAAAAATAGTTTTCTATTGAATATGTATCTAGTTACTTGCCTTTTAATTAAATAAGGATCTAGAAATTTTACCTTCTAAAGAAAGGACCTTAGCTTCAGAAATAATTTTGGTGCCTGCTCCATATGTATTTGAAAAGGCAACTTAATATTGTGTTTTTCTGTGGGAGGAAAAGAATCTGAAGCCCTGAAATGTAATATGTGTTGGGTTGTGAATCATGGCAACCTAGAGCAAGAAAGATTGGATCTAGAATTTCCTTATCTTGCCTCAGATTTTTCATTTTCTAACAAACACCCTTTTTCATGAGCTGTGACTGAGGATAGTTATGAGTCAAAGGCATTCTGTTCCCAAATTCATACATAATATTTTGCTTAAGAAACACATCAGAGTTGGAGGACAGTCCTCACAGAAAAGTAGAAGCAAGGCAGTCAATTGCATCAGATAATAGATTAAAAAGTCCCCTCCTCCCCCTGCCAAAAAAACCCCACGATGTCTATGAGAGTTTCAAGTTCTGACTGATCCCTAGAAATTTCTACCGATTTGAAGATGAACCTTGATTGAGATGTAAAGTTTCAACTTCCAAGAAGCTGAGTAACATACACAGCAGGAAATGCCAATATCATTTAAATAGACATATGTTGTAAAGGTGAATTTCAATGAGCTTTCACAGCTTTCTGAACAGTATTATCACACATTTTAAGTAAGTAGGTCAGTGTTATCATTTATACATAATTTTATTGCTTTAGTGTTATATTTTTATGATTATCTTACAAATGCTTCACTAAAGATATACTGTAGTCTCCTAGTGATTTTATATTCTTTCTTCTTGTTTTGCTTGAGAAGTCTTAACTTTTCTGTCCCTACTTAACTACTTTAAAACCGGCCTCATTTTTCCAGCTTACACTTTGCATCATTATCTCCCTTTCTTTAGAGCCCAGGCCCTTCCTGGGCCATTTGCTTCTTCCTAACATTTCGGCTACTTTTATCTTTCTTCCATATTTGATTATTTAATTGTGAAACTCAAGAACAGAATTACTCTCACATGTCTTTGTATCCCCAGCACATGCAGGGAGCTGGGCAGAGTATAGATTGACAAAATTTATAAAAAGGAAGAAGGAAAGGAAGAAAGGCAATTATACCTCTTAATCTGAATGAAACTTCAATGCCTCATATCTTTATAATTGTATATAATAACTTCCTTTTAAAAATCAGATACTCAGACCAAGACACAAACCCATGCACACACTAAACTGTGCAAATATCTATAAAGTGACTTTGGGTGGGAGTTTTTGTTTACTCAGAGAAATAACCTTACATAAGGAAAGACCTTCCACCCACCCCATGAGCAGTTTTACAAGTAGAAAAATTAGGATTAATATACTGCTTGTCAAACCTACTAAATAAAAATCAGCAGTACTTTTTGCACACTGGTGCAGCAAGTTGTGAGAAATTATTAGTGGTATGGATGCCTGAGATTTTTGTATTTTCAGGAAAGAAGGGGATATTTTGTAAATGTGCCTCATATTATTCATGGTCCTGCCTGTGATTATTCCCATATACCTGCCAACTGCAAGCTGCGAATAAGCATTCCATCTTATTCAAACCGTTCATGGATCTTTACAAAGTCTTGCTACCTGAGCCTCAGGTTTGAGAATTGAAGGAGGGATGTGGTGAGTGAAGGGCTTTTTTTCAGAGTTGGTAAAGAAACAGCTGGAACTGTACGTATTTCCTGCCTCCCTCTCTTTGGCGATATTCGGGGACTCAGTGATCTTTAAAATACTCTCAAGAATTTTCAACTTGTGTTTTCATTATATCTAGAGGCAAAATCTAATGCAGCATTTTCCAAAATGAACTCCCTGAAATGATGTTCACTGACAGTGTTAAAAACTCATATGATAAATAAGGGCATTATTTCTTTCAAAATATATTGAAAACTGTGTATAAGAAAATCACTAAGTAAATTTAAATAGTCCTTACTATTATGCAATACTCTTTCTTTAGAAATAGAATGCCAAGTCAAGAGTGCCAAGGAGGAAAAAGAGAAGTCATTCATTGCTTCAATTTGCTTAATAAATACTTTTTATTTATTATATGCTTGGTACTGTTTTTGGTGCTTGAGTTACATCAGTGAAAAGCGTTAAGGCATGACTTTAAATCTGCAGCAATTATAAATGACCTTTTATTTGGTGCTTGCTGGTTTCTCTTATATCTTGTAATGTTTTTATGTATTCATCCTTCATAAAAATTTATAAATAAAATGATTAAATGTGCCTAATTCACTCTATGTATAAAGTTAAAAATAAATTAGGTATTGATCATTTCCTATAGGGCTTATTTCATTGTCTTTTAAAATTCTTTTGCTGTGAAATATGAGTGGGTTTATGTGAACATTGGAGATTTTTCAATGCATTTGAGTTGAAAAGAGTATCATAAACAGGAGATGGCCAATCCACACATGAAATTTCTTTGTAGGCAAAAGCTTTTTATATAATTTTTTTGGATAAAACTCTTGCCGTGGGAAAGCTATAGCAAGTTCTGAAATACATGTAAGAGACAAAATTTTCCTGTAACTTAGGCATATTGTATATTGTCAAATCATGATTTATTGGAATGTTATAAGTATTATGAATGTAGCATCTCCCATTTTTATCAGGCTAAACATGAAAGAGAATCTTCTCTGGCTGGCTGGTTGTCTTGGAGCAGTTTGTGGTTTAAAGGAAAGAAAAACTAGCTCTTTGCAAACAAGGAGAAAAAAATATACACATATAGATACATAAAGATACATAAAATTAACTTATCTGAGTCTTATTTGGTCCAGCCAACTGGGCTTTTAGAGTTGTTTTAGGTACTAAATTTCAGGAAGATTCTTGGACCAAGGATGAGAATCTTTTCCCACTATTGTTTGCAGAAAACAAAACAGTCTTGATAGAGCTGTGTGCGTTTCACAAAAACCAAAATTTCCTTTCCCTTTTTATTTTTTTTTTGCGTGGGGGGAGATTAGACATAATTTCAAATATGTTTTTTCACAGAGAGGGCTATATGCTCACAGGAATTTGGAAAATGTTGATATGGTGGCTTTGAACAGAGGCTCTGAATCAGATTTAACAAAGGTACATCTGCTTAGTATGGACTCTCATGCCTGATTATTCTCTTTGGCCCACTTTTCTAATATATCACATAAAGATACTAATATTTAATACATAGGGTTCTTAGAAATTAATAAGACAATGAAAATGAAGAGAGCTCAGCCCTGGACCTGCTTCATGGAAAAACTTCAATGGAAAATAATTATTTATATGATCATCATCATTATTAGGTATCATAAGACTTGCAAATAATATGAAGAATATTAGATTGGGCTTTGGTTTCAGTATGTCTTCTAGTTGGGGAGCTAAGGGCTATACACTTGAAGTAATAGCTGAAAATAAAAACAGTGGTATGGATGAAAATAGATATTTTTATTTCATGTAAACTTTAGATTTTTCTTTTATAAAAATATTATAAATGGTCCCCCAAATCTAAGTTTCTTCATCAATACTGCCCATTTATACTGTTCATTAAGTAGAAACAGACTCATAGGTGCTCTTCAGTAAAGTTTGTATTGATTATTAGCTTTTTGAGGGAACAAAAACGAGAGGCAATTCAGTTTCACCAGCTTATTTCTCTTTGAACAGCAGAAAGGTGTTACATCTCGTTGCTGCCAGGCGGAGCAGATTAAAGGTCAGGACAGCTTGCAAGATCTCCTCCCAGCATACATGTGAGAGGGAGGGAGTAATTTTTAGTCTACTTTGCTTGTGAAAATCAAGAGAGAATGTAACATCAGAAGTAATTTTTTTTGTTTCAAGTTTGTTACGTGATTTTGCTCATGGGATTTTTTTTTTTTTCCTATTGGGTGAACACATACTACTTGAAAATATGGTGAAAAAGAAATTCTTGAAGAAAAATGCAAATAGTAACTCTCAAATAATTCCCAAGTAATTTGTGATCTTCTTTGCCTTAAACTGTTTAAATATATTCATTTGTAATAAAAAAAATCCTTCCACCTGGAATCATTATCTTTTATTTTCCTTTATTTTCTTTTTTTTAAACCTCTTTGCCATGTAAGATGCATATTTATGAAGAGTTGAGAGAAACCCATTTGAATTTTCTTGTCCAACCTACCCAGCTGCTGATGGCTGTCTCCAAGATATAACTAACTTGCTCACTTGTGCACACCTTTCTTGTTGAGAATAATTTTCACATACATTTGGAAAGTTTGGAAAATCTTACAAGACCCTGATTTTTATTACCGTTGCAGTCATAGCATCAGAAAATTCCCAGTCCTGTAGTGAAAATGTTAACATGAGGGTAATTAGCAAGATAGACTAGTGAGATGGATTATTCTAAGAATAAATCATGAGCAAAAGTAAGCTATGTTGGTGTTATGAAATAGTCTGTATGGTGGTATAGGCCTCTTGAGGGAATACTCTGGCAGTCTCCTTTATGACAGTTTTAAAAGCACATTTAAAAAATTGAGACCATTTATGCATTTTTTGTTAAATTCAGAAAAGCATTGTGTAGTTAGGTGGAGGAAAAAAAGCGAGAGATTCTTTCTGTGTCAGATGATAATTTTCTTTAAGGTCCATGCTTACTTTTTTTTTTTAAAGAAGATGTTGGGGGTAGTTTATTAATTAATTAATTTATTTTTGCTGTGTTGGGTCTTCGTTTCTGTGTGAGGGCCTTCTCTAGCTGTGGCAAGCGGGGGCCACTCTTCATCACGGTGCACAGGCCTCTCACCATCGCAGCCTCTCTTGTTGCGGAGCACAGGCTCCAGACGTGCAGGCTCAGCAGCTGTGGCTCACGGGCCTAGTTGCTCTGCGGCATGTGGGATCCTCCCGGACCGGGGCACGAACCCGTGTCCCCTGCACTAGCAGGCAGACTCTCAACCACTGCGCCACCAGGGAAGACCCATGCTTACTTTTAAAAGTTATTTTTATCAGTGAGATGATAGTTAGTGCTCATGACTATTATGATTAACTCATTTCTTTTTTTGTAAATTGTTGAGAAAACATGGTTAATAACAGTTTCAGATAAGTATTTTGCTTCATCATTAGAAACACTGGGAAGAATTATGAATTTTGTAGAGTGCATTTGAATCAAACTAAACAATTTTAGTGATCATTCTGCTGAGGATAGGACCATGGTATGTGTGATCAATGAGTTTTACTTTCCTCATCTGTAAAATGGGGTGTGAGATGACCCCAAAGTTTTAACAGAGTGCGCATAATTATATTATGCTCAAGAAGTCAATTGGGGCAAGGGAGAATCAAGGATAATAATTTGGTTCTATTTAATAACATGCATTACTTGATTATTAGTATCACCACACAAAAGTGTTTGCATCTCATTTGCTTCAGATAGAAACTGTGACGCAAGAGGGAAGGGATGTGGGAACAGATGTATATGTATGACTGATTCACTTTGTTATAAAGCAGAAACTAATAAAAAAAAAAAAAAAGAAATTCAAACATAAACCTTCCTCTGGGGGTGGTGTTCATTCATTCAACCAGTATTGTTGTAGTGCCTACTATGTGAGGGCATTGTGATGGGTTTAAAACTTTATAAAACTCATTCACAGTAACTAGAACTGTAAACTGAAATTTAAGTAGTATTTTAACAAATTTTACTGCTTAGCAGAGAAGTGATGCTTACCTAGTGCTACCATGCCCAGACAAAGCTCCATGTGCTCTGCAGATATGAACTAACTCATGTCATCCTCATAGTGTTCCTGTGATGTAATGCTGTTATTTCCCCCAGTTTACAAATGAGGAAACTGAGAGAGGAAATAAGTAATTTGCTCCTAAAATTGGTCAGTGACAGAGTGTGATTTGAACCAGGGCTCTATAGCCCACATGCTTAAACACTGTTCCGTACTGCTTCACCTAGATATATTGCAAAAATGGAGGACTCTGATTGCAAATACACCTAGCTCAACTCCTCATGAAAATAGTAGTATCATGACCAGAAGGCTTAATGTCCTCAGTTTTATTATCTTATGGATTATTTAGAGGACCAATAATAAATTTTCTTTTTTCTTTATTTCCCCTAATCCCTTAATAAAAGAAATGATCTTCATTACAATGTATATGAGATTATTATGATAAATGTCCTATTGCATGAGAATTATACTATTTTGGTAAACGCAGATAACACTGTAAGTTATTGTTGAATATTATTCTATAATATATAGAAATGTCCACAAATCCAAAGTCCTGTATAACTTTTGTCCTGGCAGTGCCTCTCTTCAGAGCGGGAGGGAGGAAAGTTTATTCTTTGCAGATACCAACTGCTCACCAACCCACAACTCAACATGCAGTCCAGAGGTGTAGGCTCCTCATTTAGGAAATTCAAACTGTATTTACAATGAAGGCATCTCTAAAAGAACTTGCTTATTCAGAAGAGAGAGCATTCCAGCCTTCATGAAAGGGAAACTGTATGACTTTGTTATATTCTAAGAAATTAAGAAGGCGCCTCCTCAAATCTCAAAGCACATGGTAGAGCCTTAGCAAATGGTATTCTGTAATATTTGTAGAAAAGTAAATATAAATACAGTATCCCCACATTTATATTTTCCAAAAATATTGTATAGTATGTGTTTATTGGAACCTTCCTATGTTGCACTTCTTTATTTCAAAACCCTTTTTAATTCACAGAATGAATAAACCCATTTTATAGATGAATAAACTGATATGCAAACAACTTAAGTAGTAAATTCACTCAAATCCTCAGGAATCATGCCCCTCCATACTGCATTATGTTGATCTCCTTTTAGAAATTATAACTATTATAAATATTTGGATATTTGCTTCTCTAAAAATCTTTTTCCCTGAGTAGGCATTGAGGAAGCTTTCATGTCTTCTTTTTAATGTTTTGAATTTTTTTAACCTTAGCACGTTATAGCCCAATCTAGTCACCTTATTAGTTATTCTAATTTGCTCATCTCAGATGTTTTGCATGCTACTATAATGACTATAATTATATCATTTCTAAGGTTTAATTTGTGCAAATGTAACATAACTGACTTTCATTTTGCAGTTAGCCAATAGTTTCTCAGACTGACCAAAATGCTTTGGGGAGTGTGTATTTATTAAATATCAGAAACATATTAATTTTGTAAATTTAGATTTTACATATATATATAAATTCAGATGTGTATATATGTACGTGTGTGTGTGTATATATATATATATATAAATATATATATATATAATTTCCATTGGGAAAGGTTTGGTTCTATTATGATTATGTAATAGCCAAGGGAGTGCCAGTTGAGTACAAAATTAATAGGTTTTTTAGGTAGGATTCCAGAATTAGTGCATGAAGGGAACAGAGTAGATCTGTTTGAAGAGTTCATTAAATTAGGTTATATATGCTCTTATGAAATAGGACTATAAAAGCATTCAGAGGAAAACATAGAAGCAACACAAATTATTGAAGAACCAAAGGGATTGACTTATGATGAATTATTGAAGATAAAGGGATCTTAATAATAATACTATATAAACAAGGAAGTTGTCTAATGCCAAGATGCTGAGGAAATGGCTGAGTTCAAAGAAATTTTACCCAATGATTAATGAGGATTGGAAACACTTTCATACTCTAGATATAGTTGCCTAATTAAAGATGTTGGAGAAAATTCCCTGAAAATGGGAAGCTAGCTAAGCTCATCTGATTTTTAGAAGATAACTTATTTTTTAGGTTAGAATATAGGAATGAAAATGGTCCCTGCAAAGAGATATTAGGTCCTTGAAATATTCACTCAAAGTGAAACTCTCTTGATATTATGTTGAACATTCTTAAAATAATAGATATAATGAATGTGGTAGGTTTTGTGATTTATGCTTTTAATTAAATGTGATATGATTTCCCCCTTAGTTGGGGTAACATATAACCAGTGATGAATTATATACAGAATATTTACCAGGTGGTATGGCTTCCAATCAGAATAAACAACTAGATGGCATACCAGATGTGTGTAAGTTCAGTGTACAGCATGGCCAGATAGACCAGAGCAATGAGGGACTCACTTTCTCCCTGTATGTGAAGATCTTGAACTCTCGACTCAGAGGAGATGCACCAAGCTTAAGTTCCTGTGTATAAAAGTACTGAGGACAGGGTTGATAATCAGTGAGTACGTAGCAGTGGGGCTCTTCTGTGGTTAGTACTGGTGTCTATTTTAATTAATAGTAGTTGGAACAATTTGAAATTTTGCCTCTGTCTGAAGAATTGTTAACCTGGGTCTTCCTGAAGATAAAAAAATGGTTTTATGAATAATTGAACCCATACTCTGTGATAAGAAATATGTAATATGTGTTCATCTATATAAAGGATATGTGATATAGGTTGTGTTCCCCAGAGGGCAGACTCTAAGTAGGAGTTTACTGTACAGGATATTGATTAAAAAGTATCTTTGTGATCAAAACTGGGTTGGAGGGTGGGGAAAGAAGCAACAGTGGTGAGAAGAAGATAACAAGAAAGGCTAAAAGGCCCAAAGACTCCCTTAACCAAACCCACAGGAAGCACTAGAGCTATAATGACCCTTCAGGGTTATCCCGAGCAGTGCCAAGATGACCAACCTTTGTACGGTGGATTGATCAGTTATTGGATATGACCCACCGTGTGGAGGCAGCTTTCCAAAGCTGAGGTAAATCCTGAAGGGGCTGACAGCTGAATCTGGTGCTGCTAGCACTCCCAGCTGCTGGGACACCAAGTCCTTCAGTGAGGGGAGATCTGGGCTGCCCACCACTGTGTCCACCACAGAATAGGATAGCTTCTTTCTCCGAGTCTTCCTCAATTAAGGAAATGTGATAAACCTTAATCAGCCCTCGCTTATCTGACCCCTTCATATCCACAGCTTCGTTTAGAATCACATACTTTGATCAATTTATGTCTTACTTGAGTGGAGTGTTGGGAGAGGGGTTACCCGGTAGGACAGAAGAATTACTTTCCTTGGTATGTGACTCCTTTAACAGAATCTCTTGGGGAAGAATTGGGGTTTGGGAAGATTCCTTGACTCCATTTTGTGAATTTTATTTTGCCAGTTTGCCACATCCCCTTCCAAGACTTGGATTATTGTAAACTGTATGTTTACTTGTATGTCCTTCAGGTATTTATTGAGAGCTGATAATGTGATGCACAGTGTGGCATGCACATATGAATTAAATATACAGATCTTCTTCGACTTATGATGGGGTTACATCCCAATAAACCCATTGTATGTTGAAAGTATCATGTTGAAAATGCCTGTAGTTGGGCAAAGTCATCTAACACAAAGCCTGTCTTATAGTAAAGTGTTGAATATCTCATGTAATTTTTTTTTGAATGCTAGACTGAAAGTAAAAAAAACAACAACCCAGAATGGTTATAAGTGTATCAGTTGTTTCCTCTGGTGGTTGTACGGCTGACTGGGAGCTCGATGCCACTGCCCAGCATTATGAGAGAGTATCTTACTGCATATCACTAGCCTGGGAAAAGATCAAAATTCCAAATTCAAAGTACAGTTTCTACTGAATTCATATTACTTTTGCACCATTGTGAAGTCAAAAAATTATAAGTCTTACCATTTTAAGTGGGGAACTGTCCATAGTCCCCTTCCCTTGAGGAGTTTCCATGCCAGCCAGGGAGATAGACAAAGTGATAATTTTTACATAATAGGTAAGAATAAACAACGTAGAAGAACAGAAGAAGGAATGATTGCAGGGTGAAGTAGTGTGGATGAAAGTAATCAGAAGGTAATAAGAATTTGTTTTTGAGACTAAGATTTTTTTTTCTTTGATTTGGCATCAGTTATGTTTACCTTGTTATGGACTGCTGTGGATTTGATCTAGGTTCATGTGGCTCCAACAAATGTATGGGTTTTTAAAAATAAATTTATTTATTTATTTATTGGCTGCGTTGGGCCTTTGTTGCTGTGTGCGGGCTTTCTCTAGTTGCGGCGAGTGGGGGCTACTCTTCGTTGCGGTGTGCGGTCTTCTCATTGCGGTGTCTTCTCTTGTTGTGGAGCACGGGCTCTAGGCACGCGGGCTGCAGTAGTTGTGGCTCGCGGGCTCTAGAGCGCAGGCTCAGTAGTTGTGGCACACGGGCTTAGTTGCTCCACAGCATGTGGGATCTTTCTGGACCAGGGCTCAAACCCGTGTCCCCTGCATTGGCAGGTGGATTCTTAACCACTGAGTCACCAGGGAAGTCCCCAAATGTATGTTTGAAAGTTCCCCATTAGTCAGTGCTGCTTTCAGAATCTTGCTGGGAGATACAGAAACTCTCCGACTTTGTTAGTTGCTATCTGATTTTGATATTGGCTGTCTGACTGTCTTGTAGAGATCAAGGACTTGCCAGGCCTCATCATTTCATCTGAGCATAGCACAGTGCCTGGCACCTAGTACAGTTTAATAAATAATTGCTAAATTAATCACTGAATGAATTATACCAAGTTTATAAGGCATGCATCTTATTGCTGGTACACTTTTCATTTTCTTACTAACTTTATAAAAGAATAATACACATATACCAACGACTTCCCTATAAACCCTCCCTTTCCTGCTTATCTTTTTTTCCTCCCTCCCTTCCTCCCTTCTTTCTCTCCCTCTTCTCCCTCTCTTTTCTTTATTTCTTTCTTCCTTTTTTAGGCAGTGGAATCACTTCCTCAAAGAAAGTCTTTAGAAGAATCACAATAAGTTTCACAGATAAAGCGGGGGTAGGTATAATCTGGTTAAAATATGGTTTGGGAGCCTCTAGCTCAGCTCTCTCTCCATTCCAAGAGGTAATTCCAAGGTTCAGTAGGTCACAGTTTGAAAACCACTGAAATAAAACATTTAGGTAACTGGAAATCACCACTTTCCAAGTGAAAATGTCAACAGTAGCAATGGAATTGTTTGTGGGTAAGTGGGGCTTGCAAGCCATGGCTTGAAATATTTGTTCTTCAGCTGATGTATGGAAGTCTAAATTTGGCACATGCATGGTCATTTTAGGTTGAGAGGATGTTCAAGAGGATGGGTTGTGTGAAAGTTGAACGTATGAAAGTCACGTACTGACTACAGTAGTAGCACATCTTAGTACTTTATATTTTCAATGATTGTCTTGAGTAAATTTAGTCTAAAAGTTTATGGAATATAATTTTAAAAAATTAGATTCTGAAAAGAAAAGGGAAAAGTGAAATTTAAAATAAGGGCCTGTATCTTTGTGAGAATAAAATCTTAGTCATTTAAAAATAGATTTTAAGTATACATGAGGTAGTGTTCTATTTTTAATACAGGTCAAATCCTATGGCAAACTTTTATGCTTAAGTATTCTATTTTAGTTTATTTCTCTTAAAAAACTACACTACCAGACTTAATTGTTTTATGATAATTTCTTATAGGGGATTTTCCTTATTTGTTTCAATTATGATTTTTTTAAAATTCATTTTATATTTGTTGTGGCATTTGTAAAGGTAGTAAAACACTGCTATTTTGGAAAGCTTATCCATTTGCTGAGGTTTGTGTTGCTGTCTCAGCTATTCCTGCGAGAACTTTAAGATCGTAGCATAATAATGAAAATTTTTATCATTGGAAATTTCCCCGTTTAACTTAATCAGCGTATATATTGGCCTCAGTAGTTTGAATGACCTGAAGTATCAGTTCTTGAACATAGGTGTCTCTTATACATACAGCATTACGTATAGTGAAAAAGTGCTATAAAACCTTTTTTCACTTTTACATTATGATTTCTTTCCCCTTTTATTACTGGGTATGTAACTTATATGTTCAGAGGAGAAGTGCTTCAGAACAATGACTATTTAAATAGAATTTTGGGCTGTATTTTCTGCAGTGTTATCTGACATACATTAAATATATTTATTCAGTAACTGTGTCTTTTTGACAAAACTACTGAATAAGTAAAATTGTTACCGAATTAAGTCGTATGGATCCTGCTCGGGCCCTATCTGGGTTGAGGCTCTCTGCCTTGGTGGGGAAGGGTCTGTCTTCTGTTAGGGTTGGAACAGCCAAATAATGAAACCGAAGCTGAGATCAATGCAGTGCAAGCTTTATTCAGTGGCCAAAGAATGGAGAAGGGGAACTTAGTTTACAGATCAACTTCTTGCCCATGTAACGAGAGGGACTTGATTTTGAAGGGTAAAGACAAAGGGAGGAGGAGTGAGGCTAATGATGGGGAGGCATATGCATTAGTCTACCACGGACAGGCAGGGCTTTTCAAAGGAGTGGAGTACCACCCTCTTTTTATCCTTTTTTGGTCCTTAATGTCTGGTCATCGCCACTGGTAGATGTTTGTCATTTAATGTGCTAATGTAGTAAAATCAGCGAATAATGAGACTCAGGGTCTGTTGGAGGTCAGGTTTCTTACCATCTTGGTCCCAGATAGTTCCACCTGTTTTTTCTTTTGTTTGTTTGTCTCTCCCTATAACTTCCTTTCTTAACACTGGACCCTGTATCTTAAAGGTTTATGTTAACTACTGCTAAAGTTGCGGCTTGGCAGGTTTTGAGCAAAGACCTGGTGCAGCTCTGGCAACAAAATGAACAAAGAAAAAAACTAATGATATTTTCCAGTTTCTTGGATAATGAATTAAACATGTTGAACTGTGTTGTGTGATTCTTATGTTAAGGAAATGTTAAGTCATGTCATAGTTTTCATTCTTCTACATCCATGCAATAACCTGAGTAAGATCCTAAGATTTATTTATAGGTGTCAGTTCAGAAAGATTTCCTTTTTGTGAAGTCCCAGGCCTGAGGTTTTAATGTATATATAGGTTTTTAAACCATGTTCATTCACTGCCTACAACCGATGGCTTTAATGAATGCCTAACAACTTACTTAAACCAAACAAATAATTAGTCTCAATTACAGAAGTGTAAATTTGACTCTAATTAATGAATGTGCCAGGCTTTAGACATTGGTTTAAGTATAATTGATCTTAGGGCCACAGAGATCAATTTAAGGGTTGGTGAACTGACAGCAAGGAGGAAGTGACTCAGATAATAAGAATGCTCACCACTAGAAAGATTAATTGGTGTATTACTGATAAACTAGTAGGTGACTGATATAATAGTGATATTCCCATATTAAGGGGGTCTCAAAACAGGATCACCAACTTCAGAGCTTTTAATTGTATACAATTACTATGTCAAACATACTCCTTTAAAAGAATATTTGTCACATTCATTTGTCCTCCATTTAATTTTAGTTTTTTTTTCTTTTTCATAATTAAAAAAAGAAAAACACCCTAGAGGAGGCATACAACTATTTTACTTTATGCTTGGAAGTATTCTTCCTTAACTGTGTTGGTAGGCCTGGGTGTGGAAAATCAAGTGACTGCATTAAAAAGACAATGACTGATTGCCTTGATAGCATTTTTCCATGTCCTTTGCTGTCAGTTAAGTCTGCTTTTGTTGCTATGATAACTCCTTCCCACTTTGACGGTAAAATCTGGACAGAAAAATAAAGGAGAAAGGCGGTTCTGTTATGCCATTACATTTCTTCTCCTTTGAAGAGCTTCTGGTACTCTGAATGATGGGTTAAAAAGCTAGATGATGTGGTGAAGCCAGAAAAGCCACACTGGTGGCACGTTCAGTTCACATCAGTGTGTGAAGGGTCCCTGGCTGAGGGAGAGGCACGCAAAGTCCTAGATGAAGAGTGAGGTGGCTGCTAAGTGAGGAGTTGTGGAGATGAGAATACAAGAATACTACGGAGTCTCTGTCCTTTTTGCAAATATTCTGTGCCTGTGTTCTTTTCTCCCTTTCTCCCCGCTACCTCCTAACCCCAGACAACTCTCCTAATAAAAAGATTTTTCAAGAGAGATGTCAAAGAAAATAGAATTTTTCAAGAAAAACGTCAAAGGAAATTGTTGAATGAGGCACAGGGGCAGCATGAGACCGGAGTGGAGGAAGGTGATAAAGGCGCTATTTAGAAGTTAAGCCCGGAAAACTGGGGCAAGAATCAAAGCAACGCTACAGGCAGGGATGAGGTAACCAGGGCCCCGAAGATAATCATAAGGAGTTGGGAGTCTGAGGCAGGAAAAAAGGCCGGTTAAGAGGTTTAAGGCAGAGGATGACCTACTTAGAAACAGATCTTTTCAACAGCCAGACTTTGGACTGGAGGGGAAGTAGCTCAGGAGGCCCCAGAGTAGGTTACATTTGTCTTAGTTGAAGTTGTACTGAGTAAACAAGAAATTGTAATTATACTGAATTATGAAGAGAGCATTCAATTACGTAGTCATGTGCAGGAACATTTCCTTTTTAAATGCTTTTTAAAAAGTTTTATTTTTAGGAGAGTTTTTCTTCATATATCAAATTTTAATTTGCATTGTGCTGTGTAGCACAACCTCATTTAGACTACCTTGTTGGAAGAACATTCTAAATCCACGAACATTCTGAAAGAGGCAGAATTTTGCTTCTTGTAAATATATAAAGAGGCTCAGGTTAACCATTTATACTGTGTGAACTCCTTTGCAGTATTTCTTAGAGGATTTTTAATAGATAATATATATCAAAGGAGTTTTATAAACACCTGTTTTAATAATTCAGGCACTGAGAATAATTTGATATCCTAAGTAGTTTAAGTATCTTTTCTGATACCTCGTTTGTATTAATTTTTGGGGTGGTATAGTTTTTTTTTTTTTTTTTTTGGCTGCATTGGGTCTTCATTGCTGCTCATGGGCTTTCTCTAGTTACGGTGAGCGGAGGCTACTCTTCGTTGTGGTGCGCGGGCTTCTCACTGCGGTGGCTTCTCTTGTTGTGGAGCCTGGGGACTAGGCGCGTGGGCTTCAGTAGTTGTGGCATGCGAGCTCAGTAGTTGCGGCTCGCGGGTTCTGGAGTGCAGGCTCAGTAGTTGGGGCGCACGGGCTTACTTGCTCCACGGCATGTGGGATCTTCCCGGACCAGGGCTCGAACCTGTGTCCCCTGCATTGGCAGGTGGATTCTTTACCACTGCGCCACCAGGGAAGTCCCTGGGTGGTATAGTTTTAAACATACAAATTCTGGAGCCAAATTAGTTGGATTGAATCCTGGCTCTGCCATTTTCTACCTGTGTGAGTATACAGGGCCTCTGCATGTCTGTCTTACTTCCCTCACCTGTAAAATGGGCTAATAGTAGTGCCTATTTCGTAGAGTGGTTGTAACAATTTATTATACATGCACACATATATTTCCACACATACACATATACATACATATACACACATACATATGCTTAGGACAATAAAAGAAACAGAGAAACTGCTTATGAAATATTTATTATTATTAGCCTTTCTAACAATAATTTTTGTATCCTAACAATACTCCTAATAATAGTAATAATAATACTAATAACCCAATTCTAATCTTAATAATAATCTTAATATTTCTGCATGCCATCCCTCAGCTCCTCCTGCTTTCTTTTCTTTCCTTTGCAGTAACACAGGAGTTGCCTGTACTTGCTTTCCTCCCCACTTCTCTTAGACCCAATCCAATCTGGTTTGTAGAACTACCACTCCAACTAAACTGTTCTTACCAAGGATTCCAATGACCTCCACATGGCTAAATCCAATCCAGTTCTCAGTCCTTAATTTACCTTGACCTTCCTGCAACAGATGATCCACCACCTCTCTAATATAATGTCTTCCCTTGTCTTCCAGAAACCACCATCTCCTGGTTTCCTTCCAGATTCATTGGTTGCTCCTCTTCAGTTGTCTTTGCTGATTTTGTCTCTTCTTGTAGTACTCTTAATGATGGAGGAAGCCAGGCTTATTCCTTGGTCATCTTCTCAGCTCACCTCCTTGGTCACTTCATGCAGTACTATGATTTTAAATACTGTATTATTGCTGACACCTGGCTAATTGCTAGCTCTGTTCACGACTTCCCCCCCAAATTCCAGATTTGTTCATCTAATTCCTTACTTAGTATTCTCACTCGGATGACTAATAGACACTCGAAATTTAGAACACCCATAAGCTGTACACCTGATATTCCCCTCAAAGCTGGTTCTACCCACACCCTTCCAGTTATTCGGAACAAGTACTTTAGAGTCAGTCTTCATTTCTCATTCCACATTGCTCCACGTCATACACATTCTGTTGGCTTGACCTTCACAATAGATCCAGATGGTGACTGCTTCTGACTACATCCACCGGTACCACACCAGTCTAGATCATGGTCATTTCTGGATTGCTGTCATGATACTTGGTCTGCTTCTTCCCTTCTTCTGATATATTCGCAACACAGAAGCCAAATGTCAATAAAATTCTCAGTCCTCTCCTTGAAATCCTGCAGTGTGTCCCCAAATTACTTAGAGTAAGGGCCAAAGTCTTTATAATGGCTTACATGGCCTTATATGAACTGGCCCCCATTGTTTTTCTGATGTCATCTCCTAACCACTTTCCCCATCATTCATGCTATTCTAAATGCAGTGCCTCCTTACTGTTCCTAAAACGTGCTAGGCACACTCCCACTTTAAGGCTTTGCACTTACTGTTCCCTCTGCTTAAAACAGTTTTCCCATATATAATCCTATAATTCCTTTACCTCCTTCAGGTCTCCGCCCAAGTATCATCTTTTTTATGTGTCTCACCCTCTAGTTTTAAACTGTAACCCTACAACCCTTCACTGCCACCTCTGGTGTTTCTCATTTCCCTTAGTCTGCTTTAGAGTTTAGTATATCTTCCATTATCATATGCAATTTATGTATTTATTATGTCTGTTACTTTTGATCTGTCTTCTCCCACTAGAAAGTAAACTCCATTAGGGAGGGAACATTTTTCATTTACTGGTTAGATCAGTATCTGTCATGTAATTGGCACACAATAAGTACCTATTGGATGAATGAGTGAATGAATGAGTATTCTGTTGGCTTTTCCTCTCCCATGCAAATATTATGTTGAAGAGGGTTTTCCATGAATGTAGACACTATGTAAGGTACATACGTGCCATAGACAAGGAACATCGTCTGTTACTTTGATTTGCTAATTTAATAAGCTTAGCTCAACGTGAAAATTACTGACCGTAGCATCCGGTCTTGTTTTCTTCATCTGCAGTGTCTTCTCTTATCTCATTAAATATCGCATCACCATCAAGCTCTGCACCACCTGCGAAGTTTTCCTTCTCCAATCATTCTTGCCCACAGTGATTTCTCGTTCCTCAGTTGGTGTAGCCCTTGTTTTTTCTACTATACAATTTAGCCATCACTTTTATATTTTATGTTAAGTCTCATTGTTTCATATGAATAATTTCTATTTCCTGAACTAGCTTGCTAAGACTTGAAGGGCAGAAATCACATTATGCTTTCTGGCAAAGCAGTGTAGGTGTTCATGTTCCAATCTGTTTGTCAGTGTATTTTTACTTATACATAATTTTTCAGCAGGGTTCCTCAGAGTCTTTGGGAGGAAATTGCTTTAAGAGACAAAACAAACTGAACTAAACCATCTCACAAATAAAATACAATACATAAATAGGAAACTATCTCAAAAAGAAATTTTGTGGAATTATTGATTTAAAGGATTTTCTCTTTCATGTCTCCTTCCTTATGGTAAGCAGTATGGAATATCAAGTATTTTTTCTTGGATTTAATAAATATTAGCTATTGGTTATCCATAGAATAATATGCCCTTTTATGTTTTTTAAAAATTTTCAGATATTATATGACACAAAACATTCATGTATTTGCTGAATCAAATGATCAAACTGGGAAGAAGTGATGGCCAATTAGAATGTGCATGAACCTTGTTCATTAAAATGGTGGCTTATAGTGAAGATTCATGAAAAGGTTTGCTTGCCTTCTAACACTCTTCTACCTATCTGTTAATGTACACAGTCCACTTCCTACAATTGCATAGAACAAATGCACAGTAAACATTAAAACGGCCTAGTTTATGTCCCAAACTTAAGGCCAAAAAAGTCTTTACTAATGGCGAACCTTTAACTTTCTCCATTATGCTTAATGACCATCACTATTAAGCCAGCCTGTGTAATTATTGAGTATCTCAGGAGCACAAACCATCCTCTGGAGAAGATATAGGCAAAACAGGCTTGCTGTATCAACACACGTTGAGGTCAGGTTATATTTTTTTTCATAAATTACACAGAAAATTAAAAATTTTTTTCCAATATTTTTTTCCTTCGGGAGTGAGCTTTATATGGGTATTACTTTGTGACATGTATTCACCAGAGGGTTTTCTTAATTCTTTTATGGAATATCATGGATTCATCCATCCCATTAACTTTTTTGAGTACTATAAAAAATGAGTTTTATGAAACACATAACAAAAGATATCTGTGTGTTTAGACAATCTGAGGAGAATATGGAGGAGTTGCTTGAGCCCTCAGTGCTTCTGATGGCCTTTAATTTCTCTAAATATTAAGAGAGCAAAAAAAATAAAAGAGCAAATAATACACAAATGCAATTGCTTATATACAGGAAGGGTTATATCCCAGGATTTTTTAACTTTAGCATTTTGTTTTAGTATAGAGATGCTCAAGTAAAGTATGTTATTTCTTTTTTAGTGTTTCTTTTTTGGTTCTTAAAGAAACAACAAAAATGTAGTATTGAAACTTGGATGTACAGTTCCTTCATTATAACACCTGAAACTAACACAACATTGTAAATCAATTATACTTCAATAAAAGGAAAATCTTAAAAAAAACCCAATTCCTTCCTTATAAAACAATTAATTAAAAAATGTATCGAATGCCTCCTGTGTGTCAGGCATTCTGCTAGTCACTGGTATTACAAGTTGAATGAGATAGACTATGTCCCAGTCTTCATATAGTTCATATTCAAGTAGAAGTATCAGACATTTTTTTTAAAAAGCCCAAATAGGAAAGAAGGAAGGAAAGAGGAAGAGAGGGAAAGAAGAAAAAAGAATAGAAAAAATAAAGAAATCTATTCAGATAGTTGCAAAAGCAGAAGTAAACAAAGTGCTGTGAATAGCATTTACAGGCAGAAAATTCTTTTACATTATTTGTTTCCTAATATCCATCTGTTCTAATATCCAAACTTTAAAAAAAAATTTTAGAACAACATCAAAAACTAGAGTATGGGATCCAGAATATCTAAGACATAAGAATTTGGGCTTCCATGGTGGCGCAGTGGTTGAGAGTCCGCCTGCCGATGCAGGGGACATGGGTTCGTGCCCCGGTCCGGGAGGATCCCGCATGCCGCGGAGCGGCTGGGCCCGTGAGCCATGGCTGCTGAGTCTGCGCGTCCCGAGCCTGTGCTCCACAATGGGAGAGGCCACGACAGTGAGAGGCCCACGTACCGCAAAAAAAAAAAAAAAAAAAAAAAAGAATTTGGCCCCCAAAAAACTCAGTTTTAGAAATGTAGTTCATGTTAACATTATATTACTTATTTGACAAATGTTTTATTAAGTACCTTATTATGGGCCAGGCATTCTTTTGGAGATATAGCAGAGAACAAAAAAAGTCTCTGACCTGATGGATTTTACCTGAATAAGAAGTAATAGATTAGTGGGTGATAAGTGATTGGCTAGAAAAAAAACAGTGAGTGATAAGGAGTATCTGGGTAGGATTGTTGCAATTTTCTGGAGTGACTAAAGAAGATCTCTGGGAAGGAGTCATATTTTGTGCCTTAAAGTAATTATCTAAACATGCTTCACAAACCTTGAAGTATATACAAATATTTTAGATGGGTAAACAGACTCTAGTAAAACAATTTGTCAAGAGATTTCTTATCTCTTACCTCATTTTGTTGACTATCAGAAAGTAAAATGAAGATGTGTAACTTGTGATGTAAAACGGAACACAGTCAAATCCAATCTCACTTGATATCTTCACCTCAACTTAGCAAATAAGTTCTTTCTTTTTCACCCTGCTTTGTAAGTGTTCTGCATCCTTACTTATCAGCACAAAGAAAGAAATTTTGCAACACAGTTCTTGAATAAACAAAGAATTTTGGTGCAGGTGGCTGTTTCATAATTTCTTTTTAGTTAAAGTTGATTCTGTTCTTTGTGAGAGACTCATAGTTCTGAATTCCTCTTTCTCCTTCTTAAATAGGGGGTTTATGTTCTTTGTTTCCAAAATGGAGGTATTCTTGAGATTATCTGATCAGAATATTAAGAATGAAATTAAGTTGGTATATGTGAACAATTGGTTGGGTAATAAGAAGGCGAATTTCAAGTGTCTGCAGAGAGACTGATGGAACATCTCACTGGGACATGATCTGAAAGTAAGATTTTGCAAAATGGAAAACTATGCTTGTGAGAAGAACGTAGCCAACAACTAGCTGAAGATGGTTAAATAATATTTATTGGAGCAAACAAAATAACAGTAAAGGGTACTAAGATCCATAATTGACTTCTCAAAGCTAATACTGGACAAGATGGCAGCCAAAGATAGGCCCAAGAATAATGCAGTTTAGTGCAAGCTCTGGGCACATGAGGAGACAGTAGATCCCTAGTTCAACAGAGTCAGTGGATTTTAAGTACTTATGTTGGCACTGCATTTGATACGAGGAATGGAAAGATAAAAAATACATTTTCCTGATTTCATTTTCTATAGTCTTCATTGGGAGACATTTAGATTTCCGTTCTCAAATTTTATTTTGAAGCAGTCCAGTTAGATGGACTCCATTATATACTGGAAAACACAATAGATATTTTAGATTTAATTGGTGGAGTCAGTCTGAATCTTCTTCGGACAAAAAGTGTAAGAGAAATATTGTAATTCTTTGCCAAGAAGTGTAGAGTACATATTACAAAAAACTCTTACCACAAGGAGGAGTAGGTTAATAATATGTGTTCAACAGACACTTAAGGAGATTGGATGTATCCAGATAAATAATTTCACTTCTCCAGATGCCAAATCATTGGATTCTATAACACCACATGGTAAACAGCAGCACAATTTGTTAAGTAGTAGAGGCAACTTGAAGAGTGGGAATACCATAACTCGTGTCAGAAAACCTCGATTGTATTATTTCTTCAGTCATTACTTAATATTTAGAAACCTTAATTTCTTTTCCTATAAAATGGATACAGTAATCTCTTTACCTAAGGGCTTTGGTATAAATCAAAGTAATGATATATGTTACAGAACATGGTAATCTGTGAAGTACTCTTCCTGAGAAGAAAGTAATTATTAATGGAGAATTGTAACTGTGTGTGATTTCTTCCTTATCCTTGATGGACCTTTGAAAATAGTACTGAATTTTTCTTCCCTTTTCAGCCTAAAGAATCAAACCATTAATCGCAAATAAACCCTAAAGGTCATCTATTTTCACAACCAGCATTTATGATTCTGTATGCCCAATTTAGTTGTCTTCCCATTGTACCATGGTACTCATCACTATTACCCTAGTTTAAGCGCTTATCACTTCATATTTTAAAATCTTAAAATGGTTTCTTTATCCCCTCCATTTCTTTTGGTTCTCCCTTTTCAAATTACTCAGCACATAGTCTTTAAAATAATTTTTTAAAAATATAAATTTTGCAATATTGTGGAAAACATTTGTGTGTGTGATACTCAGACAGACATCAGCATAAAGTTAAACCCTATTTCTTAACTAGTTGTTAAGACCTAGAACAAATGATTTCGTTGTTGAGCTTTTGTTTACTTTTCTGTGAATAATGGAATCTGTCTCATAGGATTGAGGTGAGAACAAACAAGTCTATGATTTGCACAGTGCCTGGGTTAAAGAAATGTTCCAGTTGCACATCTACCACCTACTCCTGCCTTATTTTATAATTTTCAGTGGCACATCGTTAATGGGATAATATACAAACACACTCCTTTGTGATTCCAGATGCTCTAAAATTTTTAGAGTTTCTTGTATCACTGATTCTTTTCTTGCTCAAATATTTTACTTCATCTTATTTATTTACTTTCCTGAAATCCCTACACCTACTGACTCGCTCTCATGGTCTCCCACAATATCTTGCTCTATAATGATATTAATCATATCAATTCTTCCAGTCCCTACATTTCCTAATATTTTTAAATAAACTCGACTACTTTCAACTGAAACTACTTTTAAGTATCAGCCGTTTATTAACCATTTATTAGATGCTTGTTTTCCTCCTTCCCTCCCTCCCTTCCTTCCTATCTTTTCATCTTTCTTTTCTTTCTTTCTTTCTCCTCTTCCAAAGTGCATATCTTATCTCTGTATCTTTATTGTAAGTTCCTGAAGGATGAAATGCATTTACGTCTTCCCATACACCTATGACAGACAGGGGTGAATTGATAGTAGTTAATTTTCTCTAAGCTATTGGTTTAGAAAAATAGATAACATATGTTCAACATTCCAGACCCTAATTAAGAACTTATATTAACTCTTTTAATCTGTATGACAATACTGTAAGATGTAGAAACTGAGGCTCAGACACATAGGTAACTTACCCAAGGTCACACAGATAGTAAATTGTGTAAGTTGGATATGAACCCAAGCACATTCACATCAGAGCCTATGCTGTTAACCTCTAAGCTACCCTGATGCTTATGCAGCTTGGGAAAAGGATCCTTATGATACTGGGTACTATTTTTAAAAGATGATTCCATATATTTCTGTGCTCAAAATGGTGATAATTATTATTAATATAAATTCATTTAACAAGGATTCATAGGCACTCTTCTAGACACTGAGGAAGAAATGATGAACACAACAGAAAAGATTCTTAATTTTGTGGAACTAGTTGGGGAGATACATACAGTGAACAAATAAATGAATGAGAAAATATTAGGTACTGATAAGTTCTATAAAGAAAATAAATCATGGTACTGGATTGGATTGACTTGAGTTTATACTTTGGTTTGAGTGGTTGGGAAAGGCCTCTTTGGGTAAGTGACTGCTCAGCCTAGCTGAGACCATTGTGTTGGTTAGTTGGTTTAAGCAAAAGGAGGCTTATTAAAGTCAATTAGATGGCTCACAGCCTTGCAAGGAGTGCCAGAAAATTAAGCCTCAGGGCTTCAAAATAAGGATCAGAGCTCCAAGAACCACATTACCAGGAAAAACCCCCAAGCACATCAAGAAACCACTTAGCACTGATGCTCGGGGTTCCCAGCTAACTTCAGCTTTCTGAGATACTTGAACTGCAGGGATTGTTAGGATGGTTGCAGAACTTCCCTGGTGGTCCAGTGGTTAAGACTCCGCGCTCCCAGTGCACGGGGCCCGGGTTCGATCCCTGGTCAGGGAACTAGATCCCGCACGCAACAACTAAGAGCCTGCACGCTGTAACTAAAAGAGCCCGCATGCCGCAACTAAAGATCCCATGTGCCGCAACTAAGACCCGCCGCAGCCAGATAGATAGATAGACAGACAGTTGTGATGAAGATGGGAAAAGGAGGTTGAGTTCAGGATATGTTTTGTATGTCAGGTCTAAAACAGAGTTTCCCAACTGGTGGCAACAAACAGGTTAATGGGGCACCATGGTACTGATCATCTCAGTCTCACCATGGGTGGAACCTGGGGCAGCCCAAACTCCCAGGCTGGTTACCTCCAGCTTTGAGCAGCCTCCTTAGTTTACTTCAGTGTGTTAGAAAAGTTGGGGACTACCGATCCATAGCATTGCCTGAAATGTATGGGGGTACAAAAGAATCATGGAGTCCTAGGTTTTTAGCTTGAGTTATTTGTTTGCTCATGGTGCTACCTACTAATATGGAAAGAGGCAGGGGAAAAGCACGTTGTAGAAGGGGGGGAAGATTTTTTTTTAGACGTGAAGTTTGAAAAGCGTAATAGTGTCTCTCTCTTTTAAATTAATGCATCTTTACTTGAATGCTTTCTCTCAAATTGAATTTTAGTCCTTTTTTTTTTTTTTTTTTTTTGGCCATGCCATGTGGCTTGCAGGATCTTAGTTCCCCAACCAGGATTGAACCTGGGCCACAGCAGTGAAAGCGCTGAGTCCTAACCACTAGGCAACCAGGGAACTCCCTGTAGTCTCATATGTAGATGTTAAGAAGGTAGTTGGCTATATGAGA